>NC_071508.1:7882347-8486597 GCF_027887155.1 Malaclemys terrapin pileata | reverse complement strand
CTTCGCTACTATTTCAGGTGTCTTGTCCTGTATGCTACGCCACTGAAATACCACCTAATCTTCAACACGCTATCTTGGTGGCTGTTCCATTCTCCATTTGTGGACAATTTATGTACCACTCTAAAACACTGAGTCTGATTTTAAAAGGCATTTTGAAACCCAGTATGGAATTTTTCCAGCATTTATTATTTGAAGATCATTGATTGTCTTGCAAGTTTGGTCTCCACTAATTCCAGTGGTGAATAATGTTCAATGCCAGTTGAAGATTGCGCCACTCCAGCCTTCCCCCTCCAAAATAAAACTAGGAAAAACTTCCTCCCGTAGAGCAGAACGTACCTGTAGAGATTGATATCAGCAAATGATTTGCTGTTATTAATGGCAAAGACACAGAGGAAGCCTTCACCAGTTCTCATGTACTGGTCTCGCATAGCACTGTACTCCTCCTGCCCTGCAGTATCCAGAATGTCTAGCAAACAGGTCTCACCATCAATAACTACCTGTTTCCGATATGAATCCTGAGGGAGATACAAAGACAACTTTGAAAACAAAGACAAGACTTAGTGCTGCTGCTGCAATCCCTTACTTCAGACTCTATTAGTGAGTGTCTTAAAGGCACCTCCTAGTCTAAAGCTTAAAACTGGCAGCAGTGCCATGTCTTGCCCCACTTTCTCTTGAACTCTAACTGAGGAAGCATTTCAAGTGCAGGGTATATTACTAGTGACCTTAACACAGCATGGACTTTTGTGACAAAAAGGCCTTTCACCTCTGGAAAGGCAAAATACTGGCTTCTACTGCACTGTTGCTGTAGGGGGAGGAGGAACCTCTGCTGTGATTCATTGAATATATCTACAGGAAGTTATAAAACTGTAGATCAGCAAAGGAAACCCGAATATCTTACAAAACAGCCCCCATGATGTACCTCTGTACCATGCATCAAGGAGAATATGCCCCTAGATACAGTGGACTCTATAATCCCCAAACAGAATCCCAGAAAGAAGAAGTTAATATTGAGCATGACTCAGAAGAGGTTTCTCCAGTTTATGTCCTTTTTAGAAGAAGCAAGTGTCCAACATTTGGAGGTTGCTTTATATACTTACATCTATTTTTATTTTTTATGCATGTCTCACCTCTAAAAACAAATAATTCAATGCTATTTACCTCATAAAACATTACTCAAATGATACAACTAATGATAATTTTACTGCATTAACTATAGGATCATCCTGGTCAGACCAGCACCAAATAAAGCCCCATTAAGTCATCGACAGCCTGTCCTGGGAACCAAATCAAACCAGCCGTGTAGGACACAGGAATGTGCTTCCCCCGGATTTATGACCCTACTCATAGTTACTTTTATTAGTTGTACCACTGTAGCAACTAGGAGATTTAGTCATGGACCAAGATGCCATTGTGCTAGGGGCCGTACAAACACAGAACAAAAAGGTTTCAGAGCAGCAGCCGTGTTAGTCTGTATCCGCAAAAAGAAATTTGGTAGTACTCCTGTTCTTTTTACAGAACAAAAAGGTGGTCTCTTCCCCCACAGAACTTACTCAACTGACAGAGCAATGGAGAGGATGCCCCCCCTTTCAGCAAAATAGTAATGATGAAAATACATGTAGTGATTGATTACACATACAGGCAAATAAAGGATACATGAATATGGGATGAAATGCACACAGGTGCCTACCTGTACTGTAGTGCACTCAATAGTTGTGTCTCAAAATAGTCCTTCAAAAGAGGCTCAAACTACAACCACTTATATTTGAACCACTTATACAGACAACACCCATTGTTTGCCTCATGATAGATATATTAGTTTCCCAAATAGTTTCATAATCAGACAGCACTCTCCCTTGTCCTTTCCCTCTCTGTGGGACAAACTGGAGGAGATGACAATCTACGCTGTAAAGCATCATGTACAGAAACAAATAAGCTGTACATTAAGGTACATGCAACTGACCCGCTTCAGCTCAAATGGCCATAGTCTGGTTTACCTGGAGTAGTGGACCTTCAAAATAAACTTTTTGTAGATCTGAACATGAAGACCAATAACAACTGTGAACTTCTCAACTTGGAAGTCCAGCATGCTGTCAGCACTTAGCTGGGTTGTACAATGTGGCATTGCGTGGGAAGCCCAAGTAATAAATCTGTGTATATGTTACAGTGGAGAAGGGTGAATGAAACCTGTTGCACTGAAGTGCATTACAGCCTAAGTCAGCCCCACCTGGAGAGCTCGGCGAGGGATTGTACTACTGCACTAGTTTACAGGAACTACAAATGCGTTTGAACCTTGTTAGTTATTTCTGAGCCATGCCACTTCCCTGAATGGGTTCAGAAGCTGCAGTGCAAACACAGCCCACCTGCAAAAAGTGACCGAACGTCAAATCAGCCCGAAGAATAAATACGTCTGTTTCAGGAGCATTGTACAGACCAAGCTTTGCCTCCATGCGCCCAGCCTGCCACGCCCAGCCTGCCACCCCCAGCGGGGCAGCGAGCGCCCGCCCGCAGCAGGGACTCACCTCTATGGTCGGATCGTACTCGTCCACGAAGTGGTTCTGGATGAGCTGAATGGTCAGGGCGCTTTTGCCAACGCCACCAGCTCCCACCACCACCAGCTTGTACTCGGTCATCGCCCTGCCCGGGAACCTGCGGTCACAGCACACGCGTCAGTGGGGCGAAGGCCCCGGCCCCGCTCCCCCCGAGACACGGGGCGGCGGGGGAGAGCCGGGCCTCGGACCCCCACCCCAGGGGGCGGGGGCAAAGGCCAGCCCGCCCCCCCCCTCCCAGACACGGCGGGGCCTTGGCCCCAGTTCGGACAGAGCCCTGCGGGGCCCCGAACCCCCCAACCCAGGCTCGGGATGCCGGTCCCGCGCGGTCCGGACCAGTGACAGCCCCGGGCCCAGCCAGTCCGGAGCGGGGCGGGGCACGGCCCAGGGAGCCTCTCACCTTGCGAACCGACAGGCTCCGCGGGGCCCGAGAAAGCGGAACGCCCCTGCGAAGTGGGTCCGTCCTTCCGGCTCCCAGCCCTGACGTCATCAGGCGGGGCCGGAAGGGCAGCACGCCGCTCGGCGCCCCATGGCCCAGGCGCAGCGGAAGCTGTAGAGCCCCTGGGGGCGGGGCCCAGCCGGCCCAGGGGGGCGGGGCTCCTGGCTGAGGAGCGTTGCAGGGCCTGGCGCGAGGGCAGGTCTATTGCCGGGTGTGCAGGCGGGGACTGCATCAGACAGCACCGGCGTTAAACAGCCCCACTTCGTGTGAACGCCCCGGTGCTGGTGAGAGGCTCCAACCCCTCCTTCATAAGTCCAGCAGGCACTGCTGGACACTGATGCAGAAATAAGAGGGCTAACTGAGCATTAGGCTTGGGAATTAAGATACCTTGAGCACAGAATGGGTACGTTGAGACAAAACTGGAGGCATTTTTTTTTTCAAAATCAGTAAAACTTTATTCTATTTCCATTCTTTGCCATTAACAGAAAATTGGAGAAAGCAATGTTTGTTTCACAAAGATAATGCATCTCCCAGAGAAGAAAAACCCTAAATTGAGAATAGAGGTAATATGGAGGGAAAAAAAAAAAACACAGTACTGCCCTCTATTCAAAGAAAATAACTCCTGATCTTTTTGGTTAAAGTAATACTTAGACCAATCATTCAGTTTTCTTGCTTGATAAAGTGTGACTGGGGAAAAAAAAAAAAAAAGCACACAGACATTAACTATTTCACCTTGATGAAAATCTCAATACAGCTATGGAAAGCCTAAGTATTTATTCTTTTACAGTACACTGGGTGCTGGCTGCAAAAAGAAAAAAATGTATTCACTTCAGGCACAATTTTTAAATTTAAATCGGTAAAAGAAACTGGGTTTAGAAGCTGCAGTGTTCTAAGCAGCAGCAAAATTTGTGCATTGTTTTATATATTTAAATTACCACACCGATGGCACACCTCATCCTTCTGAAATTCTGCACTGCACATACTATTTGCAGAAAGTTACAAAAACAGATCTACTCTGGAAGGTACTTTCACTGAGATCTAACAGAACTTTCCTACCTGGACTCAAGTTTAAATGAGATATGAAAACAACATTGTAACATTTGGCCATCAACTTAATAAAGTTATCTGAATGCTCATACAGATTTATATAAAAAAAAGTTAATATAGTCCACCCTCATATGGTCCTCAGAATTAGATCTGAACAAACAGGAAGTGAGCCTCCCACGTGGAGGGGAAGATAATGCAACTGAGAGCTAAGGCATAGTAACACCTTGGTAGAAATAATGAAGGTAGAGTATATATATATCTTTTTAGTGCAGAATTTCATAAGGTCTACCAGAGTAGAACTGTCTATAATGTTCACTTACATAGGCAATGTAGATTTGCAGTTACCAGTTGCGTTAAATGCACCATTCAAAAAGCGTCTAAAATGTGATACTATAAGGCGCCACCTTAAGTCTTCAGGATGCAACTGTGCATAATTTTAAAATGGTTTCATAAATTTTTTAAACATAACATGAGGAAGGTGTTAAAACTGGTGTAACAGCTTCTTAGAATTTGGAAGGGATGAATAGGGAGATATTCAGTACCCTTCACCAGCTCCCACTGCTTGATCGTACTTAGTTATGTGCTTTATGGATCAGTTAGTCAATAACACCAGCTTGACGAATCTTTCTCTCTGCACCAAATCCCTGTAATGACATAAAACCTCATTAATCAACTGCAATGTGAAATAATGCATATGGTTAACAGAGATGGAGAAATTGAGAGAGCTGGAATATTCAAGTGTAGCCCACTGTTCAGGTTTTGTTTCTAACAGGATACAGTGTTAGCAAGGTTTCTGATGAGCCAGCTTTGTCCCCAAATACGAACAAGTTAGCACAGAGCTCCCATGCATTTGTCTGCAGCTAGGCCAGCAGCGCAGAGCACTGTGCAGTAGTTTGGAAAGAAGGGGAATTTTGGATAGGAAGAATCTTTTCCACTCCATGCTAACCAAAGTTCCTATGAAATTCAATGAGCTGAGGCTCCAGCTCTTTCCCCTTTCTCCTAGGTGGATTATTTCTGCACAAAGGAGAACAGGTTCTTTCATTAGGAAGCTGTTTCTCTAGGAGTTTTAAACAGGTTGTTCCAGAAGAGTACATTTTTCCTTCTAGCAATCAATTTGTCATTCTTAAAGACAGTTAGCGTCACCCGCCAGTGGAGGTAACTATACACCCAGCTCTGAAATTTGGATTAATTACGTTAGTGCAAGGTGGGCATGCATTACAGTCCTTTCCGGGATAAGCAGCTTGAGTGGCAAACACAGCAAGATAGGAAGCCTTGATTTTTGACTTTTACATTTAAATGGATTAAACAAATTAAGAACAGTTTTACCCTTAATCAGCATTTAGCATTATACAGGTTATGAAAAGAACGGTTACTTACCTTCTAGTAATGTGGTTCTTCGTGATGGGTCATGCACACCCATTCTGCTCTTGGTGCATATGTGGCCGATATAAACAAGTTGCGATATAAACAAGATCAGATTCTTTTAGCCGGTAGTGTCCTCTGAGGCTACCCGTGCACCCTAATGTTCTTGCATCCCCATGCCAGATAAAGAGCAGAGCAGGCCCAATCTTCCCCACTTCCTTCACCAATACAGAATCCCAGAGGAATAGGAATCCACAGTAATGGAGAAGGGTGTGTTGTGGACCCCATGTGGACAACACAAGAGCCAGTTACAGTATGGTAAGTAACCCTTTTCAGACATTGGTCCACATGGATGCACTTTTGGGGACTCAAACCAAAAGTTAGGCGTTTCCTTGGCAGGGTGGGTAATAGGACTCATACTTAGATAATGACTGTAAGACAACCCTATCAAAGCAGGCATCCAATCCGGCAGCCTCTACCAAGGAATACTATATTGTAAGTGTGGGGACTGAACTCCAAGTAGCTGCCCTAAAGATTTTAGAAATAGGAACAGTCTTCAAACACGAGAAAGACTGGGGGGGGGGGGGGGGGGGGGGAGGAGGAGGAGGAAGGAACGCAAGTTTTAAAAAAAATCTAGGCTTTGAAGGGTGGCAAAGTACAGTATGGCCCTGAATAGGAGTAGGATGTACAGATTCTGCTCCCAGATGGACCCTCGGAAATATTCCACATTGTTTCAGGGCTAGTCAGCAGTTCACTAGTGCTGAAATGAGCAGTCAAGGGCAATAGCTAGGGCCACTGCTGAAAAGGATCCAGGGATTACTGCTGACTCATTCAATTTGCAAGCCAAGAATACTATGTCCAGTTCCGGTGGTCACAATTAAAGAACGGTGGTAAATTGGAGAGGGTTCAGAGAAGAGCCATGAGAATGATTAAAAGGAGGTGAAAACACGCCTCAGTGATGACTCAAAGAGCTCAACCTATTTAGCTTTACAAAGAAGGTGGGGTGTCTTGATTAGAGAGTAACTACATGGGAAACATTTAATAATGGGGTCTTCAATCTAACAGAAAAAAGTTTTAACATGATCCAATCGCTGTAAGTTGAAGCTAGACAGATTCAGGCTGGAAATAAGGTACATTTTTAACAGTGAACATAATTAACAATTGGAACAATTTACCATGGGTCATGGTGGACTTTTAGAAAAGAAACCAAATCTTGATTTTAAGAGCTTGGCTCTAGGAATTATTCTGGGGCAAGTTCTATTGCCTGTGTTATACCTGAGGTCCGACTAGATGATCATAATCGCCTCTTCTGCCCTTGTAATCTATGAATAGGGCAAGGGCTGTTATAAAGAGGACGGTGATCAATTGTTCTCCACTGAAGGTAGGACAAGAAGTAATGGGACTGAATCTGCAGCAAAGGAGATTTAGGTTAGATATCAGGGGGAAAAAATTAAACTATAAAAGGGCAGAAAAGTTCTGGAACAGGCTTCCAAGGGGGGCTGGGGAATCCCCACCATTGGATAGTTTTTAAGAACAGGTTGGACATTAACTGGTCAGGGATAGGTTAGGTTTATTTGCTCCTGCCTCAGAGGGGCTAGACTTGATGACCTCTTCAGGTCCCTTCCAGCCCTACATTTCTAAGATTCTATGAGGCCATGTGTCTCAAGAGTCCGAGAGGCCAGTCTTGCTAATGTTCTTGAGTGATCTTGATAAACCTCGAACAACTTAATCTCTGTAAGGTAAGCTCTCACTGACCTGGAATCTAACATGGCTACTATGAGTGCTAAGTTTTGAGTGTATATGGATTTCTCTTGGACTTTGAGGCCCCAAATGGTAAATTTAAGGTTATTTAAATTGGTCACATGTTGGAGGTGGGGGAGATCTTCCTTGAATCAGTCACTCAAGGTATATAGGTAGATCTGGATCCCTCGTCTCCTTATATGAGCTGCCACCAGGTGTTTGGCAGATGTGAACATCCTCAGTGCCATGGAAGACCAAAGGGCAGGATCCCACACTGGTAATGAGGTGTTCCTACCAGGAATCTAATTCATCTTACCCACAGGAAATAACTTTACTGTAAAAATAGAGGAGTTCTGCAGGTCGAGAGCTCTGAACCAATCTTGTGGAAGGAATTATGGAGGCTAGAGTCACCATCCTGAAATTGAAACAGCAGATGAAGGTGTTGAAACAAAGGTCCAGAATGGGAGGCCAATCCCCTTTTCTGGAATAAGTAATGGGAATAAAGACCCTTGCCCCTGACTACCAAGATCACCTCTTCCACTGCTTAGTTGTAGGAGTCCACTGTTTTAACAGAATCTTAGGAGAAGGATCCATGAAAAGGGATGAGAAATGGGGATAAGAAGTAGGAAGGGATTGTAATTGGCTTGGTTACAATTCCTTGGACCCACAGGTCTGAGATGACTGAATCCAGATTTCTCAAAAATAAGAGGTGGTTGCCACAGGGGGCAGAAGTGACTAGATCCTCTGGAGGTTCTGCTAGGCTCATGACCACTGTGTCAAACTGAATGCCAGGGGAAAGACATTGTGAAGCACTAGAGAAAGAGTCAGTCACTGTTGCTGAAACCTCTACTTTCTCAGCAACTGAGGTCTCTTGAGGCTGGTAATAGTAATCAGCAGAGAAATAGTGCCCGAAAGTCTAGTCTTGCTTGCCTCTTTCTTGGGGCCGAGAGGCCCAGGGAGCACAGAATGGCCCTAGATCCTTCAAGAAATGTATGGCCTCATCCCCCTTTGGATTAAGGAATTTGTTGCCATCAAAGAGAAGACCGTCAGTTGTTTGAACCTCCTTGGGAATCCCTGATGATCAGAGCCAGGGAGTTCTCATGGCCACCAACATAACCATAGTATGTGGTGTTGTGTCGGCCACATCTGGCACAGCATGTAAAGACATGTGGGCTATGAACTGTCCTTCAGACAAATAGTCTTTAGTTACTCTTGGTGTTGAGGTAGCCTGTTCACATACTGAGACAGCTGAACAGGAGAGCTTTGTAATCAGTGACATCTGGAGGCTAGTACATAAAGAGGTTGCATGTCCAACAGGTCCAGTCTCTGGGTCTCACACCCTAGGTGTAGGGTTGGAAAGCCACTCCTGCTAGGACTTTTCTTGGACCACAGCTATCACAAACAACCCTGGTAAGAGGTGACAATACAAGTACTCAAATACCCTTGTAGAGACTTGACGCCTCCTGTCAGCTCACTGATATGGGCAGAATGGACACTGGCTTGTGCCACAGGTTTTCTGAAGGCTCTAACAGTCATTTTTAGGAATGGCAGGGTGAAAGATGTCCTTGAATCTGAGGTTTCTTCTGCACCACTTCCAGAAATATCTAGAGTGTCTCCCATGTGCTTAATGGTGAGGTCCTGAAATACCTTGAAACCAGTCAAAGGAAAGGAGCTGAGGGATATTTACTGCCCAGTTGGAACAGGATAAGGAAGTGGCAGCAGGGACAAGTTCTTCCCCTTCTAGATGTTGTTCCTCTTCACTCCCCTCCTTCTGCAGTCTCAGATCCTGGAAAGGCATTAGCTGACCTGGCTGTGATGGTTTATTTTGCCTCTTTGGGGACGGTGAACCTACCCTAGAAGGGGCTGATGATGCAGGCTTATGTGACTATGGCTGCATCCCACCCTCCCACAGCATCCAGTATGGCCCAGGGAAGTACCACATGATCATCCTGAGAGTCCTAGGATAGCAGGAAACTTGGAGACTCCAGTACCAGGCCCAGTGAAGACTCACCTAGTAGGTTGGGTACCAAAGACTCAATATCAAGAGACATGGTTTGCAGGTCCACTGGATACCATTGGTGCTCTTAACAGTTGATATGAGGATGCCAGAGGGACCCTTCTTTAGCCGTTGGGTGCCCCTTCACTGTTGAGAGGCCTAGAAGAATCTTGTGCTTTAACTCTTGTCGATTATGGCAAAATCCTTTTCGCTGGCCTTGACAAATGTAATCTTGCCCTATTCATATCCATTCAGAATGCTGCTGCAAAGATCATTTTCCTAGCCTGTCACTTTGCCAATATTGCTTCTCTTTGCATCTTTACTGGCTCCCCTTCTCTATGGATCAAATGTAACCTGCTTGTTGTCATCTTAAAGACTCTTCACAGTCTATCCCTGCCTTATCTCTATCTTATTCATCTAGATACCTCAACTCTGATTGGCCTATGGTACCAGTCTCTCCCCACCTGTTTGTAAAATTTTCAAAAGCAAGCAAGCAATTTCATCCTTTCTCCCATGCTGTCCCTTGTGCTTAGGAGAAGCTCCCCATAAGCATCCACAAAGCTACCTTATTATCCTCCAGCTGCCGTGATGCCTCTGAAAAACTTGACGATGGTTAGACCACTGATGCACAACTGCCTATTATGCTTACCAACATTGTCCTGTTTTCTTGTACTCTTCCCCAGACCCTGTCTATATCCAGCTGCTGTCCCTTGTCCTATATGTTGATTGTGAATCTTTGCAGCACGGACTGTCTTTGTACAGCACCTAGCACCATACTGTCCTGGTCTAAGACTAGGACTTGTAAACACCACAGTGATATAAATAACTTGCTCAGTAGGGATAGGTGACCTACACTTCAGCTCAACTCTGGCGTGGCGCTCCTTCCTACCTCAGAGGTTGAAGCTGGAATGGGTGCAGATGCTGGGGTCTCTTGGTTGAAAGCCCAGGGGCTTGGGGTGGAATCGCTCTTCACCGAGGTGTTCAAGGAAGACTGAGGTCTAGCTGCATCCTTCCTTTCACTGTCCAGGAAAGCTTCCACAGAACACTCCAGGAGGAACCATTTTCAGCAGGTTTTTTTTCCAGTTCTTTGAGTCACTCAGATCTACATACATACGACACATTGCCCGCAGTAGAATGCTCTCCCAAAATAGGCACCAGGTGCCCATTAAGTGGCACTGAGGTTTGGCACAGAAGGGCAGATTTTAAATCCTGGAGATTTCACTTTGGCTATTTTGCTAGAGCCCTTGTACAGAGGGGAAGGTTTCTGTCCTAAAAACCAGAAGCTGATTAAAATAAGGATTTTTTGTGTACTGCCAACTGGCAACAAGCCTAACACACAACTACATACACACAGAAGCAAGTGGATACTGCAGAAGTTTCATCTCATTGCTATCAGAATAAAAAGGAATTAAGATAGTTGGGCCTACTGCCCCCCCCTTTACATCCTTCGATGGAGATGTGTATGTTCAAGGACAGAGCACAGGCACTGTCCCCAATGGGTACTGCTGGCAAAAAAGAATCTGATCTCATGTATCTGGGGTACATGTGCACCAAGAATGCAAATCATATGAATAATACATCTTGAAGAATCACGATTCAATTACCATTATTTCTAGACACTTATGTAGAGTAATTCTGCACACTAGGCTATTATCGTAAGAGTGTACCTTTGAGTTATCCGGTCCCCTTGGTTGACGAAGAACTGTTAGGCGAGGAGCACTGGCATCATCTAAAGTAATGCTCTTTAAACGATTAACAAGTCTATCAGGACGCGGAGCAGCAACAGCCTTTGCGCCTTCACTGTAACAGAAACGGAGCTAGTTACTTGGAGCAGCAGCCATTCCCTGGACAATGTGCTAACATTTGGGAAGAAGGCACATGACATGACAGGGAATTGGATAATTTGTACCAAGACAAAAAGGAAATTGAGACTAAAGAACTCATCTTATTTTGAAATGGGGTTTCTGGAAAGTATGTTATACCAGCCTCAAGGTCCTAGGATATCTACTGCTGTCTCTGGATTCTCAGATGGCAGCAGGGGACCACAGAGCTTTATCCTCTACAACTAGCCAGAAAGCTACAATCTTTCTTCTCAATGCAAACCTTCAACAGTCAGCCCATGTGTTTGTCACATCCCAATTAAGCTTAATGCCAGTGCTCAGGAACCATTGATATGCTGTAGTGCAACATGCCAACAACTCTCCAGAATCTCTGGAAAAACAACTGGCTGTTACAGTTGCAGAGATTACCTCAAAAACGTAAAACGCATGAGTCTGCAGAGCTTGGAGCAATAGCTCTGACTAGCATGAGATACCTATTCATCTCAGAAGGGGTTAGTGCAGATGCCCAGTGATCCTGATATTTAAAGTAATTCCTCACATCAGAATTAGGGGGGTATGTAAATTTTGCACACAGTCAAAGTCATAGGTCCCCAGAGCCAATGGCTCCTCAGGCTGATGCAGTTAAGGCACATCAATTTCATGGCCAATGGTACAGGAATCGCATCCAACCACCTTTGACTGCCCTCACAATGGATCAGGTAGCCATATTGAAGCCAGGTGAACTGGAGGCAGGCTCTCACAGTAGTGGGTTAAGCGAGTCAAACCCATGACCTTCAGAATTGTAGTTGAGCGCCATAACCACTCAGCCACTACACCGCTGTATGCAGAGCTTGGAAAAAGCACCACACCCCCCCCTAGCCTGGCTGCTCCTTAATGCCCTTCTCTTTAGGAATATGCTTGAAATACATCTGGAAGATCCAGCAGAAAGCCTGAATTGCCTGCTTCCTGAGTGGGGCAGGCCACTGTGACTGCACAACTCCTACATTCGAGTCATTACATTGGACTCTCAATACTTTAAGTTAATTGAAAAACAATTGTCTGGGACCTAGTTATCTAAGACTGACTGGCCCATACCTCTCACAGCATTTAAGAATAGCTGGGAGGCTCTTGCTGTCAGCTTCTTTGTTAAACATTTTGCAAATGGTGGCAGTGTTCTCCCTGGTGGGCCCCTCGCTTGAGTGTGACAGAAACAAAGGCTATTAGCTCTAACTCAAATGCAAGAAGCTTTTTGATTTAGCCTTTTCCCATTTTTGAGAGTGACCACATGGCTTTAAAGTTTGTGTGTGCCTAGCTACTACTGCAAAAGGCTTTTTAAAGTAAAACTGATGTATTAATGGTCAGCTATTAAAAAAAAAATCAAAGCAATTTATTCAAACATCTACAAATCTCTACCTTGATTTGTGCACTCTTAGCCAGCACAGGGCAGGAAAGTATTTCTTCTCTCCGTGTTCTACACTTGCTTCAGGGTGATTTCTCCCTCAGTTTGGCATAGTTTTCAAAAGCTCCCTCAGTGCATAACACTCAATTTTCCAAAGCACCCAAAGTTGGCTGCCTGCCATATTTTCTTGCCATTAAATGTCTACCAGTAAGGGATTAGTGGAAAGAAGTTTATAACACAAGTGTGCAGCCTCTAAATACAGCAGAGCTACAATGAAGTTTTTTGAATATCAGTAAAATGCTAGTCATAAGCTTTGACTCCAACCCTTGTTGAACTGCCACACATTTTGCGTATGTTGTATGCAATGCTGTTGTAGTTATGGTGGTCTCAGGGTATTGGAGACAAGGTGGTTTACCTGGACCAACTTCTGTTGATAAGAGAAGCTCCGTAAGATTGAAGAGCTTTCAAACTTATGCAGCTTGTCTCTTACCAACAGAAGTTGGTCCAATAAAAGATATTACCTCACCCACCTTGTCTCATACTTCACAGAGCCCTGTGGCCCATTCTAGTAAATCTTGACTTCTAATTTAATTATTTTACTTGGTTTACCTGTGCTTCCCATTGTAAATTACAATACTAATCCTTTCAATAGGCAGGAATGCTGCTGTCCATCCGGTGGCTATTAAGAACAGGATTTATACAACATGTTTGATAACACAGGAGGCAGTCATTTACCAAATATACCCAGTTAACACAAAGCACATTAAGGTCTGTCATGTAAAACAAGCATCACTTTCCCACACAGGAAACTTTGTGCTTTTCCCCCCCCAAATGCAGATATTTGGGTATTTGTTCCTGATTAAACCAGATAATCCCAATTCCTCACCAGACACGCCATACGTTACAGGCACTGCATTTCCCTGTGCGCTGATTCAGGATCACCGAGAACTCTACTTCATCTCCAGCCTGCAGCTCCACACCATCTTGAACTTCTTTCACATGAAAAAAGAGCTTTTTGCTGTCACCCACTTCATAGTTAATGAATCCAAACTGAAAAACAGCAGTGCAATTTAGTTCATTTATGTCATTTCAAATGGACACACTATTGCATTTCAACTCCACTTTTATGTTGTATTAAAAAGGGACAGAGTATAGGCAAGGTTTTCAAAAATGGATGCCTGACATCAGCCTTCTAAATCCATATTTAGACACCTATTAAGCCAAAGGGCACGGTTAGTGTTGCAGCATCATTTTTGGAAGTCAGGCCTCTTATGGTCCGAAATATGGCCTTAGAAGCCTAACTTTTACGTATTCGTTTTTAAAATCGTGGCCTAATACTGATCCTGTCATCTTTCTTTTTGGGAACACTTATGTGGAATACTGAGTTAAACTGCAGACACTCAGTCTCAGAAGTCTGATAGCAGAAAGGGTCCAGAGAAAGCAAATGAAAGGAGGCAGGAGGTAATATATTCAACTCTTTTGAAAGTATACATAATAAGTGGCCGAAAACCTCCATCAGGTGCTCCTATCGACTCTTAATACAAGAAGCGAATGCCCCGTGAAATTAAGGTGGCAACATATTCCATCCTTCCACCTCCTGCACTCAGCTCTTCCCAAGCAGATTGTGGATTTTACTGCCACAAGATACTTGCACACAGAAAGTTTAGTAGAAAAATAAAAAAGGATTAGACATTTATACGAATAATCTATTGGCAGTGACATTAGCTAGGATAAAAACTGAAGGGATATCAGCCCTTATATTTCAGGACACAGCTACGACTAACTACTTGAAGTTGGAACAGACTTCTCCCATAAGAAAAACATCATGCATATCAAATGATTTGAAAGCTTATTTCCAAGATGAGGTAGGATATGGGACTGTCCAGTGGTGCTGTTACCATGGATGTGGGTATGAACAATGACACCATCAACATGTTAAAGACCACTTTGAATTGTTTGCATTAATTTGTGTTAAATTACTATGTATTATTTCAAGACACTGGATTTCTTTGGGACCTGAAAGCAACAACAATCTAAAAGCTAAACATAGCCAAAACTTTGTACAGGTATCACTGAAATGTAATAGTGCTGGTGACATTTCTAGTTATCAGTCATGTGCATATGGGATACCAGTCTTCACTGCCTTGGAATGTACACAGTTCTGTGCAAGGAAGACTTAACTTCAGATAATTAGTGGATTGTGCCTAAACAGTAGCATCACTGCAAAAATAAACTCCTGCAGAAGCTCAAATGCTATTGGATCCTTGAAGAACATAGAAAGTAGTTCATCATCCACATTTTTTCACCCATGTTGCAATGATGATCCAATATCTGGTTTACCTATGTGTGAAGGCATCCAAATCTGTTTGCCAAGATGCTCTTCTGACATGCTCTCAGAACAGTCCTCACATGGGGAGAGTTTGGCCAGTGATTTGTTCTCTTTGATGGACAGATTGAGGTGCAAGCAATTCAGGTCTCTGTGGAGCTCCTCCTCTCTCTTTCTGGTCATGCAGCACTGCTACCAACATCCTTGCTGCAGAAATTGTGGCTGAGTTGTGCTCTCCCCCAATTTGGTAGATCTCTGAAGCAGTGAGCTCCATTTGTTTTGACAATATTAAAAAGGTTCCCTCCCCTCCCCCGCATATAGCAAATAGGGGTAGCACAGTCACATCGCTGGAGGGGCGCGGGGAAGAGGAGGAGATATGCTCCTACACTCAGGTGCATTTTGAACCATGTAGTCAGAAATTTTTACAAGCGACTGCTTGCTGGTTGCCACTTTAGTTTAGAAACTTTCTATGGAGGCACAGGGCATCCGCCAGTCAAGCTATTTGTTGCATCCAATCTTAGAGCCTATCCAGTGCGGTCTTTCCAAAGTTTTCAGAGTTACTGTTGTCATATTTGTCAAAGATTTTGATTACAGAATTAGCTTTGTCAAATCCTGTTAGGACCTACCTCAAGTACTCAGCAGCCAATTCAGTGAAAGTGTGGAATGCGTCTCCAGCCATTTGTATGACAGCCATGGGCATTTCTAATGTACACCGTGGTTTCTTTGTTGCATGCTCTTAGCTCTTGGATTTTCAGCTTGAGCTTCCAGGTGATGCCCTAATTCAGTTTAGTCTGACCTTTTAAGGGCTTGTCTACACTTAGAGCACTGCACCATGCTGCACCACTGTAGCGCTTAGTGGAGACCCTACCGACACAGACAGAAGAGATTCTCCCATCAATGTACATATTCCATCTCCACAAGAGGCGATGCTATGTCAATAGGAGAAGCCCTCCCATCAACACAGCACTGTCTACACCAGGGGTTAGGTCAGTATAACTATGTCGCTCTGGAAACGCTACACCCTCCACCCGAATGACAGTTATACCAATGTAAGTTGGTAGTGTTGACCAAGCTTAAGTGTTCCATCAGCATGGAAGAGGGGCAGCGGCACAGGTCAGACTGTGTGACTAACAGTTGCCATGGAAACATTATCTCTGCATCTTGTGAAGGACAAGGCTCTGTGGAAAACAAATTTCTGGACTGACAGCTGCTGTGATTAAGTCCTTCCCTTGCCAGACTTAAATTCAGTCATCTTGACCATGCCAGCAAAGTGTTTTAATGACAGATGTATTGACTGGGCTGAAGTGGTGTGTCCCATCAGAATCAAGTACACCTCTCACAAATCTCTATTTGTTCTTCAACATCTGGTATTTTCAGTAGAGACAGTTGTAAATCTGAGGTTACATGCAGTCCAGTACATAAGTTAATAAGCACCTCTGGATGGGATTCAGAGTCAAATGGATTTGTCATATTGTTGGTGACATGGCTGGTCAAGAACTGTACCATGCTCTTCATCCCTCTTCAGTGCAAAGAGAAGGACTTGTTTGTGGACTGTCCTCACTACTTCTTGTTAGGCCACTTCTCTCATACCTTTTGCACATTCATAGTATGAAGTTGTGTACTGTCATTTCTAACACTAATGACTTATGCATAAATGTCACAATTAAAAAGCTAGTTTCTAGAATATTTTAAAGACTAGTACTACATGCCTAGGCAAATTACAAATAAAAACCTAGCAAACAGGCTAGAAACTACATTGTATGTACAAAGCTTACAAATGGAGAAAAATTACATTAGGAATTCTCACATTTACATCTATTCATTATGCAGTACAAAACTAGGGTGCACAACCTATAGCTACGGGTGCACAATCTTAATTGTGACACTGATCTGCTCAGCATATGTCAACTGAAAATATAATCACTGTACAATATTCTGACAACTAAGATGTGATATGAAAACAGTTCATGTTAACATTTGCAGTATTCTATTTGCCATTTTTGCCACATGCTAAAGTTCTTTTCTGGAAAAAAAAATACCTGTCCTTGCAAAACCAATACAAATCTTTCAATACACCATTGTTTGGTAGCTTTGATCACCACAAACATTAAAGTACTGAAATTAATATCAACAAACTGCAATCCATCATGTTGGAGTGTTTCTGGAACTGTGCACAAAGTCACTCATTTTGGGTACCATTGTTTCATCTTCCCCAGAGGCTTATGGCACCACTTAACAGCTCTACATATTACCTCATCTAAACATACCCAAAATAAGCTTTCAAATGATACATGATGTGGGTGTGTAGTGTGGGTACATTAAACTCCAAAAATACGGCTCTTTTTAGAGAATTGCCGCGTGCCTACTGAGGCTGAATGATGCAAGCTCCCATGACTCCTTGACATAGGGAACTGTGACTGGGCACATGGGATAACAGAACAAATGTTGCTGTGTAATTTTGTTTTCCTTCAAAATTCAAGTCCCAGTATTTCAGATCTTCACAAGTTAGAACCATTTGACGGTCACTCATGTAGTAGTTAGGAAGTCTTTCCTAATACAAAAACTAACTACCCTTATAATTAAGTTCTGGAATTTGTTGACTGGGAGGCTTCCAAGGGAGGCTCTGGAATCCCCATCATTGGGAATTTAAGAATAGATAGGACAAACATCTGTTGGGGATGGTCTAGGTTTACTTAGTCCTGCCTCAATGTGGGGGCTGGACTTCATGATCTCTCAAGGCCCTTTCCACCCCTGCATTTCTAGGATTATGTGAAAACTCTTGTCTCAAAGAAGAATCCACTAACCTGATCTTTCACACATTCCACAGTGGCTCTGCGGAAAGGTGTAATGTTACAAGCCATCGTCTGTTCATTCTGACCAAGGACGCAGAGCTGGAACTTGACTGTCTCCCCCTTTTGCAGGCAATCGCCCTTGTTTGCCATCCCCACAATTCCAAATGGATAGACCTCTCCTTTCATCTCCCCTAGCAGAGAGGGAAGGAAAACACAGTTTAAGAACTATTTCTGTTCCTTCATGAGGAAGTATTTTGAAGTGTTTCTACATTGGACACAATGGTTTTTCTAGCTAGAAACTCAAAGAATTAAAAAGTTTACATAAGTTGCTAGTTTATAGGTTACTACGCTACAGCCAAAGCTCATTGTCAAACTACATCAAGTGTGCGCTGAACAGACCCATTAACAAAGTAATCTCAATTTTACAAACAGTATGTTGGCACTTTAATCAGAGAAGTGCTGAGTCAGGTTTGTTTCTACTTACCATCCTCCATGACCTCAATCATTCCCTGGTATTCAGTCTGTGTGGGATCTACACTCCGCAGGGGACGAATTACTTTACCCGTGTAGACAGTTGGATCAGCTTCCTCAGTAGCACCATTCACTGTAAAACAGACAGTACACACTGTTTAGATTATATAATTTGGAGCCTAACCCAATGAGACCTTTACCCCTGATTGGGGCCATTCGATAACACCGCAATATTACTAGCAGTTTCTGTATTCAGCCCAATACCTGAGACACACAGAATCTAGTAGAGGGATGGGCAAGTGTTAATCAAGAACCCAGAAGCTTCTAGAAACTGGATAGCAAACCAAAGAGTCAAAGTATTCTCATTCTACCCCATGACAGCCTATTCAGGAATGCTGAGTGGGTTAGAGCATCCTGAGCCATTCTAATCATTCCCATTGTAGAAGACAGGAATCCGTGAGGTCTCCACAGGCATTCTATAGTTTTCATTTCATTTTAAATTCTTCCTACAAGAACCAAGGCTATTCAGCTGCAGCTCTCTTTTCTGGCGTACTTGATTTATGTGCAGGAGTAAAGAATATAAGTATGGCCGTACTGGATCAGACCAAAGATCCATCTAGCCCAGTATCCTGTCTTCTGACAGTGGCCAATGCCAGGTGCCCCAGAAGCAATGAATAGAACAGGTAATCAAGTGATCCATGCCTTGTCCCTCGTTCCCAGCTTCTAGGCTTACAAATGGAGAAAAGTTACATTAGGAATTCACACATTTACATCTATTCATTATGCAGTACAAAACTATGGTGCACAACCTATAGCTATTGGTGCACAATCTTAATTGAGAGACTGATCTGCTCAGCATATGTCAATTGAAAATATAATCCAATTCCAATATATTTTTTTGAGATAGGGTGACCACATCTGCACACAGTATTCAAGATACGGGTGTACCATGGATTTATATAGAGGCACTATGACATTTCTAAATGCTCTTTTGTAAAGCATTTTTTTCTTCTGCTTAACACAACCATGACTTCTCACTCACATGTTCTTTCCACCCTGATCTTCTATTGCTCATCATTTTATCTCTCTCTCTTCTATGCACTGAATTCCCTCTCACTCCCCAAATATCAGGGCAACAACCCTTTCCTCAAATCCTTTTGAGAGACCTATTTTTGTTAGGAATCAGCCCCCAAAACAAATGAACAGAATTTAAAAGTTTGAGGAAAGTTACCCAACAACTCTTCCTCAGGGCCTCACACAATCTACTTTACGCCCCTCCTAGACTAAGCTTTTCATAGCATGGGTTGCCAATTGTCTTGTACAGTCACAAGCACGTTGTCAGTATTTGGTAGACAAGAGTAATCCAATCATGATACAACTCAGGCAGCATACTCTAGAAGCTGGAATCAGGTAAGGGCCACTATCTTTGAGCTGTTGCTGTCTACAGACTTCTTGCTTGATTAGCTCCCACTTCTCCTGACACAGTGAGCAGCTCTCAAAGAGCTCTTTCTGAGGGATCTCTCCCCTCTTCTTAGAAATCCTAAAGTGATCAGCCCAATTCTGGTCTGCTGTGCACCATCATCACAATTTCCGTAATCGTGTTCGATATGTACTTTAGACCAGAGTTCCACTAATCCAGGACTCCTTACAAAATTGCAAGTGCCCTTTTGCTAAGAGAGAAGTTATTGAACATAGTTTTACCTGCATGTGTTTTGTTCACCTTTTCTGCACTGACTTTATTTCCTTTGCCTTTTGACAAGCTGTATTCCACCATGTCCCCAAGTTCCAGGCTATCGACATCACCAGAGAATTCACTGCATGAGAGAAGTTATACACGTTCTGCTTTAGTTACATGCTCATCAACAAAGCCACTCAGCAACAAAGTGGAAGGGACAGAACCTTTACACTTCAGCTGGCTCACCATTTTCATTACTACAAGATGTTACAGTTTGGATGCAAGCACTTTGCTCAATGTTTACAGATTAAGTTTGCCCAATAGCCATTTTCCTCTTCATATAAGAAGTTTACAGTAATCCATTTGGCTATTGGAACAGAATGAAATAAATTATGCTTCCCATGAAGCAGGTTACTGTCAGTAATCCAAGTTCAGGGCATGAATAACTAGACTTAATCTGAACCAGCAACTGTTAAGATAATGCATTAAATTCTGTATGAAGGATACACCAAAACTGAGCATCCCTTAAATAAACCCATGTTAAATGAAACGGCTGTTCCAAATCCCAGAGTTTCCCAGCTCGTTAGAAGTCAGGACTGCATCTCTGATCAATTCCCAAGTTCTCTGCTGGGCAACTTACCTGATGTAGGATATTGGTTCCTTACCATTACACATGCTTGCCAGAGTCTCTTCAACCTGCTAGCAGGCAGTTAAGACTGATTCAGAAAAGAAGTCTGTCATTCCCATTTCTCCTAAGGGAAGTCCTCTCACAGAATACTGAGAGCATACCTTTGCACCAGGAGTCTCAACCTGCATAAGCCACCACCAATGAAGCTCTAAGAAAGTACAATCCTCTAGCTGTAGTTATACTACTAATCTACAGTATAATCTCTGAATACTTAAGATATAGGATGTTAAACAGCAAAGCCTGCAGCAGCCCTGTGGAAGTGGTTAATGAGAAGTTTCTCAGATATTTGAACTTATGCACATGATGCGTAGAAAACAGATTGACTCCCTTTTATATTGCTGAGTGTTACTCACCTGTAATGGAAGAAGATCTCCTTATCATGATTGGCCGTTTCAATAAATCCAAAGTTATCTTTCAGGGTTGCCACATACCCCACAAGCCTCTTGGAGCTGTAGTTGCGACCAAGCATTCTGACAGAAACTGCTGTCTGTGAACCTGTTCTCTTCACTTCACAAACACTGAATTCAACCTGTTTGAGAAAGAGAGAGACTTGTCAAAATGAAGAAAAAAGTAACTTTCGTATTTATTTTATTAGAAGGGTTAATGAAATGTCTGCACTCTGGGGAGGAAGAGAGAAAGCAGTATTACTCCAGCCACTGCTCTTCACCCAAACAAGGTAAAGTTATAACATCACACAATAAATGAATAAACTAAAATAATTGGCTATAATACAAATGTACAGATCTATCAAACCTTTGCATTTCTGATCTTATACAGATCAAAAACATGGACATTGCTTACAGAAGACCTCAGGAAGCTGGAAGCATTTCAGTGACTACTATGCACATGATGGTTTGATTTTTATCAGCAATAGGTATGTATTACTCAGATTTTAAAGGCCACAAGGGACCACCATGATCATCCAGTCTAACCTCCTGAATGTATTGCAGGCCAGAGAACCTCAACCACCCACTTCTGCAGGAGGCCCATAACCTCTAGTTGAGTTACTGATGACTTCCAGTTACAGAAAATCCACCATTTACTCTAGTTCAAAGCAACAAGTGATACAATGCTGCAGTTCCTCCAATATTCCTGGATGGAGATTATACAGGCCTGTGGATATGGTCCCATTGTTTGAGTTTGGCTTCCACCTCAGATGTGGTAATTTCTACTTCCTTATCCCCCCAAGTCACCCTGCCACTGCCCCCAAGCTCCTCACTATCCCTGTTAAAAACTGAGAAAGTATTTGTTTAGGAGGTGGCCCAAATCTCCACCCCATCCTCAATGCTTAGCACTCCCATTTCTTCCTTTTTCTTCTTTAAATATGGCTAAAGAATCAGCTTTAATTTCCTTTGCAAGGTCCAAAGATGCATGGTTTTTAGCAGTTCTCACTTTCCCCCTATACTTTAAGGCAGTGGTATCCAAAGTGGGGTATGCAAGAGGATCCTTGGGGGTGTGCAGCAGGAGGAGCGTTTTTTCCTTCATCCGAGCAGCTTTTTTTTTGGTGCGCTTTGGCAGTTCGGGCGGGAGTCCATGTGGCCTTTTTTTTGGGGGGGCGCTTTGGCAAAAGTGGTAGAGCCAGCGCGGCAGGGGGTGCGTGCTCAAAAAAGTTTGGAGATCACTGCTTTAAGGCCTTCGAGAGGTAGCGTTCCTTGCTGATCCATCCATTCTGCTTTCCTCACAGTAACTTGTTTAGACGCTTTTTCCATCCAATTTGATCTGCAATCCATCCCTACGAATTTCTTCTGCTTGCTTGGGATGCAGGCTTCCGATACTATTAAGTTGCAGAAACTAATTTCAAGCCTCCTCCAACATTCAGATCCCTGAATTATTCAAAATCAACTCCACTTCCCTAATTCCCTTAATTTTTTAAAGTTTGCCCTTTCAAAATCGAGGACCCTAGTTGGAGACCTATTCTTGTTTATCCCTCCACTTAAACTGAATTAACTCACGATGACTCGAACCAAGTTTGTCCTCTACAACCAGTTCTTCTGAGGTCCTCAAGACTTAACAATACTAACCCTAAAATGGTTATGCACAAGCACTATCCCAGTGGAGCCTCTGTTACCGTTCTCTCTCAAGTGATTTTGACCCAGTTTCCATTTTATCCATTCCATCACTGCTACATTTCTCTAGGGTATGTCTTCACTTACCGGAGGGTCCGGCGGCAGGCAATCGATGTTCTGGGATCGATTTATCGTGTCTGGTTAAGACGCGATAAATCGATCCCGGAAGTGCTCGCCGTCGACGCCGGTACTCCAGCTCGCCGAGAGGAGTACGCGGCATCGACGGGGGAGCCATCCTGCCACGTCTGGACCCGCGGTAAGTTCGGACTAAGGTACTTCGAATTCAGCTACGTGAATTTGTGTACCTTAGTCCGAAGTGGGGGCTTAGTGGAGACCAGGCCCTAGACTACCTCATCATTAATAAACTGCTACTCTACCACCCTTGCCTTTTGTCTTTTTCTGACCAGCACATACCCTTCAATACCTATATTTTAGGTCTGACTACTATTCCACCCTGTTTCCATTATCCCCATGATATATGGTTTCAATTCCTACACCAGTAGTTCTAGCTCCTCCATTTGTTACCCAGTGTCTTTGCATTGGTGTACAGACACCTGTTTCTGCTTGGCTTCACCCATATTCCCCACCCAATTACATAGTAATTTTACTGCCAGTATTGCCTACCTGTTACTGTCATCATATTTCCTCATTATCCATTTGCCTATCCTCTGTTCCTTTCCCCCATTACTGTATCATCTGAGTTTATTTTCCTCCCTCTCAATATTAGCATCTCCCAACCATCTATCCTGAACTCCTAGTTTAAAGCTGTTCTGCCAACCTCCATCCCAGAAGTCCATCCCTAAGAACAGTCCTCTGTCCAGAAATACTTCCTAGTGGTTAAACATCCCCAAACCCTCCTTCTACCACCACTGCCTGAGCCATCTATTGATCATCATAATCTTGTCCCGCCTTCACACACTTCCTCTAGGGACAGAGAATCCCAATGAGAACAGGCCTTCAGAAGACTGAAGTCACCGTCTGGCACTTTTTGACCATATACTCTGCCTCAGAGATAGAGTCCCACACATTTAGCCCTCAAGACTGGACTTGAGCTCAAGAGAAGAAGTTACCTGCCACGGTCTGATGGCAGTCACATAATCGTCCATCATTATTAACTTGGTTGCATTGGATCAGTAATAACCCTGTCAAGCCTTTAGATACCTGGAATAAAGCTATACAGTGTAGCCACGGACACCAAGTGCTATGGACCTTTGCTAAGTGGATTCTTGATGACTGCTCTTCAAACATTTGCCCATTACACTTATATCTACTTCAATAGGTTCCCTTTGGACTTCCCTTACTCCATTTGAAGCAGCAGGTGAGCAGTAAGCAGCTACTGCTAAAGGCAGACTAACCACGTAGCATGATGTATCAATTCTCTTACCCACATACAAGGCATAATTTCCCTATAGTTCACCTTTCTGTCCTACAGTTGTCTCCATCCTCAAGAAGCTTGAGTGTCACAACACTGTCCATTTCAGTTTAGGTCTTGTGGCGAGGAAGGGGGTTATTAGCTTGAACAGTATCTTCATAGTATGCCATCCGAAGACCACCCGCTCTCTGTACCTGGGATTCCTTCCAGATCTTCATTGGTCCCTGCCTTTTATACTACCACTCACAGTAAGAATAGCTTCCTACATACCATGAACAAGCAGTCTCCCTCTCCTTCAAATCCACTTTGCATAAAGTCTTCTTTCATCCATCTCCTCTTGGACAGTCCTCACAGGAAAACATGTAGACAGTTGTCCCATGCATATTAGACTGAATTAGTATATGTTCTTCAGGAACAATCTCTTATCATTTGAACACCCTTTACATGTATGATGCCATATAAGTAATTACCAGTAAAGCAATGTATAACTCTTAGATGAGGCACACCTTAAGAGCTTCAGAAATATCTTCTGTATAATTGGTGGGGGGGAAGGAGGGAGGGAGTGGGGCTATTCACCAGGTCTGGTTGAAGAAGTGTTCTGAATACCAAAATGGGAAAGGGAATACCTTGCAGAAG
This sequence comes from Malaclemys terrapin pileata, assembly GCF_027887155.1. Taxonomy (NCBI): domain Eukaryota; kingdom Metazoa; phylum Chordata; order Testudines; family Emydidae; genus Malaclemys; species Malaclemys terrapin. The sequence continues at coordinate 8,462,222 of NC_071508.1, read as the reverse complement.
AGTAGAGTAAAAAGGAAAAAAATTCACACATTCTTCACTCCTTTCTGAACTAGTCTTTGACTGCAATAGCTATGAAAAGCAAAAAAGTCACACTTTGTAGCTCACAGAAAGATCATATATATATATTTTGGGAACTTAGTTATATTGCCTTATCTCCTATCTGAGGGTTAGTAGATCCTTCCACATCCTTTGCCTGATAAGGAACAGTCAGTTTCTCTCCACAATCATCATATGCGATTATTCCCTCTTCAGCTTCCTAAAGAGAAATAGCAAGATTCATTATGAAGCAGAGACTAATTGATAGATGCATGCTTTTTAAGTGCTTGAGTCAATACAAATGCAGTTTATGTAACATGTTTTACAAGACAGCTGTCCAGTACTCTGTAAAGGCAATAACCAAATGGCAGACATAATTCAGAACCTGAAAACAGGAACAGTCCCAAATTTTATGCTATCAGTTAAACACGGTTTACCTATACAACATTTTTGAAATGGGCATGTGCCACTATTTCAAATAGGCATTTAGCTGAAACTTAAGTAGCGAGCACTGTCACTTTTCATGGTGCAAATTTAAACACTTGGGAGACACGGATATGCCTACTCTACCTCTAGGTTGTGTTTTGGAAAATTCACGCATCTTGGCAAACCACTACCAGAGGAGAAGTTTCCCACAAGTCTCTTAAGACAATTATCCCACACAAAACAAACTAATTTTTTCAGCTACTACATCCCTTCTGAGAGCCAGAAGTTGCACTTCTATTATTCTGCTTCAGCCAAATACCATACCAGTTGTTTGGCTGACTTTTACCATTAGCCATGCAGTACAGTCACTCATGAATAGGCAAATATTTCCAGAAATTAAGTTAAATACATTTTGTAAGTGTATCCTCAGTTCGAAGCAGAACACTAAATAGCTAATGCACACCTAGAGAAACAGCATTACCTTTTCTTTGCTTTTATTTGGGCTAGTGGCTTTGGCAGGAGTGGCTTCTTTTTCTATAGTGCCCACAAAGCGGTGATCTGACTGGCTGTGGAATGAAACTGTGCCCTTAGGAAGCTTCTTAATCCTTATAGCATGATTTCTTTGGGCAGACAACATATCCTGGAAAACAAGACCCACAGTACTTTAAAATGAACACAATACTTGTATTAGTATTTTAAAAGTTGTAATTTTACTCACAGGAACCACAGTAAACTCTACTTCATCTGAAATGTGGAGCTGGTTTCCATCCAGAATTTCACTGAAGTGAAAGAACATGCGGGCATCCCGGTCAACACATTTAATGAAACCAAAGCCATCTCTCATTGCTGCAATCACACCCTGGGGACACACAAAGACAGAGGACACCTTGTCAGTTGCTGCAGCCAGTGAAAAGTAATTAGAGTTCTTAGATGTCTGTCTGAACAGAGCTGCACTTGTGGGATGTATAATATCCTTAGTGCATGGCTAGAGCATTATAAGAATGATTGCTGGTACATGCACATGTTCCCTTGTAGATCATAGTACTCAACCCCAGGGACAAGAGGAGATGCAAAACAGGTTCAACCAGTTTCTTTTGCATCTCAAAGTCTTTGAAAAGGGAGATGAGTGTAAGTATGGATCTTTATTCAAGTAACATCATCATAGGACCTAATCACATCAGCCATACCATCAGGGGCTGGTTCACCTGCACATCTACCAATGTGATATATGCCATCATGTGCCAGCAATGCCCCTTTGCCATGTACATTGGCCAAACCGGACAGTCTCTACGCAAAAGAATTAATGGACACAAATCTGACATCGGGAATCATAATACTCAAAAACCAGTGGGAGAACACTTTAACCTGTCTGGTCATTCAGTGACAGACCTGTGGGTGGCTATATTACAACAGAAAAACTTCAAAAACAGACTCCAAGGAGAGACTGCTGAGCTGGAATTGATATGCAAACTAGACACAATCAACAAAGGATTGAATAAGGACTGGGAATGGCTGAGCCATTACAAACACTGAATCTATCTCCCCTTGTAAGTATTCTCACACTTCTTATCAACCTGTCTGTACTGGGCTAGCTTGATCATCACTTCAAAAGTTTTTTTTCCTCTTACTTAATTGGCCTCTCAGAGTTGGTAAGACAACTCCCACCTGTTCATGCTCTCTGTATGTGTGTATATATATCTCCTCAATATATGTTCCATTCTATATGCATCCGAAGAAGTGGGCTGTAGTCCACGAAAGCTTATGCTCTAATAAATTTGTTAGTCTCTAAGGTGCCACAAGTACTCCTGTTCTTTTCACCTAGAAGAGTTACAGTATAAAGAAGCATCTTTCTCCTTTTCAGAATTGCTGATATAGATCCTATTTTGGGAAACTAGCAGTAACAACTCTTAGAGGGTGGTCCAAAGGACAAAAGTAATTCCAAATTTCCAAGACATCACCCCAAGGCTCAAAACCTGTCTCTAAGCTCTGCAAGCAATGGACAGAAATCCTAAGACTCAAGTGAGGAAGGATCAGTAGTCCGTGTAAGAACTTAATAGGATGTACTATTAGAGGATTCATGCACAACCGTAGTTGTATGCAGATACAGCTACCAAGTGACCCTAACAGAACTCAGGGAAAGTCTGGAACATTTGACTGAAACCAAATATTATATTTTCAGCTTTAAAGCATACGCTTCTCTTGTGAAAGATTTATGGCTGCCTAGAAAGATTTATTTTCTCATTAGCAATCAGTATCTGACCTCATGACTAATGCCTTGATCCCAGCTGCCAGAAATATTTGATCTTGGTGAAGAACCTGCCTGCGACAGGACCTTCACATGAACTGGAAGAACCACCAAAGGTTTGATGCTAGCAAAACTGAGAAACCGAAGTTGAAGTTTAGTACGTAACTGGGAAGAAAAAAATCATCCCATAAGAGACTAGATCCCCACTGTCTAACAAAGTAGGGACTCAAAATACATAGTTTTTACAAAGGAGACATTTGAAGACAAACATCAATCCCTTTGAGACACTTCATATTCAACATTGCATTTTCAGCTCAGGTAGGTTCACAAGGTATTTTCTTTGCTTGAGCTGGTCAAACAGTATTTGAACACAAGTAATTTAGGTCTTTCTGTATGTGAGTAATTCCTGATTTCTGCCAAATAGTTTGGACTAAGTTCAGACCTTGAATACTTTGTGAATTGTTCATTACAAGTATCCACTCTCTGCAATAAACAGCATGCAACTGGTCACGTGGTATCATTTCTACTCTGTTACTAGAAAAGAGACTAACAGGCCAATGGTGAGTAATCCAGATCTGGGGAGAATTTCAGGAAACATGAAACATTTGTGAAAACTTTCATGAGTGCCAGTTGTCATCCAGCTACTCAAACAGTATGACCAACAAAGGAAGAGTGAGTTATTTAGCAGCAAATATTTTTTCTTTAATAAGTCAATTAGTTCCAGGACTTTGTTGAGTAAATAAAATGCTACTCAAACAGCCACTTAACATTGATACCAAGAGCAAGCTCCTCCTTGTCCACTTCTATAATATATGGAAAATGCATGTCAGGACTTACAGCAGATGAAAAGTTCTTTAAGGCAGATCACCTAGAATTTAGTATATTTTATGATGTCTGGTTGGATTCGAGATGCTGAATTATATGGTGGCCCAAGCAACTTCCCCAAATTATGCTGAAAACCACAATTAATTCCTTTTCAACTGTCTATAGGGATGAAAGGCACCCCCCTCAGCACACATTCTTTGGTGTTGTCCACCACAGAGTCTGAGCTCCTGAAATCACTAGGGAGCATAAACTGTCCTGTGAAGAAGAAAATGAAGTCTTTTAACCAGTTTTCCATTACACCATACTGAAGGTGTCACATGTGCAGGAAGCCTTAGGAAGAACCTTATGTAGCAGTCAAGTAGATCCTGCAGCAGCTTTTACCTTAAGCTTCAGGAATCTATCCCTTGCAAGTATGCTGTTAGAGACTTTGCATCCAAAACAGCTCTCTGAATTCCACTATGAATTGGAGCAAACATGGAATTTTTTATGCTTAATTCTTAAACTAGAAGTAGAGAGCACGCACAGTTTGAAGAGCTAACAAGTTCTTATGTGGATTTAGAGAGGAACAATTGGGGTTAACATCAGTTTACAGAGTCTGAACCTCAGGGCGAGTGGATTGATTTAAAAGTTGGCAAGCAGGAAGCCTTAATTTAAAATACAGTAGAACCTCAGCAATATGAACTGACTAGTCAACCACACATCATTTGGAACCAGAAACACACAATCAGGAAGCAGTAGAGGAAAAAAGCAAATACAGTATAGTACTGTATTAAGTGTGAACTACTAATAAAGGGAAAGCATTTTTCTTCAGAGTAGTTTTCAGTGAAGATGTCAAAAGATGCATCAGAATATATCAACTTAAAGCAAAAAAACCTCAGAACAATCCTGATTAAGCCATCATACCCCCCCCCCCCCCGAGTACATGCCTATGTACACAGATCCATTTAAAAAAAAAGATACTTGCCATTTCTCTAGCTTCAGTAGTAAACTGGAAAGTATTGTGAAGAACTTCAATATTGGTGGCTCGTTCCAATTTGTCACGTCGATCTGTAGAAATGTTGAATCTAACATGGTCACCTTCCAGTAGTGTCACCTTGGATTTTGTATCTTTGTCTCCAAATGGAAGTTCCTTCGGAATCACAAATTCAACTTTGATACGTCCAGGCAATGGGTCATTCTAGTGACCATGTGGAAAGAAAAAGAAATTTTTCATGAACCAGCAATTCCTTCCAGACTGTAAACTGAGCCTTGTAAGAAATTAATTAGTTGTACTTCAATTGACTATGAACTGGTCTCTGAGTTTTCCCGGAAGTATTGGTAGGTTACTACTTAGGACTTCAGAACTCAGATTTACATATGGGAACACTAAGACAGATGTTAAGTGACCTGCCCAGTGTTACAGCAATTCAGTGGCCTATGCTGTCTGCCACCTACATAAAACTAATAAGACTTCAGCTGTTGCCCCAAAACAGAATTAACGTTTTCAAGCACTTGTTGAATAAGAATGTCTACTTGTTTCTATATTCAGTCTTCTGACCTACAGATGGGGTAGTATGTCTAATGTAGGAGTCCCTTTAGCCTCAAGACAATAATAGGACACTGAGATACCTTCTATGATAGAGTACTTTCTTGAAGAAACAGGGATACAGCAACACAAACTGTTCTGAAAGGTAAGGTACCAAGCATACACCTATTAGGCTTTCCTCAAAAGACAAACATCAAATCAATCGATGTCTGCATTTAGGACCTTGGATGTTGTCTGGGTTATCACCCACAACAATCCTCAAGGAGAAAAGACAAAAAAACCCAACCCCCAAACTTTTCAACCCAGCAGCAGATGAAAATATCTTTCTCCCCTTTTGTCTCTCTCCTTTTAAAAGGCAGGATTCTCCCCTCACCACAGTCCCTTTCTTTAGCTCACATTTCTACAACAGTTCTTTACATTCAGATGATAGTTTTTAACATTCACATAAATATGTGGAGTCACCTTAACACTTGTTCTTTAACTTTCCCCATTGGTAGCAGCCACTACAGATACATGCAGTGATTATATAGTAACATAACAGCCATAATAATGTAATAATTTTACTTTGAATGATGTTATGGGACTACGATGCCAGAGTCTAAGCTGTGCTGTTGGAGATAAAGCCCTCATTCATACCACTCTACAGCAGTATTTTCATGTTTCAGCATTTGTGCTGAAGTGTACGAGTAGCACTATACAATTCGGACTAGATGAATACCTTTCTTCTATTTCAGACATGCAAGTGTTGGGAAGAAGACCTCTAGGAAATATTTAAATTTACCTGATTTTTGTTGGGTACTTTTGGGATTACTTTGGTTACAGTCCCATCAAAATGTTCAATGCTGATATCTTCAAAAATAACAGTTCCTTGAGGCAGTAGTCTTACATCTGTTGCGACTTCTTTACCCTATGAACAGAAAGTAAATCAAAACAAAGATGGAAGCGCTATAAGTTACTAGAAGACTCATCTTTTATATATATTTGAATCTTCTCTTCAATTTTACTGGATTTGATCTTACATTTCTGTCTTTGATTGTAAACTCCACATCATCACCAGGCTGTAAGGCTTCTAAGTCACCTTTAAATTCACTATAGTGAAAGAATATCTCCTTTACGACATCGCCCCTTTCAATAAATCCAAAGGCCTCCTAAGAGAACATACAATGTTTAGCAAATAGTCAACTGTCTAAAACACCAAGACAATAGCTTGTACTTTGAACTCTGATAAAAAGCAAAGTTCTCAGATAAAACCAAGCAATGAGAAAAAGCCAAATAAAATGTTACAGACTAAGTGTGCCCCCAGATGATCTACAGCAGGGGTTCTCAGGACAAATTTTTTGGTGGCCTCAGAGTGCAGCCTCCAACTCTTGCTGGTGGCCGCTCTCAGTTTTTCTTAAAATACTTAAATATGCGCATATACGCATCCAAATCATTGTAATTTATTTATTGCAGTAAGTCTGTTGTGAAAAGTGATATTAACAAGCATACAAGTATTGCTTTACACAGCAGACTTACTCAGCCCTGTCAAGCCTGGGGACAAATTAAGCCCTGGATAGGAGGTTTGGTGGAGGCAGCGGGGACTGGGGTAATGGGGGTGGGGGCCTGAAGCCCAAAGCCCTGTGGCCAGAGCCTGCCTCCCCAGGGCTGAAGCCTAAAACCTGAACCCCATCACCCCGGAAAGATGGGGAACTCACCAGCTGCCTGGTCCTCCAGCATTGTGCCCCAGGTGTCTCTACAGGGAGAGCAGGGCCCAACCACTGCTGGCGGCCCCAGCAACCAACACCAAGACAGTGCATCCAGGAGCAACAGGGCGGGGCTGCTACCTCCCTTCCTCCCCCATAACAGCCCAGGAGGCTGTGACTGCAAGCAAAGCCCCTGGTGGCCGCATTTGAGAAACGCTGATCTACAGCTACTGAACCGTTCGTATAAAGATATTTTTGAAACTTAAGACACACAATGGGAAAAACACACATTAAGATGGCTGTAGTAAAGAAAAGGAATAGTCAAGAAGAGTAATTGTGTTAAACTGTTAATGGATCAAGTTCTGAAGTGTTTAAGTGCCCTCTGTGCCCAACCTTTACTATGGAGAGCATATACATATATTGCTCCTTTCAAACAGCTTTAAAAAGTTAAGAGTAAATTCTGCTTACCTTCATGGCACAAACTACTCCTTGACAGCGGGCTTGTTTCTTTTTCAATAGCATAATGTTACGAGCACTTACAGCACCAGTACTAGGAAAAAGGGTAGATTACGATGACAAAGTAGACCTAAGCAGTGCCTCTAAACAATGAGACAAATGTAATAATCATATCAGATTTAACGCAGCCTTCTTATTTGCTATTTGACTGGGCAAGGTAGAGAAAACTAGAACATACTACTCTTACCAAATAAACCTAGAAATTTTAAGTAAAGGTCTATTAGCTAATCTTTTCTTGTTTTAAATATACACCCATTTGCAATTTAAGATCTTTGAACTAAAGCAAGAAATGCTAGACTTATGTTTGAGATTAGATAGATCTTTACAGTACTAAATATACAAGATACTTTTAAACTTGATGATAAAGTAATTACATCAGACATATGGTGCCTTTGGCCAACACCATCAAACAGTTTCAGGAATTCTGGTAAACAAGTTTTGATTTCTAAATCTTGTGTGTAACCACTAACTTCTATGATAAATTGAAGAATTGGTCTGAATTTAACCAGATGAAACTATATACATACAGAGCTAAGTACTACATTTAGGAAGGATTAAAAAAAATCAAATGCAAAACTACAAAATGGGGAATAACTGGCTAGACAGTAGTATTGCTGAGAAGAATCTGGAAATTATGGAGAGAGGGAAATCAAACAGTCAATGTGATACAGTTGCAAAAATGGCTAATATTCTGACATTTAACAACATGAGTGTCATAAGTAAGGCACGAGGTAATTATCCCACTCTGCTCAGCACTGGTGAGGCCTCATCTGGAGTACTGTGTCCAGTTCTGGGTGTCACATCAGGATACATGGGGACAAATTGGAAAGAGTTCAGAGGACAGCAACAAAAGTGGGCAAAGGTTTAGAGACCTTTGAGGAAAAGTAAAAAACCAGGTATGTGTAGTTTTGAGAAAACAAGACTGAAGGAGGACCCGATAACAGTCTTCAGATATACGTTAAGGGCTGATTCAAAAAGGACTGTGATCAGTTCTCCACGTACACTGAAGGTCGGACAAGTAGTAACGGGTTTAATCTAGAGGAAAATTTAGGTGAGATATTATGAAAAACTTACTAACTATAAGAATAATTAAGCTCCGTAATAGCATTCCAAGGGAGGTGTGGAATCCCCGTCATTGGAGGTTTTTAAAAAACAGTTTGAACAAACACCTGTCAGGGATGGTCTAGGTTTACTTGGTCTTGCCTCAGTGCACATGACTTCTCAATGTCCCTTCCAGCCCTGCATTTCTGAAACACCACATTGTTAATTCGGTGTGTAATCAGGAAATAGAAGTATCAACTTACTGTTTATTTGTATCAATTACAAAATTTATTTTATCTCCAGTTTCCAGCTGTACATTTCCATCAACATCCTCAGGGGTGTAAGTTAGGTAAAACACTTCCTGCAAATTAAGGTTCACTAGCATTACTCTATTTGCAAAATGCAGCCGTGCTTTAAACAAGATTAAATATCAATGTGGCATTAATTTAATAAATTATTTTCCATTTCAAGTTACATTATTTTAACATTTGTGAAAAGTTGGAAATTGTGAAAACGTTGCATGCGAGAACGTTTTGGTTCCTTGGTGCTCGTGGTTTTGCTGAGTCCATACCCAGCAACTTGAGGAGTTGAAAGGTTTGTACACAGTATTGCCATTACATTTAAATTGATTTCCAAAGGGTAAAAGAGTTAAGTCCAAGAAAATAAAGATCCTATGAACAGTTAGTTGTTAATATTAACTGACATTAAATCATAATCATAACTAGTAAGAATCTATAACTAGGTCTTTAGTTCTACATTAAATGCTTTAACAAAGGTATTATGGCAGAATAAGTTGTCAAAAACATATGGAAGTCAACAGAGGTTTCTATATTTGTGGTAATTAATTAGTGTTTGTAGTTCTTAGAAAAAAATTAAGACTGGGTGACAACTGCAGTTTAAACTGTCTACTTCAAAAACAGTGCCAATTTTTATTTTTATTTTTTTTCTGTGTACAGATCACACTGGTTGGTCACTCAAAAGTTTAAGTAAAATACATGAGTTTTACCCCATTACGTTCGTAGCATACACTCCCTGTTGGACTCTGACCCGGGGCAGCTGGAGATTTACTCTCTAAATTGTGAGGAACAGCGCACACAACCTACCAGTCAAAAAAAAAAAAAAAATATCCATTGCTAATCATTTCAGGAGCAGCACTGTGCAATACAAACTGAACTTTAATATCCTCTACTACACACTCAGGGATGCACTTTAAATGTAATCCACAAGAGGATGCCATGCTGCAAAGTTTTAAACTCACAGTACTTCTGTTGACTGTAAGAAGTGTTTGGGGTTAAATAAAAGCCCAAACTGAATCTTCATATTTTTGCCAAAGTCAGATAAAAAACACTTTCAATTTAATTGAAAAATTTATGCAACTAAGATTATGCGTGCAAAAATGGGATTTGTCCTTTTGTATTAGAGTAAAACGGATATAAATTTGCATATAGAAATTAGACATCACAGCAACTAACTTGTCCATTTATTCGCTCTTCAGGTAAAATTTCTGGTTTTATCTTCACCAATTTAACAGCAATGGGTTTTCCAGTTCGGCGGTCAGAAGATACTTCAAATTCAACATCATCTGCAAGAATCAAAACCATAATAGTGACACAGGACCCTCCAGCTCTATGTTTACATTAAAAATTAAAAAAAAAAGTCAAAAATAAGCAGAGAACAAAAGGACGAAACGAAAAAAAAGGGGAGAGAAAGGAGAAACATGCATACAGTAATGACATTTATTAGCTCTACACTCTGCTGTCTGAACACCATAAGTGAATTCTCAACTCCCTTACTACTGTTGGAGGTCATTTTGCTTGTGGAAGTTTCTCCTGATAATACTCAGTTTATTCGCCCCTTTTGCTAGTGATCTAAAGGTCTATGTTTTAAAGTCTTGCCACTTCCAACCTAATTTTAATACCTTCAGTTGACACAATACCAGACACCAGGTTCCATGACAGATGCGTTGTGAAATTCTGTTTTTAATCTTTACTGCCAGATCAAGCAGAATTGTGGGGGAATAATGTCTCCCTATTGAAATAAGGTCATCCATCCCTAGTGCAACTCCACTGAAATTAATGGAGTACATCTGGGAATAACATAGCCTATGGACTCACGAACAGGGGGAAGTAGGCAAAAGATGTATTGCTTTTTGTATATAGTTTCCCTATCCCTACCAATTAAATTTGTCCCAGCATGACTCCTTCTCAAAGGTAGCCATAAAACAGTATCACTGACAGAAGACAAAAGCCTTCAATTACCCAGAATTTTCTCTTTGGTTTTCCTTTCTACTGGGAGATTTCTGATTCAATTGTCAGTTTAGCCAGTCAGAAGTAACTATGTGTCTGTAGGGGTGGTTAGATGTATCAGAACGTTGTGTTACAAGGTATAAGACTGCAATTCTCAATTTAGAATGGAGAGAATCTTACTGGTTGACTTATTACCTCCTACTTTAAGCTCCTGCAGGTTGCCATTATACTGTGAACAGTGGAAGAACAGTCTAGCTTGCCGTTCTGAACACTGAATGAATCCATAAGAGGTCAGCAGTTTTTCAATAACCCCAGTTTCACGCAGTGCTGCCGAAGTACCATTGGGGTACCCGTTGTGTCCATTGTTGTGGAGAAGGTTTGGATCAAAGCTCATCTATTTAAAGAAATGAAAGGTAAGCTATAACTATTCGAAAACAAAGTTTCTCTTCCCCACCCTTGAAAATCTTATGCCAATGCATGATAAGTATAATAAATATGAAGTGAAGAGCCTGTTGAATTTTATGAAAAAGCAACAACTGACCAACAGGCAAATAGAATTTTGGACAATTCTTCGTGATAAAACATCTCTAAAGTAGTTTAACTTAAGATTGTAATACTCAAATTTAAGAAACTAATAGATTTAACAGAAAACATGCTGTAATGACTACATAAAAATAAAGTTTGCTCATCAAGTCAGATTTCATTCTAATTTACCTAGACTTTTTTCTTTTTTTTTTTTTAAATTAAATACTGTATTAAGAGCATCCTCAGTAGAAGAATTCTTATATTCACTGCTTTACATTTGACAGTCTTAAACCAGAATTAGCATCCAGGTAAAATATAACCTGGTTTCACTGATGAAGTTGGTCATTAAGGAAATTAGGCAATATTAAGATTCTTCCCACATGGAACCAATAAATATTTATAAGGCTTTTAAATAGCCAAATTTTATTTGTGTTTGCGCATACATTTGGTGACTGTCAAAGTTAAAGTTTTAGATAACCAGTGAAAAAGTTTAACCCGATTGTCATAGTAATTAAATGTTGGCTGGAGCCTGGCAGAGCTTTTAAAAACTTCATTGAATAATAATGGAGTTAGAAGGAAAAAAGTTAGATTAATTCAACCATCCTTTAATGTTTCTCTATAAGACTCTTCTTTAGAGAGAGAGACACAATTCTGAAATGCATTAAAAGAACTATTTCTTTAGATTTATAAATATGCAACGTGGGAGCCCTCCATAAGAATCTCTTCTTCTTAACACTTTGATACTTGGAAGTAGAAGTGTGCTATTTATGTTTTAAAAGATGACCAAATTAGTAGCTATTATAAAGAGGAGGTCCTAACATTACAAGAAACCATGAACATCGTGCAATTCACAGAGACCATTCAAGACAAAGTGCCATCAACATGCAGTTTGAGACACTACATTTAATGTTTTCAGTTGTTGCAGTTTCCAATGTATCTGTTTAAGAAACTGATTGCAGGTTTCCTTTTTGTTCTCAGATACCTATATATTCTGATTTGTCACAGCACCAGAGTAACATTCAAAACCAGTTAACATTAATAGGGTTAAAAGGCTTCAGAATAGCTCGTATAATGGCAATACTTTTTACTATAGAACAGAGCATTAGGCACTCTGTGTACTCAAATCTATGGTTAAGGCAGTGCATGTTAGAATTTGCCGGCCAGAGTGAAGTTATTGATCTCGAGGCAGGTAGCGCAACTCTGGCTGTAAATTTCTTAAGCCACAAAACAGTAATGGATTTCCTGCTAAGTAGAATGGACAGTAAGCCTAGGGCAATCAAATGCCTGCAAGGGCCAGCTTCTGACTCTTTTGCAAAGAGAAACTACATCAATGCTTTGGGTGGTGGCATAAGAGAAGAGTGACATGATTTCCAGTCTGGAAGTTATTGCTAACTGAGGGTACTGTGCTTGCTGCTTCTCAACAGGACTTCACTTGGAACATATATGTTACATACTGGCTTTTTAAAAATGAAGGAGTGTCATGTAAGGGTGTCAACAGACCACAAGTGCTGTTTTAGTTCTATGATCCATCCCAGCCCCTCATTTTATAGTTTAAGATTAAAGGCAGATGGGGTAGCTTATACCAGGAAATAGTCAAAGTCAATAATATACATCCCCACAAGATGTACTTGGACCAAGTGGCAGTTAAACACACACACACATACATAGCACCAAATAAAGTGGTGGGGGGGGGGGAGACGCGTGGCGGGTGCACGGGGGGGAGGAGAGAAAAATGACATCTTCATGTGGTAAAAAAGTTTCTGAAACAGATACAGGAAAACAAAAAACAGCTAGGATTTCTAATTGGCTCAGAAGGAATTGGATTCTTTAACCTGTTAAAAGGTTTGATATTAGAAAAGTTGAAAAGAGAGAACGTATGTGCAAAGTTGTTAGCCCCTAAGACTCCCCATGCTATTAAAACACAACAGATGTATAGATTGCTGCCCTGACTTACAGATCTCTGATACAGGGGGGTCCTCTTCTGCTTTTTAGACCCAGATGAGGTAGAAGATGAAGAGAAAGGTAAAAGAAGAGAAGGAAGGGGAGCTGCAGGAGGGGGGAGAGGATCTGATGACACAGTATAATGGTTCTCCATCTCATACAGCTGTGATAACATAGTACAATATTATAACTAGTCAATATTTAGCACAACTTTAAACACACGCAAGTCACTGTTAGTCAAGTCCATATCCTATAAGAGGTTAAACTAATTAGAACTTCACACAAAAATATTAAACCCACATTTCAGTTGTTTGCACAGGTTTTCTGAATTGTTTTCAAGAAAAGCATATGTGGCTACGTTTCTAGTCCTGCATTTCCATTTTCTTTCCACTTACAGGCTTGCTCAAACTAGCAGGAGCATAGCCAGAGCCTACACAAAAGCTAGAGGCCAAAAGGGGATAAACACTGGCAGGAGAAGTGTATAGAAGTACCTCTACAGCAGAGGTAGTTATACATGGACTAATTTAAAATCCTCTAAACTGCAATTATAATAGCAGTTGCTAAAAGTCAACTCAGTTCAAAGCCCCTTCCATCTTCAAACTTCTTCCATTGTACAGTATGCTCCCCACTGAAAATAGGATAGGTAGTGTTTTATTGTTCCATTTTAAAGGGAGAGCTGCACAGGTTAGTTTAAGGGAAGCAGTAGTTACCACTTCAGCAAGATTGAACCTGACACTACCAACAGTTGTCAGGGGACCGGATATGGCTCCCATTGAAACCTGTGGGAAGATTCCCATTGATTTAAATGGGTACATGATCAGGGGTTTGCTTTGTATCTATGCCAGTGAAGAGCTCCCCCAAATTAAATTCTGTAGAAATCCTGCGTCTAGCAATACAAAACTCAAATTGGAATATCTGAAAGCTGAGAGACTAGTTAAGTCTGAGAGAACCTACAATTTTAGGAAGGCTTAAGTATTTCTCCTTTCCCATTTTTAACAACTTTCCATGTCTTTCATTACAAGAGCTTCTCTGTGAGAGAGAGGGCAGAACATAGACAGAGAAATCCTGAGAGGTGCTGAGCACCTGAAAACTTCCATCTATTCTTACTGGGAACTGCAAGTGGTACACTTCCCACAGGATTTGGCCCTTCATGTAATGTCAAGAGCAAGCTGAACCCTTCTACTGCCCAGGATTTTAACTGTTCTCCGTTTGGTATAGTACAATGGCCAGCAACTTTGCTACAAGCCTTAGTTTAGGCAGTTGATTTCTCTTCAGCCATACTTAGCATTTTATTAAAAAGCCTTGAAGCATGTCATAGAAAGATCTGTTCTTCCATGGAGCTAGGGTACAAGTGAAAATACTGAAAACTAATCATTTATGGTAAATATTAGATAAAAAATGCAAATATTGAGTTTTATAAACAGTTGCTGTACAGTCAAGTTAACTATCCCAGGTTTTGTTGCCATCACATTAAAACTTGTTGCTGAATAAAAACAAGTTTGGATAAGTAAAGTTATATGTGGGGCAGAACACTTTCCTTCTTCTGCGAAAACAGTAACTCCACCAAGCCGCTTCAAAACCATTTTTACTATTTTCTTGGGACATCCCAAGTGACAGGAAAGATTTCATATGCAGTTACATCAGAATAGGAGAGATTTTTCTGCTACACTGGAATTTTTAGAGCTTTCTGATAAGTCATAATTCTATATGGATTCATTCTTTTAAGTAACACCCAAGAGTGAAAAGCTTTTAAGAAACCTGACCACTTTACCTGAGTCTTGTTCAGACTGATGCAATTTCTCAACTCAGTAATAACCAAGGTTCATAACTTCTATGACTGAATAAAGTGTTTCAAACAAATCAAGCACCAAGAAATACATCAACTAAAGCTTAACACAAGACAGTTACATCCTCAGTTTAAATATTAGCAAGTAGTACAAGCTTTAGAGAACACCTAAAGAATTTCTAGTAGCTATGCCAAAATGTACTAATATATGATATAATGGAGAGAATATCAAATGCACTTACCACTACAACACTAGCTCCAAAGGCAAAATTCTAAAACTACAAGAAGCTTCAAAACCATAATCTTGGTATATTCAGACAGATGCTCAAAGTATCTTTATTCCTTAAATGTTACAATGATCAGAATGCCCTCCACAGTTCTACACTGTAGCAGAGCCCACTGCCATAAGCATAAACCAGACCAGAATTTCAGGCTTTGGGATACCCACGTTCAAATTGGTGCAATCCCTAGGGCACCTTCCTTTGTGAGGCAGACAGCATCAAGGGAAGGCAACACCTTTAAGTACTCCCTACTGATTGGCTTTAACAGCCATCAGCACTAAAATTTATTTAAAAAAAGAGGAGCTGGTGTCCTGCAAATGGTCAATAGTGAGGAAATGGTTGGGGGAAGGGAATGAAATGGTTTTCAAACTGAAAACAGCTCAGCAACAGTATGGGTGAAGCAACTAACCTACTTTGAAAGAGCTATAGTGAGGGTGGCAGACACCTCACATTGATAAAAGGGTCCCAAGTTTTATGAAATCCATTTGAAAAACGGCCTCTGCATGCTTCTGAAGAACTGCCAGTAAATGCCATTAGAACTAGAGGTATTCAAGTGTTACAAATATGCAAAAACATTATAAACTACATTCAAAAAAACCTCAACTAACAAGGTAAAAACACTTTGCTGTAACTTCTCTTACTCAAAGGAAGTTTTTGCATTATATCATTTGAGCTAGTTTGGGTTTAATGTTAAGACTATTTCTAGAACGGTGAAAAAAAATTACTGATTGGCTATTAGATGATAAATTCAGTCCAATAGGAGATGCATTGCCCAGGTTGGCACTAAGGTATGCAGTAGGGGGAGAAAACAGCAAGGAAAATTCAACAAGTTCTTTCCAAGTGCTTGACATATTTCTACGCCTATTTCAACTTAATTTTATAATGCTGAATAAAACAAAATCAAATAAGAACCTTGTCGATTTACATGTGCCACTTATCCAGAGTCCCATCACAAAAGGTGCTCTTGAGGCAACTTCCAACTTTTTTTTTTTTTTTTTTTGATCTGGCCTCTTCTTTGGAATTGCTGTACTAGTCTACAGAAGCTTGGATCGCTTTTTGCAATGCGGAAGCCAGATGCTTTTTGCTAGACTGGACCCATGGGTACTCTCCAACTCAGGAGTCCACTACCAAAAGAAGTCATCTTGTACGTCTAACCTGCCAGTTTACAGAAGTGGGGACTATCAACTGCAGCAATATCAGTATTTGAGGATAAATAGGAATTTTATTAATAAAAGATACCCATCTAAAGCATTAGAGTAAACTGATTTCAAGAGAAACCTGGAGAAAATTGTAGAAGCTTTGAGAAATGATTGCATGCATTTACAAGATTGCTTTCCATTACTGGCCAAGTGACCACAAGCTACAAGTGACAATTCTTAAAGAGACTCCATAAATAATTTTAAATGGAAGGAATCGGGTTCTGTTAATTCTATCCTCATACATTTGAGACCAATAAACACTAGTCTAGGCAATAGTGAACATTTGTTAACAAGTTGTGTTATATTCCAAATAATTGAAGGATTTAGTTCAGAACCATTTATAACTGTTTAATAGAGATAGTACATGCACCAACCTCGCAGTGATATTCAAATATTGCACTTTCAGTAGTATTCGCTGATTCTTCTGTTTCAGCACAGGTTTCAAAGTACGAAGACTGCTATTATTAAAAAAAGACAGCGAGAGGAAAATGATCTATGAAGCTAATAAAGAATATAACTGCTGCTGCACTGGGGAGTTTCAGTGCAGCACTGGAGAAAACAAAGACTACTAGCAGCGTTGGGACGTGCTCTTTTGAAGCTGTTGAGTAGGCACAAACTTCTTGTTTCAGATCAAGTGTTGTGTCTTCAGTATAGGTTTACTCTTCTTTGGTCTTGTTTTGTTGTTACAATGTGGCGTTTTCCTTTCCTGATCTGAACTTGAAGCAGCAGTTTCAGGTGGTAAATTCTGTTCTGTTACACTTCATACTGGAAAAGAAAAAAACAAAACAATACACACTAAGTATAATTGGAATAAACATATTATAAACCATAAATTCCTACCACCAAGTACTTTGCCACTACCTTAATGCTGCAGGTTTGTCCCATGTTGGACAAGATTATCTGCTTTTATAGATACACTCTAGTTTTCCCATTTTTGGTCTTAGATTCCCAAGAGGATCCACCTCCAAACAGGGACAGAACAGAAATATTTCCAACTCATGACAGCCTCTGCAGATGCAGTAATGCTTTCCAAGAAAGCTCCAAATTTTATTACATATAAACACACTGCAACAGTAACCTTGCTTTGATCGATACCAAGTGAATGAAAGGGGTAGTTTATGTAAATTTGAACCTTTTCTCCTAAACTGTTTATATGATCCATTTGACAGCACTTTATGTCTAGTCAGTTACACTGTTTAATCAACAAGCCTCCCCTGCTGTTGGTATGGGTCTTTGATACAACCAGAAACTTTAAAAAAAACCAATATGGTCAGGGAGATATACGTGCAGGTCTAGTACCTAGAACTACTTTGAATTTGTATAAAACTGAATTGCTTTGCAACGGAGGGTGTCCCTTGAATCTGTCATTGCTGTAAGTGAACAGCCTGCATATTCTGACACAACATAGACAAGTTGTACCATCATTTATCATTTTATGACATTTCAAAACCTCATTATGCAACACCTAGTACAATTATGCCGTTCATTGGCTCTATTAGACTATTCCACTCTGTAGTAATGACTGGGCATTACAATCCTTTCTGAACACATACTGTTTCAATTTCCACAAGCAGAGGGCTTGAAACAGAAACTGACATCTAATACCCTGGACTACTAGGTGAAAGAAACCATTGAGGGCATAAGTGTACTGGCTTGTGTGCAGGATAGAAGTGTGTTCCCTGGGTAGGAAATCAGTGAAGTTACATATCACGCAACTGGTTGAAACACTACTCATTGAGTAGTTATCAATGGCTCACTGTCAAACTGGGAGGGCATATGTAGTGGCATCCCACAGGGGTCAGTCCTGGGTCTAGTATTTAATATTTTCATTAACAATCTGGATAAGGGAATGGAGAGCATGCTTATAAAATTTCCAGACAACACCAAGCTGGGAGAAGTTGCAAGCATTGTGGAAGACAGGATTAGAATTCCAAAGGACCTTGTCAAATTGGAGAATAGGACAGAATTCAACAAGATGAAATTCAATAAAGCAGTGAAGTAATTTGCACTTAGGAAGCAAAAACCAATGGTACAACAAAATGAGGAATAACTGGGTTGGTGGTAATACTGCTAGAAAGTATTGGGAGGGGGTTAAAGTGGATCACAAATTAAATGCGAGTCAGTTGATGCAGCTGCAAAAAAGGCTAATATTCTGGGGTATATTAACACAAGAGTTGTAAGTAAGACAAGAAAATTATCCCACTCTGCTCAGCACTGGTGAGGCCTCAGGTGGAGTACTATGTCCAGTTCTGGGTATCACACATTAGGAAAGGTGTAGAAAAATTAGAAAGAGCCCAGCAGACAGCAACAAAAATGATCAAAGATTTAGAAAACCTGACCTATGAGGAAAGATAAAAAAATCAGGCTTGAGAAAAGAGAACTGAGGGGCTACCTGATAAGTGTGCAAATATGTTAAGGGCTGTTAGAAAGAGGAGTGTCATCAATTGTTCTCTATGTCCACTGAAGGCAGGACAAGAAATAAAGGGTCTGATCTGCAGCAAGGGAGATTTAGGTTAGATATTAGGAGGTTCTGGAATCCCCATCAGAGGTTTTTAAGAACAGGTTGGACAAACATCTGTCAGGAAATGTCTAGGTTTACTTGGTCATGCCTCAGTGCAGGGGGCTAGACAGGATGACTTTGAGGTGCCTTCAAACACTATATTTCTATGATATTCCCCACATCATCTGGAGGCTGAGGACAGCAACTCAGCCTGAGTGCCTTCTTTGAAGCATCATTCCCCCTTTCTCCCAGCAGGACTTGAGAAACCATCATCCACTGTGAAGTATAATAATGACTGAGTCCACACTGATTTCAGATTATGGAGGAGGAATCTTAAAATACCATACCAAGAGGGAAATTTTGATCATCAGAAACTTGTAAGACAACCCATAACTGTTAACACAACTATGCTACTATGGAGATACAAGAGGGTTTCAGGTACTGCAGAAGCACAAGGCCTCTATGCAAATAGCTCTGATTCAGTGGATCCCTGAAAATTTTATTTCAGGGATCCACTGAAAACCTCTTAAAAACCTCTGATGGGGATTCCAGAACCTCCTAGTATCTAAATAAATCCACAGAGCCAGATCCACAAGGATAGACTCACTGTTTTGTGGCTAGAGGCCCCCCAAGGCACTAAAGCGCGCACACACACACCTTAGCACTCAAAATGAAGGTTTTTTTCAGATATACACAGTCCTAGTTTATCTCAGTAATTTTCCACATAATTAAAACACACCAGCAGTACAAGTTTGCATCTCTCTGCATGACCCAGCCTGGAAAAAAAAAGACTTGATTTTTGATGTTTCTTGAAAGTTTAAGCTTATGGCCATATCATTAATGCTCCGTCAGGAACAGGGAATTTGAATTAACATTTTGGTGAAACATGGGTGGGTCTCTCTCAGCTCTGCATTTCATCCAGCTTGTCATAAAAAGCTGAGAATGTGCACCAAATTTTGAAGTTATTTACAAATGTTTCCAAGCATTAGGTTTTTAAAATTTCTCCCCTCACTACACCCACACAACACCTGCAAGAAATCAAGCTATTTGAGAGATGCAGAAGAGAGTAAATTGAGAAGCTTTACCAAAATCAAGCGACAGTATCCACTTGCCCATAATGTACAGAGACCATGTTGTCTTAAGGAGGGCCAATTGGTACTATATGACATCATCAGTGCAAATGGGGCTTCATGTCTCAGTATGAAGATTTTATACTGACTTGCTACAGAAGACAACGGGGAAACTTAAGGGACATAATAAGAATGGAGAGAACCTATTGAGATTTGGGGGTGGGGGGAGATGCCTTGCAAACAAGCCAGGATCCCCTTATTAAAATATTTTGAATCCAAATTGCCTAGCACACTATTGGTACTGTTAAATTAATGCTACATTAAACACTTTTTAGCCCTGCAGGAACATGACTTAGTTCTTTCATGAAGCAATTCAAAACATTTCTTATCCTAATTACGTGTCTGCCTAGGGCTAATTTAATTAGATATGGAGAAAGTTTTAGCACATACTTTCATTTCATAATTTTGGTTTGATGTAGAGATGAGTTTACCATTCTTACAGTATTGAAAAAGGTTTAGTCAAGTTCTGTCTGACTCACCAAAATCTGAATTTGTGTCTGCCTCAAATTCTTTACTTTTCAACTCAGCTGCTATAAATACTCCTCCCAGCCATAAACACAGAGCAGCTGCCCAGCCCTCGTCACACTGGTCTCTGCATTTGTATATTTACAACAGAGAGGATTAACTCAGAGACAAAGCTAAAGCTATGCATGTTTTGCAGTTTAAGGACTTTCAAGTTTTAATTAATTTAAATAAGAGGGTTATTAAGTACTCTGCACATGCATGTTTTCAGTTCACCAGAATAAAAAAAAATTGCCAGGCTGCAGCCACAGCCATTTTCTGTTACATCCCAGTTTTGAAACAATGGGTATTCTCATGTAGTTTCACACACAGCAACAGATGGGGTTAAAACACCATTTGTTTAACTCAAATGTGTTTATTTAGAATATATCTTAAGAGAACAATGCTGCCATGTTTAATGGAAATTGGATGTTACAGTTTTAGCTAGCAAGCCACAGTTCTGAAGACATAATACTAATTATTTTATAGTAAGGTTTCTTTTGGAGATCTTTCAAATATTTCATTGTTTAAGCACCTATCAGCTAAAGGTAACAGTAAGAACTCCAGAAAGCTCCATATGATATCCACAAACCTGGGCCAATGAAGTAGCAATTGTCAGATGCCATTACTTGTTTAAAAGCATTTGAGAGAGAAGGGGGGGGAAGAGAGAATCAAGACAGAGGTTGAAGTGACAAATTTGTTAGTGGGCCATGAAAGTTAACAGATATATTTAAAAACAATTCAAACTGAAACAAGGGTAAATATTAAAGCAAAGTTAGTTTTTTCCTTTAAACTGGTTTAGACGTTATTACACCAGACAAAGAACAGAATCTGATGCATCATTCTCATTAGCAGGGCCCCCACACCAGGGCCTGCAGCAAACCAAGTGGCCTATGCAGACATTTACAGTGTACTGGATATTAGGAGAAACTATTTCACTAGGAGGGTGGTGAAGCACTGGAATGGGTTACCTAGGAAGGTGGTGGAATCTCCTTCCTTAGAGGTTTTTAAGGCCTGGCTTGACAAAGCCTTGGCTGGGATGATTTAGTTGGGGATTGGTCCTGCTTTGAGCAGGGGATGGGACTAGATGACCTCCTGAGGTCTCTTCCAACCCTGATATTCTACGATTCTATGGTATCCAGGGGCATGTTAGGTTGGAGGGAGCAGCAGCCTCCCCATCCAGGCCTCCAAACTGGCTTCAACACATGTTACTTTGCAGCAAGATGGTGGCGGCTGTGAAAGACTGAGGAGAAAAAAACAACCCAGGGACGCCCTGGCTTGGGGTGGTGCCGAACTCCTCAGTCCCGGACGTGAGGAGCAGAGAAGTACCGCAGTCCTGCCGGGGGCTTAGCGGAAGCGGGTGAGGGACTGGAGACCCAGAGCGTGACAAAGCATCGGCCCGGGCGGGCGCCCCTCCCCGCAGACCCGCTCAGGCAGGCCGTAGCCCCATGGGTCCGCCGGCCATGACGGCTCCCCGACGAGCCAGCAGGGGCCGGGCCTGCGACCCTCGCCGCATACAAAAGGGGGGGGGGGGGGGGAAGGAAAATGGCGGCTGCTCCCCCACACACAAAGGAAGAGAGGCCTGCGTTCCCTCCCGGGCGGGGCTGCCTGCGCGCTGCATGCCGGGACCTGTAGTTCTCCCCGGCTCCAGACACGCAGCGGCCCACACTCCATCCCCCAGAGCCCTCGGCGGGCCCCTCATACAGCACCTTGGAACCTATCGCCCTCCCCGCGCCCAGGCCCCACTAATCCAGCACCGCCCCGGGCTCCATCCCCCAGCAGCCCCGGCAGGCGGCCCTGCTCAGCGGCACTCGGGGAGTGTAGTCCTGAACCTGCCCAGGCCCCCGGCCCCACGCAGCTCGAACTACACCCCCAGCAGTCCCCGCGGCAGGCCGCCGCCCACTGCACGCTGGGACTTGTAGTGTTCTCGCTGCTCAGGCCCCATCATCGGCCCACCACCCCCGGGCCCCCAGCAGCTCCCGCGCCGGCCGCGGCCTGCCGCGCCGGGCCCCATCGGCCTATCCGCGCCTCACCACAGGAAGGGCGGGGGAGGGGCTCTGCCCGCTCGGGACCGTTGGGCGGAGAGGGCGATGGAGACGCGGGCTCTCAGGCCGCCCCAGCCCCTCCCGCCACCCCTCAGAGCTCACGGGGCCCGACTAGGCGGGTGCGGGCGCTCCAGGGCCGCGCCTCAGGCCGCACTTACCCCAACAGCTCAGCGCCCCCGCTCCAGCGCCGCCATGAGCAGCACGGCACAGCACGTAGGAATAAATCCCGGCCTCTCGCGAGAGACCCGTGGGGAGGGGCCGGCAACGGAGGAAGAGACGCGCGTGCGCGCGGGGAACCCGACTCACGGAATGAGGGGAATGCGCAAGCGCATAAAGCCCCCTCGCTGGGGATAATGCGCATGCGCGCATTTCTCCCCCCCATCCCCGGGGCAGGGGGCGATGTGCGCTTGTGCGGGAAGCGAAGCCAACGGGCGAGGTGTTAGGGCCCTAAGCCCGTGACAGCAACTGGTGGTCGCGCGTGCGCAGCCCCGCGGGCCCCTTGTGCCCAGGCCGCTGCTAGGGGGCGCGGGACCCCAGGGCCAGCCTGCATGGCGAGAAGCGGCAGCGCCCCCTAGTGGCAGCGCGGGACTCGGGCACGGCAAAACAACCCGGCTTTCCACGTGCAGGGCGTGTCTCGGCGGAGTGCCAGCCACGCTGCCGGCATGGGCACGCCGGTCCTGCTGCGTCGGGCTCGCAAGGCCGCCCGTCCGCACCAAGCGCCTGCTCCGCTCGGCCCCTTCAGCAACAATCCCCCAGCCTCACAACAGCCCCCTGGCTCTCTGCACGCATGGGCAGGCAGGGCTGGTGTGTTTTACACCAGCTCAAGACTCGCGCCAACAGGCTTAAACGAGACAGTGCTTAGAACAGCATTCGCTCTAGACTATGGCTTCCAACGGTGCTCACAGCAATGAAGTTAATCGGTCTAGCTAACTGTAGGCAATCTTTGTGAAGTTTTGCTTTTCTAGAAAAGAGGCAGCTCCAATTGTGTAACATCTAGAGTTGACAGCATTCAGTTCGAAGCATTTGAAAATTATTTACAATAACTTACAAAGCCACAGAGTGCTCTACGATCCAGGATGAAAGTACTATTTCAAAATAGCCTTTCAGTGTCAGTCATGAGACCTTAAATTGCTGATCTTGCCCTATGCAATAGATCTATTCCTGGCAATGTCCATACTGTGTTACAGACAGCTGTTCTACTTTTTTGGATTGTTAACAGGGACACGAGAAGCAGCACAACCAGTAAACTGCAGGATTCCTTTGCTCACATAAAAGCCTGAAATAACTCCAAGAAATGAAGCATCAGAAAAAAACCAAAGATACTGATGCTGGATGGATTTGTCCTGTTACTCTGTTAAGGGTCAGAAATGTTCAGACCTGAAAGCGAAAACAAAAACACTCAACAAAGTTATTAGGAATAGAAATAAAGATTTGATAGCTGTTCCCTACAGGTTTTTTCAATTGGGCCCTACTTTGTCTAAAGAGACATTTCAAAGTTTTGGGAGAAGGGATTGTATCCTTTCTCTCCGTGGATTAAAGTGCTAAGCAGAAAGCAACAGGAAGAACAAAGTGGTCTTTCAGATGTGGATAGCCCGTTTAATCTTGTGTTGATAGGGAGGGGGAGCAGGGCTTTTCCATTGTTGGCCCCCGTTACACAACTTCCACCATCAATATCCATAAGAGCACTTCACTCTTACAGTAAAGCTACAGTAGGGGAGTATATGGTCTCCTACAATATACACATATGTAATTTTACCAATTCACAGCCCTGGTATTACAGTAAAACTCATCATGTGCTAGAGGTTATGTGGACATATAGGAATACAGTCCTGTACCCCAGAGAGCTTGCAACGTAAAAGCATTCAGAGAATGTTCCTCAGTCAAATCTGACAGACAGCTGGAATTTCTCAGGAGACATTGCTGCAGATACAATATGTCACCCTCTCATAGAAATCAAAGGCCACATTAATGGAACTGTATCAGGGGGTAGCCGTGTTAGTATGTATCTACAAAAACAACAAGGAGGCCAGTGGCATCTGAAGAAGTGGGTTTTTTACCCGCGAAAGCTTATGCCCAAATAAATCTGTTAGACTTTAAGGTGCCACCAGACTCCTTGTATTAGTGGAACTAACTCCTTTTTTCCCCTTTTCTTATGCAAACTGGATGTTTGTGCACAGAGCACTCATTTTTGTTTTGCCTCTGTTATAACTTCTAAATAATTAGTCAAAGTAATTGCATTGCATGGGGCTACAAGTGTTGGTAGATAGCCATCTATATAAAGCACAGTCACATGGTAATACTTCAAGAGATTTATTTCAAGAAAAATAAAAAACCAATATACATACTTGATAAACCTGAGCTGTAAAGAAAACTGGTTCAAGTCAGCTGACCGCTTAGAGCAGGCAAATGAGAAAGAATTATCATAGCACACCACAGTAACACTAATTTATTCATAGTATCTCCTCCCTTAGAATATTTACAGTATAAATCAGAATCAAACAAACTGGGCACATATCTGCTCATTACAGGAACTCATTTGACACGGAAAGTGGCACTGATGGCATATTTAAAGGCATAAAGCTACAACTGGTGCTAAGGAAGTTTCTACTAAACTTGAACCAGTTCTACTAATTAGTCTATGTTTGTATAGCACAGAGTAGCAGCAGTTTTCCTGTCAATTCCACGTTCTGTACTCAGGATCCCAGTTCCTAGTGGTTGCAGTATGGTCATACAGGATGTAGAAAGGTGCCAAATTATTGCTCAGCACTTCCATTGGGGAAGATCAATTGTGGAAAGTGAAGCAACAAGGAGGTATTTTGCTCTTGGACTGAAGTTCAGGTGCTGTGATGAAAGGTTGGATTTTCAACAGTTAGGCACCTAACTGACTGACTTCAATGGGAGTTAAGCCCCCTTATGCTCTTCTGGAAATCCCTCCAACAGCAATAAGTCACACTCACTACATTTAGGGTCTCAGATTCTACAGTGAACATTTATGTTTAGAGAAGTGGACTAGCAGAAGTACTCATTAAAACAGCACCCTCTTGACTCTTCTTCCTAGTAAGGATTTCAGCGATGACTGTCTGAGAAGGCGACTGCTGCTCAGCTTCCAATTCCTTAAACTCCACATCTTAATCAAGCTGTGGTACGACCCAGTGTCGTGTCATGAGGTGGAATGCATTTACGCCAATCTCACAGCACACGTTGCCATAAAAGCAAGAGCCATGATAAATAATTACTCTGTTTGCTGTCTGGTCTCAAAGCACTGAGTTCTTCAGAAAAATAGCGTACTAGGTTATTTCATTTATTCTTCAACTGAGATGGAAGAAAGGAGAAGAGAATTTTTCTCCCATTATTTTCCTTTCCAGAAAGCCCTTGTCTCTACCCAACTCACACTTGCCAAAGATGTCCTGGGGTGAGGGAAGGAAGTCTCTTCCACTCAAAAACATAAGGCCTATATCCATGTCCAACAGAACCCTCACTCACAGAAGAGGATGAAGTAATAAGTACACTCGTGTTGGAACTGAGACGTTTAGTATTAATTCATGAAAAGAAATCTTTTGAATTCTTGCTAACAGGGATGGAAAGCCTGCATTTAAAAATTGATTGTTTCTGGATTAAGAGTGATGTTTTTAAACATTACCTAGTTTTCTGGGCTTTGGGTTGTTCACTCCTTCCAACACAAGAGCTAGAAAACATGCTCAACTACAGCTCTGCCATTCTCTCGGTCTGTTTACAATAAAAAGCAGAGAGTCTGTATCTAAGGCCTAGTCTTCACTTACCGGCTGGTCCGGCGGCACGCCATCGATGTTCTGGGATCGATTTATCGCGTCTGGTTAAGACGCGATAAATCGATCCCGGAAGTGCTCACAGTCGGCGCCGGTACTCCAGCTCGCCGAGAGGAGTACACGGCATCGACGGGGGGAGACTTCCTGCCGCGTCTGGACCGCGGTAAGTTCGGACTAAGGTACTTCGAATTCAGCTACGTTATTAACATAGCTGAATTTGCGTACCTTAGTCCGATTTGGGGACTTAGTGGGGACCAGGCCTAAGTGACATTGTTAACCCAGCCAAATACTGTTTGGAGAGTTATTTAAAGCAAAATTAAATGTGTGATGTTTAATATTTACAAGACAACTTCTCCAATAAATGCTTTCACTCATAATCTATTAGATAAAAACAATCATAACTTGTAAAATGCTCTGTAACCACCGATGAAGTGAGAATGCTAAAGTGGATTTGAATTGCTGCCTACAGAGTTAGATGTCTCCCATTGGGGCTGATCCAGAAACATTCTTCATGAGAGGAAACAAACAATTGCAAGGAGTATAGCTGCATAAATGCCTCATTGTTAAGCTGTTGAATACTGTTAAGACTGAGCAGCAATGCAAACCATTGCCATCAGAGGGTGACATCAGACAGGGATACCAGGAAACACATGAAGTAATAAAACATAACTAAGATAAAACATTTTCCTGTACAGTGGTTGGTTTCCATAGAGTCTGAAAAGTCAAGAGTTTGGAGAGAGAGTTATTTTGTGGCTTGAGATGCAATGTCAGGCAGCTCCTCTCGCCTCATCTCGATAGTTTCTTTGCTGATGGATAACAGCTCCCGCAGCTCTTTATTTTCAAGCTGCAAAATCGACATTTTGGCTAAAACAGAAATGAACTAATTCATAATTAAACGACAGTACTAAATAGCTCTAAAATACTGAAATTGTGCAGTGGGGAACATCTCTGCACTGGCAGAGTGGGGAACTACATTCTCTTAATTCTACACATACAGACACACCCCCACACACCACAGAAGAACCTGGGGTGAATGGAGAGGCATAGGGGCTGTGCTCTTTATTCCACTTTTAAATGTTTTATTTTGGTGCCCAATACACAAAAATAGTGAGCACAGATGTCTCTTACTTTCTGCTCTTCATGAATAGAAGCAGCATTTCATAACAGGATTAGTGCATAATATACAAAACAGCAGCCTCTATGATGTAAAATCCTAGCTGCTGACTGCTACAGAAATATTAAATATAGAAAGACATGTCCTTCTAAAGTTGTTTGCTATTTGGTCAGTTTTTCCTAACATTTACTTACTGTATGCAAAATTTAAAGAGATTGTTAGGATTTCCCTTTAAAAAGCCAGCCTGGGTCATATCCCTGTATGAAGCAGAAAGGATTTCTCCGAATCAGTCAATATCCCAAAACCTAGATTTACCCTTAGTGAGTACAAGTAGGCAACAGGTCCATCCCACAACCAACTTCAAAGCCACACCAAGGTCTTACCTCCAACTGGGCTAGTTTTTCCTGAATTTTACAGAATTGATCATCATCCATCTGAACAGCTTTTCTCATCGCTTCCCCCATCTCACAGATTCTGTCTACGTGATTCTCAATTTCCTGCAAATACATTGAAGCAGGACAATACTATGCTCAGTTCACAGTGACACTGTTTTACATCTTCCAAATACTTTTCCAATAGCTACAAGTAGGACAAATAGTCCTACTTGTCCCTTCTTGAATGAAGTTTAGGATGTATTTTATTAGTTCCTTTTTAAAAATGTAGATTTTATTAAGTTGAAGTTGGCATGGAACTCTGGGTTATTGTTGCAGTGTTTATAGGAAGGAATGGAAGGTGCAGGAGGTTCCATGGCTTATGGAATCAGGAAGGATATTTCAGAGCAGAGTTGTTTGTGGGAAAGGATACAAAGCAAACATAAAGGTAAACAATAGTGGCAGAGCACAGGGTTTTTAAAGTACAAACTTTATTCCCAACACTTGCCAGAAACAGGTAAAATAATGATTACCGCCCTCCCCAATTTACCGAAGAGTGAGCCTCATGCACTTTTAGGACTGGCTCAGCATCCACATCTTTTCTTCCCATTATTAAATGTAACATCTGCTTCCTGTACTTGCTCATGATAAGTTCCAAAGCATCTTGATGTTCCTCCAAGGAGATCCACAACTCTACAACATACAATACAAGCATCATGAAACAACAATCTTGAAGGGCACCTTCCTCACTACAGTTATATGAGGTTACCTTCCATTATACACACAGACTTAATAAAGGCAAGTTCCTAGCAGGTGTGTAAAATCTCCCACACTTCCTGTTCAATTAAGTTACTTCAAAAAGAACATACTGTAAAGTTTTCAAGCAACCCAATTTCCCTCCACCTAGAATTGCACATTTGATTACAAACTAGAGAGAAATAAACCAATACATTACACTATGATGGAAAAGTTACTGGCCTCAGGACCCTGACGTTTTATTTATGCAGCAAACATTTTATTCAATATAATAGGCTCCAGAGAAGAAATAGCCTTTTCATAGAAGATGGATGCCTTTATTTTCATTGTTCCTCAAGTCATTACAGGTGTTTCCAAAATGCATGTTTCTAAGCTCCCACCTTTAGCACACTTTCTTAACAATAGAACCCCATCAAGAAACTCCACTGAAGGGATTCTTTCTTCTGAGACCGTAGTGACAGGGTTATACCACTTAAGAATTACAAGAAGCTATTGGGTAAAATGTAAAGTCATATTTGTTGGTGATGCCTTACCTTTGCACATACAGTTAAGCACAAGATGCTAGGTATTTTAGTGCATCTGCATTCCCTTTCATGTTATGCTGCTTATAGGTATATAATTTACTATTCTAAAGGTTCTAGGCATTCAAGTGTGAAGAGCACTCATGTAGCTCTAGACTACTAACCTCTGTTTTCCTGTTGCAAGTCTCTGATCTGTGTGTTTTCTTGTGATAGCAAGATGTGAGGTTTGTATTTAGATATGTCCTTCAGATCAGTTGCATCTTCTTGGTACTTGTAAAACAAAGGGACGCTTTTACCAAGGATAATATACATTTGTATAACTCTTTTGGATAGAAGAATGGTGTCTCCCGCACTAACCTTTTCTGATAGTGACGTTCCAATCTCCTTCATGGCTGCCACCCGATTATGGAGGACAGTAGACTGATCAATGAGAGACTCTGCTGCATTATCATGGTCTTTCAGCCTTTCAAGCAAGGTCTTGGCATCTGTTAAGATCTTCTCTATTGTGCAGGTCATAGTGAGCACTGAGAACAAACAGCGGTAGTAGGCACCTGCTTCCCATGTGGGAAACGTGCCCTCCTGTGCCAGGTGAATTAACAGGAGATTGGCCTCTAGCGGGACCTGTTTGGGGGGGCCGGGGAATGCCGAGGACACTATGATGGGGGTGTCTGTCCCCGGCCCGCTGTGTAGGGCTTGCCCCTGCAGTACAGCTGGGGAACTGCCCTAGCGCTGCTAGCCCCTGGGTTGCCAACTTTGGTTGGATGAATTCCTAGAGTTTTCATCGCATGATATTATCTTTAATTAAAGATTAATCTTTTAATTCCTGGAGACTCCAGGACAATCCTAGAGGGTTGGCAACCTACCCCCCCACTCCAGCTATCCCCACTGCAGCCACCCCCCAACCCCAGCACAGCCACACCCACCCGCTCCCCCCGCGCAACCACACACCCCCAGCCCAGCCACCCCCCAGCCCCAGCTCTGCCACCCCCCAGCCCCAACTCTGCCACCCCCCAGCGCTGCCTCCCCCAGCCCCAGCGCTGCCACCCCCCAGCCCCAGCGCTGCCACCCCCCAGCACAGCCTCCCCCAGCCCCAGCGCTGCCACCCCCCAGCCCCAGCTCTGCCACCCCCCAGCGCTGCCACCCCCCAGCCCCAGCGCTGCCACCCCCCAGCCCAGCCACCCCCAGCCCCAGCTCTGCCACCCCCCAGCGCTGCCTCCCCCAGCCCCAGCTCTGCCACCCCCCAGCCCCAGCTCTGCCACCCCCCAGCACAGCCACCCCCAGCCCCAGCGCTGCCACCCCCCAGCCCAGCCTCCCCCAGCCCCAGCGCTGCCACCCCCCAGCACAGCCACCCCCAGCCCCAGCGCTGCCACCCCCCAGCCCAGCCTCCCCCAGCCCCAGCTCTGCCACCCCCCAGCCCAGCCTCCCCCAGCCCCAGCGCTGCCACCCCCCAGCCCCAGCCCGGCCACACGCACCCGCAACGCAGCGCGCTTACCCCAGGCCGAGCGGGGCGAGATCCGGTCCCCGCCGGAGGGCGCTGAGGGGACAGGGAGGGGTTCGGGCAGGTGCCCGAGGCCGCGGCGATGGACGCTGCTTAGGCCCCTCCCACAGACGTGGGGCGGGGCGGGGGCAAAGGAAGCCCGGCGCGCGGACACTCACCTCCTCAGCCGCCGCTTCCGCGCCCCCACCCGGTCCCGGGAGTCGGCGCATGCGTGGTATCTCCCTAGGACGGGTCTTGGCACCCTCGCGGGCTACGGGCATCTACGCATGCGCAGTACCCGCCCTGGCTTGAGCGCAATAGTGCCTGGGCAGATCTCTCCCCAGTCCTCGCTCAGGGTCCCGCCGGAGTCACTGGTGCAGCGGCCCCCGACCTCTGCCTCCGACCCCGCCCTGTGACCCCGGCCCTACCCCCAGCCTGGCGCTGCCTCCCAGCGCTGTCAGTCCCAGGGCCGGGCGCTTTTAGCGTGTGCAGAGTCGTCCAGCCAAGCCAGGGCATCTTCAGTGGCGTGACACAGACCTAGCCAGCGGGCATTCATCGACAATGTGCGGTGGTGTCTGTGTTGCACCGCAGCTGCACAAGGGCTGTCACCACTGCCCAGCGATACTGGTTGGCTGCACAGAGATCTTGCCCGGTCCGGAACCCGTTCACCAGGGACCATTGGCGACGGGGCAGTTCAAACCCAGGCGGGCAGATTGTGGGGTCGGCGATGAGGGACTGGTTGGGGATTATAACCGATCCATTCCTCTCGCCAGAGTGTGTCCGCCCTAACATCCTGGCATGGCGGATGAGACCATAATGGGCGATGCGACGCCAAACGTGCATCTGGTGGTTTAAAAAGGTCATTGTGCAGTGGCAGGCTTGAGTTGGCATGTACTTTCTCCAGTAACTAGCCAGTGGCAACCTCTCATCTGATAGGAGGAGGAGCAATATTGCTCAGAACTGGGAGCCATGGGGATGGAGTCGGACGCAGGGTGCTGGAGATGGTACACATGGCGGCACGTAACTGCGTATCCACCAGTTTGGTGTGTGACAATCAACTCCAAACTGGTGCGCAGTACTCCACCACCAAATACAAGGTGGCAAGAGCTGATGTCCGCAAAGTTGGAGCACGAGCACCCCATGACGAACCTGCCAGTTTGCTAAGAAGATTGTTGCACATCTTAACTTTAACTGCTGTCTTCTTCAGGTGGGCATGGTAACTCAATGTGTGGTCTAAGGTCACACCTAGATAGATGGGTTCTACTTCATTCTTCACCTTCTGACCAGGCGCTGAGCCCGGGCCGCTAGGAGCCGGCAGCTGCTGCTGCAGCATCACATCATAGGTGGCTCGTTGTTACAGGCCAAAGCGAGCAACACAAACGAGTTGTCGTCAAACTGCTGAGCGTGCCAGCGATCGCTAAGGCCAGGTGTCTGGCAGGGCACGCCCAGGAGGCAGTCCTGCAATCTCCGGCTTTGCGGGGGTCGCTAGCTGGGTCAGTGTGCAGACAGACGAAACATTTTCCTGTGGTTTTGTTTTATTTCCTT
Source organism: Malaclemys terrapin pileata (assembly GCF_027887155.1). Classification (NCBI taxonomy): domain Eukaryota; kingdom Metazoa; phylum Chordata; order Testudines; family Emydidae; genus Malaclemys; species Malaclemys terrapin. The sequence continues at coordinate 8,430,203 of NC_071508.1, read as the reverse complement.
CATTCAGCTTCCTTGCACATAGCATTTTCCAGGTATGACAAGGCTGTTAACCAGATGCTGTGCCTTGATGGCCCATGAGATTTGGATAGTTCTTCTGGATGGGCCGGGGACCATTCCTGTGCCTGGGTTTGCAAGTTCAGAACAAACATTTTCAAAGTTATAAAGCAAAACGTACATATTTTCTTATTGCATGGAATACCGACATTACAAGTGAGATTAATGCATGCAGAAGCTTACAAGCGTTTCACAGAGTCTAAACACTAAATACATTCTTATCAGACTAACAGCTATTTTGAGGAAAACTAACATACAGATGAACTGGTCTGAACTCCAGCTATGAGTTTGTCAGTTCTTAACGAATGCCTGTAGCCTGGGCAAGAGCTGGCATCTGGCCTGCCGGCATCACAATGTCATCATGCCTTTGTGTGATGTCATCCCACCTCTGGGTGGTACTCAATCACTCCAGATGTGCCCTGATTAGATGTGTTGCTAATGACTATACGTGGGGCCCTCTTGACACCCCCTTTGGCACTGCGGCCAGTCAGAGGAGGTAGGCCACATACTTGCAGACTGGGCCCATCAGCAAGGGCTGCCTGGTTCACTTGTGGACTGGCACAGTGCCCTACCCTCAGCTGTTGACTTGTTCAGACACTGAGACTGACACCTTGACTTGACCACCATCTATGTATAGTAGAACCTCAGAGTTACGAATACTTCGGGAATGGAGGTTGTTCATAACTCCGAAATGTTTGTAACTGAACAAAATGTTACGGTTGCTCTTTCAAAAGTTTACAACTGAACATTGACTTAATACAGCTTTGAAACAACTATGCAGAAATAAAATGCTGCTTTTAACCATTTTAATTTAAATGAAACAAGCACAGAAACAGTTTCCTTACCTTGTCAATTTTTTTTTTAACTTTCCCTTTACTTTTTTAGTAGTTTACGTTTAACACAGTACTGTACTATATTTGCTCCTTTTTTTTTTTTTGTCCCTGCTGCTGCCTGATTGTGTACTTCTGATTCAAATGAGGTGTGTGGTTGACCTGTCAGTTTGTAACTCTGGTGTTTGTAACTCTGAGGGTCTATTGTAAATACAATTGTAAAACATGCACGTGCACACACACACAGAGTGACAATGCTGTATCACAAGGATGTGCAGTAAAAGTCATAACATGAAGAGTGGACAGCTCAAATGGTAGTGCCTGGGTGGATCTGGTGTGCATCTTCTGAGACATACATCTCAATGTGAGGCAGCTGTGCGCACATAATGTCCATGATGGGACAGACTTTCTGGAAATTTCATCATAATGAGTTTGGGAAGTTTGTTACTCCACAAGTGACCCAGTCACACATTTAGTTATGCAGCACATCCCAAACCAGTGCGGATAAACTTTATGTAAGATGCATATATTTTTATTGTATCTGTATATAATTATATATGTAAACAGTGTCTATCACACTGCGGCTCTGATTCCTGATTGTGGCCTCTAGGTGCTTGTATATGAGCAAGTTTGAAACCTAGGATATTGTGCATGCTATGAAGTTACACACCATTATAATTTGTACAGCACCGACATCCTACTCAGTGCTGTTCAAAACAGGGACACAGTCTCTTTCCCCAAGAGTTTACCATTTTGAGGCCCAATTTTTAAAGTCTTTCATGATTTCAGTGGGAATTGCACATGCAGACGGCTTGGATGATCAGGCCTGCCATGTACTTCTGTACCAGATAAGGGCTGGTCACAGGAGATTTCTTATACACACCAGATGCATTCCATTAATCATTAGATCCTTGAATGCTCTTCCAGGCATGGCTGAAGTTAAATAAGGTATTTCATACAATGCCACCTAGTGGCTGAACAATATAATACATCTCCCCTTTAAGTTCCACATTCCTACCATTTATAATATTTACACTATCACATGGTTTTTGAAGTTCAATACATATCAGTCTGTTAAGTGTCTCTGAATCATACTGGTTTTCTAATTACATGACCTGAACGTGTAGCATCTTGGTCATCTGGCTGTCAATTAGTTGTAATGATGGGCTGTGGTCAGTCTGGAATCTAGGGTCACCAGACAGCAAATGTGAAAAATCGGGACAGAGGGTGGGGGGTAATAGGAGCCTATATAAGAAAAAGACCCAAAAATCGGGACTGTCCCTATAAAATTGGGACATCTGGTCACCCTATTGGAATCCTCGAGTCTTCTTGTTCTCCCTCTGCCATCTACAGAGTTTACTCTGCTGATTGTTCTTTTTGAGGAACAAACTGTAGATGTTGATGGTTTCTGTTGAACTCCGTTGTTAGTCTCGATTACATATGATCTGGGCGCTGAATTCTTTTTCATCATGACAGCTAGAGTTATCCATCCTTTTTCTCCATCCAATTTGACATGAACATGGTCACCATATTCTAGACCTCGCAGTTCTCTGAGTAACATCAGTTATAAAAGTGTTCATAAACTCTTTTAGCCTTTTTATCTGATTTGGCCACTCTCTTCATGTCTGGCAACGTTGGAGATAGATTCTTTTCCAAAGTTGGAACAGCAGTTCTGATTTGTCTTCCCATCAGGAACTGTGCTGGATTATATCCAGTAGTTGCTATTGGGGTTGATCTGTAACTCAGAAGAGCACAGAATGGATATTCCTGATGTAGGGTTTTATTAGCTATCTATACAACTCTCTCAGCCTTTCCATTCACTTGGTGTTAAAGTGCTCCGCTGATAATATGATCAAAATCATATTTAGTTGGGAATGACTTAAATTCTGCTGCAGTGAATTATGGTCCATTGTCCATCACATGTTGTTCTGGAAGACCAAAGTGAGAAAAAGTGCACTTCAGTTTCTCGGTAACACTGCAACATCTTATGTCTTTAATTACATTATTTCTATATACCTGGGAAAATAGTCCAATACGACCAGATAATGATGTCCTCTGATTTTGCATAAAGCTGCAGCTAGCCTCTCCCAAGATCTCTTTGGTAGAGGTGTTTGTAAACTGTATGGTTCAACGTTGTCTCTTAAGTTGATTTATACTGGATCTCCTTTCAAAAGTCCAATATCATCAAATCCTCCAAGTTCTTCCACCTGTCTCAATAGGCCCATCAGGGTGGCCACACTGCATCTGAGAAGGCTGGTGGTCTTTGATCCTTTGATCACATGCACTCTGAATGCAAAGCTTTTGTGTTTGTATGTTATTTCTGTGGTGAACTGAACTCTGCAGTTCAGAATACTTCCAGGATTAGTCAGAGTTCTTTCAGGTGTCTTAAACTATGGGAGGGTTGAAAGTGATTGTAAATCCCTTCTGAGATAAGAACATAAGAATGGCCATACTGGGTCAGACCAAAGTCCATCTAGCCCAGTATCCTGTCTTCTGACAGTGGCCAGTGCCAGGTGCCCCAAAGGGAATGAACAGAACAGGTAATCATCAAGTGATCCATTCCCTGTCACCCATTCCCAGCTTCTGGCAAAGGGGGGAGGGATAGCTCAGTGGTTTGAGCATTGGCCTCCAAAACTCAGGGTTGTGAGTTCAATCCTTGAGGGGGCCATTTAGGGATTTGGGGCAAAAATCTGTCTGGGGATTGGCCCTGCTTTGAGCAGGGGGTTGGACTAGATGACCTCCTGAGGTCCCTTCCAACCCTGATATTCTATGATTCTATGAAACAGGCTAGGGACACCATTCCTGCCCATCCTGGATAATAGCCATTGATGGACCTATCCTCCATGAATTTATCTAGTTCTTTTTTTTAACCCTGTTTGAACCACAGATGACTGAGAAGTCAGCTCCCGAGTCAATTTTAAAATCAATAGTCTTGCCCTGAATATTCAGTTTCCTTCTCCAGGCAGGCTGTATGCCATCACACATCATAGATCCCAGAAACAATGGCTATTGATTGTCTGTAATATGAGTGAACCTCCTAACTGCTTTGGTGTGGCAAACTGATGCAAAATGTTCCTATTTTATGCATATGTCATACTGTGTGCCTCTGGCTAGACATACATCATCTCTTGCATGTAGGCTGGAATTTGTCCCTCTTAGCCTGGGAGTGCTCTCTCTTTGCCTCAGGCTGTTTATGATCATGACTTTTAACACTCAAATGTCTGTATACAGTCTAAGATAGTTTCAGGTTTTTCAAATTTGTCAGGTTGCTCTAGGTTTTGCTGTTTCCAGCTCAGAATACATTGCTCTCAATATAGCTGTGGAAAGAGTTAAATCCCTCTTGAACCGTAACTGCTGTGAACGTTTTTTATCTGGTAACCCAATAATCAACCTGTCTCTGATATTTTCATGTTTTGCATTCCCCAAATCACAGTTTTCAGCCAATGTATGCACGGCTCTTATAAAACATTCAACATTTCCCCCTCATTCTTGAATTTATTGGGGAAAACATGCTCTTTCATAAACAACATTTCTCTGGGGTATAAAATATGCATCAAACATAGCCAGAAACCTTTCATGGTCACCTTTAAAAAAAAGAACAGGAGTACTTGTGGCACCTTAGAGACTAACAAATTTATTAGAGCATAAGCTAATTTGTTAGTCTCTAAGGTGCCACAAGTACTCCTGTTCTTCTTTTTGCGGATACAGACTAACACGGCTGCTACTCTGAAAAATGGTCACCTTTGTGACTGTTTTCAGTGAAGTCAAAGGATTGAAATATATGTTCTGCTTGCTTCCCTCTAGCATAAATTAGATACCTGTCTATCTCCAGCTTCTTTGTGGAGTTTGTTTGTAATTCAAAAATCTTGCAAAATACTGCTTCCAGTCTGTCCGTTGTGAAGGTTTGTCAAAGCTGAAGTTCTCTGGGGCAATGATGAGTGGCATGTTGATGAGATCCTGCAACCTTTGTTGCTGTTCCTGCTGTTCCTGTTCTTGGTTTACTCCTGACACCATGCCATGTTTCTCTGTGCCAGATATGGACTGGTCACAGAGCTTGCACCAGGTGTTTTCATCATAAGATCCTTTAATCAGAGGCGCCAACTTTCGTTGGTGGCGGTGGGTGCTCGTGCCTCCCCGACTCCGCCCCCTCCCTGCCCCTTTTGGACCCCTCCCCAAATCCCCACCCTGTCTCCTCCCCCAAGTGCGCCGCGTTCCCCCTCCTCCCCCCTCTCTCCCAGACTTGCCGCACGAAACAACTGTTTCACGGCGCAAGCGCTGGGAGAGAGGGGGGAGAAGCAGGACTCAGCGGCGCGCTCAGGGGAGGAGGCGGAGTGGAGGTGAGCTGGGGCGGGGGTGGCGGGGTGGGGAGCTGCCGGTGGGTGCTAAGCACCCACCAATTTTTCCCTGTGTCGGCGCCTATGCCTTTAATTATCAGAGGGGTAGCCATGTTAGTCTGGATCTGTAAAAAGCAACAGAGAGTCCTGTGGCACCTTTAAGACTAACAGATGTATTGGAGCATAAGCTTTCGTGGGTGAATGCCTGCATCTGACGAAGTGGGCATTCACCCACGAAAGCTTATGCTCCAATACATCTGTTAGTCTTAAAGGTGCCACAGGACTCTCTATTGCTTTATGCCTTTAATATTCTGCCCGGTATCGGTGAGATTCATTTAAATAAGGTAGTTTACACATAGAGCCACCTAGTGGCTGAACAGTATAATACAGTTTAGCATTCTATTACAACAGGGATGGGCAAACTACGGCCTGCCAGCCATTTTAATCTGGCCCTCGAGCACCTGCTGGGGAGCAAGATCTGGGGCTTGCCCTGCTCCGGCGCTCCAGCCGGGGAGCAGGGTTGTGGGCCGCTCCGCGTGCCTCCTGGAAGCAGCGGCATGTCCCTCTGGCTTCTACGTATAGGGCAGCCGGGGGCTCCACTCCGCATGCTGTTCCCACCCAAAGCACCGCCCCCACAGCTCCCATTGGCCAGGAACTGGGGCCAATGGAAGCTGCAGGGGTGGCGCCTGCAGACAAGGCAGTGTGCAGCAGAGATGCTTGGCCGCGCCTCCACGTAGGAGCCAGAGGGAGGACATGCCGCTGCTTCCGGGAGCCGTTTGAGGTAAGCACCGCCTGCACCCCACTCTGCAGGGTTGCATAGGTGTAACTCCCAGTAGCACTGTGAAAATTATGTGGTGACGTCCTTGCATAAAGATGACCCTAACATTTCTCTGGTTTAGTTCATTTAATAGGTTGTGTATAAATATATATATGTTTTGTGATTGAGTCTCTTGAACTAGAAAATGTATTTTCTAAACAAACTCAGATTTCTCAGAAAACAGTTCCTTAGGGTTGTTTCCCTTTCCCCCCATCCCCCATAGGCACTCACTGCAGACATAGCCTTGGAAAGCAGAATAAAAACAAATTAGACTATTAAGTCTTTTTAACATGTTTTTGTCTAGAGAAAATAAATCTTAGTGAAAATGACTACAATAAACATTTCCCCTAATTAAGAACATTAGAATATAAGCAATTTTAAAAGACTGTGGGGTTTTTTAAACACAATAAATAAAATTAATCCCTAATGTAGCACTCAGTAAATGGAATTCTATTGGGATGATTTTGACTCAGTATTTACTACTTATGTTGGTATATAATGAATGCCAGTGCCATGCAGCATTGTATATTTGCAGCAGGGCATGCATCCTTGACCCAAAGGGGTTCTGGTTACCTGTTTAAATACCCCCTTAAACACTGTTTGATAAATTCTGGGCTGAGTTCTGTTGATCTATCATCTTATCTAATATTCCTGTTTGTTCCTTTTCACAGTAAACATCCTCCAAGTTAAAATAACAGAATTTCTGTTATGCTGACTTGATTCTTTGTTACTTATTTGCTAAGTGAAGCGACTGTTAGTGACATTTACTGTCCTTGATGCTTAATGTACCTTTTACTACAGGGCTTTTAGCTTTCCATTATTATTACCAAAAATATTACATTTTTCAAAGCATAAGGCAGTTATAGCCACAGGATTCCCATTGACTGTAGTGAGCTAAATCTACAATACTTAAATAAATTTATCCCTTAATGTTTCAAAATCTGTCAACAGAGAGACAGAAAAATAATTTTGAAGGCTCTTTACTGGATAAAAGCTTCTTTATTATCACAGAGACAAATATTCCAAAGGGCCAAGTCAAGAATTGCTGAATAAGACAATTTCAGATCAACAACTGAATTTTAGGATTTTATTACGAGTCAATTAGGTATAGTTTGAGCAGCCATATTTGGAATACTTATACAGCATTTATATAATTAGTAACATATTAGAGTGACTCATTTGGCAATCCTGGAAAATGTAATGTCACTTTGACTACGGTAGGTCTTTTATGGAAGTAGAAACTGGCCTGAGTTTTATAGTGTAGTTTTCTGTTACTTTCTGGGCATTTTTCTAAGTTGTCTTCTCATTGCTGAATGTTAAGCTTGGAATATTTTTAGTATCTGTTTTCCTTTTTCATATTGGGTGAATAAGGTACATTCATGAATGCTCACACATGCTACAGTGATACTATAGGCACTTTATAATTACCGAAAGAGGACAGGTGAAAGACTGATGACACTGGTCTGAGATGGGCATAGTGCCCCTCAGTCCTACTTAAAGCACACCTCTACTGTTCCAGGCCTACAGCTCTATCAATGCATCTTAATCCTGACCTACTGTACACAGGGTTAGGCCAGTCCTAGGCTTCCAACTAACTCTCTCAATTCATTTCTGTCTTGCCCCACAGCATCTCCTGCTGTTCCAGTCCTAACCCAATCTCAACTCTGCTGATGCTGAGGCATCTCAGATCTGACCTGTAGCAGGCTCTGCTATATACTGGGTGTCTTACAGCTTTCTCAGTGCATCTCATTACAAATTGACAGAGCTCCTGAACTGTTATACAGAGTACATCTGATATGGTTCTGTGGGGGCAATGGTACATATGTACAAAAAACAGTACTCTGCCTATTTGCCCAGTATAAGGAAGAGCTCATTGGATCGTCGGGTAGCGTTCGATGTATCGGGGATCGATTTATCGCATCTCGATCCGCGAATTGATGCCTGTACTCCACCTCGGCAGGAGGAGTAAGCGGAGTCAATGGGGGAGCCACGGCAGTCGACTCGCCGCCATGAGGACAGCCAGGGAAGTTGAACTAAGATACTTCGACTTCAGCTATGCTAATAGCGTAGCTGAAGTTGCGTATCTTAGTTTGAACCCCCCCGGCTAGTGTAGCCCAAAGAATGTAGAATATAAGGGGGTTAATAGGAGTTCAGTCCCACAGTCAGGAGACCATCTGCAATGAACCATATCCTACATACAGTGCATACAACTTTAAGAACCATTCAGAACTTCAGTGCCAAGAACTCTAGTCTAACTCTAGTCTGCTGAGTCCGCTAAAGGAACAGCTTCACTAGAGCAGCAAGCAGACCATCAGCAAGTCCATCACCTCTGCTGCAATATAATTATATAGTTCTATGTAATAGTCTTTGTCTCTGGCCTGTCCCATCCCAGGCATCAACAATACCTGGCTTCAAGCCATTTGTCTTTCTGTTGGGCTTTAATGATTATTTATTATTAATTTTTCTGACTTTAAAGAAGATTCAAGGCCTGTCACTCCTGGAGAAGGACAAAACCAAGAAGAGGGGTAAAATGGAGTATATCACTGTTTTAGGTTTCCATTTCAAGAAGTAAGGCATCCCTGCTTAAGATTCTCACTGGCTGAGATATAAGAGCCAAGTGAAGAGAGGGCAGAAGCAGCAAGTGCCTTACGGAGGCCAATCTGCATTCTCTCAGGCTCAAGGATTGGGCTCTCCACTCCCCCAATAGAATATTTTGACAAAAATAATTTGTTAAATTAAAAAAGAAGTGCAGCATAGGAGCAGGGATCCAATGTCCCAGAAATACAGAACTCATTTGAACACTGGAAATTCTCATCAGTTGAGGTTTTAGTCTAACACCACAAATGGAGCAGTCCTTTTAAAACTGCAGCAGCAAAGCTTATACTACAAATCAAGTGATGAGCATTGTCTGTACTGTGGAGTCTTCTTTCTAATTCCTTTGGCTTCTTATCACATTGACTCTGTATAAACTGCAGAGAATGTATAAAGTTGGCCTCTCAAACTTTTCAGTGTTTAACTTCAGTTCGATTAAACACTTATGTATGTGTACAAAGTGAAAAATGAGGTTACAAGAGGTTAATGCTTTAATGCTTTTAATAACTCTTAACCACATGGCTGTATTTTGTCAAATAGAACATGGGTTCTACCAGGAAAAGCATGTGCTAGATAGGAAATGATGCTTCCAAAAAGAACAAAAGTGCTACAATGCAAAATGCTTCTAGGCCATCTTGAAAAGTCACACATAGTATTTCTGCACTGGAAATTAATGTAAAGTGTTTTACAAGGTGTAGCTCACAGCATAAACCAGGAAGGAATGGATTTTTTTGGGTCAGACTTGCAGTTTAGAGAAAGAATTCACAAAACAGCCTGGAGAATTCCTCAGCACTGGGCAGGATTGAGGGGTTTTATAGAGTCCTGAGTGCAAAACAAAGTCAGTAAAACGAGGGGCAACCTCAAGAACTGGTCCTAGGGGCCTTAAAACAGTGCCATCATGTGTGCCACTCCTCATCCATGGTGCCCCACTGGCAGCCAAAATGTTGGAACTGGGAGAAGTGGAAATAAAGCAAATGTTCCTTCTTTGTATAAAGTATCAGAGGGGTAGCCGTGTTAGTCTGAATCTGTAAAAAGCAACAGAGGGTCCTGTGGCATCTTTGAGACTAACAGAAGTATTGGGAGCATAAGCTTTCGTGGGTAAGAACCTCACTTCTTCAGAAGTGACCCTCTGTTGCTTCTTTGTATAGTGAGTGTCAGGAGAAGGACGAGACAATATCAGAGATGTGGATGGTAGCTGAGAATGACTGAAGAAACTGGCCTCCTCACCACAGGAGATTCTTGCATTTAGTCAAAAACAGCATTAGACTGGCACCAATAATCACTATTAGTGGTGGGATCAGCATGGTACAAGAGACTATGGGCCAAATTCCCTGCTGGTTTAGTTCTCATAGAGTACTGCCAGCAGAAATGGGCTCTGTCCCTGGCTGGAAGTGTTTCTCCTCACATCCCTGCTAGTTGGAAAATCCATTAGATTCAGTGGAGTTACTCTGGACTTACACCAATGGAAGTGAGAAAAGAATTAGGCCCAAAAGAAGCCAATTCTTGCCTTGAGGTGCTTACAGGCTGGATATCTCGGCTCACAATTTAGAAATTGAACCTAAAATATAATTAAATAATTATTATATAAATGTAATTTGCAATTTTTGGATGGCTCACTTTAAAAAGCTGTTTGATTATGGTATTAATGTGAAGGGCAGGTAATGTTGTGATTTAATTGCTACTCACCTTGACAAAAACTGTAGCAATTAGCAGCATCCACAGAATCCCCACAACTCTCTCACTTCACTGACTAAATCCTATCTACCCATTTCTTATCCTTATATTCTAATGTGTACCATTGCTGTGCAAAACAGAAATTCGGTGACAAAGGAGTACATATTGGAGGAAATGGATTTCAAAGTTACTAAGAAATGCAGCCCCATTGTTAATCTTAATTACCCAGTTTTGACAAATCTGGAAGAATCACCCATAACACTGTGTAGTTTAAGTTAATGAGTCTAATATTCTTTATATAATTAAAACAAACTTCCATAAGATGGAATCCAGGTTGGAAGAAAAGAAAAACATGATAATTGATAAATGGATGAAATATACATCTAGCTATTTTAGTCTCCCTGCAGCTACACTCCATTCCTGATAAAATGCTGATGGATGCATTCCACAATAATTATTTTGCAGTGCTTAATATAGGGTGTCAAGATACTCTGCCTTATGGAAAGCAAGTTTGAAGTCTGGGATCTCATTGATGTACTTACAAAAACATAGTTTGGTATTGTAATGAGCTGAATATTTCAAATCTTACCCTATAAGTTCATTTAAATTCACCAGCATCACAAGAATTTGTGATCTAGCATTGATTAGGTGTAAATTGGCCACTTGCTTTAATATGTAGGTGCTTTAATATTTTATATGTAAATCCGCAAATATCTGTGCATTGTAATATTTCAGGAACAAACCTGGGTTTCTGTGCTTAGATCAAGTACATGACTGTGGCACAGGGTGTTCCATGGCAGAAGGGGAAGCAAGCCTGCCATTTTGTTAGCATTACTATCCACAGCCACTACTGGAGTCTCAATGCTGAAGTAGGCTCTGGGGCTGTTGTCCCACCGGCCAAGTGGGATAGTGAGGAGGTTTGGCCAAAGGATCTGTATTATCATGGAAGCCAGCTCCCTTATCCCATCCTATCATGGTGCTTCAAAATGACCCCCACGGAACAGCAAAGTTCAGCACAGCTCTATGAGGTGAAGGGGTGCAGACACCCTATGCAACCTCCCTGTTTCCTATCCTATCCATGCACATTGGGACTGCGCCAGTTCTGCTGCCTACCCAGTTGACCCAGTTTCTGAACACCCACATCTTTGTAGATGGAATAATGCCATTTCCAAAGCTGACGGAGACCTAGGATAGGATTTTCAAAGGAGCCTAAAGCAGTTAGGCACTCAAATCACATTGAAATGTAGCAGGAGTTGGGTGCCTAACTATCTTAGGTAGCTATGAAACACCCAGTCCTCATTCCTGACAGTATAATGGATGAATAGTGAGAATAAGAATAAAACTTTGCTTTTCATGATTGCAAGAGAACATAATGCAGTGTTTTAAGAATAAATAATTCAAGCGCATCTTTCTCCCTGGACTGAGATATTTTCCCACCACTTTATTCTAGGAAAGCATTTGAGAACTTAATGAGAATTTATATCTTCCATTGACATTATTTCTCTATTAATTTTACTAGGAAGATTTCTCTGATGTCTTTGACATTAAACAGAAGAGTCTTCATATTATCTAACACCAAGCCAACTGGAATAAGCTCCAGAGAAGAATGAACACCCTCTAATGCTAAACAGGAGCTGTTCACTGTATCTCAGAGCTTTTTCTCCCTGGGTCATAGCTGAGTAATGGAATTTTTGAAATCTGTGTAAATCCTAGTTGAAAGGTGCTGCCTGATGAAATTTCCATGGCTGAAGCTCAATCTCTGGTTTTCACCCCCATGCTATAACATCGAATTCTGCCTTCTGAAGACTATTCTTCTTTTTGATTTAACTGCATTGTACAAAAAACTACATAAAGGGAAGGTTAAGATTGCATAAGTAAGTGCTCAAAAGTCAGGAAATGCCAAACAAATCTTGTTGCCAGAGCTACAGAAGTGAGCACAAGCCTGAAAGTTGCCAAAGAAGGAAACCACAAGATGAACTTGTATTGCAATCAAAACTATTCCCTCGTCCCAGATTTCAGGGCTTTAGATTATTATTATTTTATTATATGTATAAGAGCAGGGTCTAGAAACCCCAATCAGGTTGGGGCCCCATATTGCTAGGTGCTGTAGACATATAGTAAAGATAGACCCTGGCCCACTGAGCAGGCATTTTTAGATTAAGACAAGATGCAACAGGCTAGTGAAATAAACAAAGGGGGATCAGGTGCCAGGGAGAGGGGATGGGGTAACAGTAACATTTCTCACAGACTAGCTGTATGCACCTAACCCTCCTAGATCCTTTAACAAGGAACAGTAACAAAGAATTAAGATCCCTTTGACCAGTGGTTCTCAGACTTTTGTACTGGTGACCCCTTTCACATAGCAAGCCTCTGAGTGCGACCCCCCCCCTATAAATTAAAAACACTTTTTAATATATTTAATACCATTATAAATGCTGGAGGCAAAGCGGGGTTTGGGGTGGAGGCTGACAGCTCGCGACCCCCCATGTAATAACCTGAGGGGTCCCGACCCCCGTTTGAGAACCCCTGCCTTTGACTATTCCTCTCTTTTTCGTAACAATACAGCATGTGGCTAGAACCCTTTTTCTGGTTCTTTCCTCCCCAGCCTCTTTGTAATCAGTAACTTTATATGAGTAAGTGACATCACTACAAAAGCCACCCTCATCCATTCTACAATTCCTAGGGCCTGAGCTGCACCCATTGACATCAGTGGTGAAGGAGTGGGCCTCTAGTCACCGTCAATGATTGTACTGCATCATGAAAGGTGCCATAAAGTGAAGAGCAAGCAGTTGAGATCGTACTGTTCTGTCATCTCCCCATTCAGGCCATGAAACCCCTAATGTGCAGGGCAGGCAATTATTTTCCTTTCATATGCATTGCCATTTACATGAGTGGCTGCAGAAAATTCCAGAACATGCTGAAGGACAATTTCCATTTTGGCAGATATTGGCTCCAATATTTTTATCTTGGTACATGTGAACTAATCATTACAAGTGCAATGCCAACAAAAATGTATCCAATCAGGTTGAAACTGATTGTCATGCAGAGAGCCAGCAGACGTGCTTGGCACCACTTACACCCAGAAATCTTAAGTGGAATCTAAGTAGTGGATAGGCTGTGGGGCTGATCTTCTGCATGGGGTGAATTTCACCCCTAGTTCATAGAATTTTGTACACTAGCTTCTGCATGACTGGAAAAATATACCCATACCAGAAACACTGCAAGGATATCTGTACCTTTATCACCTTAATAGATTAATGGGGACAATTATTCATCCAAAAAATAGGTGAGCAGAAAACTTGCAGATTTCGCAGTTTCCCCAATAAAATTTCTGTAATTCTCAGAACACAGTATATTTGGCATTTATTATTTTTTTCAGTATACCTTTATGCGTGTCTTTATTCCTGTAAAATTGAAAATACATACAGCCAAAATTAGACTATTTTTGATGAACAAGTATTACATTCATTTTTAACGGCTCTCTTTCCCAGTTTTGAACATTTTGCTGCCATCAGTTATGCTTCTTTTACATGGCATATAGTAAAAAAGCTTTAATAGTATAATCAATCATCTTAACATATTTTCTGTCCCACACACAACAACAGTCATTGTGGTGCAATCAACAATGAGTTTTCCAAGGATTCCTGATTGTTTTGGGTTTGACTCTTCTTTTATCATGTAGTGATTTACAGTAAAGAACTGAAACATCAGTATTTTACATTGAAATGGCCAACATTACTATCCAGGCACTGTTGCCCCTATATAACAGCTCTCAGATGGACTCTCAGAGAGTTAGCCAAAAGCAATAGATGACTCCATAATTTCTATTTTATTTTTAATGAAAAACAACAAAAAGTGACCACAGTGATTTGCAATCAAAGTCTCAGTAGCTTTTAAAGGACTATTACTTTTCTGAGATTCTGCCCTTTGTTTAAATTTTGTTTGACAAGTGCTTTATAAATGAGCAAAAGAGGTGGTTTATGTTTCATTAATGAGGTTGATAGTGGTTAATTACTGACGTGGCATAAACAATCCAATGCCAGATCAAGCAGGAAGGGTCAATTATGCAGAAAAGATCCAGCTGGAACAGATATGATTTCCTTTAACTATTTGAATACCAAACCATTTATAGACAAGATCTCCTGAGAACTCGAACCCATAAGAGTTCTGAATTCTATGGTTCTAATTGATGCTGGGCTTGGAACATAAAACAGGATTTAGGAACAGCAACTTTCTGTACAAGCTGTCTGCTGAGCTCAGACTCCAGAAGACGCTCATCACATTTCTTAGACCATTGAATAGATAGAGACATCTTCACCACATCGGATGGCCTGTAGAAGGGGCCACAATGATGCTAATGAATGAAATGAGGTTGCTAAAGTAGTGTGGCATGACAAATATAAGAGGGTCTTTCAGGTCAGACTCACAGCATCATCACAGCTGATTATTTTTGAATATGAACTTACATGTGCCTTCCATACATTGTACCGTGGTATTTCCAGACTCCAGCTCCTGACATACACAACGTGTTCTATCAATCTCTGGAGCCTGAATATATAAGTCAAATGAAGTAAACCTTCCCAGTCAAGCAAAGCATGTTCACTGAATTGGGTGATTTCCTTTGCCATCATGCTGTCGACCAGATAGGGTTAGTAGTGTTTTCAAACCTGAGCTATGCCTTATTGTTAAACAATTTGTAATCAGTTTATACTGATTATTTGCCTCATATGATTATTTTGATTTGTTTGTTTGAATTAATTTGCTGTGTTGGGAACTAAGATATGCTATCAAGATTGACTGGTTTTTGTGAACAATCTATAGCAAAAAATGAGAAAAGTTGTGGCTTTGTCATAGCAAAAAAAAAGTATAGAAATGAGCAGCTAATCCTGTGGTAACATCAAAAACTGCTGTTGTAAATGTGAAATGTCAGTAAAACCAGGGGCAAATATGAAATGTGACCTGAGTCCAAATTTAAACCATCTGATGCTTCCTTAACATCATATCAGGCAGGGAGTAAGAGAATCATGATGCTTAATGAGAGAAGGCCCTAAACCCCAAAACTCTTATATTGTACCCTAGGAAGTCCTGAAAGCCCATTGCTGTAATAGCTAAATCAACAAAAATCTTTCAGAATGGAGGAGCTTTGAGTTCTTTCACAAAAGTGAAATTGGTATAAAGAAATATAGCTAAGCAACTGTTCTCTAAGACTGCTCAACTACAATGCAATATGCTAGAATACAGAACAGCACCGTACTACAAAAGTGTGCATAATACAATGTAGCACAAATTATTCTGGTTAATTTAATGAAAAAAGTAGCACTAACTTCTTCATGGGCAATTAAAGAATGCCAAGGGCCAGATTATGCAACATTTTATAAATGAAAAGAAACAACAGAAAATCACTACAAAAGACCCACATGCAGAGATTTCCTAAACTTCTCTGGAGCCCATTCTGGAGGTGTGCACATCAGAATTATGTGCTGTTGGGATCCTGAGTGATCCTGAGCTGTAAAATTCTAGGTATGTTCAAATTATGAAATACACAGCCATAACAGCTGCCTAAGTGCTTACAAACAAATGGCAAAACTATAGCCAATGTGTAGTGGAGACATGGATTAATCTTCCTGTACAATACAGCAGCACAGTATGTTAAAATTAAAATATGTAGAAAAAGTTTAATGTTTACATAGTTTAGAGACACTGGCCTCACATAAAGTTTCCAAATTCAATTTATTATGGCACATATATATGTTAAAATAATACTATTGCAGTGCTCTCTTACTAAGCAACGTATGTTATCTATTAATGTGCAGAGATGCCAGTGTTAAGCAATTAAATTAGGAGAATGTCAAACTCTATCAAGAAAGCAAAATATTTAGTAAGCTGCCTAGAGAGAACTCTGGGAAAATATGACGTGAGACTCCCAGTGGCCTCTGTCCCTGA
This sequence comes from Malaclemys terrapin pileata, assembly GCF_027887155.1. Taxonomy (NCBI): domain Eukaryota; kingdom Metazoa; phylum Chordata; order Testudines; family Emydidae; genus Malaclemys; species Malaclemys terrapin. Next base: position 8,413,959 of record NC_071508.1, on the reverse strand, counting down.
TGATACAGTTATTATTTGATTTATGTGGACTTGCAGCTGCCCTTGCTTTGACCCTAGGAAGGGCTGTGTGGGAAGTTTGTGTCTCAGATAGGCTGAAGCGTTGGTCTGCAGAGTGTCTGGAGCCTAAGTGAATGCAAAGAAACTGATAAATAGGGAAAAGGCCCAGTTTGCTCCAGCTGGAAATCAGAAAGTTGAAGTAACTGCTGCATCCTCACAGACCCACTCTAGGAAGAGAGGGCATTCTCTCCAGAACTACTGTATGTAAGTATTTTATTCAGTTCTCTAAAATCTTGTGGATTTTACCGTATCAGTCTACACAAAAATTAACTGTGCTCTATTAAGATATTTGCAGTTTAGAACACTTTTGTCATCTGATTTTTAAAATGCTGATCAAGGAACAATAGAAAAAATTATACCTTTTAAATAAGGTGTTCTTTACTGCCAATCGTTTTGTTTTAGGAGTATTAGACATATGTAAACTGCTTTGGTGACCTACAATATACTGGCCATTCAAGAGATGCATTTTTCCCTCCTGAAGATAACAAGGAAGTGCAAAATTCAGTGCAATAATAATCAGAAGTATTTTAGTCATATAATTATTATGCAATGGCAGCTTCTAAGCCCCAAGGATTCGGTGTGACATTCAGGATTAGATTTGGTGGTAAAATTAATCCTGTGTCTGAAGTACAAATGTGTCTGTTAACTGTGTAAAAATTTAATTTATTTAATTGTTGATGTCCTTCTAAACTAACTTTTTTTTAGTGGTGGATCCATTTCAATGTTACCCATTCTCAACAAAGCAGACAGGCAGACATCAAAGCTATACAGTTATAAAGGACCTGTCTCCCTTTATTTTTCCAATTAATTTAAATTATTCCTTTTAAATAATTACACACATAGCAATTATTTAAAAGTAAGTAGCAGAGATTACAAAATCGTCACATACAAAACTATCCATCAATAGGATAAAGCAATCCCTGTTACGGAAAGTCCCAAAAAAGACACCATACAGACAGATGAACAGAGCAAATACCATTTACGGGATGGGGGGGTAAGCTTTTCTCAGAGAGCAGTTTGATTTGGGATTCTTCACATATTAAAAAACAAAAATCCAAAATAAAACAAAAATCCCCACCAGAGCTCATATTATTAAAAGGCCTGATTTATGCAGCACTATGTTATCTGATTCTATTAGCTTTCTTTGCAAAATGAATCCACTCTTAGTTTAATCACCGATGTGGTTAGAGGATTGCCTTTTGAGTGCAGCCAAATATACTACCTGGCATATCAGAATATAATAGCCAGTGAGAGTGGCTGGTAACTTCTTGTCAATTCTTGGTTTAATTTTCATAACTTCAGAAAGTACAACTCCCATTCCGGAGACAAAACAAAGCTGGAATCAAAACTGAGATTGAAATCCACTGCCTAATTCGTGTGGTTGTTCATTCATGCTTTCTTTCCCAGGATATAGGGTGCACTAAATAAATCTAAAAGACCTTCAGCTCAAGTTCCTGACATTCCTTTGGAACAAGAAATTTCCCTTTTGACACAACTGTCAAAATATTTACGATAGATGTTAATGTACTGTCAATTCAGACATTTTGAAGAGCTCCCTGGAGGGTCTCCTTAAAGAAATATGTTCCACATTGTAATAGTTATCATAATAAAATTATGAAAAACAACATAGCATCTTCTGCCATTAATAACATGAAAACAGATGCACAGTATGTCTTCAGTTTGTATACGTGACTTCTGGTAAGTGACTCAGATGTTTTTGTGTCACGAGTTCATACTTTACTTTTTATACATTGATGAGTTTACCATTAAAACGTCACTTTCCCTTCACTTTTGATAAACTGAAGATGACTGACAAATCCTTTGATTAGGACTAATAGCTGAATATTCCCGAACCTTTGTATGACACACAAGATTTACAGTGGATGGATAACCTACTGTTTCAGTAGATGTTCCAGTTTACATTTTGTCACCTGATGGAGATTTAATACTATCAAAAGTAAGGTTAGAAAAGTAAAACAGTATGATTTTCAGATGTGCCTATGTTACTTAGGAGCCTAAGTACCATTGACTTTAATCTTTGTCAATCAATTAGGCAATTCTTAAAAATTTCCGCTAACTCATTGTGGAAAGGACATTTTATTTCTTTTATATGCTTCCTAATAACTATGAAAAAAGACTTTCCATACAAAAGGCTTAGCAGGAATAACATCAGAAACAGTAAAAAATGAGCAGGGCATAATGTGTATCTTTATACATGAAAAACTCACCTTAAAGCAGCCTAATTAAGGACTAAAGTGTTGGGCCCTAAATGTGGCACTAATTGTGATCCTAGATAACTGATATGATTGCTCTCATTAAGGTGTGCATCACAGTTCCCAGTCTAACACCCTGTTTTCAGTCGCAACTTTCAGAAACGTTTACTTTTTAGGTTAAAATTCCCCAGACTTCATCTCTGTGCAAAGGTGATTTTTTTCTCTTTTCTTTTTAAAGTGTAAGTAATAATGGTTGAATAAGAGAAGTGTGTGTGTGTGTGTGTAATATTCTTTTTCCATTATAAAAAAAAATGGTTGTAACTCTTCTGACTGGGGTAAAACATTAAAATTTGTCAGAGAAACAGCTGTCATTGAGGAGAAGAGCTTTTGAGTGTTCTCATGAAATCTGGTTATGATTTGATCAAGTTATGATACTTTGAAAATTGCATGCGGAGCAATTGATTTTTTTTGCTAAGTTCAGCATGGGCAACTAAGGAAGGCTGTGTTCTGTATGTATGCATGCCTAACTTAGAGTACGTGAAAGGAATACTGCAGGTAGACATGTGGGGTGAGGAAATACTTCCACAGAGTTCTTGGTTCAGTCCCTCCAGACCTCGTAAATTGTAAGAGTTTAGAGACAGCTACTGCACCCATTGTAGATGTGCATGTAGGTGCTCTGCTCTGAGGCACCACAAGAACTCTGCACTTCATACAATTTGCAGGTGAAGGCCTCATTCTTGCCGACCTCCTCAAGTGTGAGAGATAGAGTTTATAGATTCCAGTTTATAGCATATACATATGCTATTGTCAATTTTGCAAACCAGCAGAGCTTTAATGTCCTGGAGATTGAAGTTCCTTCTTTTAGTATTTTTTCTATTTTCCATATTTTTTATTTACTACTCACCCCTCCAAGGCAATTTCATACCTGAAAACTATATTAAAAATGGTGTCTCAAAGTCAGGAAATTCCAGTTCCTTGTGCATATGCATCATGATGACAATATACAGCCTTCAGTTAATTCTCAAATAAACATGTGGTTCTTCATTTTAATATAATTTTGATTGTTTTCTAAAGTGAAGAAATACTCCAGTTTACACTGACCCAGTGTAAGCTGAAAATTCAGTGGTCACAGCTGACATTCACATATATAACTGTGAACATATAATTAAGGACCCTGGGCTAGAATCACAAAGGGACTTAGTTATTGCAGTGCTTAGCACTGTAATGCCTAACTTGTAGGTGCCTTGTCACCCAGTGCAATCCACAGACCTGAGTTAAGCACCTAGGCTCCCTATATAATGCATGGGGAGAGTTGGGTGCCTCAGACTAGGATCCACAAAAACCAACATGCTGAGCAGGGTGCTGCCAAGTTAGCCAATAGGAAATGCCAAGGAAAGGGGAGCGCGCTAAGCCCTAGCCTTGCAAGGAGCTGGGTGCCTATCTCTGCAGGGATTCTCAGCTGTGAATCTTCTCCTGGAGTTAGGCACCTAAGTTGTTTTTTACATGAAATGTTGGGGGCAGGAGGCAGTAGCAGCAGTAGTCCTCTTATCTTTAGCCCAGTAGTTAGGACCCTCAACCAGCAGGTGGGAAATCCAGGTTCAATTCCCCCATCTACCTGCTATGGAGAATGGATATGAACTTGGGTCTTCCACTTCTCAGGAGAGTGCCCTAACCACTGGCTGTGTGTTTCCCCTGTTAAAGTTATACCACTTTGTATACATAATTAACTATGTATTGGGTCAGAGAGCATGTCAGACTGACTCTATAGTCCAGTGGTTGGGGGACTCAGCTAACTAGAGGAACACCCCAAGTTTAAATCCCTTCTCCACATCAGGCAGAGAAGGGAAATGAGTCTGGGTCTCCCACATCCTGGGTGAGTTCCTTAACCACTTGGTTATAAGGGAGGCTGCCATCTCCTCCCCCAGCCTGGCTGTTTTATGTGGGGTCAGGCATGCTCTGATTATGCCTACTGTGTTGCATCCCCCAGGGTAGATAGACAGATGCCTAATTTGAGTATCCCACTGGGGCTTAAGTGTGAGATAGGCACCGTGTGCTTAGACTGAGGCAGCTGTGGGTAAGCTCACTAGCAGAAAATTACGTGACTTGGGAATTTAACAGTGGAAATATAGATATGTAGGAACTTAAGGTGCCTCCAGATGGCAGCAGCTGAGCAAGAATTTTGAGGACCCCCGTGGTGCCTAAATGTTGGCACCTATCTCCTCTTGTGGAACTAGCCCCATACTGTAATGCATACAACACAAGAGGATAGAATTAAAGTTGAATGTTCAATCTTAACTTTGGCATTTCCTAACTGTGGAGAGCTTTGCTATGCAACCTTAATGTTCTCATGTCATTTTTTGGATGAAATATAGAACATAATTTAACTTTTGTTTCTCCACGACCTTGAAAGACCATCACAAAGAGCCCAATCCTGAAATCCTTTCTCAAGTAACACTCATTTGAGTCCGTGGAAACTTCGCCTGAATAAAGACTAATTCATTATATCAGGATCAATTTAATTAATCTGACACATTACAGATGTGAATGTGGGTTTTGTACGCTCAATTTACATTTTTGATAGACTGGATCAGTGTAACTTTATTTTACTTTGGAATACTTTTTCACATAGAACAACCAACAAAAGGATGTTGGAAACACACACATCAGTTTTAAAAAATGCATATTTACCGAAGGAAAAAATTTAGACTTTGTCCATGCCAAATTGATCTGATTGATAAGGCCCCCACCCAGGATTCATTGAGTCACTCTCTTTCAAACAAATATTTACTAGCAGAGATAACACAATGGCAGCATTCCAGCCTCACAGCACCTTTTCTCCTTGTGCTGGTGACATGAGGGGAAAGTTTTCTATTCCATGGATATGTCTATGCTGGGGGAGGGTATTAATGTATATTTTGGGAGAGGAGGTATATGCCTCAAGATATGGCTTCAGTTCAGATTCCCTGGAGTCATAAAATCATCTTCTCAGGTACAGTAGATAAACTATTCCATGTACCCTGCTGTGACCATCTTTCAGGTAGCCCTTAAGATCCAAGCTCTTATCTGCTCTGCAGGAGTCCTTACTGATCCCATGATGCCGTCATTTTCTTTCAGAGTACGGATATGTCTACATTGCAGAGGAAAGTGTGCCTACCAGTTTGGGTAGGCAGAGAGCCACATGCTAGCTTTGCTCAAGCTAGAGCATTAAAAATAGCAGCATGGATGTTGCAGCATGAGCTACCCACCCAAGTACAAGCCTGCCTGACCCTGTGGCTCCAAGCTCAGGTGGCTAGGCCATGCTGATGCCCAGGCTGCAATGTCTACACTGCTGGTTTTAATGCATTAGTTAGAGCAAAGTTAGTCTGTCTCCCTAGTCTGGGGGTAGTGCTCCAAGCTGCAGTGTAGACATACCGTAAGAGTTTAACCTAGGATCTCCCCCAAACCATTGTGGAGCATACTATGTGCTTAGTGGCTGCAGTTCAATAATTTTTGTATCAACTGTGAATTTCGAAGAAGTGGGCTGTAGTCCACGAAAGCTTAGGCTCTAATAAATGTGTTAGTCTCTAAGGTGCCACAAGCACTCCTGTTCTTTTTGCGGATACAGACTAACACGGCTGCTACTCTGAAATTTGGGATAAAAGTTTCAGTAGAAATGTAAAAAGTGCATCTCTCTTAGGGTTCATCTACATTTGATCCTGGGGATGTGAATGAGGCAAAGCTAGTGTGAGTACCTCTGTGCGAGCTGGGAATCACATCTCCCAGCTCAAATACAGATGTATCCATAGTGTGAGTATATACTATATTCTTTTTCTGTAGCACATTTCAGCATTTCATACAAGTTTTCAGTTACAGCATATGTTTTGTACACACTACATATTTTACATAAAGTTTATTTTAGAAATGTTTTAGACATTTTACATTTTTTTAGACAGGCATTCCTTGTATCCCTCCTCCTGGGAAGTAAGGTGCCTCATTTATCATGAGTCCAACTGTTCAGTACTTAGAGAGAAAATTATGATGATTAATCAACTTTAGAAACTTCTAAATATTACCTAAAATAGCTTTACTGTGATGATTTCAATAGTCAGAAATGTGGCTTAATTACAGTATTTTCAGCCCAGTTCAGTAGGTGTTAATCTGAAGTTCTCTAGCATGCAGCATTTTCATAGGTGTTAAAGCCCACATTATCCTGTTGTTACCTAAAATAACTGCTGAGTTTTGGATTTTGCAAAATATTGACTTTATATTGAATCAAATCCTGTAATTCTTTGAAAGCAACTTCACAGTTAACAGAATGAGCTTTCATTTATGATATTCTGTGACGTATAAAATAGCAAAATCAACATCACAATTAGTGCTAATTTGCCACCCTTGTCTGCTGTCTCACCCCCCTACTGGTCACAAAGCTCAGCAGAGGGGTCAAGAACCAAGTGAGCCATGGAGAGTTAATGTCCCTTCTCATCTCTACAGATGGTTCCTCCTGAGCTGAGTTGAAGCATATTGGTTGGGGACAGTGCTGGCCAGAAGTCTGCACTGCCACTGCCCATCTTGTACTTGCTCTGGGGATATGCATAGAACTTCTGAGTCCGAGGCTGTCAGACTGGTACTTTTCATCTCTTTGACTCTCTGTACTCACTCCTATCATGCACTTTTTATTTTTACCAATGATTATTTGCCTTCTTCATCTTTGTCATCCCTCCTCTTTGCTAAAGGAGAGACTATTAATATCTTAGTGGTGAGGCCCCCTTTGGAGCCTCACCTCTTCTGGAAAAGTCAAATTGACTGGTACCTTTAATCAATGCAGTTCCCCTAATCCTTCCCCACTGTGGAGGGAAGAGAAGGACACTAAGGCTATGTATGGCAGCTACACCAGACTTTAGGCTGCAGTAGTGGCTTCAGAGCAACTCCACTGCTGCTATGAGATTAGTGTTGGAGAATATTAATCCTAGGCTAATTATTTGGAATGGGAACATAGTTTAGAGTAAAATCAGTGACATGAGAAGACTTATAAATGAATCCTCAACCCTGTTCATTAGCACCAACACAGTCTGAAATGCTGTAGACTCACAGTGACTTTCCACCTATCTGCATTTCTCTCATAATTCGCAAATGGCCTCATTATCTGGAGATGTTTCTTTTTTTTCAGGGCTGTTTAACCTGCCTCCCACAACAATTCTTTCTGAAATAATGTTTGTCTTCTTTCTAATGAAAGCCTGAGTCATGCCTTTTGAAGTAACTGGCAATGTTCTACTTCCTCAGATTTTCTTCTTAAAAGCCCATCATACACCGAAGTGAATGAAACAGTGGGAGCTGGAGCAGAGTATGGCAAATACCTTTGTAACTGTATCTGATGGGTACTGTCTTGCTGAACCCATTCAATATTATGGTGAGTAAAGCAAAATGAAAGTATTATGAAAACTCAGACTGTCTGCAGCAGTTACTCTTTTCTTTTGGTTTATTATTACAAAAGGTGCCTACCTTAAAGATCTAGGCACTTATACATTCACATGGGGAATGATAAGCAAGCATGTTTCTATTGAGCTTCCACAGGGATCAGTTCTTGGCCCTATGCTATTTAACATTTTTATTAATGACTTCAAAGAAAAGGTAAAGTCATCACTGATAAAAAAGTATGAGATGATATAAAAATTGGCGGGAGTGGTAAATAACTAAGAGGACATGTCACAGATACAGAGCAATCTGGATTGCTTGGTAAACGGGGCACAAGAAAACAATATGTGTTGTATTACTGCTAAATGTAATATCTAGGAGCAAAGAATGTAGGCCATACTTACCGGATGTCATGTGGGACTCTATCCAGGGAAGCAGTGACTGAAAAAGATTTGGGGGTCGTGCTGGATAATCGCTGAATATGAGCACCCAAAGTGATGCTATGCCCAAAAGGGCTAATGTGATCTTTGAGTGCATAAAGAGGGGAATCTCAAATAGGACTAGAAAGCTTATTTTACTTTTGTGTTTGGCACTGGTGTGACCCCTACTGGAATACTGTGTCCAGTTCTGGTGCCAACAATTCAAGAAGGATGTTGATAAATTGGAGAGGGTTCAGAGAAGAGCCACGAGAATGATTACAGGATTAGAAAATTTGCCTTATAGTGATAAACAGATTGAGCTCCTTGATTCTATCTTAACAAAGAGAAGGTTAAGGGGTGTCTTGATTACAGTCTATAAGTACTTACATGGGGAACAAATATTTGATAATGGACTTTTTTTGTTGTCCTCTGGCACACAAAGGTTAAAAGTCTAGATGTCATTCAACTATTCCAGACATACTGTAAAGGCCCTATGACTATTGCTTCCGCTCCAATGTGATTGTGTAATTGAAGTTAGTATCTGGTTCTGAATGAGTGAACACTAAAGTCCTGATCAAAAGCCCATTTAAGGCAAAAAGACTTTCAAGATACTTCAGTGCTCCTTGGATCAGGCTTGAAAGGTAGACTGAAACATGATACATAATGTACTGAAATATGCACACATATTCTTAACAAGAGGAAAGAACAGGTTAAAGAATATTCAGATAAACTAGAAGCATTCAAGTCAGCAGGGCCTGACGAAATTCATCCTAGGGTAGCTAAGGAACCAGCTGAAGCAATCTCAAAACCATTAACAATTATCTTTGAGAGCTCCTGGAGGGCGGGTGAAGTCCCAGAAGACTGGAGAAAGGCAAACATAGTACCTTTCTTTAAAATGGGGAACAAGGAGGACACGAGGAATTATAAACTAATCAGCCTAACTTTCATACCTGGAAAATACTGGAACAAATTATTAAACAATCAGTTTGTAAGCACCTGGAAGATAATACGATAAGGAATAGTCAACATGCAGTTGTCAAGAATAAATCATGCCAAACCAACCTAATTTCCTTCTTTGATGGGGTTCCTAACCCAGTGGATAAGGGGGAAGCAATAGATGTGATATATCTTGATTTTAGTAAGGCTTTTGACATGGTCCCATGTGACCATCATAAGCAAATTAGGGAAATGTGATCTACGTGAAATTACTGTAAGATGGGTGCACAAATGTTTGAAAGATTGTAAGCCAGGAGTAGTTATCAATGTTCACTGTCAGATTGGGAGGGTGTATCTAGTGGAGTCCTGCAAGGGCAGTAATAGCTTCAGTACTATTCAATATTTTTGTTAATGACTTGGGTATTGGAGTGGAGGGTATGCTTATAAAATTTGCAGGTGACACTGCGCTGGGAAGGGTTGCAAACACTTTGGAGGACAGATTAGAATTCAAAACAACCTTGACAAATTGGAGAATTGGTTTGAATTCAATAAGATGAAATTCAGTAATGATAAGTGCAAAGTACTTAGGAAGAAAAAAATCAAATGGACTACTAAAAATGGTGAATAACTGGCTAGGTGGTAGTACTGCTGAAAAGGATCTGGGGGTTAGAGTGGATCAGAAACTGAATATGAGTCAACAAAGTGATGCAGTTGTGAAAAAAGCTAATATTCTGTGGTATATTAACAGGAATGTTGTATGTAAGACATGAGAAGTAATTATCCCACTCTAGTCAGCAGTGGAGTGGCCTCAGCTAAAGTACTAAATACACTTCTGGGTACCACACTTTAGGAAGGATGTGAACAAACTAGAGGGAGTCCAGAGAAGAGCAACAAAAATTAAAAAAAGGTTTAGAGACTCTAAACTATGAGGAAAGGTTAAAAAACTGGGCATGTTTAGTCTTGAGAAAAGAAGACAGGGGGGCACCTGATAAGCCTTCAAATATGTTAAGGGCTATTATCAAGAAGACTGATCAACTGTTCTCCAGGTCCACTGAAGATAGGACAAGAAATAATATGCATAGTCTTTAGCAAGGGAGATTTAAGTTAGATATTAGGAAAAACTTCCTAATTATACAGGTAGTTGAACACTGGAATGAGCTTCCAAGGGAGGTTGTAGAATCTCCATCATTGGAGGTTTTAAAAACATGTTGGACAAACACCTGCCAGGGATGGTCCAGGTTTACTTGGCCTGCCACAGCACAGAGGCTGGACTTCATAGCTTCTCAAGGTCCCTTCCAGCCCTACATTTCTGTGATTCTTGTATATTTTGTTTCATTTTTAAATCAACTGCAAACATGATAAATAACTGTAAAAACAACTGCTATCACAATGCTGTACAAACATATTAATGCAAATATGACTATATGAAATCTGGGTTACACAAAGAAATATTAAATAAAACATGTTCTGGCATTTGTGGTCTGTTGAATATCAGCTTTGAGATGTGTATGTGATGGTAAAATATGTCACCCTTTGGAATTTCTGAAATGCCCTTCTCTGCTTGTTAATGTTTTTCATTTTCATATATTGTGCCTGGAATGTGTTTTAATACAAAACATAAATGTTTCCCTACTTAAAATGTTTACTTATTTAAGGGTAAATTTTCTGCTGGGCTGATACCCAGCCTCTTTTCTGGAGCTCAACCTTAGTCCACATTAATGAACTACAGGCATAAGTGTGAGTATACCAAACTCTCACTACCTGAATTTCCTGCAATTTAATGATCAATGGAAAATGAAATTACTAATCTACAGGATTCCAGTAGCCCACAATATGACACTGACCAAACACACGAAAAGAATTTACTAAGAAAAATTGCAGGCACCAATTTTTAGGTGCAGAAGTGAAGCTACCCTTCTGAAAATTTCTCTTAATATTGACACATTATAAAAATAATTTAATATTTTCAGTATATGAAGTCACAAATTCTTCCACAACCTTTTTGTTTTATTCTCATTTTTTTCATTATCTAGATGTTTTGCCAGAGCACATCAATTATCAGCTGCAAGACTCAGACTTTCAGGCTACTCCTTACTGCCAGTATTCAACTGTTCAGTTTCCTCCAGTGTTACAGTCACAACCTTCCCAGTCACAATACAACACATACAGCCTGGATTCTCAGTACAATGATGGGCAGTACATAATCAGTAATTGTGAATTAAACAAGCCCCCCTGCATGGTTGCCCATAATGATGATGATGTATATCATGGACTAAAAAGGCCAAGACTAAGTCATTCCTCCTTGCGAATGAAGGGTCAGGAAGAGCTCTGTGTTGTATGTGGGGACAAAGCCTCAGGATACCACTACAATGCGCTCACTTGTGAAGGCTGTAAAGGTAAGGGAGAAATACCGTATATACTCGATCATAAGCCGGTTAGTTTATAAGCCGGTTAGTTTATAAGCCGACCCCCCCCCAAGATGGATATGTAAAAATGGAAAATTTTTATGACCCGTTCATAAGCCAACCCTTTAGTTCACGGGTCAGCAAACTTTGGCTCCCGGGCCATGAAGAGAAGCTGCTGGCGGGCCGAGATGGTTTGTTTACCTCGAGCATCCTCAGGCACGGAGATAAACCTAAGTAAACAAAGTGTCCTGGTGCACCAGCTGCTTACCCTGACGGGCCAGGACAGCAACCGGTGGGGACATTTTTTGTGGGGGAGAAGCTGGGGGTCAGGGGAGTAACCCCTGTGACCACCCCCACATGACCCCACCCCTAGCCCGGGATCCCCACACTCTTCCCATCCCATCCCTTCCCACCTTATCTGGGAAGGATGTCTCTGGCCTGGCTGGAGCTGCTCCAGCAGGTTGGGCAGCGCGGCTGCAGGCTGCTCCGGCGGGCCAGACCAGGCAGTGCGGGCGCAGCATATTCCAGTGGGCTGGGCCGGGCGGCACGGCCACAGCCTGCTCTGGGGGGCGGGGCCGAGCGGCGCGGCTGCAGCCCGCCAGCCTTGGAGCTGCAGCTGCTTCGGAGGCTGGGTGGAGAGCAGCGTGGCCAGAAGCGGAGAGACTCTGGCCCCGCGTCTTCCCTTCTGGCTGTGCTGCCTCTCCTTGCTCCCTCTGATGGGGGGAGAGGCTGTGTCCCACCTTTCCCTCTGTATACTCGTTCATAAGCCGACTCCCTTCTCTGGTGCTTCCCTTTTTTACTAAAAAAATTCGGCTTATGAACAAGTATATATGGTAGTTTTATTTTGTGATTTAAAAGAAAAGTGCCTCATATTAATCAGTGCAGCATGCTGAAATTCCACATGTGCAATTTTAAATTAACATATTTATGTTAATTTTCAATTGACATTTTGGAGGACAGCTGCAGTCTAGTTGAAGAGTGGAATAACTTATGGGATCCCCTCCTTTGAATCCCACTACTGACTGCTCCTTCTCTGCTACATCAGACTCCATCTTCTTGTCTTTGCTTTCAAGGATCTACATAACTCAACTCCTCTGTACTTATCTACCCTTGTCTCTTTACATGTTTCCCCATCCCCTCTGTTCCACCAATGATGCCAGACTCATCCACTCATTTGTCAGGTATGTAAAAAAAACATCACCACCCTTATCCTTCCCTGCTTCCCCCACTGCATACAAAGTCTTCCTGAGCTTATGTGTAAGACCACTACACTCACCACATTAAAATCCCTCCTAGAGATCTATTGCTGCTATGAGAACTATAGGTTGGACAAATTCTGGAACTCTCTCATACAACACACACACAAAGCTATTGTTATTCAAGCAATATGTTGCAGTGGACAGCTACCCCCTTGACCACTTTATCCACATTACTCCTCTTCCTCTATCTTTTATCTGCCTGCTTGTCTTTTAGCTTCTAAGTTGTTCAGGGCAAGGACTGTGCACCCTTTTGCGTTTGAAAAGTGCCTAGCACATTGTGGAAGCTATCAGAAACAGATAATACATTATAATACTGGTCCCAGTTTCACATTTTTGTGGAATTTAATTAATATCTATTTTCACAGTAAACATTATGTGAGGTGAAAACTGATTTCACACAATGCTACACATGGCTCTCGGGTCTGGCTGACTTCAATGAAGTTGTGTCTGCTTATGCTGGTGGTGACTTGGGCTCATAATGCCTATGTATTAGCCCTGTGTTTTTCTCTCTCTTTGCTGGACTTGGATTCCTGAGGATCACTGCGATTTTGCATTTATCAAAGTTCCTCTTTCATGGAAACCAACTCATTTCTCAGGAACCAGATAATACAGCTCTAAGAATGGCCAAATCCCTACAAAGTGGTGTGGTGCATTCATAAGAACACAGGAATGGTGATATTGGGTCAGACCAATGATCTATCTAGCCCGGTATCCTGTTTTCCTACAGTGACCAGTGCCAGATGCTTCAGAGGGAATGGACAGAACAGTGCATCTATCGAGGGATCCCTCCTTCATCATCCAGTTGCAGCTTTTGGCAGTCAGAGGTTTTGGGACACCCAGAGCATGGGGTTGCGTCCCTGACCAACTTGGCTAATAGCCATTGATGGACCTATCCTCCATGAACGTAGCTAATTCTTTTTTAAACCCAGTTATGCTTTTGACCTTCCCAAAATTCCCTGGCAACGAGCTCTACAGGTTGACTGTGCATTGTGTGAAGAAATACTTCCTTATTTTTCTTTTAAACTTGCTACCTATTAATTTCATTGGGTGACCTCTTGTTCTTGTGTTATGTGAAGGGATAAAAAACACTTCCTTATTCATTTTCTCCACACCATTCATGATTTTATAGACCCCTATCATATCTCACCTTAGTCATCTCTTTTCTAAACTGAACAATCCCCAGTCGTTTTAATCTCTTCTCAGATGGCAGTTGTTCCATACCCCTAATCATTGCTGTTGTCCTTCTCTGTACTTTCTCCAATTCTAATGTATCTTTTTTGAGACGGGGCAGTGTCACAAGATGGTCTACTTATCACTGGGTGGCACCCCCTTTTGGCAATTCTGGGGATTACCCCCTTTCTTCTATTCCACTGTTGCAGCTCTTCTCCTGCTCACTGAGTCGCAGTATGGCTTCTTTGTGACTTGGCAGTGTGGCCAGGTCACACTGTGATTTCCCCTTCCAGGGGGTCTGTCAGAGTTCCCTTGCACAAGCAGCGTCAGGCAGTCCTTATGCCCGCTGCCCTGACTATATCACTGCTGCAGCAACTCAGGCAGTCTTCCATTCACTGCCCTCCAGCAATACCACTCTGCAGTAGATGATAGGGGAACCCAGGCTTGCCCTCTACTCTGGGTTCCAGTCCTGGGCCCAATAGTGAGCAGTTAAGGTCTGGACTTCCATGGACTACTTCTTACCAGGCTTCCTCCCTGCAGTCTCCCACACTGTTGTTGGCCTCCTGCCTGTTCCCTCACAACTTCCTTCTCATTGGCAGCCTCCACACAGCCTAATTCTCCCATTTGCAGGTTAATTGATTGATTGGGCCTACCTGGCCTAATTCAACTCTTTCAAGGCCGGAGTGGAGAGTACATCCCATCACAGGCAATCAGAACTGCACACATCATTCAAGGTGTGTGTGTATACCATGGATTTATATAGTGGCATTATGATATTTTCTGTCTTATTATCTATACCTTTCCTACTGGTTCCTACCATTCTATTAGCTTTTTTGACTGCTGCTGCACACTGAATGGATGTTTTCAGAGAATCATCCACAATGACTCCAATATCTCTTTCTTGAGTGGTAACAGCTAATTTAGACCCTATTTTAAATGTGTAGTTGGGATTATGCTTTCCAATGTGCATTACTCTACACTTTTCAACTCTGAACCTCCATCTGCCATTTCGTTCCTCAGTCTTCCAGTTTTGTGAGATCCCTTTGAAACTCTTTGCAGTCAGCTTTGGATTTAACGATCTTGAGTAATTTTGTATCATCTGCAAACTTTGCCACCTCATTGTTCACCCCTCTTCCAAGCTGCTAAACATGTTGCCTTTACTGAGTTCTCAGCCTCTATCAGACCTATATTATTTTGCTCATTTCAGTTTTCTTGGAACTACAGTGTCATGTGTTAGAATGTTGGTTAGACCTCCTACTTGGAATATGGTTTGAGCCATTACTTAAAAATTGTGTGTGTGGGGGGGGGTTATGCTGGATTCCCTGCCTCTTTTAATAGATCCCTCTAGTTATTGGTAAGGTGCCTATCATTAGAAAGAGTGAAAGGGAGTTACCTTGGTCAAGCACTGGTTAATATTAGGCATAAAACAGCAACAAAAGTAATCAATGATTATTAGATTGTTAGAAAATATTAAAATTTCATCAGTCTGATCCTTTCATTATAGAAACATCATACAGTAACTCTTTAAATAACTGAGAGTGGAATTACAAAGATTCCTTATATTCCTTCCCATCATCCAGAATATCTTTTGTTTCTAGGATTCTTTCGACGTAGTATTACCAAAAATGCAATATATAGATGCAAGAATGGTGGCCACTGTGAAATGGACATGTACATGCGGAGGAAGTGTCAGGAGTGTCGCCTGAAGAAGTGTAAGGCTGTGGGAATGTTGGCAGAGTGTAAGTGCTTCACTGCTCCTTACAACTGCAACAAATTCTCTGGCATACTATTTTCCAAAGCCAGTTTCTTTATTTTGCTTTAGGAAGTTTTAACTTTGGAGGGTCCTCCCCTAGGTTCAGAGCATTTATGGTATTTCTTTTTCCACCCATATTGGTCATCAGTATTTGGGAAATATCCTCTCTAAAGTGATGCAGACTTACTTGTGATCTAGAATTGCTGTGTCAGGCACCTTAACTGAATCAGAGAAGGGTCTATGAAATTGCCATCAAGAGACAGCTAAAGGTGGTGAACTGTGACTGATCTCCATAAGCGTGTTTAATGCTCTTTCATGTTACAAAAAGATAAAAAATAAATTTTGCCCATGTTCATTCTTCATGTGAAACCCTTATGTTCATATGGTTGAGCGCCTAGGTTAAGAGAATGTGACGTCAGACTGTTTGACTCCTGCTCACATCTAGGCTATTGATAGGAACTGACCGACAAAACACATTATGTTGCTACCATCATAGGCAGAATGTGGAACTACCTGTTATCTGAGAACATTCATAAGTAGGAAGCTGCTTTCCATATAGATGATAAGCTACTGAAGTGCCAGACTTATAAAGTCTGCATAATAACACAAGTGTTTGTTTTGAACAGTATAGGTATTTGAAATGTGATAAATACTTTGATACAGAATTATATATCTTACAGGTTTGCTGACTGAAGTCCAGTGTAAATCAAAACGACTCCGAAAGAATTTCAAGCAGAAGGGCAGTTTCCTTTGTAGCATCAAGGTGGAAGATGAGGGAGTAAACAGCAAGCATGTTTCATCCACAACTAGGCCTGGAAAAGTGGGAGATTTTACCTATTTAAAATGTATCTTTTCATTGTAATACATTATTTTTACCTTACCACATATGTATTATCATTTATCTGATTCTTTTTTTTAAAGATCCAAGAGAGGATGGAACTAACTCCAGTGGAACATCAACTTATTGATCACATTGTGGCAGCCCATCAAAAATATACAATTCCCCTAGAGGAAGCAAAGAAGTTTGTACGTGTTCAGAATGGACAGGACACAATACAGAGATATTAATTAATATTGTTATATTTATTTTTTCACATTCTAGCAGTGTATTTTGGCAATACCAATGTTTCTAATTTTGCTTTCTTTCTTTTATTCAGCTGCAGGAAACTGCAAACCCTGAAGAGAGTTTTCTGCGGCTCTCAGAGACAGCAGTTGTTCATGTGCAAGTACTAGTGGATTTCACAAAGAGACTCCCAGGTAACTTTATAAAATAATTTAACAAACTCTTCACCACAAGCAGTATAATTTAGCCTTACTCTAAGAGAAGGACATTTATTTATGTGGCATGCATACTCTGAGAAAAGATATACAGTTCAGAAAAACTATTCAATTGATTCATTATTAATTTTATTTGCAAATGTTAATAATTAGGGACACTCTGGTTATCTTCCCTAGACCTGAGGAAGACCTCTGTGAAGCTCAAAAGCTTGTTCCTTCCACCAACAGAAGTTAGTCCACTAAAAGATATTACCTCACCCACATTGTCTCTCTCATATCCTGGGACCAGCACAGCTACAACAACACTGCAAATGACAATTAGGAAGGCCATTAATTCACTAGCATTTGAAAAACAAAGAAGCAGTTCCTTGTTCTTTCTTTCAAGAAGCCAACTCAACATGTATGACACACATTTCACTTCAATAACAGTACAATTCGCCACCTTTTTTTCCAAATCCAAAAATCAGACAACATACAGTATGCAATAATTGAGCCATATTTTCTCAAAAATATACAATTAGAAATGCTGTCTCAAGTGAATTATTGTTCATCTTATTGTCTGAACTCTGTTTCACTTTGTCACAGCCAAAAGTGAAGTTACTTTATGTATCAAAAATAAAAGAGGTATACTATAATAAAATAATGAATGGCGTAGAGAAGACAAATCAGGCACTCCCATTCATCCTCTCTTATAATACAAAAACAAGGAAACGTTTGATTTAGTTGAAAGGTGATACATTTAAAACCGATAAAAGGACATAGTTTTTTTACACAGTTACAATTAATTTGTAGAACTCATTGTCAAAAGATATGGGGTTTGTCTACAGCAGGAATTTTCACACTAAGTATCTAGCACCGGTACAGCTTCACTGGTGGTAGCACTAGTGGAAAAACAGGAATGTTTACCACCCCGTTAAGTAAACCTGCGCTGATCAGGATTAAGAAATCCTTGCAATTTAACTGAATGTCCCCTTGCTCTTGTAGGAGGCCAAGAGGTGAGTACATGTCTGTGGCTAAACAGAACATCCACAGTTACACCAGACAAGATAACAAATGTATAGGATATAAGTCCTCTGGCTGCAGGGCAGGTTATTCCAAAATTGTCTACTGGTTTTTTGTACCTTCCTCTGAAATTTCTAGTATTGGCCACTGTCATTGACAGAATGGTGGACTAGATGGATCACTGGTCTGATCCATAATGTCAATTCCTATGTACATGTAAAGTATCTAGAAAGACCACAAGACTCTGCTAGCTGTGATTGCTCCTTTACTGCTTGGTACAAGGATCTTGCCTTTGATGCAACTACGGTTCCTACTGTCTCTTAAAGCCAGAGACTAATAATTTTTGGTAACTTATATTGGTAGCCTGAGGCCAAACAGCCACCCCTAATTTTGAATCTTATTGAATACAGGATTTGAAAGTTTAGCCAATGATGACCAGATTGCATTGTTAAAAGGTTCAACGGTGGAAGCAATGTTTTTGCGTTCGGCCCAGATATATAATCAAAGAGTTAATGAATGCCAGTCATCAGTGAGTGAAAGTAAGTAAGTTTTAATGCTAACAGTTGTGTGAATTCAAACAACAGTTTTGTATTTCTTGACTTATTTTTTTCAGCAAGCCTGGCTCCTCTGGACACTGCACCTAAATGGGTTTGTCATTCAAGCATAGAAGGGCTTTTCTTATAATAGCTTTGATAATAATGTCCACCTACCCTTCACTTTTTTAAAAGACCCCAACAAATAACTTTCTTGCCTCTCATTAGCCCCAAAGAGGTAGCAGTGCTTCTGGAATGTTTATACAACAGAATATTGGCTGGGTGGGGAGGTATGTGAACTTAACTGTACTGTGTATCCCCTGTATTGGATTTACAAATAGTGTACTCTTGTCTAGGACTCATTTGCAAAACATTTGCAACCCAATGTTTAAATAGAGTAAAATTAAATGCAGAAGTGGACTTTTAATATTGTTTTCCTTGTTCTAGGTCATGTAAGATTTTCTGATCATGCTGTGTATTGTCATGTTCAAGACATTGATAAAAGCACTATTTATTCCATGGAAATATCTCACAGTGAAGAGAGTCCAACTTCCACAACTACCACAGGTAGATGAGCCCTCAATACCTCAAGAATTATCATTCTTTTACTAAATTTGCTAATAATTTTGAGATGAAATAGTTTGAGGATTTTAAAATTACTCAAAAGTTTTTGAGAAAATGAATTGACAATGGCAACACAAGTTTGCTCCTGGATTGATTTTTCAATAGCTTGATTTCATTTTTAAAGGTATCACTGAGGAGTTTATCACTGCGCTATTTTACTTCTACAGAAGCATGGGAGAACTTAATGTGACTGAGACGGAATATGCCCTACTTGTAGCAACTATTATATTTTTTTCAGGTAAACTTTCAGATTAATATCAGAGGGGTAGCCATGTTAGTCTGAATCTGTTAAAAGCAACAGAGAGTCCTGTGGCACCTTTAAGACTAACAGAAGTATTGGGAGCATAAGCTTTCGTGGGTAAGAACCTCACTTCTTCTTGCATCTGAAGAAGTGAGATTCTTACCCACGAAAGCTTATGCTCCCAATACTTCTGTTAGTCTTAAAGGTGCCACAGGACCCTCTGTTACTTTTTTCAGATTAATGAAGAAGTAATTATGTTACATATACAAATTATTTTTTTTTTAAATTAACTGATCACTTTCAAATCAAATATGCTCAAGCCACTGTCCTAAGAAGCAAAAAGTGTGTAACTATTTTATGTGTTATTTTGCTTTGCTATACTTTTTCCTCAATGTATAATATTTCTTGAGAGTTCAATTTCGCTAATCACTGTATTTCATTTTATGCCTTTCATTTATGTCAAATCCTGTTATCATTCAAATGAGTAGTCTCACCAAATTTAATGGGACTACTCGTAGAAAATAAAGTGATCAGATTTGGGTCCCAAATTATATTAATATACTATTGTTGTTTTGCAGATCGCCCACTCCTAAAAAACAAACAACACGTGGAAAAACTCCAAGAACCCCTTTTAGGTATTTTGTACAAATATTCAAAAATTTATCATCCAGAAGATCCACAGCATTTTGCACGCCTCATAGGGAGGCTTACGGAACTCAGGACCCTCAATCACAACCATTCAGAAGTGCTAGTAACTTGGAGGACAAAAGACCCCAAACTGACCTCTTTACTCTGTGAAATTTGGGATTTGCATTGAACAACTAACCTATATTACTGTTGTTATACAAATGGCTGATTTTTCTTAAACTTGCAGAAATGCAAACTATTCAGAAACGTCTTACTTTTATAAAAACATACTAAAATTTTCACTTTTATTTTACATGGCTGCAGCGTCTTCTTCAACAAAAATATTGTATTTAATATCTGTAGTAATAATCTATATTTTAAACAAATATTGGATGCACAAGTCATGCTCTGTTGAAGTGATCCAATATTAAATATATAAAATTTATCTTAAACTTTATTACCACAAATGGGAAACAAAGTAGAATTTAAATCAAGTTCACGGTTTGAACTGAGTCCCCAGGAAAAATACAGTAGCAGATCCTTCATTTAAAAACACAAAAAATCTAATCCTCCATGCAAAGTTGTAGACTGCTCTTACTTAGGTACTATGATTCTAATATTGCCGCGCCATTAAACTGAAAAGTTAATTTCCTGGGATCTGTTCAACTTGTGCAACATCTTCCTTGCAAGAATTATGTGACCATGTTGGGAAATTTGCCAGGTGTATAATCAAGTGGGTAGCATGTATGTCCAAAAGGCCCCAGAAAAAGTAGGAAAAAGGATACAGTGGCCCCGATGGACACTGCAAGTATAATGTTATTAAAACATTTAAAATCTTGGGAAGGCTGGGTGCATAAATTGTCACCTGAATGTGACCCTGGCAGGATTATAGTGCTTATTTTTACACATGAATTACTCTGGAATGATTTCTCCAAAGCAGATAAGCACAAAATATACTTTTTCAATTTCAGCAATGTAGGTCTTTTTTTCTTACCTACTATGGGTGAAATCCTGTCCCCACTGAAGTCAATACCAAAATGCCAACTGACTCTAGTGGGACCAGGATTTAACTGTGTATTTTTGCCTACCAACCATAATGCAAGTTTTATGGAGGATGTCATAAGGACTCTACATTAATGCTTGAATTCTCTGTTACATTTATCATGACTATAATGGGGTAGAAGATTCCTATATGGATTTGAGGATTCTTTTTCAAGACACCAGTCTCAATTAGAGGCACTCAAATTCATTTGTTGTATAACTTCATTAAAGAAAATGGAAATACAGTGGAGATAAATGTGACTTTTCTCCAACAATGGTCACATTCCGGAGCGGTTGAGATCAATGTTCTACTGCTGGCATGTGCTGTTCCAGAGTCTGCTCCATCTCCCAGCACAGGCTATATATCCCATTTCCTTAATGTATACAAGGACTCCAGCAGCACGCTTTTCCTGCATCAGACATAGCATCATGATAGATTATGTTGGAGGCAGAATACTATGAAGAGTGAAATCCTCCTCTTACTCAGAAGAGCAGAATCAATGGAACTACTTATGTGAGGTTGTCATGGGGTGGATGTAACTCCATGCTAGGCCTGCAACCAAAGGGTGAATACAAGCACTGCCAACCACTGCTGATTGGCAGTCTCACAGTAGCTGGGAGGATAAAAATGCTTGGAAGCAGAAAGGTGGGGTGGCTGCCAGAGGAGTGAGCAGGCTAGAGAAAGGAGCTTCTGGCAGCAAGCTACTAAACAGCTGCCCAAAGACAACAGCACAGGAGGGGATGAACTGACCAACAGGTGAGAGAGCCTGCAGAGATCCAGGGGAAGATAGGAAGGCGCTCAGGGCACTGTCTGTTGAAGAGTCCTGATCCTGTTTATCTAGCTTGAGGCCTCTGAGCTGGAACCCCATGGAGTGGGTGGTCCTGGGTACCCCTACTGACAAACCTGTGAGTGAAGAAAGGGTTTTCAGACTCCTGGGCATCAGGACTGCTAGGCTGTAAGCCCCAGGGCTGTGTCATACTTGACCAGAAGGGGTGCTGTTGCATGGATCTACCACCTCACAGGTGAACTGAATCTAGCCTATAAAGGGGAATAATTTGAGGGTTATTATTATTATTATTATTATTTTTTTTAGTAGTTTTAGAAAATTACATGCTCCCATTGGAAATTTACATCCAGTCACACTCTGGGCACTGCCTATAACTGTGTGTGGGTAGAATTCCATAGAGTCAGTAGTGCCCCCATCTTACTAAAAAGAGAGAAATAAAGAGATGAGGGGTATATAAAGAAGACTATAATAAAATCTTATTTGAAACATTCTACACAGCCATTAAACATTTCTCACCATAGAATGAATGTGAACTTTTGAATAGTTTAATCTCAGGATTATTATAAAAACAACAACTAACTTCTTAGTGTTTTTTTTTTTAACAGAATCAATACATAATAAATGTGAAAGAGGATCAGGCAGCTGGTGTGCATTTCCTCCCACAATGAGTTTGCTATTGCACCTAATCATATATATATATTTTTTTACTCCAGACACTTGTCTAGCTTCATTTTGGAATGTTTTTTTTTTTCAATAAAGTTTCATGATACTTAATGGGCAGCTGATTCTCTTGCTAATGTTTTCAAGGTTATGCTAATATTCTGTTAATTAGCACCTATTATATTTTGTCATTAAAATATTTTCATATGGCAGATTAAAAACCATGTATGAATACTTTCATCTAGTCGATATAGACAGATTGAATCAAACCATCATGCATGTGGATCTTTCATCACTTTTGAATTATAATGCAAATAGTGACCACAGACTAAAGATATAAAACTTAAATTTAAGGTTTTAAAGATATATTTTTTTTTCAGAAATTTATATATGTTTTTGCCCTATCTACATACTACTAGTGTTTTTTACTATAGTTTGAGACTTTTATTTTGTATGGATTTAGGAAGAGTCAAAGGAGTGCTCTAACCACATAACTTACAACTGTAAGTGGTGTAACTACGTGCATCAAGTATGACTGTTCTGTGGCCTACACTCTGTTATACTGACTAAAACGGGTGGAAAATAAGATATGTAAAGCTTTGAGGCACCACAGCCTCAGACTAAAGGAATGAAGGGAACAGGTGAAACAAACACATCAGACCAAGCAGAGACTATTAGGACAAAAAAGGAAATGGAGATAAAAGAAAGTAAGTGAAGGGAGCTGTTCCTCCTAATCTTTTCCCCCTCCCTACCTGTTTCCATTTCCTCTCCCTCTCTCCTCCTCTAAAATGAGATATAGTAAAGTGAGTACAAAAGAGCTATTTTTAAAGGCAATTTAAAGTGCAGTCCTATCCTGAAAAGTAGGTCTGTAACAAGTATGGGTGGAGATTTCTATGTTTATTACCTTTCAGTGGTGTCCCACTCAAGTTTGCTGTTTAGATAAAAAATAAATAGGGGATGTGTACATTTTAGAGCAGGAGTAGGCAACCTATGGCCAAAGGCGGCACGAGAACTGATTTTCAAGGGCACTCACACTGGCCGGGTCCTGGCCACTGGTCCCGAGGGCTCTGCATTTTAATGTAGTTTTAAATTAAACTTCTTAAACATTTTAAAAACCTTACTTACTTTACATCCAACAATAGTTTAGTTATATTATAGACTTTTAGAAAGAGACCTTCTAAAACAGTTTAAAATGTATTACTGGCACGCAAAACCGTAGAGTGATAAATGAAGACACGGCACACCACTTCTGAAAGGTTGCCGACCCCTGTTTTAGATTTTTGTCATATCTCACTTTGAGAATCCACCTGGGCTCTTTCCTCCTTATGCACGATCACCAGTAATAGTCCACTGATCAAATGATGCTCTCCATACCACCTGTGCAAAGCCAGTAGCCTTTAAGACAGGGGCCACTGGATAATAATTTAAGACAATACAGAGCCCGAGACATTATTTGGCATAGAATGGAAGGCATTAGGTTTGCAGAGGTATTACCAAGAGCAGAAGTGGGCCTGAAGCATTATTACGGGGGCAATGACAAAGGACATGAGTGGCACAGAGCAACCCTAAGATCCCAGGGAGAAGGTTTGAGGCGGGCAGGGATTCCAAGCCACCTTTGCCCTGCGGGGAGTTGCTGCTGCGAGGCAGGGAATAGGGGAGCAGAGGCGGCTGCTCTATCTAGGGTGACCAGATGTCCCGATTTTATAGGGACAGTCCCGATTTTTGGGTCTTTTTCTTATATCGGCTCCTATTACCCCCCACCCCCATCCCAATTTTTCATTTTTGCTGTCTGGTCACCCTAGCTCTATCTGAGCGCTACGCCCTTCTCAGGGCAGGCCCCGGGGTCCATCTGTTTCCAAACAAGGCTGAGGTGTGAAGGGGGCGTCCCGGTGTCTTCTGCCCCGCCTGCGTGGGTCCACTTGAGCCCTCCCCGCGCCGGGGGCCAGGCTGCGGCCAGCGCGCGCCGCGTCACACCGCGCCGGGGGCTCCCCACACAGCCCCCGCTGCACAGTGCCCCCGCCCCGCTGTCCCCGCGCCGCGCGGGCAGCACGCGCTCCCCCCCCCCCCCCCCCCCCAGGCTCGCGCTTCCCGCCTTTTCCGTCTCCCTCTGGCTCGCGCGGCCGTCCGCCGCTGCGCTCGGGGGTGGCGGCCCCTGTGCCTTTGAGCCCCGGGTTCTCATGCTGCGGGGCCCGGGGAAATGGAAAAAGAAAAGCCCTTTACCCTGTTCGTGCCACCCAGGCTGAGCGGCGGCCAAGTGTCTGCCGTGAAGCCGCAGGCGAGCGCCCGGGACGATGGATCCCGTCAGGTAAAGGCGGTACGGACCAAACGGCCGCTGCTTGGCCGCGGTCTGCCCGGGCGCGGGCCCTTCTGGGGCTCGAAGTCCTGTTCCTGGAGAGGAGTCCAAGGCCCTTGTCAGGCACTATTCGTGTCTCATAGTGTCAGTGTCACTTCTACATTGACGCTCCAGGCCAGCCTAACTGAAGTACTTTTATGAGAGTGGTTCTCATCTAGGGTTGCCAACTCTGGTTGGACGTATGCCTGGAGGTTTCATCCCATGACCTAATATTTAATTGACTATTAATATGTACTTCCTGGAGAGGCCAGGACAATCCTGGAGGGTTGGCAACCCGGTTTCAACCAGGAGCCCAGGGTCCCTAAGGGGGCTGCGAGCAGGTTTCAGGGCCTCTGCCAAAATAAACCAAAGAGCAGGACAAGTGTTAGACTCACAGGAGCCGAGGGCTGAATCTTGAGCCCCGATGCTCCTGGCTGAAGCTGAAGCCTGAGCAACTTAGCTTTGTGGGGCCTCCCTGTGGCGTGAGGTCCTGGGCAATAGCTCTGCTAGCTACCCCCTAACACCGCCCCTGGCTATTAATCTACTGAAAAACTGTTGCAGTGGCACAAGTGGACCAGGGAACTTGTATAGCATGGGAGGGGAAGAGGAGAGCCTCAGAAAGAAAAAGGTTGAAAACCCATACACATACACCGAATAATGCACCTGGAAGGTTACACCTGTTGCACTCTGAAAGCTGCAGGGAGAATTATGGTTATAGCTAGGCTTGGCAGAATTTGGTTTGTTTATTTTTTTAAATAATTTTGATGGATAATAATTAGTTTTAAGCATTTTTTTCCATTTTTATAGATTTAAAGTTTCATCGTTGTGGGAACCTGAGGGGTTCGACAGTAAATATTTAGTCACAATAGATGTTGAAATTCAAGAAGTTAAAGATTTATAGCCATTAAAACATTATCAGTATCTCATGTAGAAATATACAAAATACAGAAATCAAACAAATAAGCAGTGTTTTTCTTACTTTGCCTATTTATAAATGTTGATGATTATAGGTGGAAATATTTTTTTAGTTGGTTTGTGTGTGTATGCTGAAATTGACTCTTATTGATAATATAATCCTTCCAAGCCTAACTATAGCTCCAAAACAACTAAAAATAATGTTACCAGAATTTCCAAAAATGGTAATATTTCTCCTAAGAACAAGAATGAAAAATTTCATCCCCCCCAATATTGTTTTTTACAGAAAGCTACAATAATTTGAGAACAATGACAGAAAAAAAAAATAGATATTCAGCCAACGAGAAATAAAAGTTGCAAAGTCTATTGTGGATAATTTAGAATACAGAAAATGATCCAGGGATTATAAAATGTCAAGGCCATATTCAGATATCCTTATTCACCCTGAATAGTACCTTACTTGACAAATAGTCCCATTGAAAGCAATTGGATTATGAACTATTTCATATTCTGTCAGTCAGTAGTACTAGTTGAGGCCTGCACAAGCTCAATTGTCTATTATTGCATAAATATACATAGGTTCAACATATTATTTTTTCTTATTGGGGTCTCTTATTCAAGTACTGATCAGTTCCAGATATGCTCAGTTTTTAAAAGCATTTGAGATCAGGTATGCTCATATCAGATTTCTATGGTATTTTCTAAAAATGAAAAATTGATTTATAAGGTAAGATTTAGGTTGTGAAATTTCATCACACATTTTCTGAGAATGTTACAGGGAATGGAAAATAAATTTTGAACAGAGCCTTAGCTATAGTATTGTTCTGGGATTGGCACTCCCAGCCTTCAGATATACCTTAACAAACTAATTTTTAAAATTTTCCAGGTTTTTAACAAGTGCACAGAAGATTATTTTAGTTTGCCTTTTGTAATGACAAGTACACCAAGCCATGGTGAAGTCACAGATCCAGGTAAGGCCAAAAAAGGTATTACATCATCTTGTACAATAGTCTCTTTAAATTTAAGTTTCTAGTTATATGCACTTTTTAATGTCTTCTAAGAAGACACTTCTAAATATTGTAACATAGTTTTAAGCTATTATATTATATGTTATACAAATTTATTTAGAAAAAATACTTATCAAAATATCTTTTTCAGATCCTGTTTCACAGAAAATAAATTTTTTGCCTGGGGTAGAAGAAGAGGTCAGTTAAGTGTACAGACTGTGAATCTAGTATCTCAGCACCTCACAATCTTTAATGTATTTATCCACACTCACAATGCTCCTGTGAGGTAGGCAAGTAGTGTTTAACACATGAGGAAACAAAGGTACAGTCACTGAATGACAGAGAAGGGAATTGAACTCTGGTCTCCAAAGTCCTAGGCTAGTACACTAACCATTAGACAGCCTTCTACTTATACATAGTACAATCTATGGAAACACCAAATAATTTACTAGCATGAACTACTGAAAAACTGAATGACAGTACTGTACTTTCAGCCCATTTCCCCCAGTTAAAGCTTTTGTGGGTGAATATCCATTTCGTCAGATGCACCCACGAAAGCTTATGCTCCAATACATCTGTTAGTCTATAAGGTGCCACAGGACTCTTTGTCCCTTTTTACATTTCTTGTGTGGTGCTCTTCAGTTCTTTTTAGAGTTCTTAATTGACTGATATAATTAACAGAACATAAAGACCCTCTACTGCAGAAAAAACATAGGAATTCTTGGATATGCTCTCTGGAGTCCTACTGATTTCACTCCCAATGTCTGGACTTTTGGGCATTGGAACTTGGTGTGGGAAACCTAGTGGGTGAAATCCTGGCCTTAATGAAATTAGTAACAAAACTCCCATTTACTTTAGTGGGGCCTGGATTTGACCCTGTGTAATCATCCATGACTGCCAGGATTTGCCTTCAGCTATGTTAGAAGATCTGAGTATGTTAGGATAATTTTCCCTTATTTTTATTGTATTGTAATTATGCCTTTTTTGTTATTTCTTATTCCATGAAACAAATTGGTACACAGTGGTTTTAGTGGCTGCTGTAAGCATTCAGAATAATGCATCAATGGTGCTACCAAATTTAATCAGTTTAAACTTTGGTCCCTAGAGCAGCTTGCTTTGCAATTTATTAAAGAAATATGAATTCTTATGATATTTCTAAGAGACGTGTGTAGAATATTTTTAATTAAACAGCATTTCAGATTAAATTGTGAAACCTGTTTCAATAGAATATAGAGACAATGCATGAGCTTTATTCAAAACTCTACAAAGAGGCTGAAAAGATCAAGAGGTGGAAACTGACAGTAGAATCTGAACTGAAGCAGAAGGAGAGAAAACTGCAAGAAAATAAAAAGATTATTGAAGCACAACGTAAAGCTATTCAAGAGTTACAGGCAAGTTTCTGTATAGGATACCTCAAAATATATTTTTAAGAATAAAAACTTTCTGAGTAAACACACATAATTTGGATTTCTGATATAATTTAATATTCAATAATGATTCACAGCTCACAAAAATATTTTAAGCAATTAATCTCATGTGGAAAAAATGTGACTGTCTAATTGATCCAACAGCTTCACCTTTTTACAAGCAAAACTTCACTTTTTAATTGTAAAATGTAAAAACTTATCCTTTCAATAATGAACGTTTGTTTTGAAAGAAAAAAAGGAGTTAATATATACAAAGAAAAAATAAGAATGTAATTAACATGTGGAAATGAAGCTTCTCTGTAACTTGAAAAAAGAGTACAGTGAAACTTGATATGTTTATTCCCTCTTTCATACAAACTGTATCACAAAACATGGTTCAGAGTTAAATATTGCAGTCAGACTGAAATAACAGCGCAGAGAGAAAAAATAAGAGGTATAATTAACAGCACATAAAAATATATTATCAGGTGAGATTTGAAAAGAAATGGAGCTAGATAATAAGTGTATTTTGAATAACTAATTTTTTAATTGTGTCTCTTATAAAATTAGTTTGAAAATGAAAAACTGAGTTTGAAATTGGAAGATGAGATATGTGAAAATAAAGATCTTCTACAAGAGTAAGTAATATGAATAAAATATTATAGAAAAAAATTTCATACTGAACACTTCTCATTTTTATTTATAATTTTAAATAATTGCACTGAAGAAAGACATTAGATTGCAGAGCTTCTCAAGACAAGGACCTTGTCGTTTTTATATCTGCAAAATACTATGCACCCCTGTAATATTATGTAAATAATAATAATAAAATAGCTATTTCTTCTTTCAGAAACAGTGCAACAAGACATCTGTGTAATCTGCTCAAGGAAACCTGTGCTCGATCCACAGAGAAGTCCAACAAATGTAAATATATTTAGATATTGTTTTACATTTGTAAATGCACACTGCTGCATGGGAGAAAAAGCTTTCTTTCTGCTGGCATGGATTCTAGTGTAGTTTGAATAAATTGTGCATGGCTTATCTCACTAAGATGAAGTTTTCTGTAGAAAATAAGCCATAGACTTAATAGCTATTAGTTTTGTGGTCTTAATTTCAGAGGGTTTTTTTTCCCCAAAGGCAACAAGGTTGTTAAAGAGTTATACATTTATGTCTCCCAACCTTTTCTTTGGCATATTCATCGGAAGCAACATTGACCTGTTTGGGGCAGCTTGATTCCTAAACAATGCAGAACAAAATAAGTGCATCACTCTAGTATTCTGTACATTACATTGGCTACCCATTTAGACATTCATCCAGGAAGGTATTTAAGCATATGTGTAAATTTAATAGTCCCATTAAATTCAATTTAAGTACTTAAAATTATGCATGTGCTTAAGTATTTTCCTGAATTGGGACTTTAGAACTATAATCTTGAATTTGATCTGGATTAATCTTCAAAACCCTCAATGTTGCTGAACCCACACCACTGGAGAGTTGCTCTGTTTCTCTGGCCTCAATCCTGCACATATTTACACATTTAACTTTACTACTGTGAGTAGCCCCGTTGTTGACCATTATCTTTCATGACTGCTGTGTCAGCTACAAGGGTGAAAGTCTTAAGCGCAAGATGCAGAGATTTTTTTAAGAGTTGTCTCATGGCTTTGAAACCTCTTTTCACAAGAGAAGAGGATGACCTGCATCTTGCCTCATATAGGATAAAATGCAAGACTAAACCTTGCATCATAGCATTCCCTCAATAATAAAAATGTAAAAATATATTCTTCCTTCTACAGCAATGGAAGACAGGGCAGAACAAAAAATCAGTATTGATTATGCTATATGGGGAACCCATGACATTTTTGTAAGGTGCTTAGCTACCACAGCAGTGTGATTGGTCATTCTGGCACATTAACTTTGACTCTTTTATTTCCCTTGTGCTCACATATAGGTCAGGTGCGAATCCTGCTGTATTTTCCTTCATAACATTTCTAAAATAAGATCTTTTCTTTCTGTTCACACAGCTAAAACATTGACATCATCCCCCTTTAGTCCATACAAAACAAAGGTGCTAAAATAATCTTCTTTGCCTGTTGCACTAACTATATCACACAAACCTCTTTGGATCTCTTTGCTGACCAAGTTTTCCATTGCATCAAATTCAAATGTTTTGTTCTCACCTTCAAGGCCTTTCACAATGTTGCCTCATCTTAGTTATCTGTTCTTGTCGTTTATCACATCAGCCTCATGTTCCCTCGTCTTTACCAACAATGTCAGTCTTGATGGTCCATTTGACTGATTTTCTCAGAAGTGTCTTCACACTTTCTTCTATGCCATTTCTTACATATGGAACACCTTTCCTGAATTTATCTTTAAAATAACTACCCGCTCAAGACTCATTTCTGCCATGATGGTTGTTAGAAATTGGCCAACTAACAATGGTTAGGTTGAGGGGGTGATCCATGAAGTAAATAAATATATATAAATGCTCGATTCAGAAATATCTAGTTGTATGCGGCACTACTAGCATGTATAATGATGTGACCATATCACTTGACCTCCTTATTCCTCAAGTAGTCTCAGTGAAACAAAGTGGATTTCAGTGGGGCTACTCAAGGAATTATCAACTTTGATACTCCTGCTGTCACTGTGTATTGATGTATCAGAATCTGTTATAACAATAAAAATGATAATATGCTTATACTGTTTGATCCTGGATTTACATCTAGCCTGTCATTCTGTCTGGAAGAAGTGGAATTCAGAATGAAGCCATGTAAACTGATCTGAAATGCTACTTAGATGGAGAATACACTTTTTCTGCATTGCATAACATTTGCCAACAATATTTTTGCAGACATTTTGGTAAAATGATGAGAAAAAGCAGGATCACCATATCCGTGTTTTAATTCTTGATGCACTGTGTATTGAAATGCTTGGGCAAAACTTTTTTTAAAATCATATGTAGAATCTAATATGCCCTTGTATATTACATTTATTGCTGTATAGTTATGCATATCCTAAAAGTAAAATTTTGTTCAAAATATTTTTATTTTGACAGATGAACATGAAAGAGAAGAAACCAGACATCTATATATGGCACTTAATAATAATATTGAGGTAAGTGATTGATTGTAAGAGGTTTCAAAATACTCTACATTTAAACAGCTGAATTGAGTTGAAGTGAATGCTGAGATTTTCTTAAATACAAAACACATTTGTCATTGATCTACAGGAGATTTGGTAATTGGGGGTCAAAGACCGGAGCAGAAAACAAGCTGGGGATCAGAGACAGGATTGATAGGGCTGTTAGAACAAGGTATAGGGGCAGGAACCAGAGATGAAGCAAGGATCAGGAAGAAGGCAGGAACTTAAAAACAAGGGAAGGAGCAAGATAGGGATCAGGAACAGGACAAGAGTTGAGTGGAACTAGGAACAAGGATGGATGCAGATTGCAGAAGACAGAGAAGAGTAAGGTCTGTTGCAGCATCATCAAAGAGTCTGCACAGTTGCTCGGACAGCCCTGCCTGGGACACTTCCTGGTGTAAGTAGTGGGTGTGAGCCAATCAGATGGCTCTAGGCCTTGGGCATTCCAATAGGACCTTCCTGTGAGTCCTGATCTTCTAGGACTAGTGAGATACTGCTTTGTCTGTCTTCACTGGTGGCGACAAGGGACTGTCTGAGACCCAGCCCCCCCCCCCAAACAAACAAACAAAAAAACCCTGGGTTGTAGACCTGCCAAAACTGAGGACCCAAATCCCGGGATCCTTATAGCCCCAGCCTTTATACAGTTTCTTTGGAGTATCACTATTTTTTGCCAAGCCCTTTGCTTTTTACAAGGGTGAGACCCACAGTTCATAGATTCATAGATTCTAGGACTGGAAGGGACCTCGAGAGGTCATCGAGTCCAGTCCCCTGCCCGCATGGCAGGACCAAATACCGTCTAGACCATCCCTGATACAACTCCGAGGCTGGGCCTTTAGGCGCCAGCACTCTTGATTTTTCTCTGTGGTTCTACAGCAAGTCTGAACAAGTTCAGACTCCTTTTAGAAACTTCCACTACTGTATGGAGCAATATAACCAGTATTTGCAGTGACAGAGGGTAGCCTTTTCAAAACAAGCCGGCATTTATTAGTCAGTTGGAACACCACATTTGAGAGTCCTTAGATCATCATGGAAAACTTAACAGAGTCTATATTGGCAGAAAACAACTGTGCACTGTTCCATGACATCCTTGAATCTATCCTAGTCTCACTCTCTCTGAACCTGTCTCGCTGCTCTGGGCAGCAGCAAGTCTCAAAAACCATTCTAGTTGCACCTTATAGATCAGGGGTCAGCAGCCTTTCAGAAGTGGTGTGCCGAGTCTTCATTTATTCACTCTAATTTAAGGTTTCGCATGCCAGTAATACATTTTAAACTGTTTTAGAAGGTCTCTTTCTCTAAGTCTATAATATATAACTAAACTATTGTTGTATGTAAAGTAAATAAGGTTTTTAAAATGTTTAAGAAGCTTTATTTAAAATTAAATTAAAATGCAGAACCCCTGGACCAGTGGCCAGGACTCAGGCAGTGTGAGTGGCACTGAAAATCAGCTCGCGTGCCGAAGGTGGTAGGCGTGCCATAGGTTGCCTACCCCTGTTGTAGATGCAGCCTTCCTTGTCTCCCAGACAGTTAAAAGTTAATTTTCAGTCATTGGGTCTCCCATTGTCTCTCAAGGGTGACATCCACTTATGTCTCGCTTCTCTGTGTCTGGGGAGAAGTTAACCTCTTTGCACCTAGTGGGTAACAATACAAAGTAAAACTGAGTCACGTGGATTGTTTATAAAAATAAAACAAGAATTATTCCCACAGTCTCTCCAGCATTCCCTTCCATTGTCACTTGGGCAGCTACTGGTGCCAAGTGCCCAAGTCTTTGATAAGAACATAATTATAAGAGTTTGTTCTAGTCGGTTGGTGGTGTTTTTTTTAACATAAAGAACTTTATTTGAAAAATGTATACGTGTTCATACAAAACATGCTTACAAACATTATAAGGTGCAATACAATTATATTATGACATAAGAATTGAAAATATACACCAGTTTTAAGTACAGCATAGTAAGTAGAGTGAACATTTAGTCTTAAGGCTGGTCTACACTACCGCACTATGCACTCTCCTGTCGTCATAAGTACTCCACCCCAGCGAGAGGTGGAAGCTATGTTGGCATGAGAGTGTCTCCCGCTGACATAGCATGGTGTATATGCCACTTTAAGTCGATGGAAATTACGTCGCTCAGGGGGGTGGCTTTTTCACATCCCTGAATGACTAAGTTACATCAACTTAAGTGGTAGTGTAGACAAACCCTTAATATATTTTGTGGAGGAACAGATGAGTAAATGTGGAAGATTAGGGAGGTATTAAGTTCTCTTGCACAATTTTTTGTCTGGACTTTGGTATTTTAAACAAAGTAATTGTAAAACTATCAGTAGAGTCTTGCAAGGTACATTTGACCTTAAGTTTTTTTCTGAAGTTCCGTGGGGATATAGTGAGAATTTTGAATATTTGTCAATGAGAAGGGAAAGGCATTTTTATCTGGGGTAGAGAATATGATATTAAAATAGTTAAGTTAAATGTTTGTCTTTTTAACCTTTGACTTTTATTTATTATTTGTACTGTGATAGCACCTAGGCACCCCATGTTGTGCACCAGGGCTCCATTATGTTAAACACTGTACAAATAGCTAGCAAAAAGATGGTCCCTGCTCTAAAGAACTTACCATCTAAGTATGGAATTACTTGAATTTCTAATTTTTAAAATAATTAGTGTTCTAATAATATTGATTTAAATTAATAGCTGTCTGTTTACAACTGTAACTCTGTTTTAACAAAGTATTTTTTAATCTGGAAACATTACCATTGGCTTATAATACTGCATATTTTTAAATGGTATGTACATTCCTTTTTCATTATAGGAAATCATTTGTCTGTGAACATTTATTGCTATATTTTATTTTTTAGAGAATGATATTGGCTTTTGAAGAACTTCGTGTGCAAGCAGAGAACTCCAGATTGGAAATGTGTTTTAAATGTGAGAATTCTGCCTAATGTTTACAATACTCATAATGTACTCTGTATATGTAACAATCTCTTTGATCCTTGGAGATAGCATAACATGCACTTTTGGCAGGAATGATGGGATTTATTAGAACCAATGAGTTATAGGCACACTGTTAAGCATGATTATAGGACATGCTTATGTGGTGGTAAGGGGAGCAGATGCCCTTATTACAGCATAACTTGGTTCCACAATATGGCAACAATTCCTGAGGAAGGTCAACTAGGTTCTAAATAGGGGTATAAAAAGATTCTCAACCATTCTTTGTACTCATTTGGCCTAATCTTACTCCCCTTAAAGTCAATGGCAAAACTCCCTTTAATATAGTGGGAGTAGGTTTGGAACCTGTATACTTGTAATACTCTAAAACAGTGGTTCTCAACCTATTTACCATTGTGGGCCACATCCAATGCTACCTCTGTGGCCCTGAGGATGTCACATGGGCCGTAGCTCTGTGCTGATTGGGCCGCAAGCGGGCCGCAGGTTGAGAAACACTGCTCTAAAAGCTTGAAAATAACATTATTCACCTGAGAGATAGGGAGGTAATATCTTTTATACTGTTGGTGAGAGAGACAAGCTTTCAAGCTGCACAGAGCTCCTCTTCAGGTCGAAGAATTGTACTCAGAATCACAAGTTCAGCTAAATACAAGCGGTGACAGATTGTTTAGCATAAAAAGTTAACACACATCTCAAGGGACCATTGAAGGTGAAGTGCCTGTTAACACCACCCCAGTTATTGGGGGGTAAGTAGGTTACAGATTGTTGTGATAAGCCATAAATTCAGTCCAAGATTTTTAGAATCTAGCAAAATTATGAATTTAAGCTCCCAGGTTCATTCTTTGAAGGTGTTATGCAGGTTTCCAATGAGGATGGGGACTTATAGGTCAGATATAAAGTAATTGCTTTGTGAAAAGTGTTCACGCACAAGTGTTAAGCAAACACCTGTCTGGGATGGTCTAGATAATACTTAGCCCTGCTATGAGTGCAGGGGCCTGGACTAGATAACCTCTCGAGGTCCCTTCCAGGCCTATGATTCTATGATACCATATTTTTTGTCTTTTATCATTTTTCTGTGAGAGTTAATTTGAGTATAGTGATTGTCTTGTTTCACCCACATAGTTGTTGTTGGGGTATTTAGTGCATTTTCCAAACCCAAAGAGTGCAGTATAGCTCTAGAAATCTCTCTCTTTCTCTCACCAACAGAATTTGGTCCAATAAAAGATATTGCCTCACCCACCTTGTCTCTCTAATATACTGGGACTAACATGGCTACAACAACACTGCATACATTTATTTTCCTGTCATAGAATCATAGACTTTAAGGTTAGAAGTGACCATTATGATCATCTAGTCCGACCTCCTGCATAACGCAGGCCACAGAATCTCACCCACCCACTCCTGTATCAAACCCCCAACCTATGTCTGAGCTATTGAAGTCCTCAAATTATGGTTTAAAGACTTCATGGTGCAGAAAATCCTCCAGCAAGTGACCCTTGCCCTACGTTGCAGAGGAAGCCGAAAAACCCCCATGGCCTCTGCCAATCTGCCCTGGAGGAAAATTCCTTCCTGACCCCAAATATGGCGATCAGCTAAACCCTGAGCATGTGAGCAAGATTCACCAGCCAGACACCCAGGAAAGAATTCTCTATAGTAACTCGGATCCCACCTCATCTAACATCCCGTCACAGGCCATTGGGCATATTTATCGCTAATAGTCAAAGATCAATTAATTGCCAAAATTAGGCTATCCCATCATACCATCCCCTCCATAAACTTATCATAAACTGTGGGGGAGGGATAGCTCAGTGGTTTGAGCATTGGCCTCCTAAACCCAGGGTTGTGAGTTCAGTCCTTGAGGGAGCCATTTAGGGAACTGGGGTAAAAATCTGTCTGGGGATTGGTCCTTCTTTGAGCAGGGGGTTGGACTAGATGACCTCCTGAGGTCCCTTCCAATCCTGATATTCTAAGCTTAGTCTTGAAGCCAGCTATGTCTTTTTACCCCCACTGCTCCCTTTGGAAGGCTGTTCCAGAACTTCACTCCTCTGATGGTTAGAAACCTTCGTCTAATTCAAGTCTAAACGTCCTGATAGCCAGTTTATATCCATTTGTTCTTGTATCCACATTGGTAGTGATCTTAAATAATTCCTCTCCCTCCCTGGTATTTATCCCTCTGATATTTTTATAGAGAGCAATCATATCTCCCCTCAGCCTTCTTTTGGTTAGGCTCAGGGCTGGCTCTTGGCACCAGCAAACGAAACAAGTTCTTGGGGCGGTCAATGGGAAGGGGCGGCACATCTGGGTCTTCGGCAGCAATTCGGTGGCGGGTCCCTCTCAGACTGAAGGACCCACCGCCGAAGTGCCGCCAATCGCGGCTTTTTTTTTTTTTCCTCCTTTGCCGCTTGGGTCAGCAAAAAAGCCTGAGCCGGCTCTGGTTAGACTAAACAAGCTAAGATCTTTGAGTCTCCTTTCCATTCCTCGGATCATCCTAGTAGCCCTTCTCTGTACCTGTTCCAATTTGAATTCATCCTTCTTAAACATGGGAGACCAGAACTGCACACAGTATTCCAAATGAGGTCTCACCAGTGCCTTGTATAACGGTACTAACACCTCCTTATCTCTACTGGAAATACCTCGCCTGATGCATCCCAAGACCGCCTTAGCTTTTTTCACAGCCATATCACATTGGCAGCTCATAGTTATCCTGTGATCAACCAATACTCCGAGGTCCTTCTCCTCCTCTGTTACTTCCAAGTGTTGCGTCCCCAGCTTATAACAAAAATTCTTATTAATCCCTAAATGCATGACCCTGCACTTTTCACTATTAAATTTCATCCTATTACTATTACTCCAGTTTACAAGGTCATCCAGATCTTCCTGTATGATATTCCGGTCCTTCTCTGTATTGGCAATACCTCCCAGCTTTGTGTCATCCACAAACTTTATTAGCACATTCCCACTTTTTGTGCCAAGGTCAGTAATAAAAAGATTAAATAAGATTGGTTCCAAAACCGATCCCTGAGGAACTCCACTAGTAATCTCCCTCCAGCCTGACAGTTCACCTTTCAGTATGACCCGTTGTAGTCTCCCCTTTAACCAGTTCCTTATCCACCTTTCAGTTTTCATATTGATCCCCATCTTTTCCAATTTAGCTAATAATTCCCCATGTGGAACCGTATCAAATGCCTTACTGAAATTGAGGTAAATTAGATCCACTGCGTTTCCTTTGTCTAAAAGATCTGTTACCTTCTCAAAGAAGGAGCTCAGATTGGTTTGGCACGAGCTACCTTTTGTAAAACCATGTTGTATTTTGTCCCAATTACCATTGATCTCAATGTCCTTAACTACTTTCTCCTTCAAAATTTTTTCCAAGACCTTGCATACTACAGATGTCAAACTCACAGACCTGTAGTTACCTGGATCACCTTTTTTTCCTTTGTTAAAAATAGTAATTATGTTAGCAATTCTCCAGTCATACGGTACAACCCCGGAGTTTACAGATTCATTAAAAATTCTTGCTAATGGGCTTGCAATTTCATGTGCCAGTTCCTTTAATATTCTTGGATGAAGATTATCTGGGCCCCCCGATTTAGTCCCATTAAGCTGTTTGAGTTTGGCTTCTACCTCGGATGTGGTAATATCTACCGTCATATCCTCATTCCCATTTGTCATCCTACCATTATCCCTAAGCTCCTCATTAAAGACTGAGGCAAAGTATTTGTTTAGGTATTGGGTCATGCCTAGATTATCCTTAATCTCCACTCCATCCTCAGTGTTTAGCGCTCCCACTTCTTCTTTCTTTGTTTTCTTCTTATTTATATGGCTGTAGAACCTTTTACTTTTAATTCCCTTTGCAAGGTCCAACTCTACATGGCTTTTGGCCTTTCTCACTTTATCCCTACATGTTCTGACCTCAATAAGGTAGCTTTCCCTGCTGATCCCTCCTTGTAGGCTTTCTGCTTTTTCTTAATCACCTCTCTGAGATGCTTGCTCATCCAGTTTGGTCTACAACTCCTGCATATGAATGTTTTCCCCTTTCTTGGGATGCAGGCTTCTGATAGTTTCTGCAACTTTGACTTGAAGTAATTCCAGGCCTCCTCCGCCTTTAGATCTACAAGTTCTTCAGTCCAATCCACTTCCCTAACTAATTTCCTTATTTTTTTTAAAGTTAACCCTTTTGAAATCAAAAACCCTAGTCACAGATCTATTTTTGTTTATCCTTCCATTTAGTTTGAACTGAATTAGCTCATGATCGCTCGAACCAAGGTTGTCCCCTACAACCATTTCTTCTAAATGGCATCCTGTAGTGGAGCAGTTGCCCCACTCCTACAGAACAGGGGATGAAAGCAGCCCTGGAGAGGGCTACCAATGCAAAAGGCTAGGCTGATTGGGAAACAGCCATAGCTGGGGCCATGCCCCAATCAGGCTGCAACTGGCTCTATAAAAGGGCTGTGAGCCAGGAGCTCAAAAAGGGAGTCTCTCTCTCTGGCTTCTGAGAGACAAGGACCTGGCTGCCTGCAAGCTGAGAAGGGTACCTGAAGTGGAGCAGTGCTGGGAAAGGGCAGAGGGAGCTGGGGAGTTCCAGCCTGATAAAACCTCAGGCTGCAGGCCTTGAAAAGGGCCTATGAAAAGGTACTGGGGCTGCAGAAGGGCAGCCCAGAGATAGGCAAAGGCAGCAGGTCCTAACCCCCACGTTGCCAATGATGAGTGGTTTACAGACTGCAGTCTGCCCCAGTGAGTGGGGGCTAGATGGTGACTGGCAGTAGCCACTGAGGCAAGATGGATAGAGGGTTGGGGTTCCCCTGGGTGGGGGGACCTAGATTGTAGCTTACTGCTGGGGCAGAACCCTGACGTAGAGGGGCACCGGGTCCGGGAGGGACACGGGGGCCAGCGACAGGCAAGACACCGGCCTGCAGAAGGCGCTTTGGGCTGGAAGAGCTAATTCCCAGGACGACCAGCAGGAGGCGCCGTGCTCGTGAGTCGTCGCCTTGCCACACATCCCCTCTTGTTGGTTCAGCAACTACTTGGTGAAGGAATCCATAAGCTATCTCATCCAGGAAAATCTGAGCAATATTATTATTACTAGCACTTCTCCTCCAGTCTATATCTGGGAAATTAAAGTCTCCCATGGTCACACAATTCCTATTAGTATTTACTTCGTTAAAAACATTAAAGAGGTCTCTATCCATATCCAAATCGGATCCCGGCGGTCTATAGCACACCCCAAGCACTATCCCAGCAGAGGCTCTAGTAGCTTTCTTCCCCAATGTGATGTTTTGCCCAGACAGACTCTGTCTTATCCATTCCATCTCTTCTTATTTCTTTACAGTCTACCTCATCATTGATATACAATGCTACTCCACCACCTTTGCCTTTATTTCTGTCTTTCCTAAACCGCATATACCTTTCAATACCTGTACTCCTGTCATGACTACTATTCCACCATGTTTCTGTTATCCCTGTAATATCTGGTTTCACTTCCTGCACCAGTAACTTTAGTTCCTCCATTTTTTTTTTTTTTTTTTACCTAGGCTCCTCGCAGTGGTGTACAAACATCTTAATTTTTGCTGTTTGGCTTCGCTCACATTCTTTACTCCATTAGGCACAGACATTCTACTGCCAGTATCACCTAGTAGACTGGTATCTACACTACCCTTCTTCCTTATGTCCATTCTCCTACCCACGGCTGTATCCTTTCTTACTTTGTTTTCTTCCCT
Organism: Malaclemys terrapin pileata; assembly: GCF_027887155.1. Classification (NCBI taxonomy): domain Eukaryota; kingdom Metazoa; phylum Chordata; order Testudines; family Emydidae; genus Malaclemys; species Malaclemys terrapin. The sequence continues at coordinate 8,374,100 of NC_071508.1, read as the reverse complement.
CTCAATGTTAAAATCCGGTGTGGAGATTACCTGGACATCTCCCCCAGATTCCTAGTTTAAAGCTCTCTTAATCAGTTGTGCCAACCTCCATCCTAGAAGTCTATTTCCCTCCCTACTCAAGTGAAGTCCATCCTGAGGAACAGTCCTCTGTCCATGAATGACTCCCAGTGGCCATACATCTCAAAGCCCTCCTTATAGCACCACTGCCTGAGTCATCTATTGATCGTCATAATCTTGTCACACCTTTGTTGCCCTTCTCTAGGAACAGGCAGAATCCCACTGAAGATCACCTGAGCCTCGATTTCCTTAAGTGTCTTCCCCAGCCTAGCCTAGTCTTCCTTGATACGTTCCAGCGAGAATCTAGCCGTATCATTTGTTCCCATATGAAGGACAATCAGTGGATTCTTTCCTGCTCCCATTAGGATCCTCTTCAGCCTCAGGTCCACATCCTGTATCTTAGCACCTGGCAGACAGCACACCCTTCTGTTCTCTGGATCAGCTCTGGTTACAGGCCTGTCTATTCTCAGTAAGGAGTCCCCAATCACGTAGACCTGCCTTTTCCTGGTGATGGTGCAATTCTCCGGTGTATCCCCTGTTCCCTCTGGCTGCAAGTCCTCTCGATTCCTATTTTCCCTTGCAATCCTCTGTAACCCAGCCCGTATCCTCCTGGGGCTCATATTTGGTGTTATCTCCATTGACTCTTCCCCTCTTCCTATAGGACTAGCTACTCTTCTCTTCTTCCTTGTCCTCTCATCTTCAGTGACCATCTGCTGTGCCCCTTCTTCATTTTCCAACTCCGCAAACCTGTTCCTGAGCTCTATTTCTCCTTCACTAGCCCATCTTTTCCTCTGCCTGGTTCTCTTAGTCACATGCATCCACTGTCCACTTTCCTCACCTAGCAATCTCCCCTCAGAGTTCTTTTGTCCTGCTTCCATCTGCAAGTCTGAGCTTTTCCCTTCAGCCTCCTCGTGTCTTTGCTCCATCATCTGCTTGAACCCCCTTCTAAACTCAAGCAGAGTGTCCACCTGCATCTCCAATCCTCTGATCTTTTCTTCCATCAGCTCTATCAGGGGGCACTTCATGCAGACAAAACTCTTTTCATGTACCCTCTCCAGGATCATGTACATGCCGCAGCTTCCACATCCAGTCATCTTTATTGTCTTCCACTGCTTGGGTCACTACCGCTGCTGCCTCTGTATCTGTCATAGCCTTCCCACGTAAATCCTGTTAGTCCATGAAACACAAACCAAACCAAAACACCACCACCCACAGCAAAACAAGCCCCCAACGAGCACCAAAACACTGCCAGAACACCAGACACTCCCTTCACTAGCCTGTCTATTCCTCTGCCTTCCTCTTAGTCTTCCCCACAAACTCCCACTCAAACTCCCCTGTTTACAGCTCTGTTTGCTGGCTCCTGTGCCGCTGCAGCTGTCTGTGCTGCTGCCTGTCAGCTTTGTTCTTGTTTTACTTCTGTTTTAGGGTTTTGTATTAGTACATATCACCACAAGCATCTTTCAGACACTGTTTTTGTAATTATGGAGCCCAGCCCACAATGGCACTGCTTGTTTTCTGTAGTTACCTTCTTGATATATGATGAAGCTGCACTGGTTTATACCAGCAAAAAATTTGGGCTCATTAATTGCTTATTTACACTTAAGTCCCCAGCCTTGCATCATTTCTATACATGAAATTCTCATTGACTTCCCATTTTACATAATACTGGAATAAATCTGTAGAGAGACAGTGCAAAAAATATTTTCTCTTAATGGTTCATAACTTCAAACATAACTTCAGCAGTAAATCTATAATGAAAAAGCTATACAAATATACATATATTTTAAAATAATTATATTTGATTTCTTGAAGTATATTTAGTTTAAGTACTAAGTATTCACTTTATTTTATTTCTGAAGTAAAAGAAGCAGCAGAAAAAGTAGAACAGCTTGAAAAAGAATACAAAATGGAAATAAATGTCAAGGAAAAGCAGGTTTGTTTAGTGTAAAGTCCAATTTGTACATTTTTATTTGGAAATATAATTTGCATTATATAGAGCAAAAATTTCAACTAATTTTGACTGATTTTTGTTGTTGTTGACTAATTTAGTTGGAGTGCAGAAAAACCAAAATAATTCTTTAAAAGGTGCTTTGTCTGTAAAAGATTTTGTACTTTTGAAGGATGAAAATTATTATTATAAGTGATATTTAAATTGTGTGCTTTTTGCTTTGTGGTGTTTGAATTAAAATGTTAATGGGAGTTATATGCTATTATTTTTTTCACCACAAAGCACCATAAAAATAAGTACTGAGTTCTGACAGTCCTCATATTTGAGCAAGGTTCATTCCACATCTGCTGGTGAAGAAGAGATGGGGGAAGGACAATGATGCAGAAGCTGGGAGGAAGGATCAGGAAACAGATCAGACCAGGGACTGACTAGAGGAATACTGAGACTAGAAGAGGGAATAGGGTGTTGTCATGGTATTGAGGGTGCCAAGGAAGGTGGGCAGATTGTGGAAACTTGTGGTGGTGGTATTAGGAGTGTAATCAATAGTATGGAAAGAAGGTTTTATTTCTTTATTTTTTTTTAATCTGAGAAGGGTCAGAAGTTGGACCTGTTGGTTCATGGGGAGAATGGATCTGAGGAGTGTCAAGCAGTCTGACCAGGCACTGTTGTAAGTGTAGGAAATGACAGCAGGAGACTACTTGAGAGTCTGAACGGATACTCCATTCTCCCTAAATATAAGTTTCTACACCTCCATCCTGTTGGAACTTACACTCTAGTTTTGATGGCAGATCTGCTGTCTCTAGACTGCAGCACTTTTTTTTGGTGGACATTTGGTTAATGCCTCCCTATTTTTTCTTGAGCAGTATTCATTTTTCTACAGTTATGTAATGAAATCCTAATCCTGCGTATAACATACAAATGTGAAAATAATATGAAGTTAGTAATCTTTTCTAGACCTTGTTATTTATATATTGTAATTGCTCTTCACTTCATTAGCTATCAGTTTTGACTGTGCAAAGTGGTGAAAAAGACAATAAAATGAGAGACATCACAGTTCAGTTGCAGGAATCAAGGGATAAGATTATTGATTTAGAAGAAGCAACAGGTAACAATTATAATCCAAATAGGATAATTTGTAATAGTGAAAGAGACAGAAAAGCTAGAGATTGATCATGGTGGTGTTATTCTTTTGCGGAGCACTGATGGAAATTGGGGCCTTGCAGATCACTTTCCTGTTTTGAAGCGGGAATTGGGTATTTTGTTAGTGTGATTTGTTTGTTTACCAAATGTACACAAGTGCTGTTTCCTTGAATGGAATTGGTAACAAACATCGGATAAGCATATACTTTTTGTAGAAACCTCAGGTAAGGTGCCCCTGTCTCAGTCCTAAGAAGCAGTTGTCTTGCTCTCCTCTCACCCCAGGGAAAATCTCAAATTGCTAACAAACCCAGCTGCTTTTAAACACATCCTGTGTCCTTTTTTTTCCACCCTCAGCCCCTGCACATTACACCTGTGAAACCCTTAATCCAAGGCTATTCACTGAGACCATGTGGCCTGGAAAAGTGAGCCTTGGCATTGTTCACCTGCTTCTTAGTACAAAGGAGTGTCAAAGCTGTAACTGCCAGACCAGTGCTTTAATCCACACAGTCTCTTTAATTATAGACTTATAGATCAGTGACACCCTAATGGACAAACAATTAGCACCTTATGCCATAACAGTATGTTCAAACTTTCATCTCTAGGGTCTGGTCTACAATTATTTATTATTGTATTAAATAAGAGCCCCAGTCATGGACCAGGACCCCATTGTGCTAGGTGCTGTACAAACAAAAGAAAAGATAGTCCCTGGTCCCAAAAGTTCATAATCTAAGTATAAAATGAGACAACAGATGGATACAGACAGATTGATGAGAAAGAACAAGAACATTGAGACACAATGTTGTTCAGCATGGTAGGCTGTTTTTGTCTCAATACGCCAGCAGTTTTTGTAGCGGTATAATGGACGCATAGTTTTTGTACCGATGTAATAATTTGTTTCGGGGGTGTAGTTATTATTATTTGTGGTGGCGTTTTTTATTTTTTTTTTTTACTGCTAGTGTGGACACTCTTATACTAATATAGCTTATTCCATTATAGGAATAAGCTATACTGGTATAACTGTGTCCATACTGTGGGAGGAGTTCCATTTTAACTATCCCAATATAGCTAAAAGGGTACAATTTTTGTGTAGACCACCTTAGGTCACTAGTTACTGAAAGTTGTTAGTTTCCAGCAGTTGTTCAGCAGCCAATGAAATAAATGGTGGCTTCACTCTTCTCTATTGGACATGTTTCCACATATCCAAAAAATACCATTACAGATGGCATTAGAGTTGACATTCTTGTAGGCAGGCAAAAGGCAAAGGATTGAATGGAGTTGGAAACTGAACTGCTTTTAGAAGGGGTCTTCCATTTCATGGTTGAGACATGTCAATGAGTTTTTGAGTGAAACTTGCAAAGGACAAAGAAAGGACTTCAGTCTTCTTAACTGTTAATCAGCCATTTTTAATTAAATTAAATTAAATACTTCTTAAAAATAGCGCTATGTTTTTAGTGATTTTGACACAAAATTATATCATTTTATCAGTAATGAAGTTATTTCTGTTTCCTTCGCTTTGTAAAATTGTGGGGAGAGTCCTAATTCGTTGGGTAGATGAGGAATAATTAATATTTATTTTGGAGGGTTGTAAGTTTTATAGTTAGGTGGGGTTTTTTTATACCATGTTGTGCCTAGGATGGGTACATTTAATTAAATTTTATAAATAAAATATATATAAAGTATGATACTCCTTGTATTTTATATTTACATAATGAAAAGTGATATGTATGCAGTGCTGTCTCATGTCTCTCTTCTAAACCGTTGAGATAGATAAATTATTTAAGTGGCATATATCGTACAAATTATTGTAGAGTACAATCAAATATATTGTTTGGTACATGACATAATGTTTAGAAACATTAGTGTATATCTTATCTGTAACAATTGTCATTTAGAACAACAAAAAGAAATGTTAAAAGAATCACAGAGCAAACAGAAACAATTGATGGGAGAACTGGAAGAAGCTAAAGTTTTGCTGCAAAAAACAGAGGTATGACTTGCTCTAACTTTTTTTTACAAATCAAAATGTAATATAAATAAGGTAAACGTGTAATTTGTACAAGCAATTGTCAGTACTTTTCATCCAAACCCTGAATTGTAATTGCTTGCTACTTCACATTGTGACGAGTTGGACCCCCCTTCTGGGATGCCACCTGATGTACTAGGATTTCACTGAACCTCTCCTTCTCCACCAGCATGGGTTCCCACTCCCTGTTTTGCTGAATTAGGCTCCCCGGCCTCTTGCAGCACACACACACACAGGTAGGGCCACACCCAGCTACAGCCAGACTGAAGTCAGCTCTGTGTGAGAGGACTCCCCCAGCACTCACGTGCACACCCCTTTTGGGAGATAAACCCAAAATAATACTGTCTTGCGCTGTGCAGATTTTTTTTATACAGTGCAAGCTTATAAAAATCTGCCCTCTTCCTCAATGTGACGAGAGATGTGCACGACTTCTCCCCCCCTTAGAAATTACATAAACTGGGTTTAATAATAAACTAAATAAGTTTATTAACTACAAAAGGTAGATTTTAAGTGTCTAAAGGGATAGCAAACAGAACAAAGCAGATTACCTTAGTAAATAAACAAAAGTCGCAAACTGAGTTTAACACACTAGATAGGTAGGATACAAATTAGCAAATTCTCACCCTGAGTGATAAACAGGCTGGCAGATTCTTAAGGCACAAGTTGCCTTGGCATTCCCAGGTTTTCTTACACAGGCTAAAAATCCTTCCAGCCTGGGACCAGCACTTCCCACAGTTCAGTCTTTGTTCTTCAGGTATTTTCAGGTGTGTTGTTGTAGGGAGAGTAAGGCCACTCATGTTGTCATTGTCCCTCTTTTATATCTCCCCCCCCACTTGCTGGAAAGCTTTTTTGCTGTGACCTGGGTCAAACAGTTCCCATTGTGTAGAGCTATCTCTGAGAGGTTTCTATTGCACACAGTTCCTAGGGTAATCCTTATGCTTGTGTGCATTGTCTTCAATAAGCCACTAACATTATTTGGCCTCATCCAATGTAGCACATTTGAAATACAGAGACATGGTCAATATTCCCAGCTTCAGATACAAAAATGATACATGCATACAAATTGGATATACACATTCAGTAAATCATAACCTTCCCAATGAGACCTTATATGAGCCATCTTGTATAAAGTACATTTCAGATATGTCATACCTATATCATAACCACATTTCCATTAAGAATATGGGGGGTAACATCTTACACATATTTACAACAAATTTTATTTTTTTACACTTCTTTCTATTTAGACTGCTCAGAAGAGTTTAGAAACCGAATTACGGACTGCAATGAAAACCTTAATTGAAGTCACTGTAGAAAAAGAAGCACAAATGGAAGAACTTAAAGAAACTAAGGCTTTGCATGCCTCAGTGGTTGAAGAATTTGAAATTGCTGTTTCTAATTTGAAAGAGTTGCTGAAAAGAGAACAAAATAGGTTAAAAAATTTTTTACATTTAGAGTGAAAGGATGATCTTGCGATTTAAGGCACTTAACAGTGTTCAGTTCCCAGCTCTTCTGTAGAGCTTTCTGTGTGACCTTGAGTAAACTACCTAATCTCTGTGCCTCAGTTTTCTACCTGTAAAGTATCATCCTTAATTTCCCACATCCTTTGGGTTTTTTTTTCTGAATAGTTTAGCTTTTTAGGATCGGTTCTTTCTTTTAATGTGTCTATGTTGTATTTAGCACAATGTGTCCCTAATCTCAGTTGGGACCTGTAGGCAGTACTGCAATAGAAATATTCAATAATAATAAATGTAGTGATATGGACATTCAGTGGGTATATAATAGTATTACTATTTAGTGCTACTTAATGTTCTTTCATTTCATTTGTTATTAAAATGTTTGTTTTTTTTTGCAAGAAGTAATTGATGGTAATCAAAATTAATCTCAGCACAACTAGAATTTGATCTATAAAGTGGGTATTTTATTCAATTCTTTTAATGGAGTTTTTCAGGAGATTGACTGCATTGCACTATAATGTCATGTCACTAGTAGAAACTGTCTCTCACATAAATTGGTGTAAATCTGGAGTAACTGCACTGACTTTTCTATGGTTACTCCAGATTCATAGTGGTCTAAGGGTAAAATCTGGACATGATTTTTTTTTTAAATGTAACATTTATTTTAAAAAAATCTAAATGTTGGGAACGTATCTTTTTATCAATTTATTTTTAACTAATTTTTTTTAACTACACCTCTATCCCGATATAATGCGACTCGATATCACACAAATTTGGATATAACGTGGTAAAGCAGTGCTCCAGGGGGGCAGGCTGCGTGCTCTGGCGGATCAAAGCAAGTTCGATATAATGCGGTTTCACCTATAACGCGGTAAGATTTTTTTGGCTCCCGAGGACAGCGTTATATCAGGGTAGAGGTGTAATTTTATTATGCCTGGTATTCAAGCAACATGTTGAAAGAATGTTACTTAAATTTCTCACAGCTTACTTGCCTATATGCATAGTATATTTACCTATCTGCTTATTAGCAGGCAGAAAGACATATTGTATTTCCAGTAGAAATATGACTGACTTTTCTAGTTTAAATCCTACATGGAAAAATATTGTTTTTTAATTATGCTTTTAAATAGATTGAAGCAACTTGAAGAAGAGTCAGAAATACTTGCCTCAGAGCTCCAAAATAAATCTCTTGAACTGGGTAAGATTTGCCAAAAAAGGAATAAGTTGTTTTGCAAGAACTGGTTACAGGTAAAAATATCAGTATTAGTTCTCTGAGAAGGTTGGTGTTATCTGTATAATACCCACTCCAGTGTCTTGTATTTTGATTCATGATGTAGTATGTGTATGATCAATGTGTGGGAGATCCTCTGGTGGTGTAATGTTGATGAGTGCCTGTCTTTTTTAGACTGCTCTAAATTATACTGATGATCGGTTCCAGGATTGAGGAAGTAGAAAGATGACAACATAAACTACCTTTTCTTCTTTTTCCCAGATCCCTTGCGAAGCAGAATTTGAATTGATCCAGAATACTGGCCCTAAGATTTTCATTACTTTAATATTCTTATAAATAAATAAAATTATATATATATATATATGCCTTATGCAAAAATATTTCTGCCAAAAGGTGTTTTTGAACTGTTTGTCTTGAATATTAGCAATCATTATTTGTGATGTGTGATTGGTGTCTAAAAAACAGTACTACAGAATTTACTTCCTGATTGAATAGCTGCAACTTTTATTAAACAGGAGGAGGAAAATCAGTGAGATTTCAGGATAGCCATGTGAACACTTGTGGTCCAAATCTTTGTGCAAGGAGACATTTGCATAAGTATTCTAAAACTGGCTTTCTCTGTACATTCTTGCAAACAACAATTCACTTATAGATGTGTATGTGGAAAACATAAGTAGGGTTGTGAATACCACTGAAGTGAATGATTTAACTTTTATTGAAATGTATGTTCACTAATACTGTTTTGAAGTATTTGTCTAGCTCAGCTTTCAATTAAGTCATGTTACCAAGCTATAATTTAGAGCAGAATATAGCCTTGAGTCAAGATTTCTGGATTTGGGCCAGTGTCTTTTTTAACTTCATAGAAAAATATATTCAGTGGTAAAATATAAATTAATTTTCATACATGACTTGAAACTAAAAATAAAAAGGCAATATGTTTGGCCCTGATTCAGCAAGATACTTCAGTACATTTTGTAATTTTGAGCACATGCAGTGCCAATGAAGTCAATAAAGCTACTCATTTGTACAGAATTAAGTACTTTATTGAATTGGGGCCTAAAAAGCTTTTGAGGGGGAAAACAATATTGATAATATATAAAATTGTATCCATTTTGTATTATATCTTTACATTGTATTTGCTGTAGAAGAGATGGCCAAACTAAAAAGTGACAAAGAAACACAACTTGAAGATCTGACAGAAGCCTTGGTAAATTGTCCTACATGTTAATAGTCTAAAGCAGTGGTTCTTAACCTTTACTGCAGCCTGCACCCCTTTGGTTCTCAAAAATATATTCTCGCACCCTTTATCAAAAATTATTGAAGTAGGTCAGTTCTTTAAACCTAGATATATCATAACTATAGAATGAAAGAGAGAGAATTATATATTTATTTTAATTTCACAGTTAAAATTTAACACAGTAATCATTACAAATGTATAATGTTAATAAATACATAGGTTTGATGAAACAAAGTAGTTGTACTTACATGCCTACGCTTAATTTGTGTTTTCGATGATTTACCTTCTAAAAAAATCTGGCATGTCTCTCACCCCTAGAAAGGGCATCTCACACCCCCAGGGGGTGCGTGCACCTCAGGTTAAGAACTCCTGTTCTTTTTGCGGATACAGACTAACACGGCTGCCACTCTGAAACTGGTCTAAAGATATTTATTTTTTGTTTGGGGTCCAGCGTCCCTTCTAGAGGCTTCCTAGAGACCCATATCAACCATCTCCAATCTATTCAAAAGCTGCCACTAAACTTAACTTTCTAACCGATCATTTAGACTACTTCACTCATCTCTTTTGAAGTCCCTGAATACTACTTCTGGTTCCCCTTTGCCCGGGCCTTCCACAACTCCACCGTAGCCTACGTCTTGGACTTCGTCTCTTATGTTTGCTTCCTGTGTATGGCTATGAAATGAGCCTTGATGCCCTATTCATTTTCTTCTTCACTTCCATCCTTTCGCATGCCATCTCTTATGGATGGGATGACCTAGTCTTGGTATGCCAAGCATTCACCCTGTCTTCATTCAGATACCTTTCTAAATACTCATTTCTTCCATGAAGTTTGCAAACTCCTACCCCTGTTGAACTCCTCTGACATTACATTTGAGGCTGAAGTGTGAAATGAATTCCAATAATAATTTTAAAAAATGATTTAATGCCACCTTCTGGGATCTCCACTGTGGTCGGTTTTTTCTGTAACTTTTAGTTTGTAAAACTCGAATGTAAGTTCTTTTAGAGCAACTGTCCAAATAAATTATGCCCAAATAAATTTGTTAGCCTCTAAGGTGCCACAAGGACTCCTTGGTTTTTTTGCTGATACAGACTAACACGGCTACCACTGAAACCTGTCTATTTTGGTGTTCAGTATGGATTGTTAAACTTCTAACTTCACACAAAAAGTGCTATAGAATTTTGAGAATATTATGTTTAACAAATTTCAGAGTAACAGCCGTGTTAGTCTGTATCCGCAAAAAGAAGAACAGGAGTACTTGTGGCACCTTAGAGACTAACAAATTTATTAGAGCATAAGCTTTCGTGGACTACAGCCCACTTCTTCGGATGCATCCGAAGAAGTGGGCTGTAGTCCACGAAAGCTTATGCTCTAATAAATTTGTTAGTCTCTAAGGTGCCACAAGTACTCCTGTTCTTCTTTTTATGTTTAACAAAGAGCACGTCTACTTTTTGAGCTGGAAGGTATACATTTCAACACAAGACATACTTGTGCTTTTTCTGATCAAACTAATGTGCTACAAATAGAGTGCAGCTGCAGTGGCATGAGCAGTAGGTGGGGCTAGCCACTCCAACTACTTACCTGTCCAAGAGGCCAGGTATATGTTCCAGGCAACTAGCTGCTTGCATTGCCACGGCTACCCTCTTATTTTTAGCATGCTAGTGCGATTGGAGCTAATGTGTGTGTGTCTCCCCAAGCTGGAATTTACACCTTCCAGCTTGAAGCATAGACCGTCTTTCATCAAAGTACTCACACTAGGGTATCCTATATATTTTTCACATTTTTACAGACATGGTGTGGGATTGCAGGAAGTGTGTGAGCCTTTTGTGGGTGCTTACAGACACTTTTGAATTTCCCATTGGAAATACTTCAGTGGAATTACATTTTCTCCCTACGAGGCACTATTTTTTCCTGTATGTCAGGCATAACAAGGAATTGCAGTTCTACCAACCTTTTCCCCAGTGAATCATTATGGAAGGGAATGACATGTAGTAGAAATTTCCCTTTAGGGAAGTACCTTCAGGAACTGGTGCTGATCCTCTAACAGAGTGTGGCTGCCCTGCAGCACTCCTTGCCTGGGGTAGCTCTGTAGTACTCTGCCTCTGTTTCCCTCTTCTTCAGAGCCTCTTTAATAAACTCCACATACACAAGTTGGTACTGGAGATGTGGCTTGGCCCTCTGGTCAAGTCACAAACAACACCTTCTGGGGTAGCAAAAGTCCTATTAAAAAGTCCATACAAACAAAATGTTTTTTTCTGCTCTTTGTGGGCTTCTCTTCAGCTTATTTTCTGAACCCTCTTTTCTGCTGCTTTCTGGGCTACTTTTGAGTCTCTCTGGTACAAAACACTGTCTCCCAGGCTGGTTCCCCGGGAGTACCTGGCCTCCTGCCTTGCCTGCCAGCCCTCAGCTCTTTTGTAAAGCCCTTGTGTCAGGCTGGGAAGGAGCTAATTAATTAGGGCATTGGTGGAGCTGGTCACATCCCCTCTTACAAGGGAGCCAGTCATCTGTGACACTGCCAGTATGAATTCCTTAAATCCAGTAGATTCTTATACTAGTGCCAATCACTGTATTATCTGAGTACTCTTAATTTTTATTAGATTTGCATAGTATGGTTCATAGTGGATTTCATGGTCCTCTTTCCATTCCGTCATCTGTGGGGTTTACCCAGGCATGGGCTGGGAGGCACTTCCAGCATTGACATTGAGTGAGGGCGGGATGGGGGAGAGGGAGTAGTATGTCTTCTTTGTTGTGTAAAAATATGACTGAAAATAACCCATATACTTAATAAATCTTCTCAGCTTACTGGTACATTTTAAAAGATACATTTTAAAACATTTTCCTTTACTATTTAGGAGAGGTCAATAAAACTTCAAAAAGATTTGGAGCAGCAGCTCATGTGTGAACAATCAGAAAAAATGATATTAATAAAAGAGAGAGAAATTAGGGACTCTGACCACTCAGAGTTTAAGGTTAGACCATGTGGATTTTCTTGTTAATTGTACTTAAAATTTTCATTTTATTTATGTTACCTCTTGAATTAACTATTTCAAAAGTTATAGCTAATTTTTGTCGATTTTTCCCCCCCAAGGGAAGTTGCTTTTCTTTGAGAATCGCCTGTACATAAGATTCTCATTTATAGTGATGCGCATGCCCAGCTCACAGAGGTTGGCAAACTGTAGATAGCGGTGCCTGTTGGGGCACTACAAGTGCCCCTTAATAGACAAAACCTTCAGGGGTCTGAAGCTATAAAAAGGATTCAGGGCCCCAGTTGCCACAATTCCTTCACTGGAATTGTATCCCACATCATTTGATTAGGTGGGGAGGGTTCTTCCCCTTAGAACAGACTGAGGGGCCAACTAGGGTGACCAGACTTCCCAATATTATTAGGACCATCCTGATATTAGGGGTTTTGTCTTATATATGCTACTATACACACAGCCCAAGCCCTTGCAAAGTGTCCTGATTTTTCACACTTGCTATCTGGTCACCCTAGGGACAACTACAGGCCCTATGAATCCTAGATTCGGCCAGCACTGACTCCTTGTTACAGATCTGGTTAAGCTTCCCCTGCTAGGCACTCGACAGATTGCAGTGAGGGGATGCAAATACTGACTCCCACATGCCTTTAGTTTGCTGGGGTTGGGTGGTGGTTAGCATTGTCCCTGGCTTTGGGCATTTAGGCATACACTCCAAGTGCAGATTTTGTGTCTGACAACTCTTGGCAGTGGGGATGCTATGGTCCAAATGCATATCTCCTGAAACGAGTGCCATCTCCTGCAAGCCTCCCCAGCAGCTCTTGCTTGTTCCCTAGAATCCTATTGAATGTGTTAGCCTTGTGTTTAACCCTTTAGGGGCATGTGATAGTGAAAGCCATCAGTCAGATTGTGCACAGGATTCTAAAACACTTACTCTTTACTTAACAGCATGGGAGAGAGGCAGATTTATACGAAATAATAAATGCACATATTTGCGTTTTCCTTGCTTCAATTTTGTTACCACTTTGAAGAGTTTTTTTGGGCATGGGCAGAGTCCTCTGCGGTGTCTGGGATCCTTCTGTCACTACACAACCTTTCTAGGTCAGCTAACTTTCTCTGATCTTGGCTGGTCCCACAGTTAAACTGGACCATCCCAGCTCCTCCCCACGCCTCCTCCCAGGTGTCATCCTCACTGCTGTCAAAGTTTCCTGTTTGTCTCAGTGAGCCTGTCACTCATGTTATACGGCCCACCAATAATACCTGGTTCCTTTGCTACTGGGGATTTTCCACTCCCCCTCTCTGGAGAGGAGATGGAGGGACTAGCTTCTCCCAGCCTGTGCCAACCTATTGGCCCAAGGTGTTTCCACCTTAGTAGGCAACAGTTTAAGGTTTAATGATTGACTGTTGCTCTTGGTCTGGCAGAAAATGGTGGATTCCACATCCACATTCCATGATACAACAGTTTCATAAGAACAACTTCATAATATCAACTAGAATTAATAAATTGTACATAGACAGATTCCCCAAATCATTAATGTAGTCTAACTTGGTTGCAATGTATTTATTACACGATGTTACTTATGGTCCTACATTTGATTGTATAATTAGAAATTATATTAAAAAATATGTTCACGTATACTAGGGTTGAATTTAGCCAATTAAGCGTATTCTTCATATGTCCAAGCCCTAATTTTGTAAATTTTGAGCTCAATGTTCTTAAACAGGAACAAGTTCAAGAACTTTTATCTGCAAAGAAACATCTTGAGAGCACTATTGAAAAATTACAAGAGAGAGAAAAAGAGATGAAGGATATTCTTCAAATCAGAGAGGTCTGTAGAAAGGGTGACTTTTTTCTCAGAAATATCTTATTGATATAATGCGCTTGAATATCCTGATTAGTGACTTACAGAAATTATTGTGCATGCAATGAAATTAATAGACAGCAGGTTTAAAATAAATACAAGGACGTACTTCTTCACACAATGCACAGTCAACCTGTGGAACTCATTGCTAGGGGATTTTGTGAAGGTTAAAAGTATAATCGGGTTCAAAAAAGAATTAGATAAGTTCATGGAGGATAGGCCCATCAATGGGTATCAGCCAAGATGGTCAGAGATGCAATGCCATGTTCCAGGTGTTGCTAAACCTCTCTCTGACTGCTAGAAGCTGGGACTGGATGACAGGGAATGGATTACTCCATAATTATCCTGCTTTGTTAATTCTTTCTGAAAGCATCTGGTACTGGCCAGTGTCGGAACACAGGATACTGGGCTAGATAGACCATTGGTCTGACCCAGTATTACCATTTTAATGTTCTTATGAGTTTTTACATTACATATATTACATTTAAAAATCCAGGAAAAGAAATGTCCTGTCAGGAACCAAGGAGGCTCTCCTCTGCAAGTGCCCTGGCAACCCGGCACACTTCTGATTCCAGCAGGGAGAAGAGTTGGAAGAAAGTTGACACTGGCATCAGGAGTCCTAGAACTGATGGGTACTCCAGTACTGCAAAAGAACGGTTATTCACGTTCTCGTAACTGTTCTTCAAGATGTGGTGTTCGTGTCCAGGGTCTTAATTAGCGGTAAGACAATATGGGAATGGCCCAAAGGGGGCAGGATGTCTACCATAGAGTCTGCATCATCCCTAGCTACTTCTGCCTTAATGCTCAGACCCTGTGCGACCCGGCGGAGCAACTGCTGCAACATCCTGGAGTCTTCCAGGGCTGAGGCAATGGTAGAGCCTGCAAGCGCCTCATCTGGGGAAGATGAGGAGGCGGCCACTAAGGGAGGTGGTTGTTCCCTTCCATCCCCGCCGGAGGAATCACATGAGCCAGTGGGGACAGTGATGGGCTGGTCTGGTCTTGGTGTTGAGAAGCGCATCAGCGTCGACATCGCCCCCCAGGTCGGTGCCAGAGGCACGGTTAGGTAGTGTGTCTGCACCATGGTGGTCATTGACATTGGTGCAGGCAGTGTTGATGGCAGTGTCAGTGCCTTAGCAGGGGCCGGTGCCACAGTCAGTGCCAAGGGTGCTATTGGTGTCGTGACCTGAGCCCCCGGAACCGAGTGCACTGCCGAAGGGGCTGCTGCTGTTGGTGCCGACGTCGGCAATGTTGACTCAGGTGCCAGCATCGACACCCGGAAGTAGCTGCTCAGCCGTGTGGGACAAACGTAGCAGACACAACTGAAGTGGCACCCGAGCAAGGGCCTTGTCTCCAATCCTGGGCTTGGTGGAAAGCCCATGGAGTCCAGAAGGGCAACTGAGCTGGGTTCTGCCATTGAGGGGCCCACTGCCTCAGTCGGGACCTCCTATGGTGCCTGGAGGGATGACCTTCTGCTCCCACTATAGTCGGAGCGGTACAAGTCCGACTCAGAAGCCTCGGAATATGAGGACCAAGGTGGCGCCGCACCTCTTGATGTGGAGCGTTGGAAGTCTGGGGACTTTGCTCCCTGGATGGAGGTGCTGGCATCTGTGGTTGGCGACGGGGAACAGCGTGTTGTTATAGCTGGCTTTTCCTTAGACTGCACAGTATGGGATGGAGCCTGCGATGCCAACGTCTTCTCCTGTGTGGGCAGCGAGAACAGTGCAGTGAGTCTGAGCAGGTCCTGCACTGCCCCAAATGCTTCAGGACTTGACGGAAGCGGCAGGCTCTCTGAGGGGTTCGGCAAACATGATTGGTCCAGACTCGACTGCCTCGCCTCAGCAGGTGTCGACATGGCCACCCCTTGCGTCTCAAAGCCGGGGCCCGATTGTGGTGCTACTGATGGCTGGTCTCTGGGTCTAGGTATTGGGGATCGAGCCCTTTCAACCCTCTCCTTTTTCTGCACTGGTGACTGGGACCCGTGCCGAAGGCTGGAGTGTCCTCAAGACGCTCCATGATGGTGCTGAGGCTCCTTGGGCACGTCTTTCTTTGGTGCCTGGTCCCTTGAAGAGGGCGCCGGCACGCTCCACACTGAAGACAATGTTCTGGTGGTAGGGTCCCCGGAGTGGGGTCCGACTGTGGTTGAAGAGCTGCCTCCATGAGGAGGATTTTAAGCTGCTGCTCACTCTCTCTCAGGGTTCTTGGTTGGAATTCCCGACAGATTGTACAGCAGTCTTTTTGGTGACCGCCGCCCAGACATTGTAGACAAAGATGTGGGGGGGGTCATTCTTTGGCATGCATTTCACTCAGTCCTTGCAGGTCTTGAAACCCAGGGATCACGGCATGCACCAGGTGGCAAGGAAAGTGGGAAGCAGGAGGGAGAACCCCTGTAACGGAACTTATGACTAATTAACTAGGTAACAAACTAAACTAACTGACTAAACAAGAAGAATACAACGAGAGTGGAGCTGCTAAGCTACTTGCTGGAGCAAGAGCCAGGGAAGTTCCAGCTACCGTCACTGGCAGTCTGAAGGGAGTGGCGGGTCAGCAGAGCTCTACATTGGGCGCCATGAAGGCGCAACTCCAGGGGGTGCCCAGGCCAACCCTACGGCGGCTGCTAAGGGAAAAATCTTCCAGCTACTGTGCACGTGCGCGCGCACACCTGATTGGAATTGACATACACATTCTCTCGAATAGGAGAACATCAGCACTGACACTGGAAGAGAGAAGCCCAGGACACTTTGAATCCAGCACAGAGCGCTTGAAGCTGCATTTGCAGCAGTGAAAATCATGGGTTCCCTGGAAGGAGGTCTCTAAGTCCAAAGACATATTACTGAGGCATTCCAGTTCCAGAGACAGTGGCAGGGCACCAATATCAAAGAAAGCCAGAGAGACTTTGGCACTGAGATACCTTCAAGCCCCGACCATGACACTGACTAAGAAATCACTTCAGGCACCAAGGTTTGAGGGTTTCACTTTCACTGTGTCTCCCACATCGACTCAAGCACCAATATTGGTACCAGTACTGACCCTGGTACTTGTACCAGCACCATCCTTGCTGGACCCACACCTGATGGCACCACCATTCCTGAAGAAGATTTTCTCCTTTTTCTCTCCTGACTACAACAGCAAGTCCTCCTCAGAGAAACTGGAATGATACCCTAGGAGATACCCAAAGGACAATCAGTACCTGGCCCTCTGCAAGATGGTAGTGAATGGACCACCCACAACCTAGACAGTATCAATATGAGATGCCACCATGGCTGTATTGCCCATGGGGCCTGCTGTCCTATCAGCCCTGGAGTCGCTCCCCGTGGTAAAAGTCTCCACGAGGGGGAGAAGGAGATCTTGCTATCTGTTGTCACTTCCCCACTGGAATTGGAAGAGCAGGAAGGAGAGCCAATAGGGCAGGCTAGGGAGACGCTCCAGTTTCCCTCAATGCCCAGGGAATTCTCTTCCTCACCTGATGAGGCTATCGATCTGGCCCTGGTGCCAACAGTGGATGACTTTTGGGTATTCCAGGAACTTTTGTCTGAAGTTGCAGAAACCTGGGCTGTCAAAACAAACATAATCCAAAAGAATATCCATAAACTATTTGACATTTGAGTTACATACTGTCCACAATAATTGCCTTACCTATTAATGGCAGTTTGTACTCTGCAAGCACCTTGGAATACCTGAGCCTCACTCCTTCTGACTTCAGGTTGAAAAGTGGTATTAAGTACTACTGAAGAGGCTCAATCAGTTCTGTGCACACACTATCCCAAGGTCACTCTTACTGGTGTTTACAAGAGAAAATAAGGCCTGCCAAAGGACAAGAATCCAAAGAAACTTTTCAGTTGGAAGGCATACTCTTTGGCCTTCTTGCAGTTCCTCATGGCAAATTAACAGGTGTTATTCATGAAATACAGCTTCTTGGTGTGGGAAAGTGTGACCCCCCATTCCTTTCCAAGTTACTGCAGGACTACAGTGTTGAACTGAAGGATGAAGTGAGAGAAGGGCAGATGATAGGCAAAGTGGCATTACAGGCAACCATGGATGAGTTGGACACGGCCACCCAGTCCACAGCCATGGCTATCACAATGCTGAGAGTCTTGGGTGCAGGCGTTGGGCATCCCCAAAGAGGTCCAAGCAACCATTGAAGATCTGCCACGTGAGGGGATGGTCCTATTCAGTTCCAGGACAGATTACATAGACTATGGTTGCTAGACATCAGGGCACTGGACTGGAACCTGGAGTAGTGGGCTGACCCATGTTCCCCTACCAGCTACTGGGGAGGTAGCTCTACTGCCCAGAGTGTGCTGAAGACTGATTCAGACAGTTAGTCCAGAAGGACTTTGATACCCTGAAAGAGGAAAACTATAACTAGAGGGCCAAGTCATAAAGAGGGTGCACCCTGAGTCATGAAGAAGGAGCAATTGAGTCCAGCGAGAGAGAGAGAGAGAGAGACCATGGGGCAAACAACTGAAGGAGGTGGTGTCAGACTGGTTGAGAGCTAATCCCTAGATAAGCCACAAGGAGGTGCCCAGCAGTGAGTAGCAGACTCCATGACAGGACTTCAATATATTATTAACAGGTTTGATGGGGGGCCTCCCCTTCTTCCCTTTGCAACCTGTTTCCTATACCACCTATCAGTGAATATTGCCTTTTTAGTAGCCATTACATCACATCAAAAGGTAGGGGAGATTCAGGCCTTCAGGTCATGTCCCCGTCTACAGTATTTCATAAGGACATGGGTACTCTCAGGTCTTGTCCCAAGTTCCTGCCTAGAGTTGACTCAGAATTCCAGAGGAACCAATTTATCTGACTTTCATTTTTCTTCCACAAGTCTCACTCAACACAGATGAAGTAACAGCACTGTCTTTTTACATTGACAGAATCGTTCAGAGAAACACAGATTATTTGTGGCCTTTGCTGATAGTGTAAAGGAGCAATTTATGTTCTCTCAGATTGTCTAAAGTGGGTCTCCAGCTGTATAGGGACATGTTATGATTCAACCAGGTTAAATGCACCTAGTCTCATTAGAACTACAGCTCAGGCAGCCTCTGCTATCCCAGTCAGGCAGCCTAATACAGGCCATCTGTGTTTGTTAGGTTGACCAAAGACTGGCTCCGCTGCAGACCCTGATTCCTGACAGTGCCCCTGCCTCAAAGGCACTTACTTGGGCCTGTTTTTTTCTGGGTACTTCCAAAGAAACTCTCATAATAAGTCTGGGGTTTGGATGTTCTCTGCCAGTTACCAAGACTGCTTGTCCAGCCTGTAGCCTTTCCAGTCCATCAGGTACTGGAACCTTTCCCTAACTTGTTGAGAGTTGAGGATTCAATGGACAAAATACTCCTCTTGTCTGCAGACTGTTATGGGTGGCAGATTAGAGCGGTTTGGGTATGGGTTCCTGGTGTAAGGCTCTAAAAGTGAGATGTCAAGTATGAATGTATCTTCAAGGACTTGGGCAGCTGTAACCTGAAGGTCACTGGGTTCATCTGTTCTATAATCTTGAAAGACTCAGATATTGGTAGTCTAGTTTGGTAGATCAGCTCAATTTAAGGTTCTGGGCAGCGAGCCCAATCTTCTCCCCCTACATCCAGATTAGCAGCAGCTTGACCATCTTGGTCTGGGGCTTCTTTAGGGGACTGCAGGTGTTATTTGAGCTGCAATTTAGGTGGGAGACCAAATCTGCAGCAGCTGCCGTACTGGGAAATTCACAAGTAAGTGTGAATGGAAGCAGGGGTGAAAGCCCTAACTTGCAAAGTATGGACTATTTTGCGTAGCACAGCAGGGGAAGCCATTAACATTGGTGGTAACTCAGGAAGCAGTGAAGATGCTACTCCAAGATTTGATTGACCCTTTCCATTTGCCCATTAGTCTGGGTGATAGGTAGAGAAGGTGAGAGACTTGATGCCAAGGAGTCTGAGAAATTCCTGACAAAATCAGGAGCTGAACTGAGGACTCTGGTCTGATAAAATGCCCATTGGTGACCTGTGGTAGCAGAAGATGTTTTCCATGAAGAGCCAAGACATCTCAACCCGTTCTATACTGTTCCTACTGCATGAGGAGCTCTCTTCTTGTTAGAAGGTCAGTGACAACCGGGATTATTGGGTGTCCCTTGGGAATGTGGAAATTTACAGTGAGGTCCATTGATATAGTAGACCAAGCCTGCGGAGGTGTGGGCAAAGGTGGGAGGAGACCTCAGGGTCTTGAACTTGGGTTTTTGGTATGGGTACAGAGGTTGCAGGACCTTATATAATTCTTGATGAAAGCTTATTGTCTTGGCTAGTAGAAGCTCCTTGAAACTGGATTTCAGGTCTTGAATTGGCTAAAATGCCCTGCAGGCAGCAAACTGTGGCATTGTTTCAATACCTGAAGCCTAACTTATCCCTCCAGAACAGAAATACAATTCTTGTGGTAGAGGAGGCCATTTTGTAGTCAGAACTCTGACTCAGGTTGGGTACCCACATTGTTCAGAGTCTGTCGGATCTGGGTTGTGAATGTGTCGTTGGAGGGCAGGGAGTAGATGGAGAAAGTCAGACTGCTGTCAGTCATCTTGTTGACAAAGCTGGACACCTTGAGCATGGTGGCAGAGAACTCATCGCCTGCTTCAAGATAGATGCCTTGTCCCACAAAGATAATATCTTCCCGTTTTTGTCACCAGGTGATAACTTACAACAGAGGCAAAGTGAGAAAAGAAGAGAGACCAGTGGATCTGGCAATGGTTAAAATGTCTAGCAATCCATAGGTATTCCAAGTTCTGGTGATCTGTCAGGACTTTGAGCAGGAACTGGGCTGCTTCTAGAGGTGTCATCATTCCTTGAAAGCTGCCTTAATAACCAATAGCCCCTTATCCCAAATATCATAATTTTTTCCCCACCAGGGTTAACTTCTGAGAATAAAAGGTACAGGGGTGGAGTTGGTTGCAGGTGCCCATGTATTGAGATAGTATTGCACCTGTGGCAAAATTTGAGGCATCCGCCTCAATCGTAAATGGTTTAGTAGGATCTGCATGAATTGGTGCTGAGGTGAATGCCGATTTTAGTTGATCAAAAGCCAACTGAGCTGGTGTGGACAAGGTAAATCAGGTCACTGTTCCTAGGATCACCATTTTGGGTGCAATCAGTGTTAGAGAATCCTTTAATAAATTGCCTGAAGAGATTGGCGAACCCCAGGAATCATTGCATACATCTTTGGATATGGCCAAGTCGGATATTGCTGCCACCTTACGGGGGTCCAGGGTGAGTCCCTCAGGTGAGACAATAAATCCCAAGAATTCCATTGTATCCTTATCAAACTCACATTGCTCTTGATTTGCGTAGAGGTCTGGCAGAGTCTCTCCAAGACAATGCACATGTGATGATCATGGAGATCCTGACTTTCGGAGAAAATGAGGATGTCATCTAGAAAAATGACAACAAATTGGTCCAGCATGTCCCTGAAAATGTCATTAAAGAAATGCTGGAAGGTTGCTGGGAATGTTGCACAATGCAAAATAGCATGATCAGATGCTTGAAATGGCCAGCCCTGGTATGGAATGTAGTCTCCTACCCAGATCCTTACCAGGTTGTAAGCTCTGCAGAGGTCCAACTTTCCGAAAACCTTGCCAGAGCAGTCTTTCAAACAGCTCATTTATGAAAGGGGTACCAGTTTGCAGAGTGTGATCTTGTTCAGAGCATGTTAGTCCACACAGTCGGAAGATTCTTGACATTATCTAAGTAGGACTCCCAGTAGCCTCAACCAAGCAAATGTTTGAGAGTCACCAAGAGTAGAATCCATGTGGCCAGTCTCTCAGAGAAGAAAGAATGGTAACTTACCCTACAGTAACTGCGTTTCTTTGACATGTATTGTCCACATGGATTCTATGACCTGCCCTCCTTTCCCACTATTATGGAGTTCTGTTTCTCTGGGATTCTGTATTGGTGATGGAATGGAGGGATGGGTGGGTGTGCTCTGCCCTCCTCTTTGTAGCACATCCCTTGCATATACATCTTAATAACATATTATGTATTCCTCACTGAAGGCGCTATCCTGAATTCCTTGTAATCCCAAACTTCCATTGGATTTGTGAGGAGTGCATGTGCCCACCCATGCACCCAAACAAAACACTTATAGCGTGGTTACTCCGGCTGTGCGCTAGGGAGAGGATTGCCCTAGTGTGTATCAATGAAATGTTTTAATACAAACATTTAATATCTCATAGTAGTCCATATAATGCTATATAAATATAATCTGGCTAACAGATATCCATAGGTTTATTTATTATGAAGTTTTGGGTTGTCTGTTTCTTTGCAGCAGTATTCAGAAACTATATATTATAAATGCATAAGCACTTGTGACATTTTTTTCTGCAGAAAGAAGTACATGATTTGGAAGTACAGTTAACTGGTGCCATGGAAAATGAGCAGAATTGTTTAAAACAGATTACAGCACTAAATGCAGAGCTTGAAAAAGAGATGTATGACTTTATTTTTAATTACATTACCTTTAAAGTTGTTGCTCCTTTTAATATATATTTAAAATCTGTGATTTATTTTCTAATGAAAAATGTAACATTTATTTTGTTACATACTAATTGCAAAAGGGTACAATGTATCTCTGACTTCACACTTGTCTCTGCTGTCTCTCCCTCTTATTGGTACCAGAGCACAAAGGAGGGGAAGCGTTAGGTATGGAAAGGGATTGTCTTCAGGAAGAACCATAAAAAACTGCTTAAACTGTAACAAATGTCAATTTTGAAGTTTGTAAAAAATAAATCAAGGTGCAACTGTTGCTGATACCTCAATCCCCCCCCCCCCTTTCTGGTCCTCAGAGTATTTTTCAGTAATGTAAAAGCTGAATAGACTGCCACCCTCCTCTTCCCCTCCACAACAGTGTTACTATATTTATCTGTGCATTTTAAAATTAGATTAATACTAGTATTCGTATTTACAGCTGGAGACCCACTTTAGACAATCTGAGAGATTATTAGTATTTATATTATGACTGAGGCCCCAGTCAGGATCAGGGCTCCACAAGCTGTGCACTGTAGAAATATCTAGAGGAATCCATAGTTACAGGCAACGATTTTATAGTCTTATTTCGAATCATAGAAATGGAGGACTGGAAGGAACCTAGATAGGTCATCTAGTCCAGTCCACTGCACTGAGGCAGGACTAAGTATTTTCTAGACCATCCGTGACAGGTGTTTGTCTAACCTGTTCTTAAAAAAACACCAGTGACTGAGATTTCACAACATCCCTACATAATTTGTTCCAATGCTTAACTACCCTTACAATTAGGAAATTTTTCCTAATGTCTAACCTATCAAGCAACCATTTATTTAAATATTTATTGATGTTTTCTACATTTTCAGATATATTGATTTCACTTGCAACACAATACAAAGTGTACAGTGCTCACTTAATATTTTTGATTACAAATATATTTCAATTCACCTCATACAAGCACTGTGGTACAATCTCTTTATTATGAAAGTGCAACTTACTAATGTAAATTTTTTTTTTTACATAAATGCACTCAAAAACAAAACAATGTAAAACTTTAGACCCTACAAGTCCACTCAGTCCTACTTCTTGTTCAGTCAATCACTAAGACAAACAAGTTTGTTTACATTTACAGGAGATAATGCTGCCCACTTCTTATTTACAATGTCACCAGAAAGTGAGAATGGGCTTTCGCATGGCACTTTTGTAGCTGGCATTGCAAGGTATTTACACGCCAGATATGCTAAGCATTTGTGTACCCCTTCATGCTTTGGCCACCATTCCAGAGGACATGCTGATGACGCTTGTTAAAAAATAATGCATTAATTAAATTTGTGACAAGTCCTTGGGGGAGTACTGTATGTCTCCTGCTGTTTAACCTGCATTCTGCCATATATTTCATGTTAAAACAGTCTGGGATGATGACTCAGCACATGTTCGTTTTAAGAAAACTTTCACTGCAGATATGACAAAATGCAAAGGAGGTACCAATGTGAAATTTCTAAAGATAGCTACAGCACTCGACCCAAGGTTTATGAGTCTGAAGTACCTCCCAAAATGAGAAGGACAAGGTGTGGAGCATGCTTTCAGAAGTCTTAGAAGAGCAAAGCTCCGATGCGGAAACTACAGAACCTGAACCACCAAAAAAGAAAATCAACCTTCTGCTGATGGCATCTGACTCCGATTATGAAAATGAACATGCATAGGTCTGCACTGCTTTGGATCATTATCGAGCAGAACCTATTATCAGCATGGATGCATGTTCTCTGGAAGGGTGGTTGAAGCGTGATGGGACATATGAATCTTTAGCGTCTCTGGCACATAAATATCTTGCAATGCTGGCTACAACAGTACCATGCGAACATTTGTTCTCACTTTCAGGTGATATTTTAAACAAGAAGTGGGCGGCATTATCTCCTGCAAATGTAAAGGAACTTGTTTGAGCAATTAGCTGAACAAGAAGTTGGGCAGAGTGGATGTGTGGGCTCTAAAGTTTTACATTGTTTTATTTTTGAATGCAGTTTTTTTGTACATAATTCTGCATTTGTTAAGTTCAACTTTCATGATAAAGAGATTGCACTACAGTACTTGTATTAGGTGAATTGAAAGACTATTTCTTTTGTTTTTTTTACAGTGCAAATACTTGTAATCAAAAATAAATGTAAAGTGAGTAGTGTACACTCTGTATTCTGTTGTAATTGAAATCAGCATATTTGAAAATGTAGAAAACATCCAAAAATATTTAAATAAATGATTGCTTGATAACTCTACTGCAAATACATCTCAGAATGATGTTCGCTTTTTAAGACAAGATGTATTAAGTGTATGTAACAAATGGTGGGAGGAGGATAAAGATAACAGCAATAAAAACATATGGTTACATAGTCTAGCTGTGTACATAAGTTGGTAGTTCAAAGTCATTTTAAATGTATAGATTAGGTAGATATATCAGCGTGCTAAGCAGTTAGTAGAATCAGGGCCTGAGCGTACAGAGATTTGCATTCTGTACAGTCACTGAAAAATAATTATACTCTAAGGCAAATATGCTACCTGTTAATCCAGTCAGCATGCAGGGATTTACATAACCAAAAACTAACTCTACAGTGGTGAGTCAACAATTTTTCAGTTAGCCTGTATTCAAGGAGCTTTGTCATGGTCTGACTTGAAAGGGAATTTGAGAATACAAATAAATTATTCCTCTTGTCTCCCAATTATTTTAATAGGCTGCAGAATGAGGAACTAAATATGAATTGCAATAAGCTTTTATTAGAAAAAGAACAAATAGCACAAAAGAAAAGTGATACTGTCACAGAGCTCAAGAAACTACAAGAAGTTCATAAGGCAAGTTGAGAAGTAAACTTACCTTCTTTTGGAAGACACTTCTTACTTAAAATAAAATGTGATAAAGCATATTGTATATCAAAATATGACACATGACCATTTTCATGATATTAATTAATTTTGAAACAACACAATTTTTGCATTTTAAAATACAAATGGTGAAATTCACCCTATGTAGAGGACCAGATGAAAGCGTATGCACTTCTTTGTGCTGTCTGTCACTACACGGATTGAATTTCACTCAAAATAAATAATTGATTGCATGCATCTTTGTTTAGGATAACAGAAAGAAAGAAGAAAAGACTAAGAAGCTAATAGAAAATCTTGAAGAAACAAACGGCCAGCTAAGGGAAGAAAAAACAAATATATAAGTAGCATATTCTCAGAAAAAGTCTTGATTCTTTTACCATTAGATTTTGGTGTTATCCTTTTTTATGTATAAATGTATGTAGGCATTGGCTTCTATGACTTCAGATTAATATATTTGTTTTCAAGCTGTATGTTAATGAAATAGGTCTTACTCTCTCTGTGGTGATTTTTGGGGCACCCAGGACTGAGAGTCACCTTGTTACCTTCCTTCCTGAAGAGGAGGAGGTAACAAAGAAGAGTCTTGCCTGTGATGGCTGGGTGGCCTGTCAGCCATGCAAGCACCCGCCTGCAGGCTCTGCCAGGCCCTTTCAGGTGTGCATGAATTCCTCTGGAGCATTTCCCTGTGATATCCAGTCCCTGACTCTGGTTACTCACAGAAATTCCAGATCCTCTGCTCCCAAAGGAGTAGCATACTCCAGTTTACCAGTTTTACCTTAAACCCTCCTCCTGTATAAGATACAGCATTGTAATAAAACTAAATAAGGTCTACTTAAGAAAGGATAGCGATTCTACTAGAAATAAGAGTATTGGAAACAGATGGTTACAACTAAATCATAAAACACTAACCTAGGTCTACACTTGTTAATATTTACTTTTCCTAACTAATAAAGTAGGTCGTGTTTTCCCCCTCCCTCCCCCCCCCCCAGTTCAGTATGTTGCAGGGCTGGCTGGTTTCAAAGGAACATGGCTCCAATTTTTCGTGAGATCAAGCACCGTCCTCAAGATGTCTTCTCAGTGAAAGAATACCAAGTGCCTTTCCCCTTCTGTGTTATACTGAAACAGTCTTTTGTCTTCATTCATAGACAGGGTGATTCTCTGTCTGTTGTAATGTTCCTTTTTTTTTACCTCCAGGTGGTTTTGATTGTTTGTGATTGTGTCTGATGGTTTTCCATTGAAAGTCTTGGGATGAAGCAAGGCTAGATTATTGAGCCCTGCATTACATCACTGGCTAACCAGGACAGAATGACAACTCCAGCCTCCTCAAATGAGCCATTGTGGAGACACATTATCCTCTGGTGGTGAATTTCTGCTTCAAGTCCATAAAGCATACTGTCCATACAGTTCATTAAATATTACCCACACATTCATCTTGTAATGCTCGAGTCTTGATAAGTCATGAGCTTTCTATAGGTACCTTATGTGTTACTTTTGGGTAAATATCCTGCAAGATGTGTGGTCTAGTGAGCTTGTCAGGTTTGAGGTGAGAATTGTTTGCAAAGAACAGGGGACCCTTTGTTTGTGTCACATTCTCATTTACATTAAGACTACTCTGGCAGTACAGAGCCATGAAACTGCTATGACAATAATTTACACCCACTTTGTATTTGTTAGTTATGTTCTTTTTGTAATTGCTGCACAGTTTATACCAAGAACTATACTGCATCATTCATTTTTATCTAAGACAGAAGTTTGGATTTTCAGTTTTCTGAGGAAAAACCCTTTAATTGTAGAGGAAATTTAAAGAAAATAGCATATACAAAGTTATTAGTTAAATATGGAAAAAATGAGACATAACTATTATGAAAAAGAGGATTCCTATTAAATTTTACCATCTGAAATGTGGTATATTTTGACAAGTCTCATTGTTAATCTGCCTTCCATAATATGGATTTAGATATTATGGAGATAGATGCATTAAAATAATGTAGATAGAAAGATAAACTTATTGGATGCATAGAACTTTCTAGGTCTGTGAAAAATAAGTACAACTCTGAAGTGAAAGTCTGGGCCACTGCCCTGTATCTTTTAGGGACATCTTTAAAGATTGGCATAAACCACCCTTAATATTAGCTATAAAGGAAGCTGCTTTTCTCGTCTTGAGCTAAGCTGTGATATTTTTTTTTTTTAGTAGTGGTGAAAGAAATCTTCAGTTTTAAATTAATTATTTACTAATACTTATTAATTTGGCATTTAGAAATGACTTGGAGTCTCTGAAGGAGAAGATGAAAAAGAAAGATGAAGAGGCTAAAACTAAACTGGATGAAAGTGAAGAAAATGTATGGGATATATACAATGCTACATCTTATTATGAAAAGCTATAGCAGTAAATGTCTGAGCCAAAAAAGGTATCCTTAGGAAACAGATGTAGGAGAGTAGGAAATAATAGCTGTGTAGGAAGGGGCTGGCTGTGATGCTTTCCACGAGTACCCAGGGTTGTGAGGCTTCTATCTACCCCTTAGAGTGAGGAAGTCTTGACTGTGCCTGTTGGGGATCAGCTCCTTGACTGCACTGGCCTCTGAATGCAAACACTACCTTCCAGGCCTCCTCAGGCCTTGCAATCCCTCTGCAGATTAGTGATAGGAACACACCAACCCCCAAGTCCTCCGACTGTCCCTCTGGACTGCCCAGCCCCTGTTCCACATTTACAGAACTCAGCTGTGCTACTCAGAAAGGAATAATACATGCCAACTTACAGTTTTAATTCAGGATCACCTGTCCACTTAATATACAGCACTTAGATATATTTGTAGTGAAAACAAGAATAAGTTTATTATCAAACAACAGAGATTTAAATGATACAAAATCAGAATATTGGAAACAAATGGTTGCAGAGAAAACCAAATCATAACATGCATTCTAGAGCTTACACTTTGTTGTCAGATGTTTGGCTGCGTGCATGTGTTCTTTCTGCATGCTGCTCTGGCTTTGGCCAGATAGCCAATACAGCAGGCTATGATCGAACTGACCAATAAACACAAGACTTGGTTTAGTAGCAAAGGCACCCGGCCAGGTTTATTGCCAACAAAGCACAGTGCTAATGCCCTTGCTCAATGGTTACAGGTACACTAACACATGTATGCCTGTGACAATGGACCAGCTCAGGCAGTGGCGGGACTTTCCACTGCCCCCTAGGCCAGACAAAGGGTTAAAGCAGGTATCCCAACATTTATAGACTAAGACAAACAACCTAGGGTAAACAACTTATCCATCACCTTACATGTTTCATGACATGTTTATTATCTCCCCTTGTACTTTTTCCTGATGTTTCAGACAAAATATCACTATTCATTACTTTTGGCAAACCATTTTATCATGTGCTGGGTTGGGGTGTTCTTGTACTGGCTTGCTGGAATGTGTTTACATATTCAGTGTGTTTTAGCAATGGTAGCAATACTGGTGCCAAGTCTGTGTACCGGACACTGACTTCCAGGCAAGCATCTGCTTTTGACAGGGCTTAACTGTTGCTCACAGCATAACTTTTTCTGACTTTGGTTGAAACCTCAGGCCTTGCACTAGGCCTATGCTTCAGGCTCTCTCTTTCTACTACACACTTAACTACAGGACATTCCTCTGTCTCCTATAGGATAACTTACCCAAAGTCCTTTCCCTAGCATTTTAAACCAGGACCTTTCATACAATCAAGCTTGCAGGCACCTTGTCTTCACAGATTGAAGCATGCCCGAATGTCTCTGCATCACCAGCTGTACCAGACTATCCCTTTGATCTTCACCTCAAAACAGGGGTGTCCCCTAGCTGTTTACGTCTTACTGTTCATTTCATTCTGAAGTCTCCACAAGCCCTTTGTTAGCATTTGACTCAGTATATTAATAGACTTATATTGTAAGACCTGCAATACACAGTGATCCATCAGGGAAAAATGTCTCCCACTTCCTGTCTGTAGAAGTTTGTCTCAAGGCACTGTACCTTTGAATGACCTGCCTTTAACTACAAGGCCTAGAGAATGTAATTTTCATCATGCATAACACCTCCCATGTTTTCCATATGTATGTCTCTGAATGATTATAATGACCAATGTGACCCATGGTTGTCTGGGGATTAGATGAGATTTTAATACTAGTATGTCTGGTGTGGAGGATTTTTATTTTCTTATTATTGTTTTCTGGTGCATAGAGATATATCTTGGAGCATGCCAAACAGTCTCTTATGAAGTTTTACTGTGAAATTAAATTAGATAAAGACACCCAGAACAAGGGATGGTTGCTTGTTTGTTCTGTATATATAAATAAGTAGCAGAAGAAAACTAGCTGCATATTTTGGGGCAATTTGTGGTAAAATTTCTAATAATAATTTAGCCAGATTTTAAAATAATGTATTTCAGACTAGAAACATTGGAAGTGAAATTTCAAGAAAGGAAAAGCAACTGAAGATGCTAGAAAATAAGGTATGAGAGTATACTATTATACTATGAACTAGAGAGAACTTCAAAAATTCTTTACAGTTTTAAAGCATTAGCTGCAGTATTTTATACACAATTTGTGAACAGAAAAGAGGTGATTATGGTTCCTTACTACACATTTTTGCTCTGCTCTAATTACAACTTTTGATGGGCTGTCCTACTACAGTTTTACTTGGCTAGCAGTAGACTATCAAAACCATTACAGATTTAGTGCTCTAAATCCTGATTCAGCAAAACACTTAAGCTTGTATTTATGTCCCACTGAAATCAGTGGGATTTATGCCTGTGATTATAGTTAAACACATGCTTAAATGTTGTACTAAATAGAGAGAGAGTTGAGCATGTGCTTAAGTGTTTTTACTGAGTTGTGGCCAAGAATAGTTCCAATGAGCATCAGTGAGGTTAATCACATTATTGAAGTTGAGTATGCTTAAATGCCTTACTGAATTGGGACCTATGCAAAGACAAATGCAATTGTTCTTAAAATATCAATCAAATAAATTAACAAATTCTAAAAAAAAAATTATTTTGCAATGATTCATTGTTTGAAATCTCTCTTGTTTTTAGTTTAACAATTTAAAGAAACAGGTTGAAAATAAAACCAAACACAGCGAAGAACTGCAGCAAGAGGTATGTAGACTTTTTAAAAGTTACAGGAACATGGAATACGTAGAAATCCAACTGCATGTGTGTAGAGCAATACTGTTCAGTTTCTGGTAGGATTTTAAATAGATGAAGAGTCTTTGCAAATGTCTATGAGATTACATAACTGGTTCTCTTTTCTATGATAGTCTTAATTCAAGTCAAATCTAAAGAAAGTTTTGTCTTTACAATGGTTCTTTTTAATTGTAAAACTTGGCCTACTTTAGTGAAAAGTAATTGTAGAAAGAGTATATGTATAATGAATTCTGATTATTTTGTATTTGATACACAGTGTTATCAGTATACTTTAAATAAACACTTGAGTTATGTCAGTTATCCATCAGTAAGAGAAGAAAAATCTGAGCTCAGATTGTCCTCTCTTGTTAAAAGCCATGGGAGTAGACTTTTTGTGAGGAAATGTCATTGAAGATTTTTTCAGAGTTTCCCCCATCTCACCCTACAAGGGGGCAGAGTTGTCTCCTTGTAGAAAAAACATCCAGAAACTTGGGCCATCTGCTTGGAGCCTCTGTATCACTGCATCAGATTTATGGCCCTCTGGAGATTCCTTTGTAGTGCAGCCTGGGGCTGTATTAATTTTTTCATGGAAGTTCCACAATTTTTTCCTCCTTTCTTCCACCCGTGTCGCTCACATGAACCTTGAACCATGTGGAGAGTTTTCCACAGTGTCCACAAAGGATAAAAAAGAGTTATTGAAGTACTTGAGCTCTCCTTCCACAGGGAGGACTTTTCCATGCACAAATCTTAGGGGGCCTGATATGGGACGTGGATTGTAAAAAAATTTTTAAAAAGGGAGAGGGTACTGGGATTAATCTTTAGCCTCAATTCTGACTGTTGTGTGCTGGTGAGGCAGTTCACAGTATGCAGAAAACTGCTGTAAATGGGCAGCTGAAGTTTACCCTGCCTCAATTTGCCCTGTGTGTTTTACTAATTTTAGCTGCTGAAGCAGCAAAGCAATTCTCCAGTATGTTAATAAAATAATGTAAATGTTTAAATGTATCCCTTTAGTCTTTATTTTGGTTTTAACAGAATAAAGTGTTGAAAAAGAAAATTGCAGCAGAAAGCAAGCAATCCAGTATTTATGAAGGGAAGGTAGGTGTATACTAAATATTTCTTGTAAAAGTGAAAGACAAGTAGTTGAAGAGCATGAGTCTGTCCTTCAGTCCCACTGAAGTCAATAAGATTACTTATGTGTTTAAAAATTAAGCAAGTTTAATTGTTTTGCTGGATTGGGGCCAAAATGTTCAGCATCTTGTTGTATCAATCTATGATATATTGGAGACTGTCAGCTCCCCATTGAAATCATTAGGAATTGAAGTTTCTCAAAATCTTACAGGAGATGCTCTGCACCTCACTGAATCAAACCTTTAATAAGAAATTTGTGAAATTGTATCCACTGTTTCTAGGACAAGATTTCAAGGGTAGTCAGACTTCTAGTGCTGCAAGCACCCATGCACGTATTATCTTTTTGGATCAGTTAATACTTTGAATTAGAAGTTGGCCCGGCTTGCAATATTCAGATATAGCATTCCAGTACTACAATATCTGTGACCATATAAGAACCTTTATGGATAGATAAGCACATTTTTATTTAGATTTTAGTTTGGCTCATTGCAGAGATACAGGTCAGCAACAAAATTCAAATCCAAATAGGAGTTTGGGAGTTCAGAATCTCTCTTTACTTTTAATTTGGTCAGTTTCAGTTTTCCTGAAAAATAAAGTTATCCAGGGCTTGCTTCGGTATCATTCAGATCAAGGAAATTGTCCCATTGACTTGACTAGGAGCAGGGTTAAACCACAAATGATTTGTTCATAAATGAGCATTTTCTGTGTGCATTGTAGTTGGTCAGGTCAACCAGACCTGAAGAGGAACTCTATGTAGCTCAAAAGCTTGTCTCTTTCACCAGCAGAAGTTGGTCCAATAAAAGATGTTACCTCCCCCACCTTCTCTCTCTAATATCTGGGACCAACATGGCTACAACAACAATTTTAAAAATACATTTACATACTTTGACAGCAATATAACATTATTTGTGCTTTACTAAAATGAACAAAATAATATAAATGGTTTGTTTCTCCTTCTGAACTTCTTTTCTCTAGCATCTACTGAAAGTAGCACAAGACATTTCTCTCTAGCCTAATTATTCATATGCATATTAACTGGTTATATGTAATTTGTGTGATAATTTATTTCTGTCATAATATATGAGCTTTTGTTTAAATATTCTAAGTACTTAATTTTGAATAAACTAATTTTACTAGGGTGCACCCTTTTAATTCATGTCATGGTTTCACTGAAGTCAGTTCCCAGTCAAACATGCATATTGTTGGCCTCTTCCAGGCATCTTGCCAGCAAAATCAGCAGTTCAAAAGAATGTTTTAACAAGTACAGTTCCTTTCATAGAAGTTTTTATTAATAATAATAAAAACTTACTAAGACTAATGGGCCAGGAAAATTCCCTGTTCTTCAATCAATTCTATTATAAATGGAAATTATAAAAAAACCACAGGACTAGTTCATTGACTGTGGCCGAAGACTACGCAGTACTGCTTAGGATGAGGATTGCAAAGGTGGCATGGGAGTCTAACTGTTGCAGAGCCCTGCTTTGCATAGCTAATCCCCTCCCCCCCAAGAACAGGAAGAGTACAAGAATGGAAGATTATTCTGTGGCTGCACAGCTCTAGGAGGAAGTCATACTGCCAGTGGATGAGTGTCCAGGAAATAGCAAGCATGGTCTTATTTCCTTGTGAATTTTAGGACATCATGTACACTTTGGGGGGCCCTGTCCTCTCAAGTAATCAGAAACCTCGCCCTCTGTAGGGTATGATGTCTTGGAGACAGTATTAGTTGAAACTCATTAAGTTCCACTTTTCCTTTTTCATATGTTTTTCAATTGGAGGGGGTGATTTAATTGAAATTGTTCTTGCTATTTTCCCAGTAATTAGGAAAAAATTTGAAAGGCCATAGCTTAGATCCTTGTTTAAAAAAATTTGAATCTTGAATAGAAGGTAAACTGTCCCAGTACAGAAGTTGATCCAATAAAAGATATTACCTCACTCATTTTGTATCTCTAATACAGGATAGGTAATAACCGCTTAAATGAATCAACATATATTAAAATTTACTCCTGAATGGTTAATTAAATGATTTTGTCTTGTTAAAAGGTGAATACATTACAACTAGAGCTCGAAAATGTAAATAGGCAACATAAGGAAACAATTGACAGCTACCAAAAAGAAATCGAGGCAAAAAACATAACAGAAGAAAAACTTCTTGAAAAGGTAAGAATTACTAAAATTTACTGTTTCTTTGGATTCATTTGAGTAATTTGATAATTTATCCAATGTTTAATGTGTTTTGTAAAGTTATTTAGGGCTGATCCTGAACTCCCTCCACATATTATTGTCCTGTGGACACCCGTGACCATATGGGGAAGCTGTCTATATACAATTTATGACTTCTGTGTGAGATCATGAATTGTATGTGTAACTCCAACCCTCAATTTGTAGTAAGTCAGTCAAGGACTGGGAGAAGTTACAGATCGAACAAATTAAGTCATTAATGTGAATGAATCCCATTCAAATGGGACCATTTTTTGGATAATGTGATGGCTGAAGTCTCGGAGAAACAGTTTTCTCTAACTTCTCTGCAAGGGGGTTTGAAAAGTGGAAAATTCCCAAAGAGCAAAACAAAGTACCAAGATGTTAGTGCTAGTTTTTAAAAACAAAGAATCTGGGAGGGTAGGGTCAGACAGATGAAGAAAGCCTGGTGCAGGAGAGAGGAACAAAGACACAGTGTTTTGGAAGGAGAGAGGACTTTCTTGACTTTGGGGGACCAGCCAAGGTCAAAGGAAACCAGCATGAGGAAAGAGAGAGCGACTCCATGATTTGGAGGAGAAACTATGGGCAGCAGGAGGGGGCTCCTGGACACCCTAGAGGACTCTAACCAAATCCCAGAAAACACTGAGGAGGAAACTGAAACAGGTGAGGAAATTGAGACAGGGAATAGCATATAGATGTGTTTTATTTTGCATGATCTGAATTTCTTTTGTGCTAATATAAAAAGTAATTACTTTAGCAATCCCTTTTGCAAAGCCTGTCTGTGTTTGCTTCAACTATCATGAGTCCCTGAAGAGAAACTAAACCAGAGTGCCCACGAGGTTGGAGCTCTGAGAAGGTGTGTGAGTAAGCTACTGGGGAGCCTAGGGGTGCCAGTGCTAGTTTTCAGGGCCTAGGAAGTTGGACCATGGAGTCTCAGCTTGCCAGATAGTTGTTAGCAGTATATTTGTAGCCTGAAAGTGTGCCTAGAGACCCAGAGTAAGAGACAGGGAATGCATGGACTTTGTTCAGATTCAGGAAGCATAAGAGCACATGGATCCAGCGTGGTGAGACCCAAACACAGCACCTGGTGAATGTCTAGTAGGGGGAGTTAGGCCAGGGCCATGACAAAGTCAGTGGAACTGCTTGTGTGTGAACTACACATACTTTCAGCTTTGAGTTCTTAAGTGAAAATGTTCATATTTGGGTCTCTAAAGTTAGGCACCTAAATAAAAATTAGGATTTAGCGCGTCAGTTAAGGTATCCAAGTTTAAAAATGTAGGCCTTAGTTTGTTAAATTGCCTTTCAACTAATGTGCATTCTAGTACAGGAATTTTTAAAATAAAAAATGTTATTTTTAAAACTAATTGCACAGTAATTTTTTGTGCTAGAAAGTACCAGACTGAAATAAAATGAAAGTGGGAAAAAAACTATGATTTTAAAGTATCTGTTTTACAAATTTTTGCAGGGCAGCCAGGCATTTTTTAGTCTTCAGTACTGTAGATTATAATATCACAAAGAAGGAAATACTCCAAATCAATTGGTTCATTCCATCCATATTACTGTAATTGTTAGAATAACTT
Organism: Malaclemys terrapin pileata; assembly: GCF_027887155.1. Lineage (NCBI taxonomy): Eukaryota > Metazoa > Chordata > Testudines > Emydidae > Malaclemys > Malaclemys terrapin. The sequence goes on along the minus strand of NC_071508.1, from coordinate 8,338,795 downwards.
CAAAATGTATCTTGTGTGTTTCATTAAATGAATAGCTGTGGTTTCATATTTGATAAAATATAAAAATGGTCAGACAAGTCCATTGTGGAAAAAGCATTTCTTTTAATGTATATATAGTATTTTAACTTTTTATATATTTTTAGCTTTATTTTTTGTTACTTGATGCCACAAAATTTTGCCTGTCTTACAGTTAAAGATAAACTGCAACAAGTTAGCCATATAAAGAACAAAGTGGCTTTTGAGCTAATGGACTGTCATAAAAACTAAACTATATGTAGCGTTGGGGGTTTCATTAAAATATTGCATTCAATGCTGCTCACAAATTAGAAGAAAATACTGTGTTATTAACAGGTGGAAAAGATGAGGTTAATAGCTGATGAAGCAGTAATACTGCAGAAAGAAATTGATATTCGATGTCAGCACAAGATAGCTGAAATGGTAGCACTTATGGAAAAACACAAGGTAAAATTATTTTGCTAGTTGTATATGTACAATACATGACATTATGTCTGGAATCAGTAAAATTGCACAAACCACAAGTATTAGGAACTAGGAAATGGAGCTTTATTATAAGGACATTGATCTAGGAAAATTAAGCTGGAGATATGATCAGTTTCTTAACATCTAACAAGAAATGCATCAATGACAGGAGGCATTTCTTCACTATCTTAACTCCTAAATATGTAGATAAGCAGAAATTATACTACTACTTGTAACAAAAGTATTTGGCAATCCCTAATACTGTAATGCTAGTTGTGGCAGAGATGCAGCTCTCCTAGAGCTGCTTTGGGGGTTGCAAATATTGAGGTATTATATTTGCATACATTTTTATGGAAGAAGGGAAGTACGGACCTTAATGATCATTTAGAATTTTGAATATTCCCCTGTCTGTTCTGTGGGAAGGATACTGAAAGGATTTTCTGGCATTTCAGATTCCTTTTGGTCCCATTCTCCCACCCTAGGTTTTCTTTCAGTGTTAATTCGGACCCATTCTTGTAAGGCCTCTAACTTCTCAGTGGCCCTAGGTAGTTCAGTTTAACATATTTTAATGAAGCACTCTTTTTAAATGGATATGTTCATAAATGTTACTTGCTTCAGTATAACCAGCCTTTACACACAGGTACATTTGATTCCCCACAAAGGACATAAAATGCTTTTAAATGGCCTCACAGAATATTATTGCATAGAGAAAAAGTGTGAGTATCATCTGTGGAAAGAGTTAAGATATGTATCATTGAAGCTTCAAACTAGTTTTATGTCTAAAAAAGTTAGTAATCTTTTGTAACTTCTGAATAAAGAATGAATGCTAGCTGGTTTTAAGTGATAATTTTTATTTATCGCACTTATGCACATGACTCTTTGTCTGCAGCATCAATATGATAAAATGGTTGAAGAAAAAGATACAGAATTAGAACTCTGTAAGACGAAAGAACAAGAACAAATGTCAGTAAAAAGATCCTTGGTAAGAGCTAAACCTTAATAGTGAATAACTATGAGAAAATTAAAAGAAACTGCTGCAGATGAGTGACATAACTAGATAACAATTTTTCCTTTTTTACTGTTTATTTTTTCTCTGTTTTAGATGTGTACTTTATATTCTGGAACTGTACAATGAAGGCTAGCCCCCCAATTTCTGTGTGCCATACTTGCTTATTATTGTTTTTATATGTGTTACAGTATAAAGTGTTTTAAATGAAATGTAAGCAAGTGTACTTTCCTGTCTACTTTTCTCCTGATGGCCTCTGAATGATTTCACCACTCTATCTGATTAAGGAACTTTTGTATCAAACAGTGTGCCATTTTTTTCCTGGTAATAATATGCCACAAATAACATGAGAAAAACTGCTTGACTTGAATAGTCCTGTCCAAATATTAATAGATACATTTCTCAATAGTTCTTGATCTGTTGAAAAAAATAAAAACAACCTCCTAGCCTATGACTGCATTAACTTTTCTGTGCCACTCCTTTACCTGGCAAAACCCCACTTTGGGGAATGTTCTGAGAGCAGTCACCAAGTCATTGAGGAGTCTCTGACAGTGTAGCCTCAGCTCCTCAACCCCCCTCAAACCCAGTGAGGGGATTCTCATGGAGATTTCCTTCTTACAGGACTTTTTCACACACATTTCCATGGGAAGGGGTTGATCCAAGTCTACAATTTAACTCATTCATGCTGAACATACCTGTTCCTTAGATAGGAAACTCCATTAATTCAAAACATCCAACTTAACCGTATGCCTGTAAATGGCTTTGTGTTTGAAGGTACCCAGAGTTAATTTTTAGAATTAATTCTGTCATTAAAATAATGCAAAGTTGAACAGTATAGTAGTATATGACAGATGCATTTATTTGAGTTTTTAAAAAATATTTTCTTTTTCAATTTAACAGAAAATTATTAACTCTTATCTGATTGTAATTTTTAGGAAATTGAGCTATCTCATGTGAAAAGTGAACTATTATCCCTTAAGGAGCAGCTTAAAATAGAGGTTGAAGAGAAGGTATGTCTTGTGGCATGACATTTAAAATTTTTTGGCTTAGCCTGTGGCTATATCATTTAGTACTATGGAGGAAATTTGGGTTGATTCCTCTCTCTCAGGACTTGTGTACACTAAAGAGCCTTTGTGAGTATAGATATTCTGGCAGAGCTATGCCAGCAAAGCCCCCTGGTGGAGACAGGATATGCTTGCAAAAGGAGTCCAGCTGGCATAGCACTCCCCCAAATAGCATTAACTATGCTGACAAAACCAACAAGGAGTCCAGTGGCACCTTAAAGACTAACAGATTTATTTGGGCCTAAGCTTTTGTGGGTAAAAAAACACTTCTTCAGATGGTTCTTCTTCTTTTACCCACAAAAGCTTAGGCCCAAATAAATATGTTAGTCGTTAAGGTGCCACCAGACTCCTCGTTGGTTTTGCGGATACAGACTAACATGGCTACCCCTCTGATACTATGCTGACAAAGCACTCTTCTGTCAGTATAGTTGTGTCTACACTGCGGGTTTTGCCACCATAGCTATGTCAGGTAGAGGGGTTCACTTTTTCATACTCCTAACCCACATAGCAATGCTGGCAAAACTTTGTAGTGTAGACTAAGCCTCACTCTGCTCTCAAGAGCTTGATGTGCTGTGAAGTCAGCATGCTTAGCTGAATTTAAGTCAAATTCCCATTGACCTACATGGGTCCAGGATTTCACCTTTGGCCTCTGAAGTAATCCAGTTGCAACTCTACAGAAGTTTTCTATACAAGAGTACAGGCATATGAAAAATGAAATTATGTTTTGGACCCAGACATTTTAGCCTTTCCTTATCCAGATACAAACTGTTGGAGGAATGTTTGATGGTCTGAATCTTAGCATATGGATTGCTGAGCTTGTACCCTACCTTTTATTACAACTTCAAGCATTCTAATGGAATTTGTTGCTAAATGACTCATTCTAGCACAAGACCACAACTGTCCAAACAATATGCAACAAATAATCTCATGAATTTAGCTTCTTTTTTAGTTCATGAATTATCTAAAAACCGATTGCAATTTTTATTTATTTGCTCACTATTCACAGTTGTTCAGTAGATTACTTGTGCAAATAAATTCTCTATTCATGTTGTGTAATTGTCAATGGACTGTTTAATGGGTCTGTTTATGTGCCTAAGTGCTTGCAGATTCAAGCCCTTAGTGAATAAAAGGGATCACAAATATTTGACCGAAAATTCATGAATACATTTTTGCTGTATTTACCTGACTCTGAAGAGGACAAAACTCCCTATGTGGCAGAACTCCATAAAAGTAAATGAATGAGAAACAGTCTGAAATAAAAAAAATCTTACTGCATAAATCAAAAACAAACAGTAATGAAAACTGGGTATGTAGGGACAGTAAGAGATGTATCCTTTCCCATATATAATTAAGATAAGTTAGTTAATTCTTATTTCCACTTTTTTAATATCTACTGAAGTCTGAAATGTAATTAAACGCTGCTTGTATATTGTGTGTGTTTATAACTGAATGCTGAACATGTGTACTACTCCATTATTGTACAGAAGATATAGTCAGCTAAAATATTTGCAAATAGAGCATTTACTGTATCTTACACTACTCTGTTTTTTAAACAGGAAAACCTTGCAAGAGAAGCAAAAGAAAATGCGGTTTCTGAAAAAGAAAAAAAGCATAAGGTGGCTTTTTACTTTGATTTTTATAAAATGTTATGATTTGTGTTAGCAGGCATGTATAATTAAACTAAGGTTTCATACTAACTGAAAACATTGGCAAGTTGGCGTTTATTAATATGTTATTGATTTTTAATATATTTCATTTATTATTATTTTTAGAAAATACAAACATCCTTTATGGAGACTCCTAAAACCAGTTTAAAGCTTGCCTCTGCATCAGTTAATTCAAAAAAAAATTCATCCCAGAATTTCACATCTTTTAGAGAGAACAAATTGGAAAACAAAGAAATGTCTTCTTGGACACCTACTAAAAGTGTCTTGGTCACTCCATCATTAAAGGTCTGTTGCTTATTGGATAGTATATTATTTCCATGTTTTTGTTTTTATTTATTTTTTAAAATGTACTTTTCATTTTATTTTAAGGGCCCATGCTGATCTAATTGTCTCCAGAGACACTTTTTCACTTTTGATTAAGGAAAGCATAGGTTAAAAAAATGTACAGTATTTTTCATGTGCGTATATTGGGGGATATTTAGGGAAGAACAAGTTTTTGAAAAGGGGAACAGGGCTCCAAGATTCTATTCCTGACTCCTGTTAGTTGTGTGATCGTGAACAGGTCAGTTCACTTATCTCTGCCTCAGTCTACCCTTCAGTAAAATGGGGCTAGCAAAACCCATTTTACAGGGCTGTTGTGAGGCTTTATTTAATTATTGTCACAAGAATTTTTTGACAATCTTGGTGGAAAAGTGCTGTGTGTCCTGCACTACAGAAATGTTTCTAGTAAGTAGCAATAAATAAATAAATAAATAAATAAATAAATAAATTGCATGGCTATAATAGCATTACAGTGTTCATGGCTGTTCTATCATAGCCATAAAATAGACTCTTTTTAAAATGTGAAAAACTCACATACAATTTTTACAGCATTTAACTAATACAATTCAAATATGTAAATAACTAAGGTCAACTTTATGCTGAATACATCTATGAGAATTTAAAATCAGCAATAAAATGTACTATTTAGAAAAGAAATCTAAAACCCTTTTCTCCTCTTCTGATAAATTTATAATATATTAAATGTTACCATAATAATAATTAATAAATAATAAACATGAAGGAGAATAAAGTGGCTAAGATGGTAAGTGTTAGCGTACTGTCTTCTGTATAATTCTTTGTTAAATGTGTTAACTATGTATTCATATTGTATACAGTATGAGGTAAATCCAGACCCTTCTTCTGTGGTTATGGTGTAGTTCTGCAGTACAAAATGAGGAGCCCAGAGCCCCTCTCCTGCCCACCCCCAGCCTCCCCACCCCAGCCTCAGGTCGCCTGAGCGCTCCCAACCCCGGAGCATTGGGCAGATGGGAACTGTGGCCTTCAGCATCCCCAGTGCTGGCTGGCTGGTGGCACGACCCGGAGGGCCAGGCAGGCAGCATGGCTCCTAGCTCTCCCAACCCCAGAACGCTGGGGGCAAGCGGGCAGCACGGCCCCCAGCCCCAGAGTACCAGTCGAGCGGGCAGGCAGCACGGCCCCCAGCCCCAGAGTGCCAGGCAGCGCACTCACAAAAGTAGTCCACCAGCCTCACTACCTAGATCTGGCCTATCTTGGTAGATACTTTCTAAAGCCAGTAATAACGGTTTCAGTCATTTTAAGACAACAGCCAAGGATCGCTGATGAGAAAGCCAGCAGGTTTTTCCAAGTTTTTTGAACTTCAGTCCTATTGTATCTTCTATTTGTTTCCAAGATGTTCAGTCCTTTTGGACTCTTGCTGAAAAAAGAGTATAACAAAGCCATTCAATTTATGGCTTTGTAATGTCTTTTGAAGATTCTGCAGCTTGTATTAGCGCTAGCTGCACTAGATGGCCTCTTCAGTGTTTATAGGAGAGATTAGGGTTACACTTTTCTCTGAGTAAAGCTTGTACTCCACTGTGTCTTCCAGAGAAGTTTGTAGGTCCATCAAATGCACAAGCAGCCATCTGTTTGGGGTCCAATTTACAAGCATTTAACTCTTCTAAGATGTCACAGATGCAGCTGATGTCTTCTATAAACTGAACATCTAGAATGCATCTACTGGCCTAGCATGGACATCAAGATAACATACGCAGCGACTTAATAATAATGATGCCTATTTGCATTGGTGCATTCATCAGCCACGTATGCACATTTATTGAATATGGTGAGAGAGTTCTTCACTTTTTCAACTGCTGAGTCTTTCACTGTTGCAGCCCATGTTTCTAGACAGTCAGCTGAGTTTTTTGCAGAAAGATAGCGAGCATTTGCCAGTCTTATTCGGAACTAGTGTCCAACTTCAGGGTTAACAAGTGACAATGCACTTAACATTGGCCTCCAGTTTGTAGTGTGTGGTATCTCTTGCTTAAATAGAAAGTATGATGCAACAGCCACGTTGGTTCACATAAACTGAGTTGTGTCTCCAACATTCTTAACAGCCTTATTAAGTACTTTTAAAACTGGGTTTGACAGTAACTGGCTCATAAGGCTTTCTGCATGTTGATGCGGTCCAGAGGCATGCTGTTTTGCAGCCTTTTCATGTAGGTTGTCAGTATTGGCTCTGCTGATCAGTCTGGCAAATCAAGCTCCTCCACTTGTACTATATAAATCCATGATATGCCCACATCTTGAATACTGCGTGCGGTTCTGGTCACCCCATTTCAAAAAAGATATATTGGAATTGGAAAAGGTACAGAGAAGGGCAACAAAAATGATTGGGGGTATGGAACATATTCCAAATGAGGAGAGATTAAAAAGACTGGGATTTTTCAGCTTGGAAAAGCGATGACTAAGAGGGGATATGATAGAGGCCTATAAAATCTTGACAGGTGTGGAGAAAATTAATAAGGAAGTGTTATTTACCCCTTCACTTAACACAAAAGCCAGGGGTCATCCAATGAAATTAATAGGCAGCGAGTTTAAAATAAACAAAAGGAAGTACTTCTTCACACAATGCACAGTCACCTGTGGAACCTTTTGCCAGGGATGTTGTGAAGGCCAAAATTATAACAGGATTAAAAAAAAATAGATAAATTCATGGCGGTTAGGTCCATTAATAACTATTAGCCAGGATGGGCAGGTATTCAACACCGTGCTCTGAGTGTCCCTAGCCTCTGTTTGCCAGAAGCTGGGAGTGGATGACAGGGGATGGATCACTCGATGATTCCCTGTTCTATTCGTTCCCGCTGAAGCACCTGCCATTGGCCACTGTCGGAAGACAGGTTCTTCTTCAAGGAGTGTCCCTATGGGTGCTCCATTTTAGGTGTTTGTGCGCCCCTGCACTTCTAGTAGGAGATTTGCAGTAGCTGTGCCCCAGTTGGCTGTGCACGCGCGGTAGCCGTCTCTCACCCAGGGCCAGCTCTAGGTTTTTTGCCACCCCAAGCAAAAAAATTTTGGCTGCCCCCCACCCCAGCCCTGTGCTCCCCCCGGTGTCCCCCTGCCCTGGGCTCTCCCCCCACACCTGCACCCTCCTGCTGCCCCAGCCCTGGGTCATTGTTAACTTGCTCCCAGGGCGGGTCATCAGCATCCCGCTCATGACACTAGCAGGGGCGGAGGCTGCATCCACCTGACTCCTTCCCGGCGCCCAGGGAAGCCCTGACTCCGCCCGCTCCCCCCTCACCTCCAGCTGGTATGATGCTGGCAGGGTCAGGGTAAGCAGATGGGCTCTCAGGCCGCGCCTCAGCCCAGGGTCCCTCCAGCCGGGACTCCTGCCTCCAGGACTGGCCGGGAATTGGGAGGGCAGAGCCGGGGGGACCACCCTGGCAGGGAGCTGAGGAGCCGGGGCAGGGCAGCCTCAGAGGGAGCGGCCGGCGGGGAACGGAGCCCCGGAGAGTGGGACGTGGGCCCCGCATGGCAGCGCCCCGGGCACCTTTCCCCTCTATGGCCCCTCTGCTGCTCCTGGCCACCCTGCCGCAGCTCCTGGGCGGCTTGGGCTGTTTGGCCCAGCCCCGGCTGCGGCACTTGCAGGCAGCTCCGTGCGCCCTGCGGGGCGGCCCTCAGACCAAGTGTCCCGTGCTCCACGTGTCAGAGCCCGCTTTGGCCACCCGCTGCGGCTCTTCCACCTGGACTTAGGCGTCAGCTTGGAGGCCGAGACAGCGTCTACCTAGGTGAGTGCCCGCAGAGCTGCCCCCCCCCCCAAACAAACCAACCAACCAAACAAACAAAAAAAGGATGGCCTGAATGCCGCCCCTGCAAATGTGCCGCTCCAAGCACCTGCTTGCTTTGCTGGTGCATAGAGCCGGCTCTGCTCTCACCACTCTGAGCCAGCTACCCAGCGTGTGTGGACAACCACCCCCCGTTCTTTCTCTACTGCCGTTGGCTTCGGCCGGAACAACAACAGCGCCCTCAAAAATCTTGCTATTCCTTTAGTTCAACACTTGTAGTTTTATCCTTTCTTTATTTACTTCTTCCTTCATTTTTTCTCTATTGAAAAAAAAAAACAACTCCCCCCTTTTCTCCCTTCTCCGGCGGAAATCTGCCTCACAACCCAGAGGCACTTGGAAGGGACTATTCCCATTCCTTATTTGTGAACAGCCTCTTTGACATGCCTGGTTCTACAGGTTTTAAACTCTGCCTGACCTGTAGACTGTCAATACCAGTCTCAGATGGTCACTTGCAGTGTGTCTGTTGTCTGGTAGAGCGAGACATTGCACAGAAGTGCCACCACTTTAAAAAGCTGACAGCGAGGACTAGAAAAGCTAGGAATCTCCAGTTAAAACTTATGATGATGGAGAAATCCCTTCGACCTGCTTCTGATCCTGAGCACAGGACCCCTTCCTGCTAGCACTCACCCGCGGCGGCATCGGACATGGGATCATCTTCAAAAACAGCTGCAAAGGACCCAGTCCCGCAGAAAGCCACAAAAAAGCGGTCTCACTTCTCGCCTCAGCAAGAATCACCTCAGTAAAGGCGATCTCTGATCACCAAATCTGCTCCAGTACCGTCGGCACCCAGAGCTCCGGACCAAGAGGCACTGGGATGGCCCAAGGAACAAAAGACCCCCCGCAGTCTAGCTCTAAGACAGGCACACTTAACAAAGCTAAGCCTGCTACCTTGGCACCAAGCAGCGCAATGGTGCCACCTCCTGCACCAATACATTGCAGCAAGTCTACAGCACCGGCGGCAATCACAATGATTTAGAACCAAAGCTTTCCTCCTCTGTTGGCACCGAGCCTACCCGTGCTGCAGCAGTTTGTTAGCCAGGCAGACCTCTTCAACACGTCTATTCCAGGAACGTCTCTCTTTGGTATTGACGGTACCCCATGGTACTAATACACCTGCTGGCTCAGCCCCTCCTCTCTCCAGCGAAGAATGTACACCCCTCACCATTCCTCGCCCAAACCTGGACCCTCACAACATCAAGACATAGCGTGGCAACCTCCGCAATGGGTGCGATGGGTGCACCCCCCCATGGTTCTCCTACCTAACTGGCCATATTGGGAACCATGGGCGTTATACAGAACCCAGAACATGCAGCCCTCCAACCCATCCAGGTTCAGAACACCAAGATCACAGAGATCACCTTCACCTTCTGCCCCAGCCTCCCCAGAAGCTCTCGAGGAGGAAGCAGAAGCAATTGAAGAGTCACCAGACGGTGACACCATCCCACCCACCTACATCTCCTCTTCGTTTCCTGACGAAACAATAATGCCTCCTCCACCCACATCAGGCGATGACTTTAAATCCTTCCAGGAATTATTTAAACGAGTGGCTGACTCCTTCGACCTTCCCTTGGCAGAGCTGCTGGAGACACAGCATAAACTGAGAGACGTTCTCCATACATTTCCTACTGTCAAGATTGCACTACCCATCAATGCTGCTATCATGGACCCGGCAAAAACTGTCTGGCAGACACCAGCTCCACCTTCTTGTAAAAGATCAGACAAGAAGTACTATGTCCTAGCTAAGGGATCCGAGTTTTTGTTCACCCCCTGTACCCCTAATTCATTGGTGGGGGAGGCGGTTATTCAAAGGGGAAAAACAACATCTGGCTAGGACCACCCCTTATGATAAAGATTGGAAACGCCTAGATCTCTTTGGCAGGGTAGCCTGTTCTTCAGCGACCCTTCAGTTTCACATAGCAAACTATTCTGCGTTACTGACCAAATACACACGCAACATTTTTGCACAAATGGCAACTTTTATTAAATATCTTCCAACAGATAAAAAATAACAATATAAAGCTAACATAACAGAAGGCTCCCTCATTGCCAGAACAGCCTTACAGGCTTCCTTGGTCTCTGCTGACAAGGCAGCCCACTCCATCGCCACATCCATAGTCATGTGGAGCCATGTCCTGGCTCCACCTTTCAGGCTTCCCCAAGGAAGTTCAGGTGACGGTAGAGGACTTACCTTTCGAAGGTAAAAACTGTTCGCGGAAGGCACAGATGCAACCTTACACACACTCAAGGATTCCCATGCCACATTAAAAACCCTAGGAATATATGCCCCTTAGAACAAAAAGAAACATGGCAGATTTTATACCCAACGCTTCCCCGTATGCCCAACCTCAAAGAGATTATGACCAGCGCTGCAAACAACGTCAGATGAGATGCCAACAAGCCCCAGAGCAATCATCGACGTCTCAATCATCCACTTCCAGACAAGCATTTTGAAGTGTTGGTTGAAGACACGAGAGCCCCACATACTCCACTGCAGGTGTAAGCACTTAGACCTGATTATCCGTGATTTCAGTTCTAATGGTCACTTAACAAACCAAAAGACTCTCTATGGAGCTGTAACAGGGTCAGCACCCACCTTTCGTGGGCATCCCCTTTTCTTTGGCCAATAGTGCCTGCAAACATCGTTCTTTTCATGGAGGGGCACCCATCTCTCATGGATGGCTTCCTTTCTCTTGGTTAGGTTTGAGCCTGCTTTTCTTTTTTGGTCTTACCTCAGGCTGGCGCCTGCTCTCACAAACACCCCCCTGACCGCTGGTTCTCTTGGCTGGTCTTCGGCAGCTCAACTCTGAGCCTTATAGGGGGCCTCAAGTGGGCCCCAGGAAGAGGGGCAGGTCATGGACCCTGTTACACCTCTCCATAACAATCCCTGCAGGGAACATGGGCCCTCTGACTCCAGTTCCACTTATTATGAATAATCGTCCCTATTTTGCACAACATTTTAAAATAATAATTAAAAAACAAATAATTGATACCAAGACCCCTACTCTGTATCCCCTGAACCAGAGGTTGCTAGCACATAGTCGAGTTGGAGTCTTGTCTTTACCACAGAATCTGCTGGTTGCATAGTCTTTGAGATAGTTTGGTCTCCTCAAGAGGCAACCACACCAGAAGTGACCTATCTCTGTCTTCCTGTTATCAAGTCTAGCAAACTTGCTCTCTCTTTCGAGTCTTTGCCCTCTTGGTGTGGCCTCCGGATGGTTCTCTGTCATTGCATTATGTGATAATTTATGTATTTCTGTAGGCTTGCTCTGGGTGTTGTGTCTCCTGGTTCACAAATGGCTCTTGTTGTTCAGATCAATTGTCCCTCTGGCATAGTCACCTCATATGACCTTCGTGCCACTGTGCCCCTCACAACTCCTTTAGTCCACTCTGTCTCATTAATGTCTGTGTCCTTACAGGAGTACCTGTTATGGAGGAGAGTCTAGGAAAACATGGGCCCTTTGACGGCAGTTCCACAAATCACAATACAATTCAGACTTTGTACTCTGCTCTGGGTTTGGTCCTCCATTTATGAAATTAGTGTAACAACATAATCTTAAATATTTTGGGTTTTTTTTCTCCCCCAGACATATACTGTGAAGACTCCTCCAAAATATAAATTGCAAAGAGAAAGCATGAATCCACTTTCAGAAGAAGACATGAAGAAAAAAAGAAAAGTGCTTTTAGAGCTGGATACTCACTCAGATAGCTCAGAACACAATGACCTCCTGGTAAAAATTTCAAAATGAATAGCATCTATCACTGTTTATTCTGTCTGCACTCTTTGCTGTATCTCAGAATGTGTGTCCACCATTCAGGATATCATATACTTTACAAAATAAAAATATGTATGTGTGTGTATATTTAAGAAGTAACTTAGATTGTTAGTTTAGGTGTACATAATCAATAACTCTAGAACATGATCAGGGCACATCTACAGAAACATTATTATATATTCAGTTAATCATTGCAATTGCACTAAATAATATCTCTGGCATTTAACTGAATGTTGTTGAATTCATCAGGATGCATAGTAATTTTTTAACATTATTTTTCATGATTGAATGTTAATAAATATGGTAGCATAGAAAACATATATAGTTTATTATGTCTTTGATTATGTAACTTTCTTTTTAATTTAAGAGCATAGTCTCAGAGGAAGAAATGTTTAAAAAGCTGTACAAAAATTGTCCTCAAGCTTCTCGCTTATGTGTCATGACACCAAAAAAGGTATCATCTTAACTTTACTTCAGATCAGACTGCATACTTGAAAGATTTGGTTACAAAAATAAATGGATAGTTTTATTTTTGTTCTTAGATATCAACTCTGTCAACCATAAAATCTACTGGTGCTGCACTGAAACTTACAGCTATGAAAAAGATGCGAGAGACTGGATGGACTGCAGTTTCTAAAATGGACAGGAAAAGAAAAATGAAAGAAGCTGAAAAACTCTTTGCCTAAAATTAAAACTGAGCAATCAGTTAGGAATTTTCTGTTCATATAAAATCTTTTACAGTAGAATTTATTAATCCTACACAGTTAGCACTTGCAGCATATTACTGGTTTAGGGCTAAATCCTTGAAGTGCTATGTTTGTGGAACTCCTGTTGATTTCATTGTGGTTACTTTGTTCCACCACAACTTCGTCCTCTGGAGGACTCTTCACATTGGGTTTACACCATCATAAAACAACATAAACCTGGGAACAAATTTGGCCCATTTATGTTTTGAAAATTGTTAGGAAAAAATAATGTATGGTGTGTTAAAATTGAAAAATATGTTGCAAAATTGTTTGAAGTCATTTCAATAACATCCGTTTTTGTTCTTTTAAAGTTTACTGTCACTTTTGCAGTATCTTATCCATAAGAGTATTGTTTTATTATTATTGATATTGTTGAACTACATTCATTTAATTGAATACTTATATTTGAATCACTACTTTTTTGTTCTTTTGATGTATTCTTTACAAATATTCTTTTAAAGTAGTTGGTTGAGGCATTAGCCTGGTTTTCAGTTTGTAACAGTATTGAAACATTTAAGTGTTGAACTTCTAACAATATTGATTCAAATCTTATTTCTTTTGCTTTTTGGGAATCTAGTTTTATAATAAATGCCATATGTAAACTTGTTCTTTCAGATTACTGAAAACACACTTTCCGAATGTCATTAAATGGTTAATCTGAAAAAAGTTTGAGAAAGTGTTAGGCTAAATAACAAGGAGTCCGGTGGCACCTTAAAGACTAACAGATTTATTTGGGCATAAGCTTTCGTGGGTAAAAAACCTCACTTCTTCAGATGCATGGAGTGAAAATTACAGATGCAGGCATTATATGACACATGAAGAGAAGGGAGTTACCTCACAAGTGGAGAAGGAGTGTTGACAGGGCCAATTCGATCAGGGTGGGTGTAGTCCACTCCCAATAATAGATGAGGAGGTGTCAATTCCAGGAGAGGCACCTCCTGGCTAAATGCTTACCTATAAAATGATGAGCTCCTCAGTAGTCAAGTTAGCACCAAACAGGTCTTAGAGCAAAAATGTTGTTCATATTCAGGTAGCAGAGAATTATCCTAATTTGGTCTCTGAATGTAAATAGATCCACAAATATCAAGGAAAATAAAAATCTTTGGATGAAACCTTGGCCCCATAGAAGTTAATTGCAAAACTCCCATTGACTTCACTGGGACCAGGATTTCACTCGTGTCTAGAAATTATTATTATTGGGTTTTTTTTGTTTGTATTATCATAGCACCTAGGATCATTAGTCATGAACTAGGACTCCATTGTGCCAGGCAGTGTGCAAACACAGAACAAAAAGATGGTCCCTGCTCCAAATAGTTTATAATCTAAGTATAAGATAAGAAATAGATGGAGAAAAGCAAACAAACAGGTGAGTACATGGTCAACATGATAGACGGTGGTCTCAGCACATCAGCAACCTAATTGTTGTCAGGGTTGTTTTTTTTTGCTTGTTTGGGGTTTTTTTTGTATTGCCTAAAAAAGGTGTTTAAGGAAGGCTTGAAAAGATAATTCAATAGTTTTGTGGATGTTTATGGGGAGTTCCTCCCCAACTGAGGAGCAGAATGGGAGAAAGCATAGAGGTGCTTGTTTGAAAATTTAACAAGTGGGTTATGGAGGCTGATATCATAGGTTGATCAGAGGCGGGAACCAACATCTCAATAGTGGATGAGAGATAAGTACATAAGAATCGCCATACTGGGTCACACCAATGGTCCATTTTAGCTCAGTCTTCTGTCTTCTGACAGTGGCCAGTGCCAGATGCTTCAGAGAGAATGAACAAGGCAGAGCAGTTTATTGAGTGATCCATCCCCTGTTGTCCAGTCCTAGCTTCTAGCAACTAAAGGTTTAGGGACACCCAGAGCATGGGGCTGAATTCCTGAACATCTTGGTTAATAACCATTGATGGACCTATCCCCCATGAATTTATCTAATTCTTTTTTGAACCCAGCTGTACTTTTGGCCTTCATAGCATCCCTTGGTAACAAGTTCCTCAGATTGACTCTGCATTGTGTGAAGAAGTACTTCCTTATGTTTGTTTTAAAAACAGTTGCCTGGTTCTTGTGTTGACCCTTGATTCTTGTGTTATGTGAAGAGGTAAATAACACTTCCTTATTCACTTTCTGCACACCATTCATGATTTTATAGACTTCTATCATATCCCCCCTTAATCATCTCTTTTACAAGCTGAACAGTCCCAGTCTTTTGAATCTCTTCTCAGATGGAAGCTGTTCCATATCCCTAATCATTTTTGTTGCCCTTCTTTGTACTTTTTCCAATTCTAATATATCTTCTTTGAGATGGGATGACCAGAACTGCATGCAGTATTTAAGGTATGGGTGTACCATGGATTGATAAAGTGGCATTATGATATTTTCTGTCTTACTATCTATCCCTTTCCTAATGACTCCTAACATTGTTAGCTTTTTTGACTGCTGCTGCTGCACATCAAGCAAATGGCTTCAGAAAACTATCCACAATGACTCCAAGATGTCTTTCTTGAGTGGTAACAGCTAGTTTAGAACCCATCATTTTTGTATGTATAGTTGGGATTATGTTTTCCAATGTGCATTTCTTTGCATTTATCAACACTGAATTTCATCTGCCATTTTGTTGCCCATGCACCCAGGTTTATGAGATCCCTTTGTAATTCTTTGCAGTCAGCTTTGGACTTCACTCTCTTGAGTAATTTTGTATCATCTGCAAACTTTGCCACTTCCCTTGTAGGGTGGTAATAGGCTGTGAAGTGTAGACAAGTAGCCTTTCTTTGATGCTTTAGAGAAGGAGGAGCCAATGGAGGCATGCAAAGAGAGAGTTGACATGGTGAAAGTGAAGGGTTAGGAAAATGATCTTTGTAGAAGCATTCTGAATGCATATGAGCAGGGCAAGGCTAGAGAGAAGGCTCTTGCAGTAATTGTGATGTAAGTTGATGAGAGCCGATTCAAGAGTTTTAGCTGTGAGGATGAATAGGAAAGGCTGTGTCTTAGGGCTTGTCTACACTGGCAATTTACAGCGCTCCACCTGTCTCGCTCAGGTCTCGTGGAGGTGGTTTTTTTAGAGCGCTGGGAGAGCTCTCTCCCAGTGCTGCGCCGCGACTGCACTTTAGTGTTACCAGTGTAGACTAGCTCTTAGAAATGTTATGCAGAAAGAATCTGCAAGTTTTAGACATAGCCTTGTTTTGAGGACCTAGAGCCAGGTTTGAATCAAATACAACACATGGGTTATGGGTCTGAGTGGCAGGCAAGATACTACTGATGTCTTCAGTTAATCAAAACTCCCATTGACTTCACTGGGATCATCATTTCACTCTGTGTCTAGAAATTAGGCTGCAAACTTTGGTCCTGATATATTGCCTATTGAGCAATGACGCTTATGTCATTATAACTGTTCCAGTGCATAAAGCTAAAGCAGATAAACATTTAACAGAAGAGGATTTAAAAGATGTACAGTATCTTCAGAATGTTGTGACTGGAAGGTAGGGAGTGTCCCAGTTTCTGAGTAGTTCATTTGCAGATGGGTTTTTTTTTTTTACAGGAACGTAGTGACTTGACACACAGAATATTGTGTTCTATTCTAATTTTTTTCAGTATGTATATTTTTAACAGATATATTAGAAGGCAATGCACAGACCCTCTTATAACACAGACAGCAGCTATTTCCTAGAGACTAATCTCTCTAAATACTGTAAAACTCTCTATTTTAACCTTTGCCAAATACATTAATTAATTATTTTTGTAGAGCCATGTATGTGGGCTGTGACTCAAAATGAACTATTCCCCTGCAATCAGTTAGTTTGTTGACAGTCAAAACCACCTATGGATATGGGTATTAGTATTGATACATCTGTAGTTGCTTTGCAACAAAAAATTAATTCCTCCCCCCCTTAAATATAAAATGTGAAATCCTGGCCCCATTAATTTTGCCATTGACTTTAATGCGGCCCAGATTTCACCCAGCGCTCCAAGTATCTGCTATTAATTACCATTTCATTTCAAAACAGACAATTGATAGTTTGGAGTGCTGCCATTTTTGATCTATTCAACAACAGAGGTACCTACATTCAGAGACCATTCTAAAATGTGAACCTTAATTACTCACTGAGCTTGCTAGGGAACTAAGAATAATGGTTGGCCTGTCTCTTTTATGACCCAGTTATAAATCCATGCATTTAATAATTTTGCAGCAGTAAGATTTAAAATCCATGTTTAACCTTTACTAATCATTTTATCAGGTTTCAGAGTAGCAGCCGTGTTAGTCTGTATCCGCAAAAAGAACAGGAGTACTTGTGGCACCTTAGAGACTAACATATTTATTAGAGCATAAGCTTTCGTGGGCTACAGCCCACTTCTTCGGATGCATAGAATGGAACATATATTGAGGAGATATATATACACACATACAGAGAGCATGAACAGGTGGGAGTTGTCTTACCAACTCTGAGAGGCCAATTAAGTAAGTGAAAAAAAACTTTTGAAGTGATAATCAAGCTAGCCCAGTACAGACAGTTTGATAAGAAGTGTGAGATAGATTCAATGTTTGTAATGGCTCAGCCATTCCCAGTCCTTATTCAATCCTAAATTGATTGTATCTAGTTTGCATATCAATTCCAGCTCAGCAGTCTCTCGTTGGAGTCTGGTTTTGAAGTTTTTCTGTTGTAAGATAGCCACCCGCAGGTCTGTCATTGAATGACCAGACAGGTTAAAGTGTTCTCCCACTGGTTTTTGAGTATTATGATTCCTGATGTCAGATTTGTGTCCATTAATTCTTTTGCGTAGAGACTGTCCGGTTTGGCCAATGTACATGGCAGAGGGGCATTGCTGGCACATGATGGCATATATCACATTGGTAGATGTGCAGGTGAATGAGCCCCTGATGGTATGGCTGATGTGATTAGGTCCTATGATGATGTCACTTGAATAGATATGTGGACAGAGTTGGCATCGGGCTTTGTTACAAGGATAGGTTCCTGGGTCAGTATTTTTGTTCAGTGATGTGTGGTTGCTGGTGAGTATTTGCTTTAGGTTGGGGAGTTGTCTGTAAGCGAGGACAGGTCTGTCTCCCAAGATCTGTGAGAGTAAGGGATCATCTTATCCTGAAAGATGCTCTATACTACTATCATTATTACTACATTATAAGTGTTATGGTGGTGACTGAAATCTATCAAAGGTTGGGGAAAGTCCTTTATAATTTTCCCCAGATAAAATTTCAAGTCTGAACTTCCCAGGTCTGGCGCCAAATGGTAAGTATTCAGCTTGAAGCTCATCATCGTCCAGTACAGTCATATTGGGGTTATAAACCCTTGGTGCATCATATAGTCCTCCTGATATCATCAGTGTGTCATCTGGAGTAGTGTATATGTCATCTGTAAAATATTGAAAACATTATTAAACATTATTAAAGTACTATGGGGAGAAATGTAGCATAGTCAAGCAAATCACAAGGTCTAAAATCTTCACTGGCAAAGATGTTGTCACGTTGTACTACTGTTTTGTGTATCTGTGGATTGACTGTATATGTTAAAGTAAAAATGGAAATATAAACAAGCATCATTGTTCCAGGCACTAATCCAAATCGCATAGGAGGCAAATGAAAAATGGCAAATGAAAAATTAGCGAATCTACTACTTTATAATCTATGTTTTGGTTTGTACATTCTTCAAGTAGTAAAGTGGTAGAAATTATCTGTTTCTAACAAATTGTGAAGCTGATCAGAGTATTAATAAAATAACCTTAAATAAAAGAATAGAAGTACCAGAAAACACTGAAAGAATGCCAGGTTGTTTTGGGTGAGTGGCATTGAAAAAGAGGGGGTATGATAAATGTAGAAGTACTTTGACAAATCTTCACATGTTTTAACAGGGAATATTTTCTCAGTCAAGACCTGAGTGAGAGACCACCAGATGTGTCATTTTAACACAGAATTTTATTAAATCCTTAATTGTCAGCCAGTTGCTCTTTCAATAGTCCATGAAAGATGTTATAGTAAGTACAAAAAATATTACTATTATTACATGGGAATATGGGTTTATTTGTATCCATTTAGTCAGGAAAATAGAATATTTTTAGAAGTTATAATTTATAATATTGAAGCATTTAACTATTGAAGCATTGATGCATTTACCTGTGCATTTTTATTTAAGTTTTTAGACTAAATTCTGCTTGGTTATCCCAGATCCATGTTATGTGTCCAGTCCCATTCAAATCAAGAAAATTGTGTTATTCTACCATTATCTGCAAGAAGTATAAGCTGCACAAGCATATCTCTAGCTGTCATTTTCTCAATGCTTGTATGTATTAGCTATACAAAGAACTATTTGGATGATTCTCTGTCAACTGCTTTTTAATTCAAATTTATATTAGTGATTCTGTTGACATCAATTTATTAGGCATATTTGTGATTCACCTCCTTTAACTCAGCTAATTTATACCTGAAGTACATACACATTATACATTTGTTATACTACATTTTATTTTGTGAACTTAATCCACCTAACCAGGTCTCGGGAGGATATAGCCTTTCAGCACCTGATCTCTAAAGCATCTCACCAACTAGAGATAGGCACAGTTTGAAAACTATAACCTCATTGTACCTGCAGATACTAAATAATTACTTGTTTTCAGTAAGTGACCCTAATTACCAATGAAAAATTCTGATAAAATGAATTATCAAATTTATTATCCAAAAATAAGTTGCTGGTGTTGAAAGTGTAGTCTCATTTGCATTTGTCACCACTGCTATAGTCAGTAGAAGACAAAACAATGATACAAAACAAGGACTAGAGATAAAAAGAGCACTGAGAGGGAAATCTTTCTTAATTGTTCTGGGGACTTTCTCACTAATGTGTCCCTATTGTAAGCTAAACAAATAAATATATTGGAAGATTTCCAGATTTATTTGTAGGATAGTGTGCCCGTACAAAGGATTCTTTGGCTTGTTACAATGTCATCAGCAGCTCTGAAGATTCTTTCGAATTATACACTGTGGCAAGATTAACAAGCAGATTTTTGCCAAAACAGTCACTGGCTGTCTTTTCAGTTACCACTTCATTTAAAGTTATGGAACTATAAAACTTCCATTAATGAAATATGCTCCAGTGGATGTAAGCCAAGATTCTGGAACAAAAAGCCCCTCGTACCCATATACTTTCTTGCTTTCATAAATGGCAAATATTATTTGCTGCTGTTCCTACTGCTGTGGAAGCACTGGTGCTAATGTTGACACTGGGTGAGGTGTGCATGAGGTCGAAGCAATTGGAGCCCCTTGCGCCTGATGGTACACCCACGGGGTCCAAAACGACCAGTGAGATGGGCCATGAGAATGGTCCTCTGCCATCTCCTGCCAATGGCCCAAGTCCTGTTCCTCGGCTTGCCCCTGAGGGGGGTATGCCGATCTCGAGAGGTCCTCCGAGGAGTGGGACTCCGATCTCGATGGCCACGGCGGTGCCGAGAGCGTCGAGATGATTCCGATTGGCTGCGGTGCCGCACGGTGCCGGTCCGGAGATGATCTATCTCTACACGGTGCCGGCGATCGGTGCCGGGACCGCGACCGGTGCCGATGACCTCGTCGGTGCCGGGAGTCGGATCTGGACCTCGACGAGGACCTGGAGTATGCCCGGTGCCGGGAGCGGCCTCTCGACGTCGAGCGTCGACCGTAGCGGTGCCGAGAACTACGTCTCGACGTTGATCGGTGCCGACGATCATAGCGGTGCCGAGACGTAGAGCGGTGCCGCGAAGAAGATCTTGGCCGCGAGTACGACCGGTGCCGAGGCGATATTCGGTGCCGGGACTGCGAGCGGCGTGGGGACCTGCTTCGGGACCTGGATCGGTGCTGAGGTTCCAGCCCTTGCGATGGAGGGCGCATCAAGGCAGGTTTCCCCCTCGACTGGACCGGGCGAGTCAACGGTGCAGTCGGTGCCGGTGGTTGAGGCGGTGCCGGCTCCGTGAGAGCTATTAAGTCTCTCGCCGCCGCGAAGGTCTCTGGAGTCGACGGGAGGCACTGTATCACCGCCGGTCTCGGTGGAGACGCTATCTGCACCGGACTCAACGGCCTCGGCGCCGGAGTCGACGGTGCTGGAGGCACCTGTTTCCGGTGCTCCACCGGCGGACGCGGCTCTACCCCCGGCACTGGGGGAGCCGGCGTCTTCGGCACGGATGTCCCCGTCTTATGGGCTTTTTTATGCCCCGGGGATAATGACCGGCGCCGAGGCACTGCTTGCGGTGCCGACGAGGTCCGGTGCCGGGGAGGCTTGTCTGACGCCACTCGCGTGGTCGTCATAGCCGGTGCCGCCGGGGCACTGCGCACCGAGGTGCTAGGTGCCGGGGCCTGACTTGTAGATGGAGCGTCCGGACTAAGTGCCGCCTCCATCAGGAGTTGCCGGAGCCGAAAGTCCCGCTCCTTCTTGGTCCTTGGTCTGAAGGCCTTACAGATCTTGCACTTGTCTGTTTGATGGGACTCTCCCAGGCACTTCAGACAGGAGTCGTGCGGGTCGCTCGTGGGCATAGGCTTAGCGCAGGAGGCGCACTGCTTGAAGCCGGGAGCGTTGGGCATGAGCCCGGCCCCGCGGCCGGGGGAGAAAGGGGGAGACGACCCCCTTAATCCCCTGAACTACTTAGAACAACTAGAACAACTTTTAAACTATTTAACTATTTAACTATAAACACTAGAACTATAACTATAACTGTGATACAACAAACTAAGCTAGGGAGAGTGGAGAACAGCTAAGCAGCGCTCCACAGTTCCAACGACCGTCAGGGGCGGTAAGAAGGAACTGAGGGGGCGCCGGGTCGGCTGGGGTATATATTCAGCGCCATGAAGGCGCCACTCTAGGGGGCTCTACAGCCGACCCGCCGGTGTTGCTAGGGTAGAAAATCTTCCGACGATCGTGCACGCGGCGCGCACACACCTAATGGAATGGATATGAGCAACACATCTCGAAGAACAACAGTTACAACGGTGAGTAACCGTCTTTTTTACCTTGGGGTAACTAATAGGGTGACCAGACATCCCAATTTTATCGGGACTGTCCCGATATTTCCTTGTTTGTCCCGCGTCCCGACCAATGTTAGGTCAGGACACTGGACAAACAAGCAAATACTCCGGAGCCCAGAAGTGCTTGCACCCCCCCGCCCGACTCTGCCCCCCTCTTTCCCCCATTGGTTCCCTCCCCGAATCCCCGCTTCTTCTCCAGGCTCGCCATTCCTCCTCCCTCCAGCGCTTGTGGAGGGAGGCCTGGGAGACGCTGGGGAAGCGCGGGGCCAGGGTGAGTGAGAGTCTGGCCTGGCCCCAAGCGCAGGCAGGACTCAGTCGGGCGGTAGGGAGAGTAGGGGGGCGGCCTGCGGGACCCGAGCGGGACGGGGGGTCTGGGGCCTGCTGCCCCCACTCCGGGGCTGCCCGCGGGACTGCACCAGCTGGGCAGCCAGCTCAGATGCGACTGGCCAGGGGCTGGGCACGCGCAGCGTGCGTGCTGCTGGGTCCCCGCAGCAGGCCCAGGCTCGGGGGGTTCGGGCCTGGGCACCAGAGCCGCAGCCGCCAAGCTTAGCCATTGGCTGCTTCCTCCCCCCACGGCAGTGGGAGCTGCAGCAGCGGCTGCTCCTGAGTCCCGCTGCCCAGGGGGGGAGAACAGCCGCCGCCTGGCCCCGTGGGCCGCCCCCCTACTCTCCCTAACGCCCTACTGAGTCCTGCCTGCACTCGGGGCAAGACCGGACTCTCACTCACCCCAGCCCCGCGCTTCCCCTGTGTCTCCCGGGCCTCCCTCTGGCACTTGTGGAGGAAGGGGGGTGTGTGTTTGTTTGTTTTTTTGCCCTGCTCCCTCCTGCCACGCCCGCCCCCCCCCCCCCCACGTCCCGATATTTGACTTGGGTGATCTGGTCACCCTAGTAACTAAAGCTATCTTGATATAAACACAGTAAAAATGGGGCACTTTGGTTTTACTGCAAGGTAAACTAGGTGAGGTCAATGCCAGATTGGGGTATAATGCTAACCTCTCTAGTTTATCTTGCAGTAAAACTAAAGTGCTCATTTTTTATTGTTTCTCTAGTCTGAATTTGACTAGCTGTTTTAAGCATCTAAAGATGCAGATACTTGCCTAATGGTGTTTTTTTTTTAAAGCGCCTAGGCAGGTTAGATGTGTAAATACCTTTGAAAATCTGGCCCTACGTGTTTAAGGATTTTTCATTGTTGCTGTTTCATTTAACATAATTAATTTCATTTAAACATAATACACACACACAAATAAATATTAAGTATAATAATATACATTCTGGGTGAAATTCCAGTTTCAAAACCCACCTGCCTAATTGTCCACAACAGTTGTAATTGGAAAAGATGGTAAGTTCTCACTTCCTGCCCAAAAGTCACATCTTCAGCAGGTGTAAATTGGTGTATTTCCACTGAAATAATTGGAATGATACTGCTTTACAACCACTGAAGATCTGGCACTTAGACCATTGTGTAGCATTACTTTACCCAGTGGTTCTCAACCCATGGCCCACAGGCTGCTTGCAGCCCAGTCAGCACACAGCTGCAGCCCGTGTGACACCCTCAGGGCTATACAGGTAGTATATATATCAGGGGTCAACAGCCTTTCAGCAGTGGTGTGCCGAGTCTTCATTTATTCACTCTAATTTAAGGTTTCGCATGCCAGTAATACATTTTAACGTTTTTAGAAGGTCTCTTTCTATAAGTCTATAATATATAATTAAACTATTGTTGTATGTAAAGTAAATAAGGGTTTTTAAAATGTTTAAGAAGCTTCATTTAAAATGAAATTAAAATGCAGAGCCTGCCGGACCGGTGGCCGGGACCCAGGCAGTGTGAGTGCCACTGAAAATCAGCTCACGTGCCACCTTTGGCATGCATGCCATAGGTTGCCTACCCCCGATATATATTGTGTGGATGCAGTCCACATAAGACATAGAGAGCTGCAAATGTGGCCCACAGTGGTAAATAGGTTGAGAACCACTGCTTTACACTGTTAAAAAGTTACCACCTTCTTCCTCAGGGGTTGCTGCATTTCATTACTGGGGGAAGTGGTTGTCTTGAATAAACAATTTGTAATGTGCACATGTAGAATGCATGTTTGTTATATGATACAGCTTATTAAAAATATGCCAACCTGTTTCAGAAGAGGTGTCATATAGTGGGTGATGGGAATACTGAGCTCTTCTCTTCCTGTACTTATCAAGACTGCATATGACAATTGCTAGAACAGCAAATGTGAGGATGCTGCTGAAAATAATGATCAGAATGGCTTCTGAATTCGTTAGATGAATTCCTCCTGTTTCAATAAAATAATGTAGAAAGTTGTTCTTATTTCACAGCTACAAAAACAACAAATCTCAATCTTTAGGTTTCAATATGGCAATACAGAAGGTTTTCATGTGCTAAGTATTAAAGAGACAGATTCAAATTCTAACCTCTCCCTTAAAAAACCTCCCTAAAATAGACTTGAATTGCCTTAACCTCCAAGTTGCCATGGGACAACCCAACAGCAACACACCCAAGATGCTATGTTTATTCAAATGAGTCTTGTAGTAAAGTCTGGTTATTTTATTATTATTATGGTGAATTTTCAAAGTAAATGTTTCAGTTTGGGTTTGACCCTTCCAGGTTTACTGTAAATATATAAAAGCAAATCAAAGATATAGCACATGGTCAAAATTTATAAAATCAGGGTATCTAAAGTTAGTCAACTAAATCCATACTTAGGTGCCTAAATTAAATTGACCGGATTTTCACAGCGGCTGAGGACCTGCGGCTTGCATTGAAGGCAATAGGAATTGTGGGTGGTGAGCCCTCTAAAAATCAGGTCATTTTGACGAAAGGGCCTAAATAAGGATATAGTTATCTAAGGTTAAACCACCACACTTTAAAATGTTGGCTTACGTGATTATTTGTCTTTGTTATGTTGCTAGCATAGATCCCCAATACCTGTTCCATCAACCTGTGTCTACTTTTCAGGAGGCATGGGTGGCCCTCTTTCTCATACTCCTTGACACCTTGGCTCAGTATGTCTCTTCGTTTCTGTCCTTTCCTGTCTCTGTTTTCCACCTTCTCATCTTGAATTTTTTCTTTTCTGTGTAATTTTCAATCTTTGGTTTTCCACTAAATTTTTTTTCCCCGTCCCCTCCCAGGAAGACTCCTTCTCCTCAAGTCCTCCACTCAACAGAAGTCACATACTTTTGGGTGTCCAATGGCAGCTCTTGCAGCTGAGCTGAGTTCATGGGAACAGAGAAGAGAAACTTGAGCTGATGGTCTGTTCCCAGGACCTGAGGCCCTGAACACGTAAGCTGGGAGGGAATGGTGGTGCCCGGAAAGCAGCTAACGCTGGATACTTGTTGACACATTCGTTGTGTGTACATGATGAACCCCAATGCCTGATGCAATTGCTTCTTTCCAACAACTGGGTGCACACAGTGAACTAGTCTGACACCACAGGTTAGGAAATGCTGCCATAGAATCTAATGACACCTACCTGAAGCGTGTGTTATAGAAACTGAATCCAAAGCTTTGCTAGTATTTAGTTGTGTGGCTGTAGAAGACTGAGCTGTTGGTTTCAATGTGATTGCAGACGTTCTGGGATTAGAATCTTTATCAGTTGCTCGATTAAAGGTTGAAACTGTAGGTGATGTCACAACAGTGTTGAATCTAATAGTAATATCTGAAGGGCTGCTAGTGTCTGTGTTGAGGGGATGTAGAGTGCTTCGTGCAAAATGTGACAAAGTTGTTAAAGCTAATGAACTAGTTATCTTTGCTGTCATGGCAATTGTATTCCCACTGGAACTTATATTCTGCACTGTGGTTGTATTAACTGCTTCTTTATCTGAAATGGTGGTCATTACAGTACTTCTAGATATGGTTGTATTTCCAGATTCATTGGATGCTGCTTCTGTTTGCATGTCTTCATTCACGGGGGGAGTCTGATCTGAAGCCTGAACAGAAAACATCACTACTGTATGACAAATCAAAAGGAGCTTGACACACACACGTTGTGTTCCATCCATTATGGCTTCTCACTCTTCCTGCTCAGCTGAAGATTTACCCTTCTCTGTGCAAATATACAAACAAACAAAGCCATGAAGATAAGCAAAATAGATTAACTTAGTATCAGTGGGCTAGTTCCTGCAGGAATTTTGGGTGATGGCTGTGACAGTAGCTGGGCTTTATTACTTGGGATTTGAGGGCTTGCTTGTCTACGCAGGGACACTCAGGAAAGTAAAGATGAATTAAGTTAGTAAAGTTAAAATTAATTAAGGTGTGAAGTTAAAGCAAATATTCTGCAATATTCACTTAAAATTAACTTGTTTCTGCAAATTTTCTTGTCAGTAATATTCACTGTTACCACTGAACTTATTTTCTAGATTTGCAGAAAACAAGGGTGGGCGGGGTGGGGTGAGGGAGAAGGGAGGGGAGGGTTGAAGGAAGACAAAGTTGAAGGAAATTTTGTTACAAGTGTGAACGAATATTAATGCAAAATTGTTTGCAATACTCAGCTAGTTTCTGTGTTTACCATGGGTTCCTGTTAAAATATTTAACTGTCAATCACTGTAGTTTCTATTATTATCACCTACAAGCCTTTTTTTAAGCATGGAAAATTGGAACATTACCTATTATTGCAAAATTATTAGCTTGCTTTTATTGCTTTAGCCCAGAATGCCAGTATTTTGGGATTTAGATATCAGGGTTTTTTTTGTTTGTTTATTTGTTAAACAATAGAATAAACTAGAGTTGATCTAGTACCTACACAACACTACACACTGTAAGTCAAACCAGCAAGTTGTCTTAATAACTGCAAAGAAACCCCAAATTTACAAACTCCAAGTGAAATATCAAACACTTTTGGAACTTAAAACTAAAGTGCAAACCAAGCATGTCCAAGTACTTCCGGGAGACTCGTAGCTGTGAGCCGACATTAATGACGCAGTTACATTCCACACACTTTGTATTCTCTGCCTTAGTGTTCAAAATAAGTGGAATTTTTAATTGCCATATGTAAATATCAAATCAGAACAAATTTTATCAAAATAATACTTTCGGAACTCACCTAGCCTATGAAACACGGTGGCACTTGTACCTGCAGGTAGTTCTGAGTAACAGATACACTGTCTTAGCATGTTCCTGTTTATTCAGACTCTGGAATACACTCCGTGGAGGGCAGGGTGAAACACTGAGGTGTCTCTATGGTAACCAATGGAGTTGCAGTGGAGTTTCGAGATTAGTCAGGGATAACTGCACTAGGGTTGGGTTCACCTGTCTATGAATCTATCCAGGTCACATTACAGGGAGGTGTGTGTGTCACGCTAGCAGTTACCAATAACTTAATTTCACAATAGTTTTAAAAAGCAGCTTTTGCAGACCTAGAGACAATTTTAGACTCTTGTAAAGAATATATGTAGCAATCCCTTCAAATGTTTTCCCTCAGAAGTGGTGTAGGTGTTTAAATCTTCTTGCTAATAGCAATACCATTCTCTGATCAGAAGCAGTGAGTTTTAGAAAACCTATCCGACATGCATGATAATTACAATAAAGGACAAATTAAACCCAGAACAAAGATAATACTCAATGCAACTTCTAAATACAAAAGGACTAAAAAAAATTAAGGTACAGGAAATAAATGAAAGTAATAAAACAAGACCCAGGAAAAATGAAGCTCCATTATCACTAAACTCCAGGGGCTCTTTCCTTCTTGTGGGTGTCGGTATTATACCCAATTCTTGACTGCCCATTTCTTCAGCTAAAGCAGATTTCTCGGCTTTCTCTTTGTCTCTAATTGCCTGTGTTTTTGGAGTCGCATTTCTTGGAGATCAACAGTAAAAATTCAGAATTGGGGAAGGATGTGAATTTGATGATCTGCAATGTCTTTTCCATCTATGTTACTCCGAAGAAGGTGCAGAGATGAAAATCCAGATTCTCATTTACACTAAGATCACTTTATATCATTGATAGCACAAAGGGGCTTTAAGATGGGAATAAATTATAGTTAGTATAAAAGAAAATGAGTCTCAGAATCTTTAGGTGAGCTGGTGCTTGTAGGTTGGAAGTAAAAAGCAAATCTGACTGCATGTTCTCTTATTTAATGTGACACATTGGGGTACATGGAAAGATAATAGGCTAAGTTCTGCTCTCACTGATCCTGAAGCCAAAGGAACAACTCTGGGTTTAGGACAGTGTCAGTGGTAGTAGGTTTTTGCCCAGTGTGAGTGTCCTGTTTTCAAGGCCAGGTTTCTTCTCTTTATCCATCTCATATGCTAGCTCTCTGGGAGAAACACAAGTTTATCACAGAGCATGAAGCCTTTTGGGGGGCAGGTTTCATCCATATATCTACCTTGGATTCGGACACTAAATCAGCCCTTTTCATTCTGAAAAACCCTCCTGCAAAAAGGCCACTGCTCTTGGCTCATTCTCTCAGAGTAGCGCTATTTATATCTTGGATGCGAAAGAAAAGGAAAAATGAACTTACCAGTAGAATCCCCTTCCTGATTTAAGAGAACATCCCTTACCTGTGCTAGAATAAAGTACTAAATATCCTCAAGCCTATTAACTGACTGAACATAATAATTGTTTTGGCAACACTCACAGGTAGGTAAATCATTAACATGCCATTGTGCGTTCATAGTACAAGTGGGAAAGAGGACCTTTCGTTTTCCCAGGTAGTTCAGGTCAAACTGCGGCACCTGAAAAGCAGTGGGTAAAAAAATCATATTTGGATAGATAAAGGGCTGACATACAGCTCTACCCCGATATAACGTGACTCAATATAACACGAATTCGGATATAACCCGGCAAAGCAGTGCTCGGGGGAGGGGAGGGGCTGCGCACTCCGGTTGATCAAAGCAAGTTCGATATAATGCGGTTTCACCTATAACACGGTAAGATTTTTTGGCTCCCAAGGACAGCGTTATATCGAGGTAGAGATGTACTACAAAATGACTGTCAAATTTTCACTGTCACCATGTCACTTGACAACTTACATATCAGATTGTAATTAAAAGTTGTGAACAGCAGTCCAGTTGAAATAAACACATGAAATCCAGAATGGCCAAAGCAGAAAATATTTTGCCATGTTTGTTAACAACTACATTTAGCAAGGCAGGTTGAAGATAAGTTTGGAAAGTTACTTAATTTATAATAAAACCCAATTTGAATAAAAGTTGGTATTTTTATTTTACAGAGACAGTAATATAAGTTTCCTACCATTGTATTAATTTTTAGACAGAGTTTTTCAAATAAATGTTGGTATTTGCATTTCAGTTCAGAATAGTTTATGGGGCATAGATAACCTAAAAATGGAGCATACCTAAATTGTCACAGAGGGAAATGCATAGAGTGCTTCCAAAGCTCTAAGACACCCACTTTCCATTGTCCAACAGCTTGTTTTTTAGTTTGTTAAAAGGCAACAAAATTAAAGGGAAATTTGTTTACACATTGTGCTACTAATTTGTAGAACTTAATGCCACAATATGTCATTGAAACCAAGATCTTAGCAGCATAAAAAAGGATTAGACATTTATATGGCTACAGAGCACATCCACAGTTGCATTACATGGGTTAAGAACAACCATACCGGGTCAGACCAATGGTCCATCTAGCCCAGTATCCTGTCTTCTTACAGTGGCCAATGCCAGGTACTTCAAAGGGAATGAATAGAACAGGTAATCGTCAAGTGATCCATCCTGTATCGCACATTCCCAGCTTCTGGCAAACAGAAGTTAGGGACACTTCAGAGCATGATTTTGCATCCTCGCCCATCTTGGCTAATGGCCATTGATGGACTTAACCTCCATGACGTTCTTTTTTGAACCCTGTTCTAGTCTTGGCCTTCACAACATCCTCTGGCAAAGAGTTCCACAGGTTGACTGTGCATTAGATATACTTCCTTTTGACTTACTAATGTGGATTAGGAAGAAACTTCACGTATGGGCAGGTTTCTCCCTAATTACCTGCTAAGTGGTTTCTTGCACATTCCTCTGTAACATTTGGCGTTGGTCACTGTCAGAGATGGGACTGGACTATATGGACCCCAGTCTGATCCAGTCTGGAAAATCTTGTGTTTTCTAATCCATTGAAACATGTAATTGCCCTTTTTTAACCGATATTATTCTATTCCCTTTGTAAGGAATCAGCATAAATAATAAGGCTGAGTAGTGTGAGTATGAGATACTGACTAGACAGAGAGTGTGTGCAGACAGAGAGTTGGAAATTAATGGAAGTATCACTCAGGGACATCACAGATTAACAATTCTACAATAAAGAAATGTTGTAATCTTAGGAGTCAAGAAGCCTCTCTGAGGGGAATTTTGCTCTTTTTCACATTGTGATGTGATGTATGCCCCCCCACAGTTAGTGAAATGGTTAACGTGGGTCTGCAAGGCTAATCAATCCATGTTGTTGCAACTGAAGGGTGAGCCAGACCCAATTACAGATGAGTCCCAACTTCAGAATGAGTTAGGTGGTTAATATAAAGAGAGGAAGCACAGACTAGAAGGAGGCTTCAGGGATAAATTCTGCAGTGTTTCTTTGCAAGATTCCCAGTTGTATCTCAAGGCAAGACAGCAGATAGAAGGGTAAGAGGCAATCCTGGCTTCCAATACCTGTATCTGCCTCTGATTTCTAGTTCTGAAGGAGAGATGAACATTCATTGGTACTTCCAGCTTGTCCTTCAGAAAGGGGTGTAGTGTCCTCTCCTTCCCAAATACATGTGCACACAAAATACCCAAAGATAGGACACATTCCACTGAAGTTCAATGGCTTTTATGAAAAGAGGGGGTCAAACTGCAAGTACCTTGAGATTGGTGCATAAGAGCAATAGAACTTCACAAGCTCAGCCTTCTCTCTGGACAGATTAATGTGCAGCAAGAATGTTTTATTGATAGCAGATCTAAATACATACTAAAATTACAGTTGTGATCAGTGATGAAAAGTTGGGTAGACAAGGCTAAAACCTCAGTTCCAGTCATTCTGGCTGCACACTGTGCTGTTCTGTATAAACAACAATATTTTCAATATCTAAATGGAGATAGTTATCATATGCTATGCAACGAAGAGAGAGTATTAGTGTTGAAATCCTTGGTTGGTAAGGAAATACTGCAGCTAATCCTGGAAGCGGAGGAGCAGAACTGTGATCTGTGAATCTTTGATTACAAAAGATTAGAGCTAGAAGGAAACATTAGAAGAGATTACTCTGAGAGCCTGCGATGGACAAATGGACTTTGAAAATTCATCAGCCACAAACATTTTAAATGTGAAAGCTAATGTGTCTGTCTCTTTGCTAGGATCTTATTTCCCTTTGTCACTGGAGCTCTGCATTGGGATGGTACTGGCAACGATTCCCCCACCATAACTGTGATCCTGTTCCTGACATTTTTCTTCTGCTCAACCACCTAAACTATCCCAATACTTTGGGATCTAGCTGCCTTGTTGCTAAATGTTGGCTTTGTCTCCAATTCCAGTATTATCTGCAAACATGGATATTTTTTAAATTCCAAAACCCAGAATTTTACCTATAATAGTAAGAACAGATTTCTGTCATTGCTTCCTCTTGTTAAGCTAGCTTTCCATCTGCCTCCTTCCTCCCACTTGATATTCTCTTTCCCGACTCTATCTTGACATTAGGCATTGGTCTCCGTTGTAGATCCTTGTCAAATGATTCAGTGAATGCCAATGTATGTATAGAATGTCTCTGGCCTACCAGAATCTCACTGACAATCCTGCATACGAAACCAAATCTTTTTATCCCTTATTTGGTTCCTTCCATTGTGATCACCCATAACATTTCTTGTGTAGCAGCAGCACAGAGGCTTTCACTTCATGAAAGTGTAGATTACTGATGTCAGAGAACTAATTGTTTTGGTTAGCAGAAAGGCTAGAGATAAATAATTCACAGTGTGACTGACTGTCACTGAATGCAGCTGAGAGCTCGAGGGCTGCAGTGGCACATTGAGAATCTGTATAACTGAGCAGGCACCAGGTCAACAGTGGGTCAGCAGGCAAAATGGATCTACAGGAGTCTTAAGAGTAAACTCTGGACTTTATTGGACTATTCAGGGAGATGCTTGCAAAAGCAGCCTTGTGAACTTACGGAAATGCTCTTAGACCAGCAGGAATCAGAGAGGCAGTCAGCCAGGGACCTAGCTGCAGTGAGAGGAGCCCCAAGTTTAGAGAGAGGCCCAGGGTGAAAGGGAACTACACAGTCCAGTGCACAAGGGAAGGCTGCACACCATCAGTTTAATGGCTCGTGTAAGTCACTGGAGAAAACAGCAGACTTATATCCTGTCTGATGAGGCCTCAGGTACTTCAATGGTACAGGCAGAGAATTGAGCCCAATGGTAGCAAGGGTGAAAAAGTCACTAGTCGGGACATTGAGTTGCAATGAACAAATGTACCACAGAAATACCACCAGGCACAGTGATGAATTATGCTCCACTGCTCTTCATACACCATGGCCGGCTCTGTGCAATGGCGTCCTGTAGCACTGAATTTATTCATGGAGTTCAAGGTCATCTAGTTTGTCCTGTATAACACAGGGCAAAGAATTTCACCAAATTATCCCTGTATGGAGACCAATAACGTGTTTGGCATCCATTCTTGATACAAAGACATCAAGAGATGAAGAATCCATCACTTTCCTTGGTAGTTTGTTCCAATGGTTAATCATTCTCCCCTTTAAAAATGTATGCCTATTTTTAATTTGAATTGTTCTGGCTTTAGCTTTGAGCCATCAAATCACCTCCATACTCCTACTCATTGCTCCCATTTCTACATCCAAGGGTCACGTTAGACTTTTTTGCCACAGTGTCAAACTGACAGCTTAGGTTGCATTGTTTGCCCACTGTCTCCTTTTCAGAGTCATTGCTTTCCAGGAACAGTCCCCCATTCTGTAGGAGACATTTGCTCCTAGATTTCTGACCTTGCATCTGGCTATATTAAAACACATTTGTTTGCAAGGGACCAACTTTCCAAATGATCCAGATCATGCTGTATGACTGCCCTGTCTTCATCGTTATTTGCCATTCCACCAATTTTTGTGTAATCTGCAAATTTTATCAGTAATGGTTCTTTTTACTTTTACTTCCAAATCATTGATGAAACTGTTGAAAGCAGTAGCCTTAGAACAAATCCATTTGTAACCTCTCTAGAAACACCCTCCATTTGATGGCGATACTCAACTGATAACTGTTGTTAGTGTTGCTAGTGCTGCTGTTCTTGGAGCATCTGTGTATTCTGCACTAGCGTAGACTGTTGATTCAGCACACCTCAATGTTACTCCTAAAGAACGCCTGTAGGCTCGGTTCAATGGCGAAGGCTCAGCAAAGGTTTATTGTCAACAAAGCACGGTATCAGAGCCCCACATACCAAGCTGCAGGTTCACTAATGCATTTTCTGCACTTTATTACTTCCAATTTAAACTGATTGCTACTTGATTTCCCTTTTTCCATTTGTTTATATATTTCTAATTGCTGCCTTTATTTCCCCTCTTAACCAGGATGGGCTTTTAACCCAAGTTTTCCTCTTTTGTGATTGTAGAATTGTGGCTCTTTTGGGCATGTAATGAACTCTTCTTAAGCAACTACCAATTTTCATTCATATTTTTGTGTCTAAAGGTTTTCTCCCAGTCAGTTTCACTCATAATATTCTTCAGCTTTGGAAAATTATCCCTTTTGAAGTACTTAGCATATACCGTTTTGGTTGGGTCTGTCCTCTGTTTGCTCATACTAAATGTAAACAGCATGTAATATGGTGAGGGCACATTCATTTCTTATCCTTAAGGGTTCCTTATGTCAGGACCAGCAGATACAAGCACAACCCCAACAGCCTGGGGTCCTATATGTAAAGGACATTGAGATCTGTGGGTAAAAGGCACTAGTTGCTCCCCAACTGCACCCTTTGCAGGTATGCTGTGAAGGTGACAGGTGTCAGATGCCAGTGTTTTGACTTGTGCAGGACTGGAAGAGGGACTCTAGATAGGACAGGTGTCTATGAAGTTTTTGCATCTCACTGGATTTTATCTCCGCCTTACCACATTTTGGAGGAAATACGTTTTCTCTTGCATTGACCTTTTCTATCCTTTCTGGATCTCAGTAGAAACTCCAGTGTCCTTGTGCATGCTTATAAATATTAGATTTTCTCAGGCAGGAACTTATTCCCTGAGACTAAAGTTTTATGCACATACACTCACATGTATAAAATATATGTACCCACACAAACAGTATATCTAGTTACATTTTAATTATATCAGGATAAGAAAGAGTTAAATAGTAATAGGAGTAAAATATTATAATTTTACTGCTGAGGCAGCATGGACAGATGTTACTGAGAGTACAATTAATACTACACTCATACCCTTAAGCCAGAAAGAGTCATACCTAATTCCTGGCAGGTTATATAAAGAAACCCATTATTAGAGACCCCTGGGAAATGAAGGGGGAGGAGTAAAAAGTGTTTTTTCTGACACTATGGTATAACTGAAGGACTACCCCAGGACAAAGAGACATGTGCTGCAGTCTGAAGTCATGGCAGTGAGGTAACCTAATGTGCCAGTGAGTGGAGTAGCGTGGCACTAGTCTGGGCTAACTGGATCCCTCCTGCCCAACTCACCATGTGCTCACCAAAGTCAAGTTAATCTTAATTGTATTGTATTTCTCATGTCCATGTAAATGGAGAACTGGGCTGTTGCTATGTGATATGTTATGGATCAGATTCATGAAAACTTAACGGCTGCTAGTGGTTACTGAGGATGTGTCTGGGATGCTAACAGTGGAGTAAGAACCAGCAAAGCTCTAAGGACAAACTAAATGAGATGGGAAGGCAGGTTGGCTACTGACGAAGCAGGAGAGCGCAACATCCCTACTAGAAGTGAGAATGCACACGTCTCATCGAGGCCAAGTCACGTGCAGCCACGCAACCCCCTTAGCCACCCAGACTGCTTCCCCAGGATCTGTCCAGTCTCCACTGGGACCTGAGCACTCCCATTTCTAGACATTCTTCAGACATAGTTATTCTGTATGGTGCTTCTAGCTATGCTGCATAGAGCTGTTTATAGAGACTTGATTCCCATTGGATATGACTCACTTCTGAGTCATTTATTGCCATCAATCTTTTGCAAAATAGGTTCAATGCCCAAATAATGTCTGTATCTACTTGTGTGGGTAGATTAAAACTCCTCCTCCCATGTGAAATGGTGGAGTGATGGAGGGAATTTTTTCAAATTAACTACAGTTTGAATCTTACTAATTTTGGACTAGATTCACAAAAGGACTTAGGCATCTAACTGCCATTTTAGGCAACTATATTCCAGAATGAAGCCCTACTGGGATTCACAAACCCCATGATCTGCCACTGAAGCCAGTAAATGTCAAAACTTGCTTGGCACCTAAATTTTTGCAGTAAGCATTCTCTATGTGCCTACATTTCTGCATGTGCACTGCAGCCCCACCCCAGGCCTCTGGATACCTCAGCCCCAGAATGATTCATGAGCTGGGGGAATATAGGCATTCCTCTGCCAAAGTTGCCTGTGGGGATTGATCCATTAAGTGTGGTCATAGCTCATCTACTAAGTTGGACCTCTATAGGGGAGCTTACGTAAAATGGCTGGGTGGCAGAGAGGGACCTCCCTTCTAACTTTCAGCTTGCTGATTAGAGTACTCAACTGAGATGTTGTGAGATGCCCCCCGCCCCCCAGTTCAAGTGCCCTCTCTACCTGAGAGGGAGAAGAGATTTAAACAGGGTTGTACTACCATTCAGGTGAGTGCCTACACACAAGGCAAGGGGATATTCTGATGTGCGTCTCCATCAGTCTCTGCTGTTGAAGCTGTTCCATTGTGAATAAATAATTTTAAAAAGTCATTGGAACAGAGAGACTAGATCCTGGGTCTCCCAAGTAGAGCTCTAACCATCAGGATAGAGAGTCATTCTCATGCTTGAGATCTTTCTTGCTCTGGCCAAGTGACTCATTATTTATTTATAGTAGAACAGGTTCAACAGGACAGACTGAAGGAGCCCCCCATATCAGAATATCCCATATATAGCAGGTGAGTGGGACACTCAACTGAGAGATGGCAGATCCTTTCTCACCTCAGGTGGAGATAGGGCTTGAGCTGAAAATCTTTCATATCCCAGGTGAATACCCTAACCACTTGCTAAAAGTTATGAAGGAAGGTCTCCTTGCAAAAATGTTGTAGTCACCTAACCACAAGAGAGAATTTGCAGCTGAAAATCCCAAGCAAAGCAAGGTGCTGAACTTCCTGAGTGGAGCAGAGCTTAGGACACCTCCCTCTTCTTGGAATCCCCCATTGGCTAATTGAGATGGGGAACTGTTTAGCATGCTAGCTTTTGCGAATCCCATTCTGGGATGCCTGTCTCTCCCCATTCATTGTACAGGGAGCCCCAGTGCCTGACTTAGACTTCATTAATCCCAGTGATTTTTTAGGCACCTGAAAGTTAGATGTGGTGAGGCTGAGTGGCACCATGCCTAAGTTGCTTCGTGAATCTAGCCCTTTCTGTGCATGCTACTGCCTTTCTTTGTTATGTCTGTCTGGTTTCTGGTCACACTGCAGCCAGTGGGAGCCAGAATTAAGTCCTTCTCCAAAATAAACAATTAGGGAAAAATAACCATCTGTAATTCCTATAGCAGCCCTCAGTTCTAAGCATCCAGGCTGGCTATATGTCCATGGTAGTCTTTTTGTTGTGATATTATTGTCCTGTGTAGTCACTAAACTCATCAATAAAAATCTTTTTTAAAGCAACATTTGGTTTAAAAGGCTGAGAGGAAAATGAGTGTTAAAGTAATTAGATTTCCAGTCCCAGTTTCCATGTGAGGATATAATTGGAACATTTGTTCCAATTACATTTGCTTTATAGTTCAGTATGAATTTTCAATAGATAGGTTTGAGATAAGAAAGCAGCAATTCAAATGCAATTATATAAACAGTACGCTCAGCCTGGTATTAGCTTGG
This sequence comes from Malaclemys terrapin pileata, assembly GCF_027887155.1. Lineage (NCBI taxonomy): Eukaryota > Metazoa > Chordata > Testudines > Emydidae > Malaclemys > Malaclemys terrapin. The sequence continues at coordinate 8,301,999 of NC_071508.1, read as the reverse complement.
AGAGTATAAAGCACGGTGAGAGCTTGTGCTAGGTTACAGCCTCTCCAACTCCACAATGCAGACTCAGGCTCCTGTATTGAGGAAAGATTCAGCTGCCAACAGGTTGGTCTTTGCAGGTTCAGCATTGTTGCCGCTACTGGGTGTTGTAAACTGGACAACATAATGGCTTTGGCTGGAGAAACTATACGCTGAGAGAATTCAGAGGGTGATGTCCATAAATTTGTAGACACTGTCAGTTCAACTTTGTACTTTGGAGGCTGTTGAGCAGACCTTGGAGCTAATAAGAGCTTCATTCTAGGGATCCCTCAGCATGTATGGGAAAGGTCAGCAGCTCTGGTAGATGGTTGATTGAGTTGAACTCTTTACTGATCTGTCATTTGTTGTCATTTACAAGAAAGTTACTTAATTACTGGCAGTGTGCATATCTCACCAGTTCCAGTCAGTGGGCCTCTAATTAAAACAGCCAATTGGAGTGTCAGAAATGTGATGATGTAGTCTGTCTACACAGCCATTTCTTTTCATTCTTTCACCATTTTATAGGACTCGCTTTCTTTAAAGCCAATGGGATTATTTTAGGTTTTGTGTTTGAACTCTAGAGCTCATTGTTTCTTTCATGGGTCACATTTCTTAGATCCTTTAGTAGGGAGGGTTGGGGAAACTTCCTGCTATTTTATTGTATTAGCATTTTAGGACTCATTAACAGAAAGCTCCATGTAATGGGATTTAATAGGAAGAAGTGAACATGAGATTTGCCTCATTGTTCCATGTTTTGGCACCCTGCCTCTGGCATCAGTCAGTACTATTTCAAATAAAGGACTGAGGGTAGTGGAACTTTGTCAGGTTCTTGTTAGATATAATTTCATTGTCTTTCCCTTTTGTGAATAATATAACTGGTTCCCCAGTGGCTTTTCAGAACATGGCAGAAGGTCACATCTAATGCTTTCTCCTTTGATATTTTGTCTTTTCATCTAGCATGAGTCCCATCTTTCTGATGTCCCTTCTCTTTGGCCTGACTTTTGGGCAGGCAATGTCTTTTTGTGTGCCCACTGAGTATATCATCCACGTGGAGAAGAGAGAATGTGCCTACTGCCTGGCCATCAACACAACCATCTGTGCTGGATTCTGCATGACACGGGTACCAGGCGCTATTCTGTTCTAGGCGGGTGCTTCTATGGTGCCCACTTCTGTGGTATGAACATCTGAGGTCACTCATTACTTCCTCTAGAAAATCAGCGGGACAAACCATTCATCTCTTACGTTATTTACAATAGATAGAAAATCACACACTTGCCACATTTGGCAAATCATTCAGACACAGAGGCGATGGGGGGAGGGAGGAGAAGCATTCTGATGGATCTGGTGCCTATAGCAAAAATGTTGTAGTAGAAGATTGGCGGCTGCTGCTCTCGTTGCAATGGCTTCTTCTCCTATGAATTTGGGGGTTAGGATGGAAAAGAGGTTCTTCTCCCACTTAATGAGGGACAGAATTTTTTTTAAATTACTAAGCGAATTGTTTCAGTAACTTCTGCCTCATCATGTGTGCAGCTGGTAAGTCAATGCACTGATCACAGTGATGGCAGTACAGTGTGGGGAGAGAGGTGTCTCTTACATAGGCAGGTCTCATGCTACCCTTAGAGCCAGCACCTAAAATTCCACCCTTAAACCACTAGGCAGTCAGTGCAGGTCACGGAGCTCTGGTGTCACTTGTGGGTTTACCTCTGAGCCAGGCAGCAGGTGCAGCATAATGTGGAAATCTTCATAGAGATGTGGAGACTATTCACATGCAGATTTTCAGTGAGGGATCTCAGTAGAACTACACTAGAAATGCAGCCATTAGTCTGCAGGGAAAGATAACTGCCTTCTGAACACAATCAGAATGACTCAGGGAGGTCTTGAGTCACTGGGTCACTTGTGTATCCTTCAGTAAAACAGAATAACATCTCTCTTTTTTTTTTGTAGGACAGCAATGGTAAGAAGTTGCTCCTCAAAAGCGCCCTGTCCCAGGATGTGTGCACGTATAAAGACCTGGTGTACAGAACAGTGGTACTCCCTGGCTGCCCACGACACATCGTCCCCTATTACTCTTACCCAGTGGCGACGAACTGCAAGTGTGGTAAATGTAACACTGATTACAGTGACTGCATTCATGAGACAGTCAGGACAGACTATTGCACTAAACCACAGAAGTCCTATAATGTGTGAGCTTATTACTGAATGAGGTAGAAATGTACCTTCTGCCCCACAGTTAGCTAGTGGTTATCTATAACTGAATCATGAATAAAATTGTATTTCACAACAGATCTGCAAGTTGGTCTGTAGCATTTTTTAATCTAAAGGAATCCTAGCAAATTTACTGTTGTATCACCTTGATAGGACAAAGCAACTGCAACACTGGAGGGCACTGGTGGAAGTGAAGGGAGGCAAAAAGGATAACAATAATTGGTGTGCAGGGAGGAGTTAGGCATTGCTAGGGGGATGCGCCCTGGCCTATTGGATGATGTTCTAAGATGTGGCGATGCTGCTGTGTCATCTCCAGGCTCAACACTTGATTGTGATTATTTATTTTTGATCTGTTCCATGCCCTTTCGTGCCTTCTACACTGGGTCACTGCAGTGTGCTCATTTCCACTTTGCTCTCAGGTGCTGACATCCATGTATACAGCTTAATACTGTCTGTCTGAGAGATGCCTCTCCCCATGTGTAGTGTCCTTGGGTGCGCAAGCTCTATGTCCATGGCTTTAAACATCTGGGGCTGGGAATTCCAGAATCAAGGACTTTGCATTGAAAAACCCTCTTCCCCACTTGATTGAAGGAGCCTGAGTTTGTTGAGCTTTATGGCTTATCTGTAATTTATGTTGAAGGGTAAAGGGCGTGGGGGCAAGTTGAACCCTCTGTTTGAGTTTTGTTTGTAAAGATTATATGAAATGTGGTTCAGACATATTGGGCTTGGTCACTTTAAAAAAATAAATAAAATAGGTGGCACATGGTCCTCTCCCAATGTACGTTAAGTGGAATTACACATGCCCTGCTCCTCAATTTGGAGTCTACACCCACTCTGTGCACAGTAAGTGGCAGCCTTCTTTTAGGTGCTGAGCAGGCATGGGTGAAGAGTCTGTGCCCACTCGTAGGGAAGTAAGAGTAGGTGAATGAATGAATTTTTGCCTCACTATGAACCCCTGCAGATGTGAAACTGCAACAGGTGGCTCAATGGTAAGCTATAAATAAAACAGACCAAACACGCCATGAAAGGGCTAGGTGGTTTCTAGCAGGTGGTTCACAGCAGGGGAAAAAAGCTGCAGAACCCACTTATGGAATTTTACATCCCTAGCATTCACACATCTATTTTATTATCAGAATTGGAGAAGTCAGAGCTGGAAGAGGGCCATTCAGTCCCTTCTCTCCTCTGCCCAAGCCAATCTCACTCCTTTCACTTATCCAAGGACTGTGCGGGGGCCACGCAGGGCTGCAGCAAAGAAAAAATATGCCTCATTAATACAGAAGGATCACTAGCTTTTACTGCAAGGTGGTATGGCAGGCACAGGGTATGGATGGCTTCTACAAAGTTGCCATTAATGTCATAGAGGGCTTCAAGCTTTCCTTGCACCATATACATTTAAATTGCAGACTGCACACAGTGGATTTGGGGAAGGGGCCAAAGATACTGACCAGTTTATTCCTCTGCAAACAACAAAGAAAAAACTGGGATCAGCCATTACATGAGCTCACTGCCAAGGAAAAGAACTGGCTAAATATAATCAAAGGTAATATTTTAACATGGTTAAAAACTTTTGATCCAGTTTTATCCTCAGGTGCAGCTCCTAGCAAATTCAGTGGTTGCACTGTATGTTTGTTTGAGGGAAGAACTGGTCTTTTATTGCTGAGAAGTTCAAGTATGGAGTGAGTTATGCTAACAAGTTCAAGTAGCACCTATGTCTGCTGAACAATTAGGGTTTATGAGCATACAAAATCCATTCGGGGCTCACTCTAGAACCCATATTGTAAGTGATAAGTAGGCCTTGTACAGGATGTGCCTATCTAGGGTAGTTTGCCTACTATGCATGTATGGTCTGAAATGGCTTCTGTTTTTAGCAGTCACCAAAGCAACCACCTTCTTTACAAGGAAATGCTCCAAGTTGTAAACTATGACTTTTTATAAGCCATAGCCTTCTGTTCCCAATTAATTGTAAAGAGTGAATTAATGAAACAGCATTGATGGAACAGAGAACAAAGAGAAATACCAAGACAGACCTTTCTAGTCCAGTAGCTGGATAATCAAGTGCAGCTAATAGAGAAAGACTTGGCTCCAAACCCATTAGAAAATGTGTTGTTCATGTTCCCTTCATTAAATATATATATATCTATGCCTTCAACAGCATGTCCTTAACCTCCATGTAAGACTGAAGTCTTTAACCTGCCCCATTAAATTCCACCACCTACTGAAGTTCCAAATCAACTACCCCTAATGTCTGATCACGCTACCCTCTGAAAAGTACACAAAATTCAGTAAAGCAGCAATGGTCGTTTCACATATAGAGATTTATATCTCTTAGAACCTTTAGCACTGGGAGACATTCTCATACACTAACAATATGCAGACTCCTGTACTGCACTGGTTGTTGGTGTCACAAGTCTGACTCTTGGTGCAAAAGGATAATAGAAAATGCCATGAAAAGGAGACGTACAGCATCCCCAAGCTGGGGTGCAACACTGAGCAGCAGCCCAGGGGATACGTTGTCCCAACTTTCCATTAACTTTAGTTGATTAGTAACAGTATATTCAGGGAACCCCAAATTCACTAAGAATGTAAGTAAATCAATCTGAGTTGCCATTTGTTTCTTGGGTCCTCTCTATATCGATGATTCTTGCAGGTTCTGTTCCAACATGTCCATGGCATGAGGAGTTAGGATGAAAATCTGCCATATTGGGAAAGCTCAACAAGGAACTCCCCTACTCCAATAAAGTAAATGACTTGGGATACCAAAGAGAGGAGCAGTGACTAATGTTCTGCAGCCAGCCCCTCTCAGGAAGGCAGAGGGACCCTCCTTCCATCAAATTTTCCTGAAAATAGAAGACAATATATATTGGTTTTGTTACCAGGCTCTCAAACACGGCATTTACCACAGAACGGTTTTCCCTATACACATTCAGCTTTCATGACAGAGAGCGAAAAAACACAAATGTAAACTTGTGGCAGCAGCATGTCTATCTAATTCAGAACTAATGCTTCACAATCTATTAAAAGCTAAGAATATATTCTAATGGTCGGAGTCCTTAGATCACTGGCAAGACAGACTTCCAGCCCCATGCCACTGCACTGAAATCAGTGGAATTTAGAAACCTAAATGCCTTTGATCTAGGTGAAAGTGTATTGACATTTATATCATGGCAGTGAGCTAAGAATGGCTCCCACTTGTATAGCTCACCAGTGCCATTTCCCTCATGGGTGCACACAGCTGTCGATACCTAGGTGGCAACAATACAATGATGAAGGATATCACCACATTTTTGTTGGTGATATGATGTTTGAGCCGAGGCAGTTCATATACAGGCAGTGGCTGATTCTCAGTCCTTCTGCAATGAGGGACAAGACTGTTATTACTTGTGTTTTATCAAATAAGAAAAATGAATTCACATACAGCAAAAAATATCCCATTTATAAATGAATTGGAATATTAACTCCCGGGCTGTCTGCCTGGTGCTACAAAACTAGTTCACCATTAAGAACTCACTGATCTCCACAATTACACAAAATGACTCAAAGCCACAAAGAGTACAATTTTCAAGGCTGCCCAAGTCATACAAACCCCTAATTAGTCACTTTTGAAAAATATTGCCCATCATCATTCTTCATTTGTTACCTTACACAGTCAACTAGTCCACTGTAGCTGTCCTCACTTGTTCCTTTGGTTAGTGACTGGAGCCGTGTCTTTATTATTGGAAAATCAAAATGTTCCATGGTAAAGCATAGTGTTGGCTTGAACAGATTTATACAGGCAGGGCCAGGAAAGGACCCCTGAATGCTCTTTGAAGACACACATCTTGTCAGTTATCCATACTAAGACTTTTCTTGCTTTATTTTAGTAGACAGCAGAGACCAGAATGATCTCCTCTGCCCCATACCCAGAAGGATGAAGGCAAGTGTGTTAAATGCTGTTTGACTCCCCTTCTAGCCTAAAAAAAGTGCCACGTATTTCCACTGACCTGGTTGAACACTGAACAGTTATTTGTACTGTACGAGAACATACGGACTGCAACACTGATCAGACCATTGGTCTGTCCAGTCTTGCCTTCTGCAATAGCCAACACTTAATGCTTCAAAAAAGGCAAAAAGACTATAATACACCTACCAAGATATTCCTCCTCCTTTCCAAATCAATAGGAAGTTTCATTCATGTCTGTGTGAAGTAGCATATATTGACCTTTAATTTCCATTGAGTTTTCCTGGCGCCATCAGCATTCTTTGTTGGGACATCCTAACAGCACTCAAGGACTGTTTTTAAGGTCCCATTGATACAGCCACCCTCCTCAAAAACACCTCTTCACTACTCTATGGTACAGCTGTTGAGGTGCCTATCTCAAAGCACAGACACGAAGGGGATTGTTCTTCAAGTGACAGTCCCTATGTGGATTCCAAACGTGTTATAAAAAGCCTCTTACCATCACACGGATTGACACAGACTGCTGCCACAGAGCCAGCCACATAACCAGCTAGAAATAACTGATAAAATGGGGCTCTGTCATCCAGAGACTCCTGTCCTCCTCTGTTCAAATGTGCAAATAATGGAAAGTAGATGATGGAGAAGGAAACATCCCTGAGAAAAGAAGACACCATGTTTACATAACACCCCTTGATCAGCAGTTCTCACCAATGAAAGGAGAAAATGAGAAATGTACCATTACCACCTCAATAAAATGGCTCCAAGACTCCTGTAGAGTCCCTTAATGCCTTGCGTATGCAGAAGTGCATCTGCTATGTGTGTAGCAGATAATCTGTTTGTAAGTGCAGCAGGTCCAATGTCGTATGCTCTAGTCAGGGGAGAGCTGACAGCTACAAGTTTGCAGTCAGAACTTGAACAGTGGATTCCACTCACAAGCTGTTGAGATGCTGAAACGAAGCCAGAAATGTCAAGCTTACTTATTTCCTGGCACTCTTCCTGAAGTTTCAGATCTAGTTCTTCATCCTCAGTTCAGATGAGGCTGGAGAATCTGGTCATGGCCACCACCCAAATCACCTTCTTACAGGAACTGGCCTGCACTCAAGAAGTCTCATACCAAAGCTGCTACTTCTCGATGATCTTTCCCAACCACTGAACGGTGCTCCGACCTGACAAGACATTGCCAATTCTGTATTACCACACCCAATCAGCCACAACAGACTGACAGAAGATCAGTACAAGATTCCTCTTTGTCCTCCATTCCCCTGGGGCCAAAGTGTTGTACAGTACAAAGATTGATCTGCACTGATTGTTGCTCTCAGGCAGTGAGAACTAAAACCTGAAATAATATTAACAGCTCCATCATTCATGACTTCAGAGATCTGTGTGTAAATGAAAATGTGGCTCTTTAGCACAGACACATTAGCACCCAGAAATGACACTCAAAGCCAAGCACATTGTAAATGCTCAATTACCTACTCTCCCTGATTCCTGTAGTTGGATTTTCAGCATCTCCATGGGAGTGGTGATGATGACCTGGCATGTTCCAGCACCACAGCCTGCCACCATCTCTCTGGATATGGCCAGTCCCGTTCTAAAATGGAGACAAAAAGATTATGGGATAGCAATCTCTGTTTAGACCACAAATCATACAGGAGCAACAGAATACCTCACTGCCAATCTGATCATCTGTAACCTTATTCCAATCCAGAGTCTAAAAGGTAGTAACTTCTTCCAATCAACAAGTTAATTACCTGGCACTATGCCCAACACTGTGCTGCATCTGCTACTTAACATCTTGGGCAGCATAAGGTGCTGTATATAACTAGCAGTTTTGTTAAACAGCTGAGTTACTTTCAGTTCTGTTCAAAGCAAGGGGGGAAAGTTAAGATTAATAAAACTGGCAGAAAAAGCCATGTCTACCCTATGAGAAGAAGTTTTCTTCATTTTCCTCCACCATACATGTTTTATGCTTCTAGCTGCTGTGTAATGATGGCCAAACATTACAAGTGTGTTTGCAACCTAACAGGCTATTGTAATATTACATTGTTATGAACATATTAGTTCAGTTTTTAAAACTTTACTAATTTTGTGCCCTTCTGTACACATGTTCAGAGTTCGAGAGAAGCTGGCCTCCATTTATTTCAGCGGGACTACCTGATGTGGGACTGCCTTGGTCTTACCTCTGGAAGCCGTTCCACTTTAATTAACTAATAACAGCCAAAGCAGAAGTCAAGTGTAAGAAGCCCTCAATGATACGGGGATTTGGGTACTAACCTGGGCAGTTGGAACCTGTGGGTCAATTCCTCCAGCTCTGGGGTGGGGAGTTGAGTGAGCTTTTTCTCTTGAAATTGTTGTAATTAACTATTAACTGGGCCAAACATAATTTGAGAAACCCTGTGTGGTACAGTGGTTAGAGTACCCTCCTAGGGTGTAGAAGATCCAGGTTCAATTCCACTATGTGAGAAATACCCTTTTCTTTTGATGCTCTTCCACTGTAATTAACTATGAATTGGGCCAAAGGACACTTCCCAAAAGAGATGCCTTCTGTGGTGTAGTGGTTGGGGCGCTTGTATGGGCTGTTAGAGTACCTGCTTCAACCCTTGCTGTGAACAAGGGGTTTACAATGTGTATCAGCTGCCTGCAGGGCTGTTTTATTTAAATATTCCTTGAGTTACATTAAAAAAGAAATCACTCTTTTGTCCCCTGTGGCTAGGCTACCCACCCAGGCAGTGGGAGACCCCAGGTCCATTCTTAACAGGCTGAGAGAGATGTTGGAATAAGCTCTTGCACTTTTGAGGTCAGCAGCCTATCAAGCAATTCTGAGCCTTTCACTGGCCCAATTCATAGTTCATTAAACCAGAACAGCTTCAAGCAGCTGGGCATTCCCTGTCGAAAGCCCTTCTCCTTGGCAAGCAGAGGTGGCAATTGAACCAGGGTGTTTGACTGCCCAGCAGAGCTCCCCTAACTACCGTTCTGTAGCAGGCTTCTTGTGCTTTGCTATTGCTTCACACAAGTCATACAATTGAAGTGGAACAGCGTCAAAAAGAGCAGCCCACACCAGCCTATCCTTTAGCTCAGCAATTAAGGCACTCGCTTGAGAGATGCCAGACCCCCTTTTACAGACTTTCTGCTCATCAAGCAGATGGGGGAAGTGACCCATGGTCTCCCACATCAGGTCCCTAATCACTAGGATGGGGGCAGTCAGCAGGCTTCTGCTGCCTTCCCCCCACTGGTTTTGTATGGCGTTGAGGTGTCTATGGGTGTGTGAGAGGCACTGTGGAGCTCCCTTTCCTCTGCACACCTGCAGGGATGGGTGTGGAGAGAAGAGCTCTAAACTCCGTCTCCACCCACTTCTCTGGGTGCTCAGCTGCTGTGTTCAGCCATCTTTTCCCATGCCACTGAAAGCTGAAGTGGATTCACATCCTCTGGCTGCATAAGGCACAATGTCTATTCCCAGTTCCAAGAACAGAGCAATATTTTGGGCACATCAATGCAACCTGAGTCCAAGCTCCACCGTAGCATCCTGTTTGCTTTGCATGAGCAACATACAAGAACATGAGTGACTCTGTTTGCTTGTGATGTGCTTTGAATTCTGGTATTGCAGCATGGGTGCCAGGCCCTACTCTCACTGCTCGTGCAATGTCATGAAACTCACCAGCAAGGTGACAGGCTCTGCTTACACATCACAGTCCAGTCATCAAGGAGACTGTTTGCAATGTTAGATTTATTCTTTGACTTTGAATGCTTTGGATTAAACCCAGCCCCTATGTAGACATACCCTATCACAGTGGGTCTCAAACTTTTTTACTGGCAACCCCTTTCACATCACAAGCCTCTGAGTGTGACCCCCCCCCAATAAATTAAACACACTTTTTAATATATTTAACACCATTATAAATGCTGGATGCAAGTGGGGTTTGGGGTGGAGGTTGACAGCTTGTAACTCCCCCATGGTCACCTTGTGACCCCGAGGGGTCCTGACCCCCCAGTTTGAGAACCCCTGCCCTATCATTTCAGTTACATCAGCTGGCTCCAGTACCAACACACTGTATCAAAGGCAAAGCCACTGGGCCAAAGTATTGTGTCTTCTCGCCAGGCTCTGCCCAGTCCCCTCCCACACTGTTGCCTGGAGTTTATTGGCAAAGGCTTAGGCCTGCTCTGCTCTAGAGAAGGTATCCAGGGCTGTAATTATTTTACCCCTGTAGCTACACTGGATTGAGCCCTAGTGTGGATGCAAGTTTATCAGTCCCAAGGTGTTGGCTAGCCACACAGCTCGTTTTGCTTCCTAAACCAGACTAAACGTTCGTGCTGATATCGCTGCAGCCACACTGAGCTTGGGGGAAGAGCTTATGGAGCCGGGTGTTGCTTCGTTAACTGCACTGGACTAGTTAACGTGGCCCTGCTTTTGAGTGTAGACAAGCCCTTAACTGAGCTGGTTTTCACCATGGTGCCCATCACATCAGGAATCAGAAGTCTTGTGATTTGTTTTCTGCAGTGATGGTTTGCACCTCATTACAGTGGGGCAATAACCCAAACAATGGAATTTTGTACAGCCCTTTTCCCCCGGTGAAGAAGGAAAGCTTGGTGCAGGCTTATCTGTGGTGCCACACCAGGGTTGGGGGATGAGCTAGCAGTGCGTGTTGTGGTCAAGTGTTCCTCACCTACGGCCCTCCAATAAGGAGTAGAGATTAATAAGCAAAGTCCGCTAAAATCCACCCATCTAGGGAGTGTGGCTTGAAACCTGCGCTGGCATAACAAGGAACCAAGTAGAGTGTAGAGGCTCCGGAGCTGGGGGGCCACCCACGCCCAGCCACTTTGAAGCATGTGTTGGGGTTGCCACCTAGTCGTGGCTGGGCTGGTTTTTCTACTGCCTTGCTGGTTGCAATATATCCCTTGTTAAACACTGGCACATTGCAACTGTAAGCTGCAGGTGTGCACGGCTGCAATGGGAGTCGTACAGCAATCTCCCTACTCGGGCACACAGGCCACGTGGCCAGGAGCATGGGCAGCATGGCACCCGGGGCCCACTTTAAGTGCTGGGCCCTCAAGGTGCCAAAACTGCAGCAGCTGAGGTTCGTGCTCCTCTTGGCACCGGGATCTTGGCAGCAGGCTGGCCGGGCCCAAGGCTCAGCAGCAGGGGGGTGAGGAGTGGGATGGGGGTGGGAGGCAGGGGCAGTGGGGGGCTGAGGCTCCTGGGAGTGCATGGGTCATGGGGGGAAGGCAGGGGCTCCTGTTTCTAGGGGACCGCAGGGAGCTTCTCCTCTCTCAAGTGCTGAGGAAGGCTCCTGGGAGCGGGTGGGTGTAGGGGCTCATGGGAAGGCAAAGAGCCTTGAACCCAGCTCCCTGCCTGCAATGCGCCTGTGAGAGAGAGGGGGGTCAGGCTGCTAAGAAGGGAAGAGGTGGGTCTTAAATAGCATCTTTAGCCAATCCATTGTGAAGCAGACAGTGTAGTATTTCAGTCTGTTTATATGGTATATGGGAGTTAGGTGAGGAGCCATTTCAGCAAATGTATAACTTATTAAAAGACAAATTTTAAGTAGAACTGTATCCTAAACTGCATTACAGTATTGTACTCAATCATTGCATTTCAATGGGAGATTCAACTTCCTTTCTAGGAACAGAACAAACACCTGAAACTCTTACCACAAAAGTGGTCCATAGTCATGCAAGTAGTCCCATTTGTCTTCAATGGGATTGATCAAATGATTAAGGGCTTACAGGATTAGGTTCCAAGTTTGTAAATTGTTCTGGATGAAACTGACAATGCCTGAGCTCTCAGATCAAGAGCGTCATTCGAATAAAGGTGGGCAGATGTGTGATAAGTCAGCTCCGTTGCTAAGATGAGGAACATATTTTCAGCAAAGTTCTTGGCAGATTCCTGAGGCAGCTGGTTGAAGCCTGTCAGTTTCCAGCATTATAATCTTCACTTATTGTTCTCTCACCCACAAAGCCGGAAAATGAGGAATTTATTTTCTTTGTTTTATTGCTCCAGTTCCAGTTAACAAAAGGCATGTTAGACTAGTTTGGCTGCAAAGAAGAATTTTATGTACACTGGGGACAACACCTGATTCCTGTCAAGCTGCAGAACTGGGCTGACATCAGAATCCAAACATCCCCTGGTCAGTGCAAGCAGAGGCATTCCTCTAATGATTTGGACTTCATGTGATGCAGTTTGGATGTCTTGGATAATTCAGACTAATGGGGAGAAACAGAATCAAAAACACAGTTTAAACACCTTCCCTCCCCTGCACCCCTCCTGAGGACTAGCAGGGGCTGCACCCCACCCACCCTGCGGCCCCAGCCTGCCCCTAGTCCCAGGCTGCTGAGACCCAGACCTAGCCTGTCCAGCACGTGCGGCTGGGTGTGAAGAGGGGGCGGGGCAATAACAGCACCACGGCCCCCTGGGATTCGGTCACGCGCCCAACAGAAACTCGCTTTCGCCTTCACTGCCAGCCCCACCCAGATACTGTGCACATGCGCAGTACGGCCGATGGATGGCGCTGCCGGAGTGAACGAGACTAGGGAGAGATAGGGGTATGAGTGACAGGCGCAGTAGCCAATAACATGCGGGAGGGTAGGCGCCATCTCCTCCGGTCCTAACATACTAGAAACAGCGTCCTGCTCTCGAGCTCACTCACTCCCTTCGGCGTCGTCCGGTCCCGTCCTCGCTGGCGCCGCCGGCTGAGAGCATCGCGCCCTGCTGACAGGGGCCGGACCTGCCGCAGGGGTGCGCGGTGATTGGCCACAGCCGCCACTAGAGCTGGCCAATGCGGACCGGGCGCCGCTTTTTGCCCCACCCATTGCCCATGGTAACGGCTGGGGCTAGTTCCCCGCGTATGGCGGCTGAGAGCCGCGCGTCCTTCCTGTGGTCCGTATCCGTGACTCTGTCTGGCGCCAGGCGCTAAAGAGGGAGCGAGCAGAGAGAGCCCGTAGCCACGCCCCCAGCGCCGGGCAGAGAGACCCCGCCCATAACTCCCCTTTCCCTCCACGTCGGGCCGAGATAGCCCGTAAGGCCCCCACGTCCCGTCAGCGCAGAGTAGAGACCCCGTAACGCCCCGCCCTTCCGTGCGGGGCAGCGAGCCCGTAAAGCCCCTCCGTGCGGGGCACAGAGACCCCGTAACCAACTGCCGGCCCCTCAGCGCCGGACAGAGAGACCCCGAACCCCCCCTCCGTGCGGGGCACAGAGACCCCGTAACCAACTGCCGGCCCCTCAGCGCCGGACAGAGAGACCCCGAACCCCCCTCCGTGCGGGGCACAGAGACCCCGTAACCAACTGCCGGCCCCTCAGCGCCGGACAGAGAGACCCCGAACCCCCCTCCGTGCGGGGCACAGAGACCCCGTAACCAACTGCCGGCCCCTCAGCGCCGGACAGAGAGACCCCGAACCCCCTCCGTGCGGGGCACAGAGACCCCGTAACCAACTGCCGGCCCCTCAGCGCCGGACAGAGAGACCCCGAACCCCCTCCATGCGGGGCACAGAGACCCCATAACCAACTGCCGGCCCCTCAGCGCCGGACAGAGAGACCCCGAACCCCCTCCGTGCGGGGCACAGAGACCCCATAACCAACTGCCCGGCCCCTCAGCGCCGGACAGAGAGACCCCGAACCCCCTCCATGCGGGGCACAGAGACCCCGTAACCAACTGCCGGCCCCTCAGCGCCGGACAGAGAGACCCCGAACCCCCTCCGTGCGGGGCACAGAGACCCCGTAACCAACTGCCCGGCCTCTCAGCGCAGAGTAGAGAGACCCCGAACCGCCATAATGCCCGCCCCCCTCCTGGCCGACTGAGAGACCCCGTGGCTCCCCTTACCTCAGTGTGCCCAGCAGCATGGCCCCATAGCCCCCACACTGCGCCCAATGCCAGGCCGGGCTCGCCCCAGCTCACTTTCCCACCGTCTGTAGGGTGACCAGACGTCCTGATAAAATTGGGACCGTCCTGCTATTTAGGTGTTTGTCCCGCGTCCCGACCGATGTTGGGTCGGGACGCAATTTGTCCCAATATTTCGCTTCGCTGGTGTTTTTTTTTTTCTCCACTGGCAGCACTCGGCTTTTTTTTTTCTGCTCTGCCGGCGGACCCCCATGTGTCCTGATATTTACTTCCTCTCATTCTGGTCCCCCTAACAGTCTGTCACCAACCTGGCTCTCTCGTTCCCAGCACTCAGTCAGGCATTCTCACAGGGAAAAGGCTGGGCTTGTTACCTCAGGCTGGGGATGGGTAAGAGGGGACACGGTAACTATACACACAGAAATGTGGTCTAGCACAGCAGTTCTCAAACTGGGTTGTGACCCCATTTCACCAGGGCTGGTGTTAGGCTGGCTGGGGCCTGGGCCAAAGCTGAAGCCTGAGCCCCACTGCCCAGGGCTGAAGCCTGAGAACTACCACCTCAGGTTACAGGCCCTCTGCCCCAGGATGAAGCCCTTGGGCTTTGGTCCCTCCTGCCTGGAACAGTGGGACATGGGTGGGCTCAGGCTTCAGTCCCCCTCTCCTGGGGTCATGTAGTAATTTTCGTTGTCAGAAGGGGGTCGTGGTGCAATGAAGTTTGAGAACCCCTGGTCTACAGAAAGCAGCTGAGGAACTTGTTCTCTAATATAAGAACAAGGGGACAGTCAAACAGAAACGAGACAAATCAAAATGGATGAAATAACTTTTCACCCAGCGCATACTTAAACTGGAACTCCTTGTCAAAGGAAGTTATCAAGGCCAGAAACCAACTGAGATTCAAAGAGATTGGACATTTATATGGATAACATATATCCAGAGTTACAGTAGTTGATGCTAACCAATTTTGGAAGGGGTGTTCACCCTCATGCTTCAAGGCTTAAGCCAATCTCTAACTATTAGAGGACACCTAACATAGGGGACTGAATATCCCAAATTTGTAGAATGCAGAGTATCTATTGTATCTTCCTCTGAAACTATCGTAGTTTAGTGTCAGAGACAAAATACTACACTAGATGGCCCATAGGTCTGACCCAGTCTGACAATTCCTGTGTTCCTATGACTCATTCACACACTCAAGAAAGATCTTGGAGTTATTGTGGCTAGTTCTCTGAAAACATCCACTCAGTCAAAAAAGCAAATGGAATGTTGGGAATCATTAAGAAAGGGATAGAAAATAAAACAGAAAATATATTGCCACTATATAAATCCATGGTATGCCCACATCTTGAATACTGTGTACCAGGGACATGGAACAGCTGCCATATGAGGAGAGATTAATAAGACTGGGATTTTTCAACTTGGAAAAGAGACGACTAAGGGGGGATATGATAGAGGTCTATAAAATCATGACTGGTGTGGAGAAATAAATAAAGAAGTGTTCTTTACTCCTCATAACACAAGAACTAGGGATCAGCAAATGAAATTAATAGGCAGCAGGTTTAAAACAAAAGGAAGTATTTTTTCACACAACACACGGTCAATCTGTGGAACTCCTTACCAGAGGATGATGTGAAGGCCAAGACTAGAACAGGGTTCAAAAAAGAACTAGATAAGTTCATGGAGGATAGGCCCATCAATGGCTATTAGCCAGGATGGGCAGGGATGGTGTCCCTAGTCTCTGTTTGCCAGAAGCTGGGAATAAGCGATGGGATGGATCACTCGACGAACACCTGTTCTGTTCATTCCCTCTGGGGCACCTAGCATTGGCCACTGTTGGAAGACAGGATACTGGGCTAGATGGACCTTTGGTCTGACCCAGTATGGCTGTTCTTATGTTCATTCTCTCCCCCTCTGACTAGTTGTTCATTTGCACACTTGTTTCTGATTCACTCATGCAGCTGAACACTGATTCTCTGATTCACCCAGGCATTTGTTTAGACATTAATTCTTTCCAGTTTGCACCCATTTCTGCTTTTTGCGCGACCACTTGGTAGCAGTTCATTGTGAAGCCAGCAGCTGCTGAGGCTATGCTCTGCCATGCTGTCTTGGCTGAGGATTCACTGAATGCACTCCATGTCCTGCATGGCACTGACTGCAACTGCTCCTGTGGCAAGGGTGCTATCCAGGGTCGGCTCCAGGCACCAGCGCAGCAAGCAGATGCTTGGGGTGGCCAACGGACAGGGACGGCACGCCCTGCTCTTCGGCGGCAGGTCCCTCTGTCTCTCTCGGAAGGAAGGACCTGCTGCCGAAGAATGAAGCGGTGGCGGTAGAGCTGCTGCCAAAGTGCCACTGATCGCGGCTTTTTTTTTTTTTTGGCTGCTTGGGGCGGCAAAAACACTTAAGCCGGCCCTTGTGCTACCCTATGCAGGCTCTGGGCTACTGTCATATGCACACATGGTACATGGATCATCTAGGAAACAGGCTCAATTTAGCTCATTGGGGCAGGGAATGTCTTCTATGTAAAAGACCACTGCTCATCCCTGTGCAAAGAGATCAGTCCTTATCCTAGCACCAGTTCCCACCTTCTTTTCAGATCCTTCTGAAAACACAGTTCTTTCCCAAGGCTCCCAAATGTCACAATCTCATGCCATTGCTACATCACCTCACCGCATTTCTGAGGTTATCTCTATGTTTAGAGTCCTAGTATCTGTGTGCTCTTGGCAGCTCAGGCAGGGGAACCAGGTCTTTGTATATTGTACAGGGCCAAGCATATTCTCAACAACTAACAAACAGTAAGGGTGCTATCTACATCATTAATAGTAATCTGGAGCCAATGGGGCTGCTGGTAAAAATTGTTATTTTTACAATGATTTATTACTTATAACAAATACATTTGCCATTAACCGGGTCAAATCTACCAAAATGTCCTAAAACTCACTCTTTTATTCCATACCCAATTCACTCTGTCGCAGGACAGTATCTTGAACCTGAAGTGGCACAGACAGGCTGATCTAGTAGATCGTGTCTATGTCTAAATTCATTCCATAGTCAACAGTTACAAACTACTCCTGAGGTTTTCCATGACAAAGTTACTCTGCAGTCATGGATGAGTGGCAAGTCTCCATCTCTTGATTTTCCAGGCTAAAGGAAGTATTCTATTGTTTTTGTAGGGTGATGTTGATGTTAAAATACTATAAATACTTGGGCCTGAATGGGCAGAGATTGGTTGAGCCACCAGAAAGGGAGGAAGCAACTAATCTCAAGGTATGATGGGAGAATGATAGCATAAATGGTCCTGCAATTCCTAGCAGGGTTGGAAATGGAGTAGTTTTTGTGAGTGTTGCTCATTTAGTTAGGTCAAATAGGGACTATATTTTTCACCCTAAGTAAATGAAGTGTTTTGTTCAGGCAGAAATGGGTTGTGGTGAAGTGTGGAGGTTTATCTGTTTGATGTTTATGGCGCCCCTGTAGATTGGTGTGGGGCATGTAGAAATAGTCTTGGAAGAATTCGTGTTTTTAATAATTTTGATAGACATTGATTTTATTTTAAGCAGTTTTAAAATTTATATCTATTTAAATTTTCATAGTTATGCAAAAGTATAAATTTTAAGCATTTTTTATTGATTTAAATTTTTACACGTGGGAAATTATGGGAGGGATCACACAAATATTTAATGACAGGATAGGGGTTGAGAATCAAAAAGTTAAAGCTTTATAACTGTGAAAACACAAACTGCTAGTAACAGAAAGTGACTTTAAGGCATTTGACCCAAATAGTCAGTTTCTGGTATTATAAAATGAGGCTAAAAAAAATATGACAGAGAGGTCAGTTATCTTAACAGTGGCAATTTATGATGCCAAAGGACTGATGCATGTTAGCAGCACAGATGCTGGGGGAGTAATGGGAGACTTAGTTCTGGGACACTGGATTGCAGAGCAGAGACATAAAGTGCTGCAGGTCCTCCACGTACTGCTTAGATAGTCCAGTGATAGTCCAAAATCAGTTTGGGGAATGTGACATATTAAAAACTCATTAACCATGCAAATTTTTCTTTACTGTTATCCCATACTGTTAGGAGAGTAGATGTTTTAAAACAGTCTCAAACTCCCTGCAACCTCACCACACTGTCCCAGGCCTGGTCTTGGGAGAGGGAAGCATATTTATGAAGCCATTTCATTTCCCTTTAATGTACTTTATCCTGATGAATTTCAACATATTTCAGAAAGAAAATGACCCGATTTGCCAATTAACAGTATTTTGTGTGTGTGTGCAGGGCCGGCTCCAGGCACCAGTACAGGAAGCAGGTGCTTGGGGCAGCCAAAGGAAAGGGGTGGCATGCCCGGGTCTTCGGGGGCAATTCAGCGGCGGGTCCCTCAGTCCCTTTCGGAGCGGCGCAATACAGCTGCCGCCAAAGTGCTGCCGATCATGGCTTTATCTTTTTTCTCCTTTTCTTCTTTTCCTTCGCCGCTTGGGGCAGCAAAAAAGCTGGAGGCAGCCCTGTGTGCGTGTTGTTCTTTTGAAGCTTGTTTGTGATTAAAAGGGGGCAGAACAAGTTGGCGTTAAGAAGTGGGCATTTTACAGCAGAAAGTGTTATTGGGAAGTGTGTACGACAGTGTGTTGCATGTTTGGATCTGTGAACTCTGAGAAACCTCTACAGGGAACTGAGGGTGAGGAGGAATAATAGCATTGTTGCCTATGATTGCTTGGCTTTCCAGCAGAATCATTTTCAGAAATGGTCACACAACAGAGCAGTTCAGAAAAAAGGAAAAAGCGTTGGGAACAAGGATGAAGGGGAGTGGAAGGAGGATAGAACAGTGCACTTCCAACAGTGTTTTCATATGCGTGCATGTGTCACAGATGAATATTCTTTGTGTTACGTGAATGTTTTTAGATTATGATTTCAGAAAAGCAAATTGTGGGGAGTTAAGACATCAAATCTAGCATGTAAGGTGCAGTAGTAGGCAGGATTAAAAACCACCATGATGGGATCAGGCTTAGGACACCATAATTAAGGTATACCAGACTATGGTACAAATCCTCTGAAAAAGAAACATTCAAGGAACAAGAAGTGGCCAGTTTGGCTTCATGAAAGATTGATTCTAAGAACCAAATTTTTTAAATAGTGAGTCAAGGCTGCAGGGAAAAAATAAGTGCTGCAAAAAAATGGTACCTTTTTAATTATAAGGGGAATAAGAACAGCTTCTACAAATATTAAAGAGAATGAAGCTCAATTAGTAAAGGGGGAGGATGAAATTATTGGAAACCTCAATAATGGCTGATACTGAAACACAACTTAAAAAGGAGCAGTTAACAATACACAAAATATAAAGAAGTTTGAAAAATTAGTAGGGCAGGTCCAGTAAAAATAACTATAAAGAGAAGAAAAGGGAATACTTGGTAAAATTACAGTTGTAAAAATCTGCCTGTCCAGATTATGTATGTCCTAGGATAGCAAGGGGAATAGCCAGCGAATTTATTGCACCCTTGGTTGCTTTTGAAAAATCATGAACAACTGATGAGACACTGGAAGACTTAGAGCAAACGCTCTAAAGTAAGGGTAAATGGATACAGAAGTTAGAGGAAGTGGGAACAACTAGTAAGGAGACCAGGTTATGATTGTCCATGTCCTGATAACACAAACTTTAATGAGACTAGTTAGTTTCTATAATGATTTATACACATATATGCACATGTTCTGAAACTATATAGCCAAACCATTGTAGCACTTGAAATCACCAGGGTGGGGAGGAGAGGGGGCTCAGAAGGCATTTGAATGAGGGGAGAATGGTGGTCTCGCAGACTAGCTGAGGAAAGGTGTTCCATGTGTAGGGGTGACATGGAATACAGTACAGAGAGTTGTTTGGTGGGGAAGCAGCCATATGACATGTTAAGCAATAAATAGCATGGTGTGTGTGTTGGTGGGGGATGTTCTAAAAATTAAACCTTAGCATAAAATTGAATAGTAAAGCATTTGATACTGTCTCTTAAAATATAATTTCAAATGAATTTAGACTGGTTTGGCTAAGAACACTCAGGGGAATGAAAACTTATTTAAAAGGAAAAAAGGTAATGTGAAATGACAAAGGTCAGTATTGAACTGTGTGTTGGGGTACCACAAGGACTAACGTTAGGCCTATTCCTATATAATATCTTCAGTAAGGATTTGGAGAAGGAATTAAACAGCATGCTAATGAAATTCACAGATAATCCCGAACTGGGACAAGTTACAAATATTAATGAGGACAGTAAAAATATAAGTAGAGCATGAGGACAGAAAATTTTAGGAGGTTCTGTCCTATCCAGACCAGTGAGGAGCTAGGTGCCTTCAATGCTCTCCTGCTGTGACTCACAGCCTGGACACCGATAGCCATTAGACAAGCGACTACTAAGAGTCTGTGTGCTAAGCAGGCTGCTAGACTCAGGGAGCTGTTGTTACATCCCAGCCATACTGGTATCCACCAGCCTCGGTTACTACTATCCAAGTAACTTCAAACACACTTCCAGTCCTGAATTTTCCCCAAACCATGTGCCCTGAAATGTCCAATCCTTTCCTGGACCATTCAGAAGCATAATAAGGTTTGTTTGCACCTTTAAAAAGTCAGTACCCAACAGCTTGCCACATTAACTGGTGTTAACAATCACTTCAATTCATATACAGCATATTAATAAGTTTATTAATAACAGGACATAGGGCAAGTCATGTCAAGTAAAAGAAATAAAGGTAGAGAAGATTACAAGCAAATAAAAGCAAAAAACATGCTTCTAAAAGTCTAAAACAATCTAGCAAAGTACAGCCTTTGTTTAAGATGGTTTCATTCACCAATCACTCTTGGTCCAGCATGGTTGACTGTCTCTCAGTCAGGGTCTTCCACAGATGCACAGGGTGCTGGTTCCCCTTATCTTCATAGGTGAAAGATAACTTGGGTTCTTTGCTCCTTTCTTTTATAGTTCCGTGAACTTTTGAAATTAATTCTTCTGAAAGTTGCCCCCCCAAAATAAAGTTTATTCAAGTTCAACATGGAGTTTGGTGGTGAAGGAAGTTCCATGCTGGTTTCTTCCTCTGCTGGTATTTGCTAAAATGCAAATTGATCTGTTCCTATCCTCTCTGATGCAAATAAATGGTCACTTGACATGTCATTGCTAATCAACTGTGGTTACATCTGCTGGAGGTGTCAGCTTGTCCTTTGACTGAGAGGAACCTGTTTACCCTGCCTGACTTGTCTGCTAAACATAGTTTCACATTTCTTTCATATTTGTATGTCCCTTGGGCATTTACCATACATATACCACACAAGACTATTAATAATCAGTATGCTATTAGTTTTCCAATGATACCTTACATGATATGTATCAGATTCAGTTTATGACAATCAATTGGAACAACTGAAACTCGCTAACAGCAGTGATCCCCTGGCCCTCTTGCATGGGGATACATACAGATAGGGTCACAGGCTCCCCTTGGATGAATGCAGCTAAGACAGTGGATGGGGGGGGGGAAATGATTCAAAATACATATTTCAATGAGAGGGAAAAACATGGAAAGCAATACTGATGAGGAGCTAGGGGAGATAGTGACAGATAATTAGATCTGAGTTTGCAATGTGATATGGTTGCAAAAAAGCCCCAAACAATTTTGGACCATATACATAATCATCCTGTCATGAAGCAGGGAGGTGACCTTCTTTATACAGGTCTAGTGTGACCGACCACACCTGGTATACTGCATTCAGATCTGGTCACCACATGATCGAATACTCCACGAACTGCAGGGAGTTCAGAGAAGAGCAAGCTTCCTGAGGCATGAAAGAAGGCTGACTCCCACTTCCAACTGGCCAATATTGCCAATCCCCATTATCCATTTCTTATCTTTTCAAACAAGCATCTTCATGCTTTCTCCCGTTCTGCCCCTCACGCTTGGGAGGAGCTACCTGTAAACACTGCAAAGCTACCACATTATCCCCCTCCAAATCCCTCAAAACTTCTGTTTGTCATGCTGGCTACAAAAACACTTGACAATGAATACTCCTGCCTAGCATGTTAACCAATATTGTCTCACTGTTTCCTTGTACTCCTACATCTGTCTGTATCCTTCTGTTTTATACTTAGATTGTAAACTCTCTGGGCCAAGGCCTATCTTTTTGTTCTGTTTGTACTGCACCTAGCATAATGGGGGTCCTGCTACATCACTAAGGCATGGTGGTAATACAAATAAATAATGTGTGAAAAGAATGAGCCCAATTCAGATGGACCTCAATTCCAGGATTTATTTAATACATATCCCTTCCCTATACAACTTTGTTCCTTGTGTTCATCTACAATACTGAAAAGCCATTGAGCATGGTTCAAACTATGAGAGCTTTATTGGGCTGTGGTTTGATTGAGAGAGGACGGGGATCACAGAGTAAATGGGAATGTTTAGCAACCAATGTGAGTGTGGAAAGACTTGGAGAATGGGGCCAGGATATGAAAGGGAAGGGAAAGAACTAGGAAAAAGTGTATAAAGACAAAGAGAGAGTTTATCACAGCAGTTTTTTCCCCCCAGAGATCTTTGTGCCCTTCAGTTACTATGATGCTGGGTTACAGCAGAAAAACATGCTTTGCAGTTAGACGGACACCCCACCACTGTAAATACAGAGCTGGCGCTTAGTGTCTTGGGTTCTGGGCTGGTGTATTGCTGTCTGATTTGTTACCGAGAAACAAGGCATAGGATGTTCTGGCTTGCAAGGTGCATGGAATGAGGGCAAAGGGGCTCAGTGTGGTGGCGAGGGCTATTTCCAGTGCATCACTGGCAGCAGTGTTTGGAATTTTGTTCTTCACACAAGAACTGTGGGGGTCCCACAGCTGGAAGTTTCCCAAGCAGGGTGAAATATATATTGTGTGTATGTGAATGACAGGCCCAGTTAGCACTCCTCTGAGGCCACAAAAACTTGGACTTCAAAGACTTGTTTCCTCCACTTCTCTTTTATTTCAGGTTATTTTTTATTAGACTCTTTAAATTCAATACAGAAAAGTCGATAAAGCCAGTTCAGAACATGTCAAATGAAAACTAGTTTCAGCAACAGCACAATCACCTGACCAACATTTACAACTCAGGGAAACTCTCATATAGACAAATGCTCTTGCCCTCATAGGCTCTACAACAATAACATGATGTTCCAGTCCTGCCTAATGTTAGCATTTGGAATACAGGAAGAAGCATTCGATATTGGAAATGGGTGACTCAGACAATCCTGGTCTAGTAGGGAGGAGCATTGTAATGCACCAACACAGAAGGGGAAAGGATTTGACGGTGAGCTGTGTTTATAATGTACATTTAATAAGAATAAAATTTAAAGGAGTTAGTCTCCCAAAGGCCACAAAAAGTGGGTTTAAAAGGGTTCAGATAACAGTTCTGTTTCTTTTTCAGTACGGATAGAATAGATTTTGCCATGAAACAATTCCACTTGTTTCCAGTGGGACGACTGGAAATGAAACACAGCTCTTTATTGCGTGGATATTCCAGGGATCTACTCCACTCAGGTCCTGCTTGGCCCCAGAAGGCTACCAAAACTATTCAAATTCTGCCCTCAAATATGCATATGTGGCTCCTACAGAGGTCAATGAGAATTTCAGGATCTCAGTACAATTAAAAAAAATGTTAGACAATTATATGAATAATGAGAATAATAAGCCAATTGATGGGAATAGGAAGAAACTTCCCCTACTGGCTGCTGCTTGCTACAGATGTTTCTGGCCCCTTCCTCTGAAGTAGCTGGTACTGGCCACTGTCAGAGACAGGATATTGGTCTAGTGGGAGCCCTGATCTTATCAGCGCCTTGGATGTTCTCATGCATGTATGTATCGGAGGACAGAATTGGGTTGAGTGAATTCAATCCTTATGTGCTGATTTTCTAGCACAGACTATATTTTTTGGTGGTTTTGATTCAGATGCCATAGAAAGTTTCCTTCTCACAGCCAGATGGAGCATGTTGGGAAGAGTGCTGGGCCATCTGGCAGAAGTGCAGAGTTTGGGAATAAAATGAGAGTGTCAGATTTAAACCAAAGGGGAAGCAGCACAATGAATGGGGAATATTTCCACAGAAACTGTGGGTACTTTTCTTCCCAGATGTCAGGGTTGGATTTATAGCTCAACCACAACTGAATTATAAACAGGATTGCTCAGTCCAGCCACAGAAATGCCAAGGAAGGGCCTAATGAGTTATTGCTTGTAAAGCACTACAGAAGAATCCTAATAACTATTATAAGGGGCAGAGAGAATAGTAATTTCACCTTCTGTTGCTAGTAACCACTCGATAAGAGTAAAATGTCCTTCAAATGCTAATACAGGATAGAGGAAACTGTTACTAATGCAGTAATATACTGTCTACAAAACAACAGCATGAAATGGCGAGATGGGAAGGCCACACTGTTAAAGGCACTGATAGACATTTTAAATATGCTGCTTCCTGGCCTGATGCACAATCATAATCCAGAGAATTAAACCAATAACTGGTATCATTATGTTCCTGATCTTCAGTACAAAGTGCATCCAATATTCCTGGATAGCACTGGAACCCAGAGTACACATAACTGTTACGTATATAAATATGAACACAGTGCATAGAAAAAAAACCCTATTTCATTAGAAAGCAAGATGATTCAAGTCTGAATTTATTGAAATATATTTTCTTACTGGCACTCTTCTCTGTTTCTAAAAGGCACTTAGAAGTAAACAAGCAAGAAAGGTTTCTGCAAGCACCAGTCCTTGTACTGGTGCATCTCAAAAGTAGAAGTGGGCATCTCCAGACTGACTCCATGTTGCCGTAAGTGAAAAAGGAAGCAAACTCTGGCTATTTATTACTGTTCTGGTGCCAAACAAGATTCAGTGATTTTTTTTTTTAAATGGCAAGGGTGTTTGTGTGTGTTTAAAAAAAATACTCATTCCAGAGTGTGCGTGAGAGAGATGGATCTGCCTGTACAGTAAATGCCCTCCCGCATGGGATGCAATGAGCATTACAGTTATCTGTACTATCCAGACCATGAGACCCGATAGGATAGTACAGACTGGCCTTTCACAAAGGAACAGTGCCAATAAGGTTAGGTCTTAGTTAATAAAAGATCAATAATGCCATCATGTCTGTCTAATGGGTTATTTACAGCCTGCTGGTCTGCAAAGACCTTTTCATTTGACTGGCAAAGGCTAAGACAACTGCTTCTGTATAGCTATGTCTATTTTTTGCCAGCCTTCTCTTGATAGGGTATTTCCCAGCTCCACATAACTGCCACAGGGCTCTATGCCTTGTCTAGAGACTCATACTCTCTCCTAAAAGTGAACTATTTTGTCAGGCCCTGAAGTTCTGGCCATAGGCTCGTGCAGTACCCTCCTCAGTCCCTACCTTTATACAAGGTGTTTCCATAGGACTCTCCTCCAGTGAGGTCACTGCAGAAGGATGCAAACCTAGCTCTCTTCCTTGGAGCCAGCTACACTGTCTCCGTGTTGGCTTGGGGAGCCTGAGGCTAAGCCCAGAAATTCCTGGTATGGCAGTGTGTTGCATGCCCAGCTGCTTTACTTTTAGTGGAACACAGCTGCCTTAGGAGATCAATGGCCATTCAAATGCTGCCCATGAGAAATCACAAATGGCAAATGTAAAGGACAGGCAGGTCTGACACTCAAATATTATTAAATGAATTGCAGAAAAGGTATAACACTAGAATGATTTCCACCACCAAAATAAGCTTGAGGTTCCTTGGGACTGTGAGGGCAGCACACTCTGGGGTACATGTATTACATACGAACACATGCACTTAGGTTCATGTAGTGCTTGAATTAATGCTCTGATATAGCAAATATTTCTTGAAGTCCTATATCCTTCCAGTATGTTTCAATGGAACAAAGACTCTATTATAGTGAATGCACCATATTGTTGGAGAGCAGGGATCATTTCATTCAGATATCAGTTGAAACGAGCCTTTCTCCATTATACTTACTCTCTAATTTGGAACCCAGGAAAACCAAATCACAATTGCATTAGAAAGCTGGATAGGATAGACAGAGAGGCAGGGTTGCTACATGAGTTCATGCACATCTCTAGCACAGCCCCCTTTCTGAAACATTTGGGGGGGGGGGGGAAAGGGGGAAGAGACTGCTTTCCCAAATGAAATGAGCCAAAAATATAAAACTCTTAGGGCACGTCTTCACTACCCGCCGGATCGGCGGGTAGCAATCGATCTATTGGGGATCGACTTATCGCGTCTAGTGAAGGCGCAATATAATCGATCCCCGATGGCTCTGCCGTCGACTCCGGAAATCCACCGCGGCAAGAGGAGGAAGCGGAGTTGATGGCGGCGCGGCAGCGGCTGACTCGCCGCCGTCCTCACAGCCAGGTAAGTCGACCTAAAATACGCAACTTCAGCTACGTGAATAGCGTAGCTGAAGTTGCGTATCTTAGGTCGACCCCTCCATCCCCCGTAGTGTAGACCTAGCCTTAGTCTCGCATGTACTTTATTTTCCCGTTATGGAGAGAATACTTCCAGGCTGTTGAATGTTTTAAAAGGAACATTCTATTGTGAATAAATAAGAAAAATAAAAATATGGAAGCAAGCTATGTAAACTCAAGCCATGAGGTATTTCAAGGATACAGTGTAATTCTTACATCTCTTACCCGCAAAGCATAATTGCGAATAAGAAAATGACTCTTTATGACTGTAAAAATGTCCTGCCTTTACTTCCTGCCCTTATACCCAAAGGAGAGGGCGAGAGATTTGAGGTAAAAGCCCTGCTGAAGTGGTGATAGTCGCAGTAGTTCAGAGCAGAGGCAGAAATTAAGGTATTAAAGTGCCACTTTTGTTTCTCTCTAACAGTCTTCATGATTTATGTGTCTCCTACAGCACAGCTTGCCAAAGCCTTTGGCCACAAGATCTCCCACAACTTTGCTGCTTTTCTGGATAAAGGCTCCAATCCTGCACTATCCTCTGTGCTGTGTGGAGTTCTGGGGTCAATCGGCCTTTGTACAGGTATATGTCCATGCTAGCTGCTCCCAGCGTGGGACTGTCAGCTTCAGCTCTCTTCCGCCCTTTCTTTCGAAATCTCTGCTTTAAAAATTAATCGGATTTTAGAGACCTTTCAAACTCATAACTGTGATTTTGTCACACAGACTGGGTTGGGAAGCCAAGGCACAATTTATCCTGGTATAACTGACTCTGCATTACCCATCAGCCTCCCATCTCTCTCTTAACCCTCCAATTTTTGCCTGGTCCTAGGACTCCCCAAGAAGCCTTCTTTGTTCAGATGTAGGGCCCAATCCTACCAACACTCCTGCATGTGACACTGAAGTCAACAGGACTACTCACATGGAGTACATACTTCCAGGAACAGGCCCTTAGATATCAGCTCATTTGAATAAATCCAATTTATTAATTGTATTTCCTTTTAGTTTTGGGGAGATTGGATAAAACTACATTAAAAGTTTTATTTTAAAAATGGCAGTTGCTCCTACACTGATTATTAGCCAACAGGGTTCACTATGAAAGGGTTTCAACCTGGATATATGCCAGGGCTGTATGCACACTCTCACAGAGTGGGGAAAGTGCAGGAATGTGCATGCAAACATGTGCCCGCACAACATATGTCATATGCATGCATTCACCCACACAATATACTATAGATACACAGATATCTGTACTTGTGCACTCTTGCAGATCCGTATGTGGAGACAGGCAGGTGCTTACCCAATGTATATAGATACACAGGCACTCAGCCGTATATATGCAAAAATATTTAAAAACAATTTAATTTTAGGTACCACCTTTGCCTTTTCATTTTAAGAAAGTACATTTTAAACCCTCATTTTACTCATTTCAGTTTTCTGACTTAAAAGTTTGAACACAATTAATGCAAGTCACACTCACCAAATGGGGCCTTTTCCTCCCAGTTGGTTAAAACACTAATCAAAAATATATTACAATTATTAAACTCAGAGAATGCATCTTGTAAAGTTTAGTCTGGAAGTCCCGGAGCATAGAAATTGTGCAGTGAGTTCTAGAGCATGTCTCTTGTATTGCGGATAGCACAGCAGAGAACCATGCTGAATATCATGCCAAAGATCTAAAAGAGAAGGAATGTGATTTAGAGATTTCCATGAGATGCCCCTCTTACAAAAGTAGGCATAGTTATAAAACTGTCATTTCAGAACAATCTAATGATCTTCACAGAGGGGTAGTGGGCACAGATGACTGTTCCTCTCTACAAGTCTCAGGAAAGAAGACAGTTAACATGCAAGAGACATCACCATTACTCAGAGCTAAGATGATACGACCATAGCAGTGTCATAGATGTTTTAAATGCTCTGTAAGCATAATCCCCTTCCCAAATATCACTGGGGAGATCATTAATACTATTAATGACACGTCATCTGCACTGAAACAAGATCAGCACTATCACTGGTATCAAATCCAGCACTGCAACAGAAGACTTCAATTTCAGTCTAGCACAGAAACGTGGTTATAGGAGGTCTCTGTTCATGGAGTATCATGTGTACTTCTGAATAAGAGCAGAGCTGAGCTCTGGGTGTAAAGACAGGCTAACGTATGGGATTGCTGCAGGATACTGTGGGTTTACAGAGAAACCTAAACTCTTAATAATTACTGTACATGAGGCAAGTTTATAAATTGCATGCAAGTAGAATCCATAGTCTTAAAGCACAGGAAACTGCAGGGGAAGGTTAAAATGGAATCCAATGGAGGGTGCTAGAGTCTCTAGTAATTCCTCCTAGTCACAGTTTTTACCTCCAGAACAGAGTTTACAGGCAATAAGCAAAGACTTCATCCATGGTCATGAGAAACAGGCAAGCGATACCATTGAATCCCTCCCCCAGGAACAAAGGGCGACAGCTGGCCAGTCTTACCACATGGGAGGAACGGACTAGCACTTGCTTCTCCTTCCAGCCCAGATACCTGAGAGTTGTCAAGTTAATGCAGGACCCCAAGTGCGTGGCATCTGACATCCTCTCTTACCGTATATGTGCCCATCTCAATGGGAAGTTATGAAGATTAGATCCCTGTATGCAGTGTACACACACTCTTAGGCACTGAACAGCCTGGTTATTGAGACCCTGTCCCATCTGGATTGCTTTGCCATATTTTCCATGTATGCCATTATATTTTAGAAAAGTCACATTTCACGTTGCCTGTGGCTAACTGAATGTTATGACCACCCCATATTTCTGAGAATGTTTAAACCCCCCTGCCTCTCTCCATCCCCACAGGTCAGGTGTAGTGACCATATTATTATGCTCTTTAGTTTGAAATATATGAACCCTCCCTCCACATCTGAACTCAGTGAGCTTTGGAAAGTCCAGGTAACTCCATTAACTTCCTCCTCCAGAGAGCAGGTGGGAGTGTAATTCCTCAGAAATCTGGTTTCATCCTATGTCTTCAGGCGGCCATTGGCTGCTGAATCTGGAGCAGATCGCAGCAGATGCAGGCTGGAAAATGCTTTAATCTCCAAGCCTGTCAGTTTGATGGGTCTTCCTGCTGGATTCATGCACTAGTGTGACATCTAGTGGCCACACAGCTCAATTATGAACTTGCAGATTTTTGGAAATGGCAAAGCAGACTTTGCAAGTGAAGTGAGAAGCTTTGGGGATACGATTAGATGAATCAGTCACTGACAACATGGTGTTGTTTAATCTGGATACCTAACAGTTAGAAGAGGGATATATCCTGAAGCCACCTGCCTAGTTTAAATTCAGTTCTGTTAAAGCAATGGGCATAGGAATGAGGATGTGCTGATTTCTAGCTTCCAGGTAAGCCATGAACATCTATCACAATATCACAGGTTTTCCTTCACCAGATTGTTAGTGTGCGTGACCTGGGAAAATCAGTTCCTTACAAGCAACTGGTTAAACCACACATCTTCCTTCATGTTCAGATCCATTATGAGTGTACAGCTTGGATCCAAATGTTTAGGGACAAACACCACCAGTGCCGACAATGGGTTGGAATGGGTGAAATCTTAGGATAGCTGGTTGCTTTTCAGTACACTCAGCCTTTTTGGCTGAAGTTATTAATTTATATTTATTTACAACAGTAACAAAGTGGAATTTCTCCTAGATAGTCTGTATTCACTCTATGGGGATGAAAAATAAACTGGTAAAACTGGGACTCTCCAAAATGTATGTGGAGAGTAGAGTGACTCTCAGAGAAAAGACTCATCAAAAGTGTCAGGGAAAGTTGGTATCATATGGAAATCTCCCCGGCAGCTACTGCAGAGCATCTCCCAGGAAATATGGACTCAGGGGAGGGTGCAGGGATTTCATATAGACAGAAAAGACAATGATATGATGTATTTACTCACTGTGATGCCAGCAATTCCAATTCCAACGATTCCAACTAACTGCAGATTAGAGTTAATTAAATTCTGGATTTCATCCAGGCAGTTCTATTAAAAACAGAATGAAAGTTCCACTTAGCTCCTAGATAAATATTTCTAGATAATTTCCCTGAACCTCTGCCTTCATGTACATGGAGAAAGGCTAACACAGTGACCTGTCTGCTAACCTGCCTCTCTATGCCTTGTGCCCTCCTGGACATTTCTTGCTACTAGGTAGCTTACTCTCCCCTCATCTGAGCCATCAATAGGCTTTACACTGCCAGGAATCATCTCCTTTGTTGTCCTCACCATACTCCTTTGTATACCCAGGTGCCATCTCAACGGCATTCACATGTGGGTTTTTCATTAATAGCTTCCCCAGAAGTTAAAGCCAGCTATGTGTCTGGATACACTAAATCAGGGGAATATGGCCTTTTGGGATAATGATGCAACTGCAGGCAGGTGCCACAAAAAACTAGAAATGAGAGTGTTTCCCTCATTTTAATTGGCCACATTCCTAGCCAGGGTCCTCTGAGCATGGTGAAGACAGGCACACGCCATAATTCAACCTTCATCAGGCCTTTCATTCAGACTCCTAGACACCAACATCTAAGTGCCCCTGCTCTTCAGACTCTGTGACATTACTGCCACAGCAACCTGGGGAGGTGGTAGGGAGGCTGCAGACAACAAGAGCAGGAGGTGTTCACATTTCTGACCCCTCACTCTCCTCTGCCTCCATGCTGTTCAGCTGCACAGAGCTTCCCATGGCTGAGAGGGTGCTGGAGCCTATTCAAGGCAGATAGCAGCTCTGACTTTCCTGAAATATGATTCTACTTGTACATTTCTTCAATTTCTTCTTAAATAACTCTGATATGGACAAAGGATATTTAAATCATCTGAAGCCGGCTGATCTGACTGTGGACATTGTCTTTCCCCAGCTAGGTCCTCTGGGCTATAAACCTCAGTCAGTCCCAGTGTCATCATTAGTGCTATTTTTGCTCCTTGTGTGTCAGAGAAACTTCTGTTTCAAACTGACATATCTGTGGTGAGAGGTAATTAAAACAATCAGCGCAGAAGACACTTACCTTGGGCATCTGGATGCCCTCTGGACAGGTGGGCTTCACCTGAATCTCACTTTCTTTACCACAGCACTGAAGCTACACAGTTGAGAGAGAGAGAAAGTCAAAAAAGGGAGAAACTACAGGCTAGTTTCCTACTGAGACTCTGCATTCAATGGCAGCAAGTGGGCCAGTAACTAAAAGGAAAGACTAGAGACAGGGGCACAAATTTATCCCTCGTTGGTAACTCCACTCCCTTGAGTAGATTTTCATGTACATTGAATGTGGCCCAAATTCTCAAAATTCCCTTAATTTCAAATGTCTCAATTCTCAATGGAGAAGTAAATACCAACATCCAGAACACGTACATAAAAAAAGGCTCCCGGAAGGGACTTTATGGCCCAGTTCAGATAGTCTGACAAACAGACCAGACTGTTCAAGGCAATACAAATCTCTGCCATGGAGGGCCTAGCAGTTTCTAAATCCCTTTATCCAGGAAAACACAAATAGTTCAAGCGGCACGTGTAGAAATGTGGGCACCATGCTGAAGCTGCAGCAGAATACGCTAGAATCTTTATTACAGACAGAATATGCTGTTGGGTTTGTGGCCAGTGATAAATCAGCAGAATGTTTCAGTGGGTTTGTTTTTCCCGTTGACACATCTCTGAGAAAATGCTTGGAATTCTTCTTTGAGTCATAATTAACAGGCATGGGAGAAGGACAAGAGGTTCAGAGGTTGTGAAATGTTAGTTATGAAGAATGCTGGAATGATATAACAGTGACAAAAGAAAGGGTTTGATCTCTATGGGAGGCAGCATGGCTTGACGAAATGAACACAGACTTGGACACAAGTAGGACTCTAAGTTCTGATCTTGGCTTGGTTGCTGACTTGCTGTGTGGCCTGGGACAAGTCTCTCATTCTGTGCTTCAGGTTCCCTGGCTGTACAATGGGAATGATGACAGGACCTACTGTTTACATCACAGTAGGGTGTGGGGGCCCTGGGCAGGACGTTGTGCTAGGCACTATACAGACAGAGGTGAACTCAGTCCCCACCATGACGGGTTTACGAGCTCTCACAAGGGAGTAATTAGTTAGTGTCTGTACAGCTACTGTTCAGCTAAGTTTCAGGGACACTCACAAACTCATCCAGTTCTTGAGCAAGGGACATGAGGGCTAACTGTCCCAGGTGTCTGACAGAGAGAGGTGACGATGCATTGCGCGGGAAAAAGGCCTCTTTGTTGAGCTGGAGTGGACCCTGCTGGAGAAGCCAAAGCTGGTTGTTGTAGATTCTTTTGCGGATTGTTTTCTAGTTGGGCAAATGACACCTCGAGTGCACTGGGGACCAGATTTGCCCAGGACTCAGGCGAATGGAGTCCACTGCCCTCAGATTATTCTTAAGCCTGTGCCCTGTTGTGTGTTACTGGAGTTACTCAGCACTATGGCTATGAGGAACAGGATGGATGGGGAAGGGCATGTGTAATGTTGTGCTGGAGGAAACACACTGATAAACTGAAGTACAAGAGAAATCATTGGCACTGCACACCTGGTTGTGGCCTCTTCATTTCTATGGTAACAAATGTCATCGTCCAGATCCCTGGTGATGACATTATTAATTCACCATTAGTTTCTCTAGGGAGAACTTGGCCCAAACACAGCTTCAGAAACCGACGGGGAACATTCCTTGCTTTGGGGGGCAGGAGGCCACAGTATTGTCACGACAGGGTATTCTTTCCTCAAGTATGTGAATGAGGCATGGGGCCAGTTTGGCCTTAAGGCTTGTCCACGCATGACAGTTAGCAACAGTTAATCCTAATTAACTCCCCACGTAGAAAATCCCTTTGATAGCTGGTGCTGAAGAGAGCCCTTTGGGGCTGATGCAGCCCTTTAAATGCAGTTTGATTCAGAAATTTCCTGCCCATTCTGATTTTTTCATATTTATATTTGCATATTTATAGATTTTAAAGCCACAAGGGATCATTATGGTCATCTAGTCTGACCTCCTGTATAAAGCAGCCCACAGAATTTCACTCAGAAATTGAAGGTCTAGCAGTTTTCACTTCCAGGGTTAGTACTTACCTGCGATTTGAGCCCAGGACTTCTGGCACCTAAAGCAAGCAGCATACACTTGAGCCACCAGGTCACCTTTAAACAAACCCCTCAATTCTACTCCCTTAGGGCGCAGACAGTGGGAAGCAGTCACCCTTCTGCAAACCCTGGCATTCGATTTTTGAAGGACGCCACCACGGTGAGCACTGTTTAAGCTCACATGGGTTACTCACAACTGTGTGGAACTGAATGAGAGTTTTGTTGCTCTTCCCCATGTCCATCACATAGTCATCATAAGCTTCTTTATAGATGGTCTGGACCTCCTGTACTGCCTGCAGAAATCAGACAAGTCCAGTGAGATACTGAATTGGAGACAACTGGGAGCCTAACAGATCCTACTCCAAATCCAATATAGATCCCTGGCTTCCCTCTCCAGCCCCTAGAGTCATGAGCGACTCCTCTACATTATTTTATCCCTAGCGATCTGGTGGATTGAAATAGTAATAGAGATGCTCTGGGAGAGCAGGCTCTTGGGGGCTGAGAACTTGGGCAGAACCCTACAGCACTTGTTTACTATATGTCTGCCAGGCACTCAGAACCCAGGAGACGTTCACTAACAAGAGATGTTCATTGTTTTGATTATGTACAACTCCCCAGAGTGTCACCCACTCCCCTACAGCTCTCCAGGCAGTTCTGAAGTCGATGTTACTCTCACATACAGGGATTATTTATACATTTGGATTTTCTGTTCATATGTGGGAGTGGAGACTGTCCCATTCTGAAGCACAGCTTCTCAGGCTCATGACAACATGAGCTCTCTGTGTCTAGAGGGTCACAGAGTCCTCCTGTTTCTGTGGAATCCTTCCCTAAAATGTGGTCTTTCCCTGACCTCTTCAGATCAGTCAGCAGCAGGAATCCAAACCCAGTCCATAACATCAGAATCACCTTGCTACTCACCGCTTTTTTGCCTATAAATGCAAACACTCCAGCAGTGACTTCAGCAGCAAATATCACCAGCAAGCAGGCAAAAAACTGCAGAGAAGAAACAGAATTGGTACTAGTTTATTTTACATAAGGCCCTTTATACAAACTATGCATCCCAAATCATTCCACAAGGCTCAATAACACACAGCAGCAGAGGGAGGAAGGTGTTAGCAGGCAGAGGCAAGGGGGAAGGCGTGGTCTTTTCAGATTAGATTTTCAATGAGATAAAGGGCAGATGAGGTAGAAATAGACCCCAGGAGGTGGCTCCAGATGGTGGAAGTGACAGAGGAGGCAGTCCCAGGAGGCAGCAACTGAGTCAAGCTAGCAAGGGGATAATTTCACACATGGAAGCTCTTGAATGGGACCTGCTGGAGATGTTGGGTTAATAAAGTAGCTGCTCATTATGAGGAGTAAAATCAAGTTACTGATCTCTGACCCACGAGCTGTTCCCACCAGTGGTGAAACGGTGCACCTCTGAAGGAGATTTCTATCAGAATAACCTCCAGCAGAGAGATGGTCCATCAAGCCTGTTACTTACCGCTCCAAGCAGGCACTGAGATTCCCGCACTGCTCCACAGCACCCAAAAAATCCAACTGTCATCATCAACGCCCCTGCTCCCACGAGCACATACAGCCCTGTGGGGAAACCAGAACCAGTCAGTCTCAGAAGAGTTCAACCAGAACAGCCTTTCAGGCATTACATCACTTTTCTTGGCAGGAAGAAGCCTGTCATCCATTCTCAGTCCTGTGTTTGTGCCCCAGGGGACAGTCCCCTCTATCTCTACAGCTCCTCAGCAGGGCTGCTGTGTCCCCCAAAGGGAACCAGTCACCTCCT
Source organism: Malaclemys terrapin pileata (assembly GCF_027887155.1). Taxonomy (NCBI): domain Eukaryota; kingdom Metazoa; phylum Chordata; order Testudines; family Emydidae; genus Malaclemys; species Malaclemys terrapin. The sequence continues at coordinate 8,266,749 of NC_071508.1, read as the reverse complement.
TAGATCTCCTAAGGAAGCTCCACAAAGGCCAGCATGAAAAGAGTTCCATCTGTCAGGTCTCCTGTATGGAAACCTGCGAAGTCCAGCAAGAATTCTACTGCCCACCAATAGGGACCATGTTTTATACATCACATCATATAGAATTGTCTTATAGCTAGTCACCACAGAACAAGGAGCAGGAAATACAATCCTCTAAAGTCAGCACTGCTCAGGATCACGTCTCCCTGGAGTGTACGTTCTCTGTGGAGGAGAAAGCCTTTGCCACACGGAATTCCTGTGACACTGAAGCACCTGTCCTGGCCTCTAATGGGACCCATCTCATAGAAACCTCCATAGCTTTTCTAAAGCTTATGGGCTTGGTTTTGCCAGCTGGCCCAGTGGGTGGTTGGGAAACACACTGGATTGCTGTGCAGGGGGTGAGTTTGGGAAGCCCCACGGAACCATGCTGCTGGGATGGCTGGGCACCGTGCTAACGACACTCCGTCTCCTCCAGAAGGGAAGGCACAGGCTCTACTGCATGGTGCTGTCCATGGCAGCAGTATTTCAGCTTTGGAGGATACTGCTGGCTACTGGAAACGAGGTGTGGGGCCTATTGGAAAACTGATGCCTCAGGAGAAATGGAATGAGACCATCACATTACAACGCCTGGGGACAAAGACTGGCAATAAAAAGTCAACGTTCCCTAAGGAGCTGCTAAGGGTCAGCCACTGTGAATCCCAATGGTGAGCTCTACTTTCACAGAGACGGGGCATCTCTCAGTAGGTCACTGGATACATGAGATGCTTCTCTATTTGGATCGTGGCTTCTTTCCTGTGGAATAAGTAGCCGGGACACTTAGGCACACTCCAGATCCATTAACTAATCATACGAAGCACAACACGTGCCCTTATAGCATACTGATACAGATGCCAAAATGTCAGACACCAAGAGCTGAGAGGGGCTCATGTTATCAGCATAAGGCCAGGGACTTTCTTCCACAGAAGCTGCCAGCACAAGCAGCATGTGTTATACTAGGCAGTGTCAAAGAAAGAGAGACAAACCATGGTCAGATGGTCTGGTAAAGTGGTTATGTATGAAAGGGGCAAGCAGCCTAAAACTCACAGTCCAAGATTCTCATATGAGCTGCAGGCAGCACCTCCTGCAGGGTCTGCTGCCTCCAGCCAGATTTCATATTGCCCTCGATTTCATCAGACATGGTCCGAGTGACCCTGCAGTAGCTGGTGGGAACACTGTGAATTGCCTCCATAGTCTGGCTGGCTGTTCACAGCTAAGTGCTTCAGAGATAACTTGGGAGTGGTGGGTACTGTCCAGAAACTCTGGCTAACCTCTCTCTTGGACTTGTTCCCAGAAGAGCTTGGGGCCATCTGGCCAAAGGAGGTTTGCCTGTACAGAATTTGTATGGCATGAAGACTGGTCAGAAACAGTGACAATCATAAAATATAATGTATTAGTGGATACTGCAAGGTGTCTCAGGAGCAGGCTGGGGTGAGCCTGATCAGGTGGGAGAGGAGAAGAGAGGGGAGACTACAGAAAGGCCCCTAGCACTGAGGGACACAGGCTTGGCACCTCCATACATTTAAAACTAGACTGGCCAAAGTACAGTACTATAGAAAATATTGTAGTGATCATTTCTGACCCACTCTGAGAGCTATTCAGCTTTTGCCATCTCCAGCATCTCTGTGCACTTCTAAGTGACATGAGGTCACTTGCATGGTTTTGTGTTCTAGACTTTATCTGGGGGAGAGGAGACAGGTGGGGCTGCCTCTTCCAGACAGAGATCACATCTTATTTATATTTGTAAATTGTTTAATGATGAATGGATAATAATTCAGCCTGGCTGCAGGCTTTCAGTCAGAGCACAAGGAGGGTGCGCATTACTCAATGGAATCTATGATGCCTTGTCTTCAGGTACAGCACTGACCACAAACAGGCCTGCTGTCCGGCACAGCACCCTACTACTCCAGCCTTTGCCATCTTTGCATGGGGGCTGGGAACTCAGACATACTTAATGCACATCAAATGCTAAAATGAGCCTGCAGCACTTTCCATCCCACTAGCATGTGGGGGATGGGGATGCTAAGGTCGGTTGTCCCACTAGAGGGCACAGTCAGCCCTGCTTTCAGAGTCAACTGTACACTCTGCGTTTTCATACTTTTACTATTTTCTAATGTTAAACATTTTATTTTTTAAAATTGACCTGAATCTTTATCATTCATATAGCTGCCAGCATTGAATACGCACTAGGCCCTGCAGCATCCAAATCTGCACAGAGACCCCACAGAAGGGTGTAGGAATAATTGAGAGGGAAATAATTAAAACCTCTGCATTCCCCAGTGCATCGTGGCATCTCTCTTTTGGAGGACAAGTTCTTTGGGGCTCTCTCTGCATTTGTGCACAATATATTCAGCACACAGGGATGCTAGGCAAAATAGCAGAGCTAGTCGAGAAACAGAAAATATTTCTTCAAAAATTCTACAGAAAATAGTTATAGGTTAACAAAAACTTTCATCCAGTCCCATAAGATATCATCATAATCTTATTACAATACTGACAGCCTCAGAACTGCAGTTTACTCAAACTATGGCAGAGTTCCCGCACGCTTGTCCAGTAGCAAGGGACGATCTCACTGCCATGCCTCTGCTGTCATTAAAGTGCCACACTGGAGGGTCCAAAATCCCAATGGCTTTTCTGTCTCTCTCCCTCTGTAATACACCTCTACCCCGATATAACGCAGTCCTCGGGAACCAAAAAAATCTCACCGTGTTATAGGTGAGATCGCATTACATCCGGGTAGAGAGAGGAACCGCTTTTACTGCTCCCCGCCCCAGCTTCCCACCTCCCAGCTTGCCATGCCAATCAGCTGTTTGGCCTGGCAAGCCTGGAAGGGGGGGGAGGAAGTGGAGCAGCGGCGGTGTGCTCAGGGGAGGAGGCGGAGATGAGCTGGAGCGGGGAATGGTTCCTCTGCACACCCCCATTACTTGCTGCGGCCCTCCCCTGCCCCAGCTTACCTCCGTTCCGTCTCCTCCCACGAGTGCGCCGCAGCTCCGCTTCCCCCCGTCCCTCCAAGGCTTGCCACGCCAATCAGCTCTTTTGCGCAGCAAGCGTGGAGGGGAGGAGAAGCGGAGCTGAGCGACGCACTCGTGGGAGGAGGCGGTGGAGCAGCGGAGGTGAGCTGGGGCGGGGAGCGGTTCCTCTGCCCCCCCCCACTTGCTGTGGCCCCCCTGCCCAAGCTTACCTCTGCCTCCTCTCACAAGCGTGCCGCTCCGCTTCTCCTCCCCTCCAGGCTTGCTGCGCAAAACAGCTGATTGGCGTGGCAAGCCTTGGAGGGAGGGGGGAAGCGGAGCTGTGGCGCACTCGTGGGAGGAGACGGAACGGAGGTAAGCTGGGGCAGGGGGGCTGGGGAGGGCCACAGCAAGTAACGGGGGGGCGCAGAGGAACTGCTTGCAGTAACATGAATTCGGATATAACGAGGTAAAGCAGCCCGGTCCTCCGGAGCTCTGCTTTACCGCATTATATCCGAATTCGCATTATATCAGGGTAGAGGTGTATCAATACCAAGAATTGGTGCAATATAAATCCTGCTAAAAGCTAGTAACCACGTTATTTTTGTGGTAATGACTGAAATGTTAATGGAAGAGCAGCTGCACCAGCTGTTACACCAGAGAAGTTGGATTTCCTGAATGTGCTTGCGGTTCAAAGAAACTGAATTTACCAGCATCTTAGCACCATGCAGCTTAGTATTTACCTAGAGTCTTAGCATAATTCATGCCATTGTAAATGCACGTTGCAAGAGGTTTTTGACTGGGTTTAAGGTGGGGATGTACATGGGTCTGAATCAGAGTTCATCTCCATGCATAGGATGAGGAGGGTAAATCATATTATCTGACATGCCTCAAGAACATCTTTCATCATGTCGCCCAATGTCACGTCTGCCATTTTCTGAGGGGGCACTCAGCTCCCATGGTGATGAGTGCAGTGTAAATAGTGATGCAAATTTCCTGGACTTTGCTCTGTATGTTACCTTCTGCCTCCTCCTTCATCAGTTATTGAATATCTTGGCTAGAGTCTTTCCTATTTCCCTTCATGTTGCTTCTAGCTAGATCAGATGAGGTTCTTTGGGGCCTGCGGCTCTGACCACTTTGAAGAGTCCTAATTGCATTTGGATTTGCTCTTGCTTCAGTGGCAAAGGCTTTTAGCATTTTACTCACATGACTCATAGCTAAACTGCTACCTCTCATCGAAGCGTCCCTTTTAAGGCGTGTTATAGGAAGTGCCTCTCACTGCACTCGCTAAATAAATCTGTTAGCTCCCAGATTGGGCTGCCTGGTCTGGTGGCTGCAAGGGGCTGTGCCAATCAAGAAAAGCCACCTTCATACATCTCCCATTCAAGAGATCTCATCCCAGAACCCATCCCTGCTCTTTCAGGGATTGCTGATGCCTGACATACACTGCTGCCTCTAGCTGGAAAATATGAATAAGAGAGATTTTTAAAAAGCCAAAACTGAAATAGATTTTAAATGTCTTCTTCAAACTCACATGCGCACAGACACCAAATCTTTCATTACAGGATGGCGGAGTGGGTGGGGGGAGGTTCTGTGGCCTGCGATATGCAGGCAGGCAGAGTAGATGATCACAATGGTCCTTTCTGGCCTTAAAGTCTATGAGTCTAAAAACTGCCTGAAAACAAACTCATTACCTGGTCCTTTCCTCTGAACAGGATGTGCCTTCCATCACCTATGACTAAGTGATGGAAATGGAGACAGAGATATGTCCCTGCACCAAACACAAAGAAGTATGAGGGCGAGGCCGCCTCAAGCTCAGAAATAGATTTCCACTAAAAAGCAAGGCAGAAGAACTCTGTGTGAAGTAGAAGGACAGCCGGAGAGTGTGGGAATGTGATAGCTGCTGCCACTGAATCAACTGGCAGTATGGGAAATAGCATTGTACAGACCCCATCCCCCTCACAACCCTGCGTAGAGAGACAGGTTCTGACTCAGATCTTCTTTGATATAACCAGGAGTATCCCCTCTGAACTCAATGGAGTTAGGCCCATACAAGATCAATGAGGGATCCGTTCCAGTCATCCTAATACAATCACTAACATGGAGCCCTGGGTCATCAGTAACCTAAACTCCAGAGTCAGAGGCCTGTGTTAGGCTCATTCCCTTCAAAGAGTCTGGGAGGCATGGGGAACCACCTCCATCTTCAGCTCTTACTGCCAGGGCCGGATTAGGGTTAGAAGGGGCCTAAAGCTAATGGGAGGGAAGGGCCTAAGTATGAACTACATATTGCAAAAAAAAAAAAAATTACGTAGTCATCAAACATTTATCTCCATACATATTTACATATTATTTATGTAAAATTAACAAGTTTATTCTACTCTCACTACACTCAATTCTTCAAAACAACCAATTTTTTTTTCTAGCTTTAACTGAGGTAAAGTAATGAATGATGTCATCGTAATTCAAAGACCTGACGATTTCATTCTCAATGCTCAAGAGGGACAAAGCACTGAGATGCTCTTGAATCATGGTGGATCGGAGGTCACTTTTGACCCTTGTTAGAAGAGAGAAGGAACATTCTCCACTACAGTTAGTAATCATTAGTGACAAATACAGCCGTAAAGCAGTTTCAACATTTGGGAAACATTCTGTCACATTGGATTCAGTGATAACTTGGTACATCCAAATAGATTTGCTTTTGCCATCTTTTCTCTCTATATCTGACGGTGATGTGAATTCAACAAATTGAAGAAATTCTTTAGTAAAATCTACTGGGAGATCATCTGGGTAATTCTGACACAGACGTTTGATTCCTTCACTGATTTCAGAACTTAAAATGTTAGGCGAAAAAATGGTCAGTACACTAAAGGTTTTGTCAATATTTTTGTAAGCCTCGAGCCTCTAATGAACTCTTCAGTTTGTTGATGATTGTGATGAAGGTATTAACTCTGAAGGCCTCCTTGTCGCTGAATGAGTGGGCAGTTGCATCGTCACATGTCTTGTCTTTTGTGGTGTTTGACTGACTTATACTCATGGTTAGCAGTCCTTGCAGCCCCCTGAATTTCATACTCATCAAAACTATCCCGCATTTGTTGAAGAACAGCTCCAAGACTCCTCATTAGGTTTACAGCAGTGGAAAGATCAATCTGAGCACTTTGCAAGCTTAGAAAGGCACCTGCTGAATGGCTGAAGTATATCATTCCAGAGCTCACAAAAAATACCAGTTTCCAACGTGCGCATTGCATCACTCAGGATCTTCGCATCTTTTCTTGTTGCTGATTTTTGAGGCTCATCATCCTTGATGCTCTCTAGCGCTTCAAGGATGTTGGGGTATCCCAGAACAACTGCATTCACAGCTTCAGCGCTGGCACTCCACCATGTCCCTGAGAACGATTTGGGCACTGGGCATCCCTTTGGTACTGAATCTCTAAGAATCATCCGACAACTGGTTGATGCAGAGAAAAAAAAAAAAAACTGTACAATTCTTGGACAAATCCAAAAAAAAAAAAAAAAAAAAAAGAAACTGTTTCAACACAACAATCCATAGCAGACTGGCCAGCAAGGTTGAGTGAGTGTGCAGCACATGGTATGTAATCAACCAAAGCACTGCGCTCTTTATCTTTGCCTGCATCCCTGAATATTTGCCACTCATATTCCTTGCATTGTCAGAGCTTTGCCCATGACAAAGGCTGATGTCAATCCCGATTTCCTCACCGAAAATGAGTAGGTATGAGGGAAGTTTCTCCCCTGTGTGGCTGGTGATGTTTATGAAGATCATGACATGCTCAACTGGTCCACTGGGTAGCACATAACGCAAGAGGACAGTCAGCTGACCTACGTGACACATCTGGTGTTGAATCAACAGACACTGAAAGATATCCCGCATCTTTAATCTCATCTACAATGGCGGATAGTGTCTTCTTTGCTAGCAGTGCAATAAATTCATCACAAATAGTCTTTGATAGATACAATGTATGGCCTTTTCCACGATTTGCATGTTCATTGATGTGCTGAGCTAAGAAAGGGTCGAACTTAGTGATTAGCTCTAGAACACCAAGGTAATTGCCATTGTGTTTCGATCAAAAGGTCTCATCTGAGCCACGGAATGGCAGACCATGCTCAGCAAGAAAAACTATGGTTTCAACTACGTGTCTGAGAACGTTCTTCCAATAAGCACGAGCTTCCAAAAACTGATTTTCCATGTGGGTATCAATTCTGCCACTAACTTTCTTTTGGGCATGGTAGCTGCTAACTGACAATGTATACTGCTCACTCGTTGCATGATTGGTAATGTATGCAGTATTCTTCCAATCACTGAAGCCTTCACAGAACATTCCCCACTTTTTGGTATCAGAAAACAGGCAGCAATAAAAACAGTACACTTTCTTCTTAGAAGGCAAATAGATGAGCCATTCCTGCTTGCCAATCTGTTTGCTAGGCTTCACATATTCAAACATTGATTTGATCAGATAAGGATTCTGATTGGTGTACTCTCGCTTTGTCAATGAAAAATCAGCATCTAGATTCTGTCATTTCTGTGGGTCCTTCTCAGTCCAATATGCAATGAGATCTTGAGAAGTCATGTCCCACTCGCCTGGATCATTGGAGAAGGATATTTTTGTATTACTATCACTGGGAAAGGGTTCAGAGGAGTGGGGTGAGACTGCAGTTAGAGAAGTCAAAGGAGGTTGCTCCTTTTCATCAGGTGCAGGCACAGCAGGTTCACTTGGGCTGGTATTCGCCAAGACTTCCTCACCACCAGACTTAGCAGGAGGAAAAAACGTTAGGAGAGAAGGAGTACCTTCTAGCACTACATCTTGTCTTTTCCGTCTTTCTTTGGCCTCCTTCAATTTCTGCCAGCCTCCTTTTTTCGAGATGGTTTCTATTGTCCAGTGCAAGCCTACCGTGTATGAAGTTCAATATTGCTTGGACCCACAAACACTTACTTAGCCCGCAAAGACAAAATCACAACCACCATAAATTGAATTCACAATCTTGATGGATTAATTTGTACAAAGCAGTATCTAATGAGACAAAAAAATTCTTAATGCCCCACTACCGTTGCTCAACTGTTACTTCAATATGGAATGGAGGGCCGACAGTAGTGCCTAAAATAGGAGGCCCTAAGTCTATAGCCTTATTAGCCTATGGGTTAATCTGGCCCTGTTTTCTGCCTCTGAGCTGTTTCCCTTGTGAGCCACAAAACTCTGGAGGTCACTAATTTGGCACCCACATCAGAGCAGGAGGTAGAGCAAAAACCATGAGCATGTGTGCATGGGGTGGGTGTTTGATTACCACAGACACTGAGGCAAAGAGCCTCTTAATAATAATCTGGTGCAAGTGAAAAGAGAGTGGCAGATCAAGGCAAAAGGGGCCAGTTTCAGTCTGACAAGTTTTAGCTACTTCTCTTCCCACAAATACCTTTTGTTTGCAGCTGAGTACGGTCTCTACAGGTTAGGGTGACCATATCTCCTGTTTTAAGCCCTGTCAGGACAGCCAGGACTTTTTTTGACAAAAGTGGGCAGCCTCGCATGGGGGAAGGGGTGAGGGCTCGGACTAATCCCACAAAGTGTCCCGTTTTCCCTTTGGAAAATATGGTTACCCTACTGCAGGTGGAAAGGAACCCAGCATTGTTTGGGTTCTGTAAGCGAGAGCTTTTGTTTGGACTTACGGGACTGTCCCTTTAAAAACGGGACATCTGGTCACCCTTTTTGGGACTTTTTCTTATATAGGCGCCTATTACCCCCTACCCCCTGTCCTGTTTTTTTCACAGTTGCTATCTGCTCACCCTATTTGGACTCCAAGGACAGGCTGTTCACACCACCTCCTCTTGCAACTACACATATTCTGGTTCCCTAATCTCAATCAGTGCTTTGGGGACAGAAAGGTCAGATCTGTCCAAATGCTGGTTTGAGTCCCTTGCTGTTTGTTCAGTGCAATGGTACACTTCAGTGCTTTACCTTGGATGCTGGGGGCAGATGCATGCATGAAGAGAAAGTACTGAATATGGCCATGTTAATGTGACATTGAGTGTGAAGGCCAAATCTAGGTCCTCATTACAGACTTGGAGAAAATTTCCATTTGAATGGCCCAGCCTGCAGCTCCTCACAGCTTAGGAGTTCACCACATCAAACTCCTCATGCATTCCAATTTAGCAAAGCAACCCACCATGTACACTCGGCCCATACATTGTGGACAGGATGATGAGGCACCTCCCATGTAACTGAACCCAATATGGACAATCCTAACAGACAAACTACTTAGTATGATTTTATGGCAAAAAGGACATTCATAGATTTTTAGATTTTAAGCCCAGAAGGGACCACTGTGATCTTCTAGTTTGACCTCCTGTATAACACAGGCCACAGAACTTCCCCAAAATAATTCCTAGAAAATTGTCCTTTTAGAAAAACATCTAATCTTGATTTAAACATGGTCACTGATGGAAAATCCACCATGACACTTGGTAAATTGGTCCAATGGTTAATTAATTACAAATATACACCTTATTTCCACTCTGAATTTGTCTAGCTTCAGCTATTGGATTGTGTGATACCATTCTCTGCTAGGTACTCTGTGGGTACTTATAGACTGTGATCAAGTCACCCTTAACCAGGGTGGATAAAAATCAAGGATTTAAAAATAAAAAAAAATAAAAATCTAAAAAATTGGATTTTTTTGATAAAATGCTTTTTGAGGGGAAAAAACCTATCTAAAGATAGTTTTAATTAAAACTACATTATAGCTCAAAGATATCACCTCATGGAATAGGGATTATAAATTCTAATTCTATAGTATGAGACAATATATTCATGTAATGTTTAAGAAAATTTTGTAAATGAGATCCAATAGTTCATGGATTAGGGACCAATCTCATAGGGTTCCAGGGGCTTCTGTATAGATTATTTAGGTTAATCTTTCTATCTACCCAATGGGACTCAGTGCTCAGTCTAGAAGATACCATCAGAGATGCTTAGTTTTGCAGTTCTAAAACTGTGGATTTGTGTCTCCAGAGATAACATGCTTGTTAACAGCAAAAATATTTTTAAATAAATAATTTATAGAGGTGAGATATAACAGACCTCAACCCTATTGTCCCTCTGCAAATTTGGGTACACAGTCAATCCCTTACCTCTCTCTAAAAGTGCAAAGTTTCAAAAAATTCAATGAACAGAAGATTGTTGGGGGCAAAATAGATCTGGACAAGGAGAAGTCTGGAGATAATTGTGAGAAGGGAGGGATAGGCAATAGAAACAAAAGTGAAACTGTTTGAGCAGCATATTCCAGAAGTCTTGAGGTCTTTCTGAGTGTAGTCTTCATCGATTTGAGATCTACCATACCATTATCTCACTAGAAGAAAAATCCTATAATGGCAGCAGGCCGTAAAAGAGACCAAGTTTGGGAATATTTTAATGAAGTTCCTCTACCTGTAGGTAAGACAGGCATGCATGCAAAATGCAAACAGTGCAACAAAGAAATGCAAGGCCTGGTTGCCCAAATGAAACAACATCATGAGAAGTTTTCCTTTTCAGGAGGAAGCTGCGTTGAAGATGATGAAAGGAACATGTCTGAACATGCAGGATCTTCAGGTTGGTAAACTTTTTTATTTCATACTTCTTTGTCAAGGACTGCCTGTTTTCCTTCTGGACTATTTTTGAATTCCCATGTTTGAGCAAAAATATATATAGTTGTTACTCTATGGTACTATCATTTTAGATGCAGTTATGATAAAAAAAAAAACTGAAATAGGCAGATCTTCCTTTTACAATTTCACCTTTAAAGTAGTACTGAGTGACAGTGAATGCAATGAGTAATACTAAATAAGCAGTATGGTAATAATAATTAAATAACTGCACTGCCTTATTTTATTTAGGAGAATCCACCCTCAACCTACAGGATTCTGAAGACTATCCACCTTCAAGATCACCATAATTTTCTATAGTTTCAGAGTTATCTGCCAATAATAGTGTTTCAGTCACATCATGTATGTCACATAGCCACAGTATATCACCTGTAGCAAAAAGAAAAACGAATCTCCATCATCCAGAAACAACCATAGATAAGTTTGTGATAAGAACCAGATTACAAAAACAGGTAATTGATGAAAAAAACTGCCCCCTTTGTTTATGCAACAAACTCTCCTTTCCATATGATTGAGAACCCACATTTCATTAACATGGATCAGTCATTAAGACCAGGATACTGTCCACCCAACAGAGCAGATGTCACAGGCAAATTGCTGGACAAAGCGTATGAAAGAGAAATTGAGCAATGTGCAAAAGGTCTAGAGGGTGAAATTGTTAACCTGAGTCTTGATGGGTGGAGCAATGTCCACAACGATCCTGTTGTATGTGCTTGTGTGACAACAGAAGAAGGGAATGTCTTCCTTATAGAAACAATGGATACATCAGGAAATGCACACACTGCAGAATACTTACAAGAAGTAGCAGTAAAAGCTATAACAAATTGAAAAAAATTTCAAATGTCTAGTATGCAGCTTTGTCACAGACAATGTTGCAAATGTATGCAAGGTGAGAAGAAATTATTTAGAAGAGAGTGAAGAGAATTCCAAGCTAATAACATACGGCTGCAGTGCTCAGTCGATGCACCTCCTAGCCAAAGATTTCAGTGTTCCAGAAGTAAAGGCTAATGTTGTTGAAATTGCAAAATACTTCCGTAACAACCACTTTGCAGCAGCTGCTCTGTAAAAAGTGGGAAGAACCAAGCTCATTCTCCCACAAGATGTGCAGTGGAACTCAGGAGTGGACTGTTTTGAGCACTATATCAAAAACTGTCCTAATATGATGACAGTTTGTGAACGAAATAGTGAAAAAATAGATAGCCCTGTCACAGCCAAAGTTCTCAACACTGGGCTTAAGAGAAATGTTGAACACCTGTAGAGTGCCCTAAAGCCTATTTCTGTAGCCTTGAACAAAATGCAGGGAAATAGCTGTTTTATTGCTGATGTTGTTGAAATTTGGAAGGAACTGAGTGAGATCTTAAAAAGAGAAATAAGCAATGAAAATTTAAATTACAAGCATTAAAAAAAAAATGAATGGGACAAGCACTATCTCCAGCTCATTTTCTTGCAAATATTCTCAATACTCGGTACCAGAGTCAAACCTTAACTGATGAAGAAGAGGAGTTGGCTATGACATGAACATCCAGCAATCATCCCTCCATAATGCCAACTATAATAAACTTCAGAGCTAAGGGTGAACCATTCAAGAAATATATGTTTGCTGTTATGTTTTAAAGAAAGTCACACCAGTGAACTGGTGGAAGTGACTTAAGCACTTGGATTCAGAGACTGTTGAAGTGATAATCTCACTTTTAACAGCAGTAACTTCTTCTTTCAGTGTAGAAAGAATATTTTCTTCCTTGGGACTAATTCATTCCAAACTGAGAAATCGTTTGGGACCTGAAAAAGCAGGAAAGCTTGTTTTTCTTTTCCACATTATGAACAAACAGGAAAATTAAGGTGAAGACAACTGAGTTAGCTACAGAAGCCAATATTTAAAGTTTCTCATGTTGACCTGGCTGATATAGTTGATTTAATTTTTGTTTTTTTTAAATAAATATTTCATTTAACTATTTTAGTTAAAAACAAAACAAAAAAAACCCCTGATATAAAAAACTTGAATGTTTAACTATATGCTTAACTATATTCATATGCTTGTTTTGTTAAAATATTATATGTTTGCTGTTGAAGAAAAAATCCAGAATACATAATGTTGTTGTTTTAGTTAAATAAAATAATTTAAATGTCTGTCTGGTGATGTTCTCCTCCTAATACAGCACGTCAAGAAAATCCTCCAAATATTAATGATCAACCTGTTGAATTGGAGATATTTTTGAAGTCAGTGGGAGGTGAACTATCTGCTTCAATTACCTTTGGTAAATGAAATAACCAAACAATCAATCATTGTCTGATATAGCTGTAAAACTAATCTGAAAAGTTTTCAAAATAAATCATGTGACAAAGTTCTGTCCTTGACTCCATGGGTCCTGCATTTCCTGACGGATTTTTCTAGCCTCAGAGGCTCACTGTGACCCTCCACATAGCCCTTCTCTCTCTAGAGACAAGGGTCACAGTCTACTGAGCCATTTTCATCATAAGCCAGCAGGGGAGGTGAGGAGAAACAACCCTCCCTCACACAGTCTCTGTTGTCTCCCGGTATCAGTGATTAATCAGGGAGGGGAGGGGGGAGCCCGGGCCTGCCCTCTACCCCGGGCTCCAGCCCAGGGACCCTAAACTTAGCAGCTATGGAAGCTGACTTTTTGGAAATACGGCATGTACAATTCCCTGGGCTACTTCCCCACAGCAGCCCCCACTCAATATCTTCTTCACAATTACCTCAGGGCCTCCTTTCTTTCACCTGATATGGCTTCGTAGTACTTCGTTCCTCCAACAGCACAGCTCCCTCATATAGCTCCTGACACCCACACCGCACTGACTAACCGAGAGGCTTTTAACTAATTCCAGCCAGTCCTTACTTGGCTTCAGGTGTCTCAATCAATCTAGCTGTCTCTCCTGCCTTCTGGAAGGATCTTAATTGGCCCCAGGTGTCTTGATTAACCTGGAGCAACTGCCAGTTAGTTACCATGGTGCCAAGGAGTTGTTTAGCCTGGGGCTAACATACCTGTTCCTCACTACTTTACTGTAGCCATCTGGCCTTGCCCCATCACAATCACTTAAAAAATGTATAGTGTGTACCTTCTAAAAATGAAACCTACATCTTTCTCTGAGTTGTGAAGAATATGTATTAAGATTATAACAACCAACAAGAATGCACTTTTATGTAGAAATCCATGATTAAATCGAGTCTTCCTGACTAGTGATTTAAATCAAATCCACTCTGCCCTTAACCTTCTCTTTGTTAAGCCAGACAAAGTGAGCTCCTTGAGTCTATCACTATTAGGTAGAGAGCTGGCTGTGAAGGATCTGGGGAGAAGTGTCACTTTGCAATAGAGCTGGTAAAAAATGGGGTCTCATCTAAGACAATTATTTTTGTGAAAAAATCTAATTTTTGACTACATTTTTAAACAACTTTTTTTGGGGGGGGAACCCTTCAAGTTTTTCAATATTTTTGGAGATTTTTCAGTTTGAAATTGTGGGGAAATGCTCACCTCACTGTTTTGTGTTCTCTCCCTTAAAAAAAAGTGGGTAAAAATGTTAAAGTTAAAAACAGGAAGTAACACTTTCATTTTTAGCAATAACATTCTTCCTCTTTAAGTGAGAAAATAACACAACACTTCGACTTCTTTGTCAGTTAGAAAAGAGAAGGTGGGAGAAAATGGAAAAGAAGACACTTTTTAGACTTTTCCAACTGGCAAAAGCTGCAAAACTGAAAAGAAGTGGGGAGAAGTAGTTTGGACCCCACTTCCTTAACTGTACAAATTTTCATATAGGAAAACCATTATTTCCCAATGGGAAGATTTCAAATGGGGATTTTTCCAATGACAATTCCCACTTAATGAGGGCAACTGACAATGAGCCAATGGCAATCTCAGACAGAGAGGCCTACAGCCACCAGCAGGGAAGGAGGGCAAATGCAGATGTAAGGTTTAGATCCCCACATGTTCACAGCATGGAGCTCCACAATATTGTGTGGCCTGAGGAAAAACCCCACACAAGACAGAATCACTTTAATTTGCACTTTCTAGCTTTCCTCACTAGTGCATGTGTCCTGCTCAGGCATGGGAATGGGCAAATTAGTCTTCCCTGGCTACTGATATAAAGCTCTGGGACAGGATGCTATTTCTTTTTCTTTCCCTTGGCTATAAGGATACACACTCTATTTTGGAATGGGTAGGAGGCAACAGCTACCCAGCCTGAAACAGCATCTAGTAACAAGGATAAAGGGCATTTTGTGCAGCACCCGTAGCTGAATGGAACATTTGTCCTAAGCACTGACTGCAGAATTCTATCACCCTGAATTGTTTAGGAAAAGGGAAAAGGACAGAACTTTACAGCTGCAAACTGGGGCATGTTTGAGCATGTGTTGGGGGCAAGAGACGGCCCCCGTTTCTGAGACAGAATGAAAGGCTCTGTGAGAGATCTGCTCCTTTGCTGCCTCTGAGCCCTTATACACCCATGCAAATCTACAAACAACACCACTTCACACTAATTAACCTCAATGGAAGATTGCTTGTGTGTGTGACCAGTTCTTAATGTCAGAAATCCCACAGTACCAGAAACATCCCAGCTGTTGTTGGAAATCATGGGCCAGATTCTCAGCTGGTGTAAACTGGCAAAGTGCCATTGTCTCCAAAAGAGCTACACCGATTTACAACAGCTGAGGATCTGGCCCCATTATTCGGTGTGCACAGATTTTTACTATAAATATTCCTATCCAGTTTACAAAACTGGAGAGCAACCAACTGCTGTTAGCAACTGGAGAGAAATGAAATTATGGATTTACAAACAGAGGGAGATGGAACTCACAACTTCCTATCAGCACAGCACAGCAGATAACCATAACCACACCCTGTAACTCCTGTGAAGTTAATAGTTACTCTGTGGTTATGAGGTTTGCTTTCAACCGACAAAGTGATATGACAGATTTGACGACTTCTTTGTAATATTTGCCTAATTTACATTTTTTCCTTCCTGCAACTTTTTAAAATGTAACTGTCAAATATGTTATATTTAGACAGCTATTTAAAGCAAATGAAGCTTTTTGTGATATTGTTGAGAGTAACTGACAAGAGATTATATCACACTCCAAATGGTGATTTCAAGTTGCACTGTAGAGCTGCTGATTTCAGAATCACTTGAGTGTTCCAAATAGCAACCAGTACATGTACTTCTGTTGATATTTTAGGATTAAATTCAGAAATTATAATGTAAGCACCACTACAATGTAACCGCCCATCCTGCATTTCCGCCCCCTTAGTTAGGATATTTCCATGAAAACAGAATCTTTGTTTCTTTTATTTGCATCAGAGTCTAGAGGCCCATTAGCTAGGCATTATACAACACACGCTCAGAGTAGAATTCGCCTACTACTGTTGTTTATTCCCCCATCTTAAATCACTTTCACAACCCTAAATAATTATGTTGCAAGAATGTACAAACTAACATAGTGCAGCCATTGTCCATGCCAGAACATGGAGGTAGCATGCAGGGAGCATGTGCTATAAAACACTGGCTAATATCTAAATAAAGTACCAGTGTATGCTAGTCTATTAGACCTGATAGACAATTTTTAATGGAGCTTCAACAGTCCCAGTAGACTTCAAGATTACATGCGGCTTGATTAGTGACAGAAAAGTTATATTCCCTAGCGCTGTGTAAATCTCTTCAAAGGTTTATCTCCCAACACCTGTAGTTATGTGAGCACTACGAAGTGTACTGCCCTTGTGATGTTTGAATGCAAACATGGAGAATTTCTGGGTGCAAGTGCACAACAGTGAAGAGAATAATGAGGACCATCCCTTCAAGGTTGTTTAAATCAACTGCCTCAACCTTGGCTTTTGGAGCACGTGTAAAACTGTTGATATATACAGTCCATTAATAAACTTGGCAGTACAGCTCATACTGGGCAGATGAGAAATTATAAGATTTTGGCATAAATTGCTAGTTTAATATCTGCAGCCGTAACATGTCTCTGCTCCAAATCTGTCTTATCATCTGTGCTCAGCAGGGCCGGCGCTTCCACTAGGTGACCATAGGCGGTCCTAGGCAGGATTTGGGGGACGGCATTTTGCCGTCCTCGGCGGAAATTTGGCGGCGGGGGGTCCTTCCGCTCCAGGTCTTCAGCGGAAATTCGGCGGCGGGTCCTTCACTCGCTCCGAGACCCGCCGCCAAAGTGCCCTGAAGACACGGAGCAGAAGGACCCTCGCCGCCGAATGCTCAGAGGAGTGCTGCCGCCTAGGGCGGCAAAAACTCTGGCGCCGCTCCTGGTGCTCAGAGTCATTTGAGATGGGGCAGAAGCTAGAGAGGATCCTGGCTTCTTTATAGTGTCCATTAAAATCTCCTCTTGATACTCCCAGTGGATAGTCCCATTGTGAGTGTTTCCAGCTCTGTTAGAATGTAACACACGGTAGGACACTTTCCACATGATAGCACAAAAAAACTGATTGTGTTCCTTTTTCTATAAGCCATTTTCTATCCCTTTTTAGAGAGCTGATTCTAAAACTGGGATATTCTAAATAGAAGAGGGTGTGTGAAGTATAAGGGATCTAATTTAAGAAACCTATATGTGCCTGGGCTTTAGGTATTATCATGCAATGTCACAGCAAAATGTTCATTTGTTAATAGCCAACCAGGAATTTATTATCCCCAGTCAACTGAATTACGTGCTTTAGGGTGTCTGCTTCTAGAATTAAGGCAAGTATTGTCTTGATGACAGGGTCTGGACTAGGAACAACCGTACAGCTAGGAGTCTAACTTATGGTAGTCTGACTAGATCCTGACCCCAGAATCAGTTTTCAATCAGCTCAGTGAATCACAGAGGGGTAGGGCAGTTGGGACCCAGACAGCCTGTTGCTAAATGGTGTTGTCATAGGGGAGAGCAACAAACACAATGGCAGGTGCCAAGGTGATCTGTAAGTGCTTTATATAAAAGAATCATAGGCCTGGGGAGGGGAATGTGTCATTCATAGTTACAGAGTTAAAGAGCAGGTGCATTAATGAAACTAAGTTAAACAGCTGCTGCTGCTGCAGGGGAGAGACCTACAAGAAATGGCAACTCCACGCAAGGAAAGAGAAGAAAAGTGAAGGCAGATTCATCACCCAGCATCTCTTCAAGAGACAAAAGAAATCAGTTTTAAAATGTATTTTCTTGGTTAAAGGGCTCATTATACTCATTAAATGCCTCCTGATTCGGAGTATATGGAAAATGTAAAACCCAAGAAGAAACAGCACTGTCAAGCTTGGGGGTGTATCTACGTGGGGTCACACATGGTCAGTTCTGGGTCTGGTACTTTTCAATATTTTCCTTAATGACTTGGATAATGGAGTGGAGAGTATGCTTATAAAATTGGCAGATGATACCGAACTGGAAGTGGTTGCAAGCACTTTGGAGAACAGGATTAGAATTCAAAATGACCTTGACAAATTGGAGAATAGGTCTGAAATCAACAAGACAAAATTCAATAAAAGGTAAGTGCAAAGTACGACACTTAGAAGGAAAAAATCAAATGCACAACTACAAAATAGGGAATAACTGTCTAGCAGTATTGGTGAAAAGGACCTGGGGATTAGAGTGGATCATAAATTGAATGAGTCGAGTAGGTGATGCAGTTGCAAAAAAAGGACTATCATCATTCTGGGATGTATTAACTGGAATATCCCATGTAAGACAGAGGAGGTAATTGTCTCACTCCCCTTGGCACTGGGGAAGCCTCAGCTGGAGTACTGCATACAATTCCTGGCAAAAAGGTGGATAAATTGATACAGTCCAGAGGAGAGCAACAAAAATGATCCAAGGTTTAGAAAACCTGACCTCTGAAGAAAGGTTAAAAAGATTGGACATGTTTAGCCTTGAGAACAGAAGGCTGAGGGGGGATCTGAGAACAGTCTTCAAATATGATAAGGGCTGTTATAAAAAGGATGGGGATCAATTGTTCTCCAGGTCTACTGGAGGAAGGATATGAAGTAATGGGGCTTAATCTGCAGCAAGGGAGATTTAAATTAGAGATTAGGAAGAAATTTCCAACTATAAAGGTATTAAGCTCTAGAATAGGTTCCAAGGGTGGTTGCAAAATCCTCATCACAGGAGGTTTTTAAGAACACATTAGACAAACATTGGTCAGCGATGGTCTAGGTTTACTTGGTCCTGCCCCATCACAGGGGGGGTGGACTTGATGATCTTCCAGCCCTACAGTTCCATGATTCTATGATCAGTGTATTTAAACAGCTTTTTGTTGTCTGAACTCTTATTTCATGGTTACCTGACCTCCCCATGCCAGCACAGGAAGGTCCTGGCTCTCAGGAGCTCTCGGAAGGTGATAAAAGCCAGTGCAAGGTGAGGAGCTTCTAACAGTTTCAGTTTTGAATCAGTTTTTCCTTTAATGGCTTTCAGTACAGTAGCTTTCATTTTCCACTCAGGGTCCTTTCTATACAAACCTTCCTCTGACTGCAGGAGAAGAGAGAGTCGACTTTACCACCTGAATCTAAGGTGGGGGTTAAAAGTATATGCAAGGTAAGGGTTGATGTGCAATGGCATGATTGCCACCAGCAATTCCCAGTCCCTGGGCAGAAGGTGTCAGGTGTGGATTTGTGCCTTTCTGTGCAGACGCTGCTTTTACCTCCAGTTCTAATTTTAAAGGCCTGCTGGAATTTGATGGGCTTGTGGATTCGGAAGAGACTGAACAGGACTTTTTAAAGTGCTGACTCAGGATATGGTGCCTGACCCAAAACACACATCTAGGTGGCACTGAAAATGGTCTGAGCACAGGAGTAGACAGCTGCAGTTCATATGGTGTCATACTGCTGGGCTGCTCCTGTTTGCGTGGGCACCCACCACTATGGAGAAAAGCTGCTAATATCCTTCTGCTGCAGACATGACTTCATATCCTAAAGCATGCACTGTCTCGTTATAGCCACTCAAAGCTAGCAGGATCATTCAGCCTCCTCAGTGATCTGAAAGGAGAGCCCCAGCCTTCACTGTATTTCCAACCACAACCACTCTAGCCCCCACAAACCATCAGATTATATAACTGGGGTGGAGAAAGTACAACGTAATAAAGTGGTGAAGAACTTGTAATGTGAAGGGAGTGCTGCGCTTCTGAGCCAAGTGTGCTGCAGGGAGCTATCATCCAGGCTGATTCATTCACACAGATCAGTTTTCCTAGTACATTTCAAGGCAACATGGACTGGCTACATACAGTAAAATATAAACTGAAACTGACAATGCTGTGGTTTAATATTTTACTTGCTAGGAGATATACAGTGAGTGCCCTTCAGCCTGCTCTGTGGGGCCAGAACACAGACCTTCCCCTTCTGCCCAGCCAACGCTGGAGGAAAGGGCTGGGTCTTGAACTGTCCCATAAACACCAACAGACTCAAGTTCTAACAGACAAGTGGAGAAGTGACGTCCAGAGCCTAGGAGAAGGCTCTGTTCCCAGCCCCCACCTGGGAAAGTCTAGGACCCGTGAGGCTGAACACCCCAACTGCCACAGGGAAGAGAGATTCCTCAGAGCGCCACACAGGGAATTCTAACTTGCCTCTGCGGGCGGATGAGAGGGCTGGTCTGGGAGCCCTTGTGCTGGAGTGTCACATATTGTTGCTTTAACTCCCTGCTATAGAAGCTTCCCCATGTCAGTTCTCACATCACAAACTTAACGTCCTGTTTGACAGGATCATATTGTCTTCATTTTGGACTTTAGCATTTTAAATTTAAAAGCAGCGGCCCCACAGGTAACATCCCTACCAGCATGAGAAGTTCATTCAGGAATGGGAAATTACCAAACAGAGACAATGAAATGCACTCAACTAAAATCTTGGGTTCACCCAGGTGTCACTATCCCCTTTAGAGTGTGGCACATGAACCAGGCTCACTTTCCTTCCCAAAGAAAGCAAGCCACTTAATTTCAGATTTCTTGGCATGATGGTCTCAGGAAAGAAACAATCAAAAGGAGTTCCCTCTTCCTGCAGATCTTTGTTCCCTTCGACCAGTGCAGACATCACAAACGAGATGTGTCTACATAGTAGCAGCCCAGCACTGTAACCATATCCCAGAAAGAAGATAATTAAAGGAAAGAGACTTTGAAGATTCATCATGAAATCTAATGGGAAAAAAATCACTGTTTGAGAGCATAATCACAGCTGGAGCAAATGCTGCCATTATATCTCACTGCTTACAGCAGAGACATAAAACACATGCTGTTAAATGGTGTAAAACAGAGGCACTGGCATTTCTGCTATCAGGTGTGAGAACCTCAGTTAAGGCAGTGTGTGCAGTTCGCTAAGGCTTAGGATGGCTGCCTCCTCTTGCTCTGTGTATACATTTATAAACAGTTGGAACCTTAACCTCAATTTCAGCATGTGTCACACCCACTGATATGGGGTGAGAGACTGCAGGGGTCAAAGGATTTGATTACTATGGTGCTAAAATATACCCTTCCTGCCAATCCTGCTCTTGTGAACTGTAATGAGGAACCTGAAACACCAACAAAAAGCCAAACCAGAGATGGCCCTGAGCCTCTGACACAGAAATCGGCCTATGTCAAAATTCCCAGTCGGTCTCCAACCAAGAGGAATATTTCAGTGAGTGGAAAAGTTGGCTGGACTGCTTGGCAAGGGCAGCCAGAACTAAATCCAGGTGGCAAAGAAGATGCCTGATTGCTGGTGAGGGACAAAGCTATTGGGGTGGTTCATGCCAGCCAAATGGAAAATACAGGGGTATAATTATATAATTATCAATCATGTTAAAGTAAAAAAATATTTCAGATGCAGGAAAAAAACCCACCATAAATAAGTGTGAGAGGGAAACCAGTTCAAATCAGGTACCATATGAGCAGAATGTGTCTCCCTTTAGCACATGAAGAGAAGGGAGTTACCTCACAAGTGGAGAGCCAATGTTGAAGGCCAGTCTGAGTGGCCTTAGAACCCACCACAGCACAGTCCATTCGGCCTGTTAACTACATCCCATCTGCCCAGTTTTAACCGCGTCCTTCAATCCATGCTCCTCCAGAAGGAGATTACAGCCAGTGCCCTAAAACTAAGTGTATCACTCCCTCTGCACAACCCTTCTCTTCTGTGGCAGATATCTCCTCAGAGAACAAGCCTCACGCAGCCAAGTTCAACATGAATCCCATGACCAAGTTTGTGAGCTGGTCTACACCCCATTTTTTTACTTCTATAAACTGGTTTGGAAATGGTTGAAAGCAGTGTAGCTCCCTAGTGTGGATGCAGTTATACAAGTGTAAAGGTCCTTTTATCAGTATAGTTCATTTTGAAGCACCTTTATGCCAGTATGACTGTCCACACTAGCGAGTTACACCGCTTTAGCCATCCCTCTTTCTAAACTGATATGGTTTTAGTGGTACAAACAAGGAGTGTAGAACAGTCCTATGCTGATCAGACTGGGGTCCCCAGGAGCTCTCCCAGGATGTCCCACAGCATATGTTATACTCACTGCTCTAATGCTTTCCTCTTGGTCTTCTTATCCTTTTCAGTAGAATAGATTGTTTTCTCTTCCTGGTTCTCTAGAGTCTCCCCTATGTCAAGTGTGCATATTGCTAAGCTGTTCCTTGCTGCTCACCTTTCCCAACCACGTGGAGCATGCCAAAAGGACAGAATGGTGCAAAAGCTATCTCCAACATAGCTACAAAGCAGACTCTGAAAGCAGCTCTAATGCAGGCCCCAGCACTGCCTCTGAGTGGATATGATTACACGTGAGAATCTGGATCCTCAGGCTTGGAGAAAGTGGCTGCAGAGCTGCCATTATAAACAGGCTGGAGGAAAGATTTTTAATATAACCAAACATATTTATATCTCCCTGTCACATTGATGACAGCAGTGCCCTTGAGCGGCAGTCCCTTCCATAGCACAAACACACACTGCACTAGGACTCGGTGCTGTAAAATCCTGGCTGTCAGCCCGAAGGGGCCAGTTTGTCTGGAACAGAAGATACATATACAGCTCCTGTGCACTCCCTGGAAAAATGAGATTCCTGGAATCTCTCTGAATAGGCCCCAGTGGACAAAATGGGCGCGGTGACTCATACCTGACAGTTATGAGAGTCAAGTGCTTGGGGCACCCTCAGCAATGGGTGAGGTTCAAGCACCTGAACAGAACAACCTGCTGCACAGAGAAACACTGACTCTCTTCCTAGCTCTTCATGATGTAGAAGGTGCTAACATCTTTGCTAATAGCACAGTCCTGCCAAACTGCCCAAAGGCCACAGTACTATTCAGCTGGGATTTGACTGGACACTGTGTAGTCAACAATGTAGGTTCAAAGGGTTTCCCAGTACATTTCTGTCCTGTTCCTCAACTTCCCCTCTTAGCAGATAGGTTCTGCAGTGTAAGGGTTCTACAGATACCCAGACAAAGAAAATTAGCATGGCAGAAATTAAATCCAGTTTTGGATCAGGAGATACGGCTGAACTTTTACAAGGACATTCTCAAAGCCTCTGTTCAAAAGATCAAAATCTAAACACTCGGCATTTCCATTTAAGGCTACAGCAGCAGCTTAAACTTTTCAGAGATCCCACTAGGCATTCGCCAGAGGAAACGACTTTTTGCATAGCAAGGATGATGGAATCTACATTAAGAGGTTTATTTTGGCACATGAAGGGAAGGGAGTTACCTTACAAGTGGAGAACCAATGTTGAAGGCCAATTTAGTCAGGGTGGATGTGGTTCACTCCCAATAATTGATGAGGAAGTGTCAATACCAAGAGAGGGAAAATTGCCTTTGTAGTGAGCCAGGCACTCTACTTCATGTGTCAATATATATTTATGCCTGTATCTGTAATTTTCACTCCACGCATCTGAAGTGGGTTTTTAACCCAAGGGAGCTTATGCCCAAATAAATCTGTTAGTCTTTCAGGTGCCACTGGACTCCTCGTTGTTTTTGTGGATACAGACTAACACGGCTACCCCTCTGATATTAAGAGGTTGTGAACATCACTGCATCCCTTAATGCATATCACAGGCTGTTTGTCAGGGTTTAGCCATCTATCCATTTCATACTGGCTATAAATGAACCAGCAGTAATTGATTGTGATGAACAGAATAACTTTGTCTCTCCTCAGGTCTCTTAGGCCTTTCAGAAACACATAGGGAGGGGAAGACCTCCAGGACATGGTGTGGGCATTTCACCAGGTATCATTTCACAACGGGCTCAGAATGATGCCCCAGCATGCTGCAAAGAGTATGTTCTGCTGGAGGTAACATCTTTTGTAGGAGAGATCAATTCATTAAAATCCTGTGGGACATTTTGCAGTGAAGGGGTGTTGACCTGGTGTCCTGGCCAAATTCCAATCTGAATAATTGCAGTCTGCCTCCTTAAATGTCCACTTTGGTTTTAACAGGACACAGTATTCCTCCCTTCCTGTTTCTAAACTATTGCATAGTGAGCTGTGATCCTCCGGCTGCATTGTTTAAGACAGAATTGCTATGGATCAGAACTGAGATGAATGGGGCCCAGGACTGGAGTAGCAAGAGTTCTACAGGCCAGGATGGATGTGCATTAGGAGAGTTGAGCAAGTGAAGTTTGCAAGATGCCAGGCTGTAGGCAAAACCTTGAGGCCCTCACTTGCAGGAGCACTACGGTCAAGTAACTTCTAAATGACAGATATAGTGTCATTTGACCCACCAAGAGACTGGGGTTAGGGTCAATTCTTATCTGTACAATGGACATTTAACAGTAACTGGAGAAAGAGTTAAACTTGGACTAAGATTCCAGGGTAGAAATAACTGGTGCCGTGCACTGCCTCTGGGTCAGCTTTCACTTCTGGCAGGCATTCAACCCCTCCAGTGATACATATTTAATACTCTTACACTAGCAGCCAGGATTTTCTCTCTCTCTGGAGCTCCTCAGCTGCTGTTCTGCACTTGGCATTGGACAAGGATGAAATGACTGTGAAAATCAGATTACATTGAATGAACCCGCTTAAAGCTTAAAATAGACTGAATCTGACTTCTCCTAACGTGATCAGAGAGGAAAGGGGAAACAAATCAAGGGCATGGGAGACGTCTCACAATTGACAATGGATGGATGAAGAAATGGGAAGTATGAAACCACAGGCAGCCAATGCACAATAACCAATTAGGCACATAATATACATGTAACATCTGGAGCCCCCAGAACACCCCAACAGTGCTTGAAAAGCACATCTGGAACTCTGGAAAAATTACATCTTCCCAGTTTCTGTTTCATAAGCACCAGCATTACAGAAAAATTCAACTATGAAATCATATTTAGGAATTAATTCAGGTCTGCAAAATTTGTTGCCTAGGAGAGAATTGAGAGAGGCTGTCACTTGATGTGGCATGGAAGGGCAGGAGACAAGGTTTGTGCCATTCACCTGTCAGACCTTTTAAGCACCATTTTTGTATGTATCATGTAAAGTAGTGTTTGGGATCGTACCTGCTGGTGAAACTGAGGTTGGAGATACAGCCAAAGTCTAAGCGCCTTAACTTACCCATGTAGAAGTACTCTGGGGATTTTTCCTCCGAAGTTAAGTCTCCCAGGACCCCACCAAATCGCAGCCATAGTCCAAAGGCAATGACAGCCAACCCTGCCAGCTGGAAAGCAAACAGGCCAGTTAATAACTGAACTGCAAAGGACCGGAAAGAGCTGGAACATGCCAAAGAGTTGCAACGGGTGACTCCTTGTGCTTCCTGGAAACTCCAAAACTGCAGGATTATAAAGTCGCAGAACTCAGCAGGCCCCTCCCAATATTGGATACCAATGAATTTCTGTTACAGAACAACTGGCCTTATCCTCTCCTCTGACTCTTTAACACCACAGTGCTTTTCAACCCATTTCAAACATGACTTTCAAACATTATAAAGAACCAACCTCATCCATTCATCAAAATGGCCCCAAACAGCCTTGTAGGTTCTGAGTGCCACACAAAATGACAGGGCCCAAACAG
Source organism: Malaclemys terrapin pileata (assembly GCF_027887155.1). Lineage (NCBI taxonomy): Eukaryota > Metazoa > Chordata > Testudines > Emydidae > Malaclemys > Malaclemys terrapin. The sequence continues at coordinate 8,241,189 of NC_071508.1, read as the reverse complement.
AGGCATAGGGGAAGGTCGCCAGTGCTCAGGCTGCCACAGCTAGTTCCCGCAAGTCCAAACAGGCAGAATTTGGAGAATTCACCCAATGTGCTGTTACTTGGGTGTATCCTGGTGGTGTACAAACACCGATTGGAAAGTTCCCTAATGGGAAAATCTCATTTTCCTCTCTTCTGTCTTCATTCCCTCCTAGCCCCACAGCCACTCCCCATTCTGCTCCTGACCACCACAGTTACCTAACCGACGGAATTTGAAGGCAGGCCAACCCAGCTTACTCTAAGCCCAGAACATAAGTCTGAGGTCTCTGGAATTGGTGCATGTCCAGGAGCTGAGATGGTGGTGCCGGCCCACGCTGGCATCACACAGACAGAGCTACTGGGAGAGGAATAACTTCACTGACTGTTTTTCAACCAAAATCTTGTGGCCGTTGTGAAGCTGAATAAACAGACACTAGAGCCGGGCGAGTCCCCCTGCCAGTGTGTCGCTGGCCCTGCTGCATGGTCAGGCGGAGCACGGATACAATGGGCCCAGCCTGTGGTTGCTCTGAATCTCTGAGGAAGATGAGGTCAGGGCACACACTCCTCCCGCACCTCGGTTATAAACGACAGTCTCTCTGTTTCAGGAGGTCCAGCTGCTAAATGGCATTGTCCACATGAGACACGCCAGATTCTGATTAGGGGCACGTTCAAACCAGGAAAAAAAGATTCAGAAAAAGGATTATACTTCACTGGGGGGAATGTGCTGAAGTTAAGCAGGGCTAGGCTTGAGCAGCCCTTGGAGGGGAGGCCACCAAGGACAATCCTAGTGCTGCAGGGAGTAATAGTGGCCTTTTAGTACAGGACAGTCTTCACTACTGAACTGAGAGCCCCAGCAGGGAGTTAGGGGCACTGTCCCAATGAGGGACACGCTGACCATACGCGTGTCTAGCAAAGAAGGTATCAGTTTTTTCAAACATCAAGAAGAATCCCATTTGATATAAATACAAACCCAGTGCAATGGGATGTCAGCTCAGGAGAAATGTTTAGATAATGAGCCCAGTTCTGCAAAGTGCTAAGCCTCTTCTGGGAGCTGAGGAGTCCCCCGGCTCCCACTAATGTTATTGGGGTAGAGGTGTTCAGCACTTTGCAGAATCAGACCCAATCCTCCCCTAGAGGAACTGAGTGCAGAGCATTTAAGTGCACTGTCAATGCAGAAATGGCCGATTTCCTGGTGCTCTGCAAAGGACACTCCTATGGTAGATAGGGGCAAAAATACCTTCTAGGTTATCCGTCTGAACTGGTCACATCAGCATGGATCAAATCCAGACACTTCAAAGAGGACCATGAAAACCATAGACATCAGCCTGGCTGTTAAGGGAAACTCTGCCAGGGCTCCACCAATGTGGGGACTGGAGGCTGCTTCAGAATGACCCTGCAAACCAGAGCTCAGGGCCAATACCAACAGCTTTCATCCCACAAAGCTAATTTAGGTAAAGATGAAGCCAACACAGAACAGAACAAACGCTGTTGACAGAGTCCAGAGCCAAAATCTGCAGCCGCTGCCCAACCTGGAGGAGGGTGGGGGAGCCCACTGCTTCATCGCATCTTTGGCATCTGACAGTAGATGCCAAAGATGGGTCTGTCTGGGTCTCTCTCGTCCTACTGGGCACCTGTTCAGTACTGGTGCAAGTGAATTCAGCACAGACTGGAAGCAGCACTTGAGGGGATGGGCTGAAAGGGAGCAACAGGGCAAGAAAGCAAACTGTTGGCCTGGCTCTGGGGCCTGGCTTAACTCTACCTACACAGTGACAGCCTTCCCTAAACAAATGGACTGGAGTGAACTTCATCACTGTACACAAGCCAAGCATCCCCCAGTGCTGCGATCATACTGCTAGAGACTCTTGAGCCAGACTCATGGGCTAGCCTTAGGATTATTAGGGTCACCAGTAGGCGTTATTGGGAAATTCAGGTTTACTTGGGCTACATGTGCCTTCTAGGTTCAGCCAAGTTTTGATAGTGTCAGAGCTGTGTGCATGTAAAGCAACTTCCCAGCCAATCAGGAACAGAGAGATTGAAACCTGTCTTCTTTCTCAATACATTAAACAAGTCACAATAGCCATTATTTTCATGAAATCACATAACACAAAGCTTTGTACTGGTCCTGTTGGATTCACAGCTGCAGCCGGGTAACAGCACTCCCAGTGCACTGTGCACATTGGAACTGTGGCACTTAAACAAAAAAGGAGCTGTGTTCAGTTTAACCTTATTCAAAACCTACAAGGTAAAGGGGAAAATACCCCACCTACATTTGCCTAAAAGAAAAGGCTGAAACTGTCAGCTTCTGACAGAGTATGCAAAAGAAGGGGGAAAGAGTGAAAAGCTATTTAAAAAGTACATGTGTCCTTTTAAATAATTCTATTAAGATGTTAATGTATTGCCCTGGAAATGTGTGTTTTCGGTGTCATTTATGCCATGAATTGGGCCTGCTAGACTTTCAGTAGTTAAACATACTTCAGGAAAACTGCAGAGTAGGAAACTGCAAATGGCATATATGGTAGAAATGTCTCTATGGAATCAACTTTTCCTAAATGACCCATAGCTGGCTGAAGGGACCCCAGACTTGCCTAGGAAACATTCATCCAGTCAGACTGGGTTGCATGTCTTTCATTGAGTACGACTGTAAAGGCTCTTAACTGAGAAGCAATTTCAACAGGAGAGCTACTACAGGCAAACTCAGATATTCCCTTTAAGCGTGCCTGCCAGCCAAAGCCATATCATTTAGTTGCCAGTGTGGCTCCATCAGTCACAACAGATTTCTTCTTTCCTTCCTTTATGGGAAACCTCACCAAAGGGGGACTGTTAGGTGTGAGACGTAAATACAGTGATAGCAAGACTGCCCCCCAAAAAGCGATACTATGAAAGAAAATGCCTTTATTATCCTTTAGTTGTTTAACAAGCTTGGGTTGCATAGTCTGCACCCTTCTGACCATATTTAGTCTGAATCTCCCTGCTCAGGATACAAAGCAGCGATCAGAGCAAGTCTGTGTTTCCAGAAGGCTCTTAAGCAGTACCAGAGGAGAAGGTACAAGGATACATACCGATCAGCTGACTAACAGGTTACAGCCCTTCTGTCAGAATAACCTAGGAGGGGTTATTTACAACATAAATTCATGGGGAAAATTACAAGTATTCTGAATCCAAAGTATTATATATACACATTGTCTACTAGGTACTGATGGAGGTAGCTCTGGGCAAGCCCCACTGAACTGCTAAAGAGGCAGAAGGCTGTTTGAAGGAGATCAAATATTTTCTGTACCGACAATGGCATGTTTCATACTGGCTAGAACTTCAGTCACAAGGAAGCTCTGCAGACTTGGAGAGTTAGCAGTAGGCGAGAACATAGAGAACTGTGCCCTATTTAGCATTCTCTCCCCTAGTGTACAGAGACAGGGAACTATGAATGGGTTTTATATAGGGTCAGTGTTACAATATCACATACTTTCTGCTGAGAATGAAACTTTGGTTTAATTATTCAAAGTGCGATTGACGTGTCCTGTGTCCGAGGTTCCCAAACTTGGGTCCACAGAGAGCTGCCGGGTGACCTGGTGCTGGTTCTCCTTCTTGTTTCCAGCTGAGAAACATAGTGGATGTGAGGAGAGATGAAATGCGGAGCTGGAACAGCCTCTGTGACTATTTTTTTTTTTAAATGGACAAACACTTCTCACATTAAAGGCTACAAATATACAACGGCTTCCTAAAATCACTTCTCTAGGTACCCAATGGCCCTGCCCTGTCGTACTGAACACTTTTACAACATGCAGGTCACGCTAATGGTATAATTCTAGGAAATCATCTGCCTACAAGAGACAGAAATTGCTGATGGCAAAGAAATCCTTTTATATGATCACTAATCAAACTGGAAAATAAATATTACCTCAGGCAATTTTATCCAGAGCAGCTCTCCCTGAGAGCTTGGATATCTGGCAAAGAGCTGTAACTACACTGTGGATAACAACTAGGGATGTAAAATGTTAACATTAGTCTTACCAGTTAATGCGCCTTAACCGTTAACCCCCAGGCCGGCTGGCTGGCCCCAGCAGCCCCGCGCCAGCCGGAGCGGCCCCAACCCCAGCGACCGGATCAGGCCCAGCCACCGCTGCTTTAATTGGTTAACCGTTAAACGGCTAAAAATATTTTGTTTAAACGGTTAGCTTTTTAAATGGTAGTTACATCCCTATTAACACCACCATTAAACCCTGCTGTATTGTTTTGCAATTATGGGAGCTGAGGTCCTGTGTGTATAGCCAACATCTCCAGAGGCTGTCAGAAGTTGTTAAGCCATGGTGTTGGTTAGCAGACTTTGATTCCTCTCCCTGCTTTCCAGCAGTGGAAAATCTAAGCCATCTTGTGTTTGTAAATATCAAAGCAATCCTAGCACTAACTAACATTATAACCTCCTTCTGCTCAAGTGGCAGCTCCAAGGAGGATTAGCACAGAGAAAGGAAATGGGTTACTGGCTCCCTGCACAACCAACAGGCCAGGATGTACCTAGGATAAGTGACAGGTGCAGCCCCCAAGCAGGGCAGGACCTGGGCACTGGGGGAGTGAGCGAGAGGTGTGGCCCCTGGGCTATTGGACACTGTGGCAATGAGCAACAGGTGTGATTCTGGCTGAGAGGTCAAAGGGTACCCTGGGAAAGGGCCTTTCAGCCTAATACTATCGCTAATAGCTGTATTATTACAGAGTTTCCTTTAGCTCGTATTGAACTAGACATCACCAGAACTGGCCCTGTTGTTAAAACGATGATAGATACCACACTGTGTGTCTTAAATTGTGCGCTGGCACCCTGCACAAACTCCTGCTAAGAAAATTATATTAAAGGCAAAAACTAGGCTGATGCAATAAGGATAAGATATTAAACACACTAAAGGCAGGGATTCAAGGTGACGGCTCCCACAGCAACAATAACTAAGCCCCCTCGCAGCTAAAGTACATTTGTGGGAACCAGCTCCTTGTATTTCCCGACTTCTGCGCAAATAAAACCTCAGCCTTGGAAGCGGCACTAACAGCAAGCCCCAACATGCATTGTTACATTGCACGTTTGCTTCAGAGTCCCACTCCATGACCTCTATAGCACTGACATCCAGAAAGACTCCAAACCCAACCGTGCTCCTTACACGGCCATCTCAAAGACAGGGGAACTCTTGCCACGTCTGGTGTATGCAAAGACTCTCGAGGACCCTGTACATACCCAGCCTGAAAAGACCACTCCAGTGACTGACAATGATCTGTTGCTGAACAGAAGGTCTTAGTAATACATGGGGAGCAGAATTTTATTAGTATGTTTGGCAGTACTTTGGGGTACTTCAAGTCTCTTGCAATGTTTGACTGTATGTGGAAAACTGCCCTGCCTTTTCTGGTAGGCAAATGACATAGCATCCCTCATGTACCAGTGGGTGGCGTTTTCACCTGTTTGTAACTTCTTTATCTTTGAAGCTGTTTTTGTTTTTTTGCAGACTTAGCAAACCCACACCCCTCTCTATCTAATCTATGTATCTATTGCATCTCTAGAACATCTGCACTTGTGCTATGTGGGTGCACAGGATGACATAGATGGCAACTTTTATCCAAACTGGCTTTGAGTTATCCAGGCAGAGAAAGGCATGAGTAGGATTTTATCTTTAAAAGAGCAGAAATCCTCCTCACTCCATTCCAAAATACCTGCATAATAATTTTAAAAGAACCACTGAAAAGAAAAATGAGAAAATTCAGCCCAAAAGATAATTTTGCTAGAAACTTACAAGCCACTGAATAAAGCACTTAAAAAGCCAGTGATGTTTAAAGTACACACAAGTGCTAAGGGAACATATTTATCTTCTATAACTTTAGATGAACCATCTGATGTTTTGATTACTATCGGAAGTGACCAAAACTCAACTGGCAGCATATGGTGTGAACTGAGTGTGCATCTGAAGAGCATCAGGTTGCTCTCATGCAGATGTGCTGAGACCACTGCCTGTCATACTGACCAATACTGTCTCATTGTTTCCTTTTATTCACATCTGTCTGTATCCACCTGTTGTCTCCTGTCTTTTACTTAGGCAGTAAGCTCCTTGGGGCAGGGACCTTTTTTTGTTCTGTGTTTGTACAGCACCTAGCTCGATGGGGTCCTGGTCCATGCCGGGGGCTCCTGGGCTCTGCCCTGACACACATTATTATTATTTATTCTTTGTGCTGTGTGATGGGGAGATGGAATGAAGCACAGATGACAGATACTAGTCTCACCATCTAATGCATTACTGGAAGGCACTCACATACTATGGTGATGAGGGCACTAAAAAGTACCTATATGAAATGGAATGTATGTATGGGAAGCCCAGTTACTCTCATTGATGATACACGGAGCGTGTTTGTGTGTGCATGTAGAGAAGTCCCTGAATGCCTAGTCACCCCTAATAAATTTGTTAGTCTCTAAGGTGCCACAAGTACTCCTGTTCTTCTAGTCACCCCTAGTGAGCAAACACGGTAGGTATGTACACATATCTGTACACTGAAGGAGCCTGCTCATAGCTGGGCCTTCTAATTTTGAGCAGGCCCCGAGAATACAGACTGTGCTATTCTTTCCTTCCAGTGATCATTAGAGGGTCTCAAGTTTTGAGGGCTGGTGCAACATCATCCCATATCAGTATGGTGCTGCAATGGAATGATGTTTCATCACCATATCAGGATGTTGTTCAATGAACTGACCACACTGTGATGGAAAGCATTTGTCTCATAAGGTCAGTGGTGAGCTGGAGCCGGTTCGCAAGAACCGGTTGTTAAATTTAGAAGCCGGTGTAGAACCAGTTGTAAAGGGGCCAGTGGGTGGGCAAACTCCGGCCCGTGGGACCGTCCTGTCCGGCCCGCCTGAGATCCCAACTGTGGAGGCTCCCCCGGCCCCTCCCCTCCCCCCTCGCAGAGCCCCAGCACGCTGCACCTCTGGCGCCAGCGCTCTGGGCAGCTCTGCAGCTCCTGCAGCTTTGAGCAGCATGGTAAGGGGTCTGGGGCTAGGAGGAGGGGTTGGATAAGGGGCAGGGAGCAGTTGGAGAATGTGGAGGTTCTGGGGGGGCGGTCAGGGGATGGGGAACGGGGGGGTTGGGTAGGCGTGGGAGTTCCGGGGGGCTGTCGAGGTGGTGGTGGATGGGGTCGGGGCAGTCAGGGGACAGGGAGCAGGGCAAGTTGGGTAGGGGGTGGGGTCCTGGGGGACAGTTAGGGTGGGGGGTCTCGGGAGGGGGTGGTCAGGGGACAAGGAGCGGGGGGGGGTTGATGGGTGGCAGGTTCTGAGGGGGGCAGTCAGGGGCAGGAAGTGGGTTGGGGTCGGATGGGGGTTGGGGGGGAGAGACAGGCACGTGGGGCTTGTACTCACCGCGCGGCTCCCTACCGGATCTTCGGCGGCGGGGTGTGTGTGTGTGTGTCTTCACTCACTCTGGGTGAAGGACCCGCCGCTGAATTGCCGCCGAGGACCCGGTAGGGAACCGGTTATTAGGATTTTGGGAGCTCATCACTGCATAAGGTGAACTTGAAAAAGCAGCAGATGACAGGTTCATAGGCTCAGATCACGAGAGCTTGGTGCTGGAATGCGTGTGATGTCTTGGCTTGTGGATTTACTCTTTGACTGGGAGGAACTGGGCACCTCTGAAAGTTAACTATGTCCATTTTATATTTTTAAAGAAAGATGCTATCTCAGCTGAGTTCTGCCTCTCTTTGTATCAAGAATTTTTTGTTCCGTGATGAGGCGTTTCCTAAGGTTTATAAAAAACAAAACAACAACAACAAAAAAGAAGAAGAAGCCCAGAGCACTGGATAGGCGTACTGTATTTTAAAAGTTAAATTTGAAGTAATACATAAATTATATAGCTTTCTTTTGATATATATGTGCACTGCCAAGAAGTTTGCTTCCCACAATGTTACAGCAAAGTCACAGTGCTGAAACAAACATATCCTGTGACTGTTGCAACTGAGTGAGATACTTATCCTTCTTTCCTGTCTTGGTTATGTGTAAAACAAGAGCATCTCCTATTACCACATCACCAAGACAAGGTGTATCAGCTGGAAGGCCACAGGTCCACGCTCTCACAGTCTAACATGGAGGCTTAATAAAGCTCCACATGAGAACTACACTGGACAAAACATCCAAATAAGCAATTTTACATAATTGTGGAAATATTTCCAGATTTAGAACCATGGTTTCCAACAATGGATGGTTTTGTTTCCCTTTCGATTCATGATTATCAGCACTGCCCAAGCCCAGATACCAGCACAGTACTGGGAAAATACCAATGTCCAGATGCCAAGGAATAAACAGCTCCTATGATTTTTGTTAAACCAATATGGACAGTAACTCCTCACTTAAAGTCGTCCCGGTTAATGTTGTTTCATTGTTACGTTGCTGATCAATTAGGGAACATGCTTGTTTAAGGTTGTGCAATGCTCCCTTATAACGTCGCCGCCGCCTGCTTTGTCCACTGCTTGCAGGGAGAGCAGCCCTTTGCAACTAGCTGGTGGGGGCTTGGAACCAGGGTGGATCGGCAGCCCCCCTATCAGCTCCCCGCTCCCCTAAGTTCCCTGTGCAGCAGTCACCCAGCAGGGTACCAGTTGTCCAGCAGTTCAGCTGTCCCTCCCCCCACTGCCCCGTGCTGCTCCTGGGAGCCCCCTGCTTGCTACGGGGGGGGAGGAAAGGAGGGGAGCTAATGTCAGGGTGTCCCACTCTCCACTGCTCCTGCACCCCGCTTATCCCATCTCCGGGGTGGGGGGGGACACGACAGGGCTCAGGATGGAGGGAGCTTCCTGGGAGCAGCTGCTGTCTCAACTTGCTGATCTACTTAACAAGGCAATGTACTTAGAGTGCGGCCAGCGTACTTAAAGGAGCAATGCCCATCTCTCTCTCTCTCACACACAGGGTGTGTGTCTCTGTCTGCCATGCTGTCTCCCCCCCCCCTCCATTCCTGCTGCCTTGTAGAGTGTGAGGCTACATTAACAACAATGGGTTAACCCCTGAGAGCTCAGCCAAAAGCTAGTTCATCATTTAGCAGTGAGGCATTCCCTGGGAAATATCCCACCCTCTGACTTCACCACCTCAACCAAGCTTCATAATCATCATCGCTGTGTACAGTATTAAATTGTTCAAAACTTATACTGTGTGTGTATGTATATATGTATGTCTTTTGTCTGGTGAAAAAAATTTCCCTGGAACCTAACCCCCCCCGCATTTACATTAATTCTTATGGGGAAATTGGATTTGCTTAACATCCTTTTGCTTAAAGTCGCATTTTCAGGAACATAACTACAACGTTAAGCGAGGAGTTACTGTATAGATGAAGTTATTTATTTCTATTGCTGTATGGTTGGGCAAAACCCCACATATACTCTTTCACTTCAGATCACTAGATATTTTGTTCTAGCTGCTGGTAACACTGGTAGGTATTTAGAACTGGGGGAGCAGAGTGTGTGTGCTTTATGTCAAAAGCAAAGAGTATCAGAAATTAATTTGGCTTTTTTTTTTTGGGAGTTCAGCGATTGACATCACTCCCGAAGAAATATTCTTGCTAATGAGCCTCACAGAACAGAATGTTTACAAGATCAAGAGCAGAGTTTGAGAAGCTTAAGCCAAACTGCCAAAGACACTATGCAAGCCTATTAGGCAACTTGTGTACCCAAAACTGCACCTCGGGCTTGGTGACTACTCCCTCAGCATGTGATTGTGGGGATGCTGAAATTCAGGGTTGTTTCTATGAAGGAAGACTGCATTCTAAAAGACAATATTTTAGCATCCCCCAATGAACATACCTACAAATATTGTTACTGTGCAGGTGCATGCTTTAAATAGAATGGGCAAGATTTCCTCCTGATCTGTAGACGCCTAAATACCTGTAAACAGCATCCATAATTATTTGTGCCTGCAAAATTGCAAGCACCAAACCAAAATCCAGGGTAAGGCCAAGCTGAAACGTGTCCCAATGGGTGCACAGCTGTGGCATCTGCTCCTGGGGACTGGGGCATGTGAAAACCATGTGAAGGGTGGAGGAAAGGGATCCCCCCCCCAAACCAAGTAAAACATATAACAGTCAAATGTACATTCCCTTTTCATTCTGATTAACTACCTGGAGGTCAGCGATCCAGCAGGCTCCAGCGGGCGCCCCCCAGCGACCCCCTCCCCGCCTGGCTGATGACTTGTAGGAGTCCCTGGAGAAGCGGGTGTTGGGGGGGGGGAGCAGCTCGGGAAGGGGTTCCCCGGGTCAGGGGGTTTGTGAGAAGCAGACGAGCTGAAGTGGGTGCCAGTCCTGCCCGCAGGGTGAGCAGCACGAGCCCCGCAGCAGCCTCCCAGCCCCCCCCCCCCAGCTCCGCAGAGACCCCCCACCCCAACCTGCTGTGGCCATCAGGGGAGCGCGGAGCTGCCCCAGGCTCTGGCGGCAGCGCGGCCCCCGGCCCGGCCCCACTGACCCAGAAGACGAAGTTGAAGGCGAAGAGCAGGAACTTGATGCAGCGCATCCCGCCCCGCAGGTGGCCCATGGTGGGCTCCGGCTCCGCGCCCCGGGAGCTGCCGGCGAGTCGGGGCGCGGCGGGAGGCAGGTGCAGGGGAAGGAGGAGGGGACCTGGCCCGGCGGGGGCGGGCAGGAGCAGACCCCGCCCCTGGTGCCGTGCAGCCGGCGGCGGTGCTGGGGCTGGTTAGGGCTTTGCCGCGACTCCCCCCTGCCGGTGCGCGGCGGCTGCAGCCAGCCTGGCCCGCAGCCGGGGCCGCCCTGGGCCGGATTGCAAAGAAAAGACTCTAGCTTCCCATCGGCATCCTCTCAGCCACTGGCCTGTCCGGGCGGGCAGCTGGGGGACGCTCCCAGGGACTCCCTGAGCAGCCCCCTTCCTTCTCCCCGGTTCTCTCTAGGCTGCTGCCCCTCCCTCCTTCACTGCAGGCTCCCAGCGCCTCCCTGACATATCCTGGCGGCGGCCGGAGCTTGTGCATGTCCTTAATGCCGTCTGACCTCCGGGAGAGCAGTGTGTGCGCCCCAGATGGTGGTTAGGCAGGGAGGGCGTTTTGTTTTTAAGACATACGCTGCTCTGTGTTCCTAGCAGAGAGGGCACGCGGAGATAGGGTGACCAGACAGCAAGTGTGAAAAATCTAGACGGGGCTGGGGGGTAATAGAAGGCTATAAAAGAAAAAGACTCAGAAAGTGGGATTGTCCCTATAAAATTGGGACATCTGGTCACCCTACGCGGAGAAGGGTGCCCCGCACTTGGAGCAGAGATGGTGAGGGGGGTGGTTGTGCTTTGTTGTTGCTGGAGTTCACTCCATGAAACTCAAGAACAGAACATTTCTAAAGGGGGAAATGTTAAAGATACTTTCCCAGTCCTAGCTGCTCAGACTTTTGCTTTCTGGGATTTGCATGAAAATGCAACGTTCAGTGTCAAGGATCCAGGAGTTGTACACATAGTAAGGGGGAAAGAAGAGGCTTATATAGGGATGGAGCCTTAATGGGCCATGACATAGAGTCATAGAAATGTAGGACTGGAAGGGACCTCAGTAGGTCATCTAGTCCAGTCTCAAACTATTATCTAGACCAGGCGTCGGCAACCTTTCAGAAGTGATGTGCCGAGTTTTCATTTATTCACTCTGATTTAAGGTTTCGCGTGCCAGTCATACATTGTAACGTTTTTAGAAGGTCTCTTTCTATAAGTCTATAATATATAACTACACTATTGTTGTATGTAAAGTAAATAAGGTTTTTAAAATGTTTAAGAAGCTTCATTTAAAATTAAATTAAAATGCAGAGTCCCCCGGACCGGTGGCCAGGACCCAGGTAGTGTGAGTGTCACTGAAAATCAGCGGCACGCGTGCCATAAGTTGCCTACCCCGATCTAGACCAATGGTTCTCACGCTTCCTTCTTTGCAACTGTAGGAGTTAATGCCCCCACCTGCCACATAAGTATATTTTAAAAAAATCAACATGCAGCTGTTACTAAATATTAAAAACAATAAGGCATTGATTCAAACGGAGCCAATTATCAATTGTAATAAGAACAGAAGCAAAACTGCGATTGTGGTCGATGCTTACAAGTAAATTTGCACACTTCGTCATAGCAACTGCATCAAAATATAGATGGCAACAACTTTGAATAATGCTACACAAGCTTAGCAGAAATCCATCAAAATGCACAGCGCTGAGGACCTGAGCTACGTCCGGAGGAATCCACTTTGCTAGTTATTCATTGCTGTGGGTAAAAAGGGAGAATTAAGTTTTTTTCCCCTAAAGCGTCTTATACCCTCCCAGAATACATTCCGTGCCCCCCCAGGGGGGCCTACCCCTGGTTTGAGAACTTCTGATCATGACTATCCTTGACAGGTGTTTGTCTAACCTAGTCTTAAAAACTTCCAATGATGGAGATTCCACAACCTTCTTAGTTAATTTGTTCCACTGTTTAACTACCCTGACAGGAAATTTTTCCTAATGTCTGTCCTCAATCTCCCTTGCTGCAATTTAAATCCATTACTTCTTGCCCTGGCCTCATTGGATAAGGAGAACAATTTATCACCCTTCCCTTTATATACTTGAAGACTGTTATTGTGTCTACCCTCAGTCTTCTCTTCTCCAGACTAAACAAACCCATTTTTTTCAATCTTTTCTCATGAGTCACGTTTTCTAGAACGTCCATCATTTTTGTTGCTCTCTTCTGGACTTTCTCCAGTTTGTCCACATCTTTCCCACAGTGTGGTGCACAGAACTGGACACAGTATTCTAGTTGAGGCCTTATCAGTGAGTAGAGTAGAATAATTACTTCTGATTAGCTTTCAACACTCCTGCTAATACATCCCAGAACGAAGTGCTTTTTTTGAGCAGTATTACATTCTTGATGCTGTTTGTGATGATCCATTATAATTCCAGATCCTTTTCTGCAGTATTTCTTCCAAGGCAATCATTTCCCATTTTTGTATTTTTGTGCAATTGTTTAGTCCTTCCTAAGTGTAATACATGTGTGGTTCTCCTCTGATTACAGTGCATGTATGGTATATTCAAGTCTCTTCCATGTGGCTCTGACAGGCTTTTCAGCAGCCCTTCCATCACCCACAGCAGCTTTGAGAAGGAACATGTCAGAGACTGAGACTGCTTTGTGGACCTCTGCAGAGGCCACAAGGTGAGGCAGACGTTTTTGAGAATAGGATCCTTAATATTAAACATTTTATCCAAACATTTAATGTGTCAAGTGTTTATTTTCCATTTCATGTTGTAATAAAATAGTTTTATAGGGAGACTTCACCCATCTAGTTTGCTTTTGCATTTAGTGCCTCCATTTCTGAGATGCCTCCCTGCTGAGATCCCTGGAGAGGTTAATGTAGTGTAGCTTCTCAAGACAGAGAGATATGGAACTTATGTACAAATGAGAGATAAAGGGGGAAACAAGGGCCTGTTTACTTGTGTGTGTACTGAATGCAATAAACCTATTTTGTGACATGACAACCTAGGGATGGATTCTGGGGTTTGGTTTCTGTTTTTACTATTTTTCAGTGTTTATTTTTGGCTACTTTAGACCCTGGCAACTATCTAGGGAAACCCTTCCTCCGATTTGAATTGTGACTGCAGACATTTGATCAGGGATCTGCTGTTTCATTAGCAATGAAGCAGACACAGAATTAAAACAAAATCTCATTAAAACATCCAATATAGTTTGTGACACAAAAAGAAAAAAAGCACATGACCTCCCTCTGCTGCTCTAAGTGACCAAGAAGTGACCCATGGCAGGGTTGGTCCAGGAGAGTTTCTGTCACTATTAAAAACAAGGCAATTAAGGAGGAAGTTTCAGTCTTACTCACAACTTTCCTTCTTTTTGATTGAGTCTGACCCTAGACATATCTTATGACCTGATCCAGCAAAGCACTTCAGCATGGGCTTAATTTTGAGCATGTGAATAGCCCCATTGAAGCCTACGGGACTACTCGTGCTCAAAATTAAGCATGTGCTTAAGTGATTTGCTGCCTTAATTCAGCTTGTCATCTTTCATTTCCTTTAAGATTCTGATGTAGAGAAGCAGAAGCCTTTCAGATAATAAAAAAGACTCAGTTATACAGGATGATTCTGTCTGCTTAAGCAATGCATACATGAAAACATAAATATAAAATCATTCTGGTGATAAATGCTCCATGTTTCAGCTTCGTGAAAGAATTAAGTCGTGCACAGCAAAAAGACTAATACTTGTTTCTCTCAAAAAATATTGTGAAAGAAGGTTGTGCTGAAAACTTTCCATGAACTAAGTCAGTTACACTTTACCTTAATAGGCATCAAGAGTAAAGCTATCACGGCAGCTGCCAGCTAATAACACAGTTCTCACTGTGTGCTGCATGCAGTCTTGTGTGGTGATTGTAATGTTGATGCTTAGAACTCAATGTCCACTTTCCTACCCAGAAGTTTCCCACTGGGGCTTGGATTTTCTCCTTGAAGCGCAGGCTGGGTGAGAGGATTAATAAAATAGCATCTGAAGTATGAATAAAAGCTTAATTTATTTTGTGCAATATCTGCAAATTTAATGGAACAATACTGAAAAATTGAACACATTAAAGAGGGGCTCTGTGATATAGGAGAAGGACCTGGATTAAAGAGTCAGTGCCTTTAAATCAAAGCCTCTGTAGTTTACACTTTACTACAGCTATCAGGCAAGCATTGGGTGTTACTGCCAGTGGGGGAGGGTCCTGCAGCTGTCATACGGCTCCTTTTGGAGTTTTTCTTGAATTTTTATTTGGGATGAATCTTGTATTTTCATCTCCTCTCCCTTTGCAAAAAGAAAAGATACTTGTCCCATTCCATATAAATCCTTTACGCCAATCCTTGTATCCCCCCACAGCTTTGCCATCACACGTAGATCCTGACCTGCAGTCCCCCTTTCGTATTTCAGTTCTGGAACCCAATCTACCCTGCACTGCTTTTCCCATGCATCGACCCTCCAGCTGTTTCTGTCCTGGCCTTCTGCCAGATGCACCACATTGTCTGATGGTTTTCTGATGCGCACAGGTAGGGATAGGATGAGAGCCAGCAAACTCATTTAACTTGTGACCAAGACAGTGGTGAAAGGCTTATGTGGTAAATATATTGCAACAAAGGCAGGTCTCATTCCAGCCAGCTCTTCAGCACAGTTCTGAAACAGTAACATACGAGCTACTGCCTGTGCTAGCACCTCTGCATCATGCTATGTAATACAAATAGTAAAATGTTCCCAGCTCCATAGACTCCCGAATCCCTCAGTTATTAGCTCACCCGCGGTCCAGGAACATCCCTCTGGCACTGATATTGGGCTGAGAGAAGTAATGGCTAAAATAAAATTCTCTCCTCAGGTTAAAGCTTGTGGCCGAGGGCTAGATCCCCAAATGTGCCTCTGGAGCCAGAGGTATCTTTACGATGCATGCTGGAGAGGGGACCATAGGTGGCTCTGTGGTGCATGCCTTGTGCGGGAGGCACGAGTGCTTCACACCATCTTTTGGACTTCCCAATCCTGGAGGCTGTACCCGCCCTTGGCACAAGTTCGCGTAGCTTCGTAACTTGTGTCAGCAAATATCAGCTAACAAGAGGCTATTGTGCTGTCAAGGGTCACTGGAGCACATTACATTGCAACCTGCCCCCCCTCACTTCTGACAAGACCCCAGCCTAACCCAGAACACCAGAGGAAGGGGATAGGAGAGGCTATGCCAGCCCTACCCCAACTCAGGGTTCTCAACTCTGGAAGAATACTCAGCTGCTGCCTCAAGGAGTGGCACAAACAGCACATATGAGTAGGGCCCTACTCAATTCATGGTCCATTTTGGTCAATTTCATGGTCATAGGATTTTAAAAATCGTAAATTCATGATTTCAGCTATTGAAATCTGAAATTTCACAGTGTTGAAATTGTAGGGGTCCTGACCCAAAAAAGAGTTGTGTGTGTGGGGTTGCAACTTGCAAGGTTATTGTAGGGGGGGTTGTGGTACTGCTACCCTTACTTCTGTCCTGCTGCTGGAGGCGGCACTGCCTTCAGAGCTGGGCAGCTGGAGAGTGGTGGCTAATATATAGCGGCCTAAAATAACCTTGTGACCCACCCCTGCAATTTCCTTTTGGGTCAGGACCCCCAATTTGAGAAATGCTGGTCTCCCCTGTGAAATCTGTATAGTATAAGGTAAAAGCACACAAAAGACCAGTTTTCACAGGGGAAGACCAGATTTCATGGTCCATGACATGTTTTTCATGACCATGAATTTGGTAGGGCCCTATATATGAGCAAGGAAGGACCTGAGCAGACGGGAGCTTCTGCTGGGTAAAACCAGTGTCTCCTTTGTACTACCAGTCCTGGTGGGAACTAATGGAAATGTCACGTCTTTCTTGTTTAGACCTAGGCCTTGTCTACACTAAAGGGAAAAGTCGATCTAAGCTATGCAATTTGAGTTATGTGAACAGCGTAACTCATATCAACATAGGTTATATCTACTTACCACAGGGTCCACACTACGTGACGTCGACAGGAGACGCTCTCCCATCAACTGCCCTTATTCTTCTCAATCAGATGGAGTACGGAAGTCGACGGGAGAGCAATCAGCAGTTGATTTAGCAGGTCTTCACTAGACTCACTAAATCGACTGCTGATGCACCAATCGCCGCAACGTTGATCCTCTGGCAAGTGTAGACAAACCCAAAGATTCAGCACCTAGTAACACTGCTGCACGCTATACAAGATGGAAAGGTGGGGCCACATTCAGCTCTGATTTTGTGGGCCCAATTCCATTGCCCTGGAGAATTTTAATCCTGTGCAGTCAGTTTTTGCTGCTGCAAGATGAGTGGTAATTCTGTTCTGATGCAGGGCTCATACCCATCTCACTAATGAAAAGGACACTACCAACAACTGGCTCTGTTTTCATTTTCTTCCTTGTTCCATTGTTTGCCAAAGGTTTGCTTGGGCTAGTTTCCTGTATTCTGAGAGAGAGATCATACCCATCCCACTCAAACACAGGCTGAGAAAGAGAAACATCCAGATGAAATGATAAGGTTCATGATTTCCTCGAGGAGGAAAGCCTCATTTTCCTCTGGCTGTAGATTGTTTACAGTTAACACATGCGTTCAACAAGTTCCTTTATCTGATATTTATAGAACAGATTCCATTGCAGTCTGATTGACAGCACTAAATTTAAACATACCCAGAGTGCTTTGTGTCTTTATTCATTGTTACAAATAAGGGATGAACTTTTTGAGTCATAATAGGAAACTCCTTTTCAGTGTCTATAACTAAGTCTTTGGCTTTGATACTTTGGATGTTAGCAATTACACCACACTTCTCATCTGAGTTGTATTTACTTGGCTTGAGCAGAGAGGTGCCTCTAAGCTATGAATATGCTGAGAAGAAGCCGATGTTGGAAAACAGTCCTAGGGCCCAGTGTTTCATAGCAACCCACCTGGTGAATTGCTCAGGCAAGCAATGAAAAAAAGCTAATGTCTCTATCTTACAGTCTGAACTCACAGCAGCTCTGTTCTTTATTGTGTTTGCTGCTACAATAACTGCCTTTCTTTCTCTAATTTTCCCAAGTTTTTCCTTGCAGAAGGAAGACTAGACACCTGTCTCCTGAAAGGTCTAATAGAGCAAGAGGGAGCATGTCCTGCCACTAGAAAGATGCAGTCTGTACAAAGGACATTATTGTTCGTACTTATTTATTTGTTAAGCTCTGATACTGTGCACCCTAGAGAGGCACCTCCCAGCACTGCAGTATGTCTGTCTTCTGTAAGGGCTTCTTTCGAATGTCAAATTTTTCCAACTTGATAAGTGGATGCACAAAGGTTGATTTTAGAGGCATGTTTTAAGTGGATGCACAAGGTTGAGCTTAGAGGCATGTTTTTAGATCAAGTTTATGTTGTTATAATTTAGGACATATATATAATTTAGGATGCCCCAATCAGGACAAACAGGAAGACACAGCCCCAGCCCCCAAGAACTTACAGTCTAACATCCTGATCTAGTGGCCACTGAAGTCAAGAGAAAGACTCTCATTGACTACAGTGAGCTTCGGATCAGGACCTAATTTAAGACAAGCCGTGACGAGTGAGTGATACAACCAACAGTAGGGAAGGAGGAGGGAGGATGAGAGTAACACACAGCTATACAGGCTAGCTTTGTGCACAACTTGATGGCTCTGAATCATAATAAATATAAGCGATTGTGGATTGCCTCTTACCCTAGCCATAGTTAGCAGAGTTCCCATAAGCATCAAGGCAGAAATGGGTCTTGAGGAAAAATTTGAGGGAACGAGTAGTGGCCATGTAGATTAATTCAGGAAAGGCGTTCCATATGTAAAGGATGGCATGGGAAGAAACTATGAAGACACTTTTGGGAAAAGCAGACAATGGGCCAATGAGGCTGACACCGCTGGTAGAGAGGAGAGGGTGTGGGGTTAATGTAACAAGACAAGAATGGATAACTAAGGAGAGGCAAAGTTATGAAGGACTTTGAGAACAAGAAGTTTGAATGTGATGCAATGGAAAAAAAGGTCAGTGAATGTACGTGATACAATCACTCTGACTGATCTTCGCAGGATTAAGGATATTTATTGCATACGGACTCATTTCATCTCCAGATCAGGCACTTCTGAAGATGTGTGTGACTGAGTCCAAAACTGTTTATTAATGAGCTCCTCATCACAGCTTTGCATCATGAAGAGCAGTGTTTTGGTGTTGAAGAATGTATGCTTTCAGTATCACTGTAGAGAACAACATTGCCTTCCTCTTTGCTAAATTCTTTTGGCCTACCAGGTCCATTGTGTTATGTAAGAACATAAGAATGGCAGTACTGTGTCAGACCAAAGGTCCATCTAGCCCAATATCCTGTCTACCGACAATGGCCAATGCCAGGTGCCCCAGAGGGAGTGAATCTAACAGGTAATGATCAAGTGATCTCTCTCCTGCCGTCCATCTCCACCCTCTGACAAACAGAGTCTAGGGACACCATTCCTTACCCCTCCTGGCTAATAGTGTCCACAGAAATGGCATTTAGCCCAATAATGTATCATGTAAAAAATAATCATTTGTTTAGAAAGCCTCAATATATGCTTATCATGATTCTGCCAAATAGGCATTTAATTTATAAAAGGTAAATTAGTTTGAATATTAAGAAAATCTTCCTGACAGTTAGATGGATTAGGCAGTAGAATAAGCCCTTCAAGGGAACCGAATGCCCCTTTGGACACCTAAACCAGCAGCAAATCTTGGAACAATCCTGTATTGGCTGAAAGAGGACAGAATGGATATTCCTTAATGAGAATTTTACACCTCTAGCTTCTGTCACATTGTGTGAACTCTTGTCCTTTCCCTCTAATGCTTTAGGACCTGGGCTTTCAGTCCTAATTACAAAAATAACCCTTCTTGTTACATAATTCTAACAGTCGCTGAAATCTGGCTGAACGGGTTTTAAATATAACATGAAAGTTGTGCTCTGTTATTAACATTCCAATTAACTACTCCAAATAAGTGTGGCCAACATGCTGCTTCAGTTTAATACTCTTCTCTTCTGTGTGCCAGCTTTTCTCAATCGTTTATTGCAAATTATTTTATGTCAATACTCTTATTGCGTCCAGAAGGATCAGTAACATACTTGGCCACAAGAGCTACAATATCTTTGATATTTGGCCTTTAGAAAATATTAGCAAAGTTTGTTAGAGATGATTTGATGTGGATTTAGTGCAATCCTCTTACAATTATTTTTCTTCCAAGTCATTTCATGAAATGTGATGATTAAGCCATTTTTGCAGCATTCTCGGGCTAAACCATATTCAAAGTAGCCCAGCAGGAAGTCACCGAACATCCTACTTCAGCAACGCTTAACCTAAAAACTTCAACATGAAACACATTAATGTAGTCCCATTACTCTACTCCTTATAGCTGCAATTGTACTGTGTCTTGGAACAGAGGCTCTGAACTGAGGTAGGGATACTTGCCATGAACAGAACAAAGCTCAGGGAATACTAAAGTAGACTATTTTGTTGAATTTCCAGAATTAACTATTTGAATCAATAACATCAAAGCATCACCTCCCACATGTAACAGACACAAATATGCTGGAATTTACTATCATGGTTCAAATACAAATATTGCATTCTGCTTCCACAGCAGAGTTCACAATTTTTTAGGTTTTATTTAAGCAGCTATTTATACAAGAATGTTTGATAGTTGCCCGCGTTTACAGTCCTGGAGTTTCCATACACCGTGCACTAGCATAGCCAGGAGCAAACCCTGCAGCATCCTGGGCGCCAAACAAATCGAAATCCTGCTTGGGGATTCATCAGCCACATTCTTGGCATCAGCTCTGATGTTCATTGCAACACAGTGCTGATAAAAGGAAACGCAGGTCCAGAAGCAGACTCTGTGGTGCAGGTGTGACATTCCCATTGGAAAGCAGAGGAGTGAGGTAACTGCCCCACATATCTGATCCCTGATAATTGTGTCCTGCAGTGAAGATCCTGCTGTGGGAGATGTTAGTGTACATGCTATGTAAAGCTAAACAAAACTGCAACCCCCAGCGACCAATGCATCCATCACATGAAAGATCCTCCACCCTGCAGCACCTTTAGTGCATCCTTGGCTGAAATCTACCTTGGGCTTTAGGAGGAGCTGCAGTCTTTTATGGTTGGTGCTGTTTTCTAATCTTGTGAGTCCCTTACGGCAGAAAGGGATCGAGGGGTTATAGTGGACCACAAGCTAAATATGAGTCAACAGTGTGATGCTGTTGCAAAAAAAGCAAACATGATTCTGGGATGTATTAACAGGTGTGTTGTGAGCAAGACACGAGAAGCCATTCTTCCGCTCTACTCTGCTCTGGTTAGGCCTCAGCTGGAGTATTGTGTCCAGTTCTGGGCACTGCATTTTAAAAAAGATATGGAGAAATTGGAAAGGGTCCAGAGAAGAGCAACAAGAATGATTAAAGGTCTTGAGAACATGACCTATGAAGGAAGGCTGAAAGAATTGGGTTTGTTTAGTTTGGAAAAGAGAAGACTGAGAGGGGACATGATAGCAGTTTTCAGGTATTTAAAAGGGTGTCATAAGGAGGAGGGAGAAAACTTGTTCACCTTAGCCTCTAAGGATAGAACAAGAAGCAATGGGTTTAAACTGCAGCAAGGGAGGTCTAGGTTGGACATTAGGAAAAAGTTCCTAACTGTCAGGGTGGTTAAACACTGGAATAAATTGCCTAGGGAGGTTGTGGAATCTCCATCTCTGGAGATATTTAAGAGTAGGTTAGATAAATGTCTATCAGGGATGGTCTAGACCGTATTTGGTCCTGCCATGCGGGCAGGGGACTGGACTCGATGACCTCTCAAGGTCCCTTCCAGTCCTAGAATTTATGAATCTATGAATCTATGAATGCAGGGAGCAGTGAACTCTGGGGTATTTCTGCCCAGTATGCAGTTGACCAAAGCTAAGCAGAGAAAGTCCCAGACTTGTGATACAGTTTCAGTCTAAATCAATTTTATTGGTCTGACAAGATATGTGACTGTTGCCAAAGGGAAATGTGGTAATTATGGGGCCTGTGTTATGTGGGGGGAGGAGGGAGGGAATTAAGTGGTCAGGGAGTTGTGAGCCCTGCTGAGGATCTGGGGATGAGAAAGGAGACCAGAAAAGGCTTCGAGGGGCAAGTCTACATTTAAAATGCTGCATCAGTGCAGCTGCCCCTCTGTAGCACTTTAAAGAAGATGCTGTAAACCAACGGGAGGGAGTTCTCCCATTGGTGTAGATAATACACCTCCCTGAGAGGAGTAGCTGTGTGAGGAGAAGCTCTCCTGTCAACATAGCGCTGTCTACACAGGGGGTTAGGTCCTATAACTATGTCACTCAGAAATGGATTTTTCACACCCCTGAGCGACGTACTTATACCGATATAGGTCTGTAGTGGAGACCTGGCCTAGGAATCAGACTTTTAGGATTAATCTAAGCAAATCTCAGAAACTGATGGGCTTGTGCAGCTCTCCTGCCTGGTGTTCTATCACACGAATCTGGGTCTGCACCAGCCAGTGTGAATCACAGGAAGCAGGCCAGTCCAGTGCCCTTATCTGCCCACTGGCCAGTGCCTACGGAAGGGAGCCTCTGGTCCAGGGCACAATGAATCACACTCCCCATCTGGTCGGCATAGAGGGTGGGACGGAAACCGGCACTGAAATGAAACAAGAAAAGGGAAATGTGAGGGAGTAGGGCTGTTTTCTCTTTTCTTGCTGCAGTCTCCTATTTGGGGCTGATGTTAATGACCAAGCAGAAATCATTGCTAAGGATACCGGGGAACAATCCACTACATTCACTCAGCCCTCAGTCAGCCTTCAGTTTGGGTGAGTTATGTTTATTTATGAGTTATGAGAATGTATATAAATAGTGACAGAATTTGATTGGCATCTAAACTGATTCAAAAGCCATGGCCTTTGTGTCACATACATTTCATGTGTCATTGGCGCCCTCTGGTGCCAGCAGTCATCAATCTCATGACAGAAAGCTTAAAAAACAAGCAATACTACACAATTTTATCTTGTGTAGACATAACTGCATCATCCCAAACACATTGCAGAGCAAAGAATAAACAAGGGCAGAGGCAGAGAGAAATTAAGAGGCTTAGACGAGAGAGAAGAAGCATTTTTGGCGCTGACTGGAAATACTTTTGCTAAGGAGTTCTGGGTGTGGCAACTTTGTAAATAAAAGAAGGAATAACATTATAACACAATAGTGATGATGTATGTGTACAGCCACCTCTCACCAGCTATTCAGATTTCTGCCAAGCTGTCTGGCCAAAACACAGCGTATATACTTGCTGTAAAGATACCAGCAAGAATCATGCTTTTTTGTGTCCTGTGTTTTACCCTACTGAAGATGTAATTTGTTATGCAATGTTGATCATTCCACATCAGGAGAGCTTTCTAATTTCCCCTGCTTTAATTGTCACTTTAATATGTGATTTCCAGGATTTCTATCCTTGAAGGAGGCTGGGGGGAGGGGGTTGTGAAAACATTACAATGGTGATTAATGTTTTTTCTTCATACAAATGAGGTAGTTACGGTATTTACTGCCTTAAAATAGATTAACAGAATTTAAGGCCAGAAAGGACCATTCTGATCCCTCTAGGCTGACCTCCTTCATATCACAGGAAGTAGAATTTCATCCAGTCTTAATTTTAATACTTTGGTTGGTGGAGAATCCATCAGATCCTTCAGTAAACTGTACCAATGGTTAGTTACCCACACTGTAAAAACTGTCACTTTATTTCCAGTCTGAATTTGTCCGGCTTCAGTTTCCAGTCATTGGATCTTGTTCTGCCTTCGTTTGCTAAAAAGCTCTGTGCTTTGGTGTCTTCTCACCATGTAGGTACTTAACACCATGATCAAGTCGTGTCTGACCTTTCTCTTGGATAAAGTAAACAGACTGGTCTTATAATATCTAACCACTAATTTGAAAATCCCTTTACAGGCAGAGTTACAATTGTCAGGTTCTTGGAGCAATGACTGCATCTTCTTTTTCACCTGCCTATCACAATGCACACCAATAGACTGCATATACAGCAATTACACATTTATATTGCAATATTATATTATATGCTATAGTATTGCAATATATACAGATTATTGGTGTGCTTGGTAATGAGAAGATAAGATACTGTCCTTGCTCCTAGACTCTTACAACTACATATAAATACCATGTGCTGCCAATAAATTTTAGTTTAACTCTGCCTACAAAACAAACAAGGGGAAAATCTGAACTCTTATCCTGGAATTAATGTTCCTAAACTGGCTCCAAAATAAACCTTTACATTTATCCCTATTATTCCTCAGGCCTGGAGAACAGGATTTTCTGACTTCTTGTCCAGTACTGAAATACTGTTTGTTTGGTTTTGGTTATCCTCAAAACTGTTGAATTCTCTGATAATCCACTGACCCAGGAGAGATTAGGAGAAAGGCCACAATATCCTTGTTTCATCCTAGTGATGAACTGGTTGTTAAGTGTTTGCAGGCGGATACCTACAGTTGTTCTGGTTTTTGTCCCTTTATGAACAACAGAACTTTTGTGTGCTCTGTTCTCAGCTATGCACAAAATTGTGCAGGTTTCCTGTTTTTCTGCTTTTGCTATGCACACTAAGCTCAAATTCCCTTTTCTTAGGTCCAAAATAGCCCCTCAGAGAAGCTCAAGCCAAAAAGTGAGAAGGCGCTATGTGAAAAAAAAAAGTCTTATTTCCTGACTCAAGTGAGTGATTTACATGGAATTACAATTTACTTTACATTCCAACAGAATAGTTCAGGAAACTTCAAGGGCTCCCATTTTGACAGTGATATTTAACTTATGGATCACCTAATTGGCACCTATATTCCTGTTTCCAGTTCCATTGAGTAAAGTGTCTGAGTGCGGCGGGACCTAGCAGTGTGACCAAGTCTGTCCCGGCTGTTGTGCAGGGATTGCCCACTGGATTATAAAGATTAGAAATGTGCTTCTTTTACTGTGTCCAAGGAAACAGCCTGGCTCCTCTCCTGCTCTCAACCTACCTTTAACCGATCCCTTCATGCTCTCTCTTGGCTCTGCCCTTTCCTCCCCAGCTCAGCAGTGGGACCACATCCCGTGAAATCTGAATCCGTGAAGCTTGTTCCAGGCTGAAGAGAACAACAGATGGACACCATGAAGACTGCACAGGCCCAGATTCCCACTTGCATTTCAGGCACAAGGCAGCTGGGAGAATGCTGATGCATTTTGCTGATTTCTCTGTCAGACAAAGCCAATCACATGCACAGTCTTTAGGCACAGTGATGGTGACTTTGGGCAACTATGAGCCTGCTGCTCTGTCCTGCTAGCGAAGGGCAGGCCTCTGGCCTATCAGACAGACCCTCTTCTCATTCAGATTACGCCTTCCCTGAGACAGGGAAGAGTACACATGGGCACGGCCTGTGCTATCCCAATGTTTAAGAGGAACTGTATTAGTGATACAAAAGAGTTGCATTCAGCTTGGCCACACTTTTATTCTCCCTCCTAAAAGGTGTGTATACATTGAGGGGACACTAGAGTTTAGCTACCCATTGTGCCATTGCACAGCCATGTTTAAAGCCCTGTCACCCATACCCCTCCTTTTCATTTATAGTAGCATACCACATTGTATCCAGCCATTCCAAAAACTTTTGGCCCATCCAATGTTTCTAGAGATGGGCAAACACTGGACTGATGAGATCTCCAGTGTGTGGCTGGGTGGTTCCAGTACTGGCTCCTCTATAAATGGTGCTTGTTCAGAAACAAATGCACGTTTGTGCAATCACAGAAATCTGCAAATGTCTCACGTGTGCAGGAAATGATTCCGCAAAGCAAAACCCAGAGGCTTCTTCCAACACCTCTGGGAACTGGTGGTAGTGGGGACGAGGGGGTGTCACTCAAAGAAACTCCGTAGGTCTGGAAATTCCCTGTTGGGCCACACTTTGGTCAAAACCAGACTTGTCTTGAGTGAGTGTAATCCTGATGTCAGTGAGAAGCTTTGTGAAGCTGCAGCAAACTCTGCTGGAACCTCCTCCTCCCTTGTCAGCATTAGCAGGTGACAGACAAAGTGTCAGAGTCAGAAATGCACCTTAGGCAAAACTACAGACACTCCAGCAAGATTTAGAGACCACAATTCTAGCAGGAACAGGAACCTGTGGGGAATTCTTGGCAGCTTACAAGTTCATGGGCTGGGCTGGTCCTGAATTGCTACTTATTAAACTGGAGGACACACCAGTCTTTTCATTTTCAATTTAAAATTCCCCTTTCTGTGCTGTTATCTCTGGGTCACAGAGAGCTGTAGAGACTCATCTTCTGGATTCTTTGCACTTCTCTCCCAAGCAATGGGCACCCAGACCCATTTACGCTGCTGATCCCTCTCTCCCTTCCTTCAGAAAGACTGACTCTTCCCACCTCCCTATTCCTCCAGTTATGTCCATTAAAGGATCCCAGTTTGACACCCCAGTCTTCATGCTCTTTGGGTCTGATTCTCATTGCCCTGCACTTTGGACAGTCACCTCCATCAGTGCAAAGTGGGTGGGAAACATTGCCACCCTGGTCCTAACATTTGTGCCAAAGAAATGACAGAAACAAGATTTGCTCAGCAGCTGTAATATCTATTGTTATCTTTAACTCAGAGAAAACCCCTAAAAATGAAAAGAACATGGAAGATATTTGCAGGGAGTTGGAGAAGGGTTGCACATCCCTAAAAAACACCCTTTGTTCCATTTCATGCACCCATTTTTAGGTCTGCATGTGGCAGCTCCCAACTTCCCACCTGGGGAGAACATTCTGGGCTGTGCAATGAAACAAATCACTGCTCAGAAAGGAAGCTCTGGCACCAGCCATCTCCTGGGACATGAGGTGAGGACTTACAGGTAACAAGGCCAGGAGGGCTTGAAGCCTAGTTGTTACACCAGTCAGTCAACAGATGCACATTCCAAGTGCTTGATGTCATCCGATGGGCCAGTGAACAATGGATTATAAAATGTAATAATGGCCCATTAAAAGTTTTAATTTGGTTTAATTTATTGAAATAGAATTAAAAGAGCCCTGGAGATGTTTTGTTTCCAAGGAGGTCAGTGCCAGAGGGTAACAAAACTGCCTGCTGCAAATGGTGAAAAATGTACAGAAAAAATTCATTGTTTAAAGTTATTTAATCCCAAGGAAGTTCTGCGTGACATACAGGGGATGGGATATGCTTCTGCAGAGTGTGATGGAAGCTATAGTTAACATGGGACACCCTGTATAGGAAAATATGGGGCCACTCCTGGACAAGGGATAGGGAAGCTGGGGCAGGTGTTCAGAGGCTAGGCTTGAGGGACCTAGGCCTGTGAGATTCTGTTGTGCTGCTGTTGATTCCAGTCCTAGCCTATCCCTGGTTTTGCCACATTTAGACCACAGTAGGAGATGAATGTGGACTGAGCACAGTTTGATTTAGTACAGTTGGATAAAGGGTTAGGACGAAATATAGTGTTTTCTTTCTTTCTTTCTTTCTTTCTTTCTTTCTTTCTTTCTTTCTTTCTTTCTTTCTTTCTTTCTAGCCTGACTATGCTCATAAAAACAATGCTTCAGGCTCTCAATCAGCTTAAAAAGCATACAAGCGCTTATAAAAAATAACAAAGCTTTACAGAGATCGTTCCCTCAATGGCCTTCCCAGCCCTAGAAACAGTCTCCCCCAACACTCCCAGGACCCATTCCATAACCCCTCTTACGTTGCACTGCAAACTTAAAAGTTAACACACCACCGAAAAGGCTTTTAATAGCATATCCATAGGCTGCATTTTTAAAAGGCTTAGCGAGGCCTGATGTGCTCCCTGGGGTACTGTACAACATTAGGCAGTAAGAAACTCTGGGCCATGCCCATCTGCATTTCTTCTCATGACCCGCCAGCTCTCATTTCTGCACAGCCCCTTGATTCCCCACATTGCCCTCTGGTATCGTCAGGGCTGTCTTGGGACACTGTGTGCTCCTCTATGATACAGCTAAACTACCAGGCACTGCTGGAATTGTCCTGGAGGTGAGAGGCTGAGGCAGACTTTCACATTACTATAACACTGGGTTTTGGGGATTATATTAGAATTAGCTCTATAGCTGTGTGGTGGAAGGTAGGCCATTGTGTTCCCTGGGATAAGCAAGGTTTCCATTTTAGAGTCCCAATGGGAGGAAATTTTAAACATTATCTCTTGAGTTAGAACTATAATGGACCCAATAATTCCTGTTCAACCAACATCTCCTTGCAAACCTGATGGGTAGGGTGACCAGACGTCCCGATTTTATCGGGACTGTCACGATATTTGCTTGTTTGTCCCATGTCCCGACCAATGTTAGGTCGGGACACTGGACAAACAAGCAAAGGCTCCGGAGCCCGGAAGGGCTCGCGTCCCCCCCCGACCCCTCCTTCCCCCATTGGCTCCCTCCCCAAATCCCCGCCTGTTCCCCAGGCTCGCCATTCCTCCTCCCTCCACAAGCGCTGGAGGGAGGCCCCAGAGGGAGCGCGGGGCCGGGGTGAGTGAGAGTCCGGCCTGGCCCCGAGCGCAGGCAGGACTCAGTTGGGCGGTAGGGAGAGTAGGAGGGCAGCCCGCGGGGCCAGGCGGCGGCTGTTCTCCCCACCTGGGCAGCGGGACTCAGGAGCAGCCGCTGCTGCAGCTCCCACTGCCGCGGGGGGAGGAAGCGGCTGGTGGCCAAGCTCGGCGGCTGCAGCTCTGGCGCCCGCGAACCCCCCGAGCCCGGGCCTGCTGCGGGGACCCAGCAGCACGCACGCTGCGCGTGCCCAGCCCCTGGCCAGTCGCATCTGGGCTGCTGCCCAGCTGGTGCAATCCCATCGGCAGCCCAGTTCCATTCCGAGTGGGACGGGGGGCTGGGGCCTACTGCCCCCGCTCCGGGGTCGCTGCGGGATTGCACCAGCTGGGCAGACAGCCAGACGTGACTGGCCAGGGGCTGGGCGCAGTGTGCGTGCTGCTGGGTCCCCGCAACAGGCCCGGGCTCGGGGGGTTCGCGGGCGCCAGAGCCGCAGTTGCCGAGCTTGGCCATTATCCACTTCCTCCCCCCGCGGCAGTGGGAGCTGCAGCAGCGGCTGCTCCCGAGTCCCGCTGCCCAGGTGGGGAGAACAGCCGCCGCCTGGCCCCGCGGGCTGCCCTCCTACTCTCCCTCCAAGTACCGCCCGTCTGAGTCCTGCCTGGTCGGGGCCAGGCCGGACACTCACTCGCCCCGGCCCCGCGTTCCCCCTGCATCTCCGGGGCCTCCCTCCAGCGCTTGCAGAGGGAGGAGGAAGGGGGGGGGGTTGTTTTTTTGCTCTGCCGCCTTTTTTTAAATTTTTAAATTTTTGCTCCGCTCCCCCCGCCCCGCCCCGCGTCCCGATATTTGACCTGGGTGATCTGGTCACCCTACTGATGGGTGACAAACATAACAGTACCCTCCAGCATTGGCAGGTGTGCCCTGTTGGCCCTGAACTTCCCATGCTTGCCAAAGGAGGCTATGTCATGTTTTTAACTCTGTAAGTGAAAATCACATGACAGATGTCAGTCACCTCATTGAACGTACTTCTGGAAGGTGCTCAGAAACCGTAGTGATGAGGGTGGTATAAAAACGTGAAGAGACGAGAATAGCATAAAAAGACCCTCATATCCCACGTTGCAAGGGATAGCCTGTTGGACCGTAACAATCCCAAATAGGGTAATTTGACGTTTTAAACCCCTACGATACAAAACATAACAAGAAAATACAACTTGTCTCCTCACTTGCTCCCTAGGACTTTCACAGGCCATCTCTGGTCTAACACATGCAGCCAGTCATACGCTGGACCTAATCTCTGGCCTAGATGTCAGAATCAAGGACATCACGACAAAGCCACTGTCTTGGATAGATCATCAGCTCATTAAGGCAGTGGTCAGAGATCTTTTTGCTCTGACATTACACGTTTGGAACAGCTTCCATACGAGGAGAGATTAGAAAGACTGGGACTATACAGCCTGGAAAAGAGACATCATGAAACTAAGAAGATGGAGATGGTCTGTTTTTTTCAGATTGCACAGAAGCCTGGTGAGGAGCTTTGACTGTCATATGAGGAGCCTGTGAAACATGTTGTTTGGAAGGTGCTTGAACTGAACCCATGGTGGTTGATAGAGGTCTATTCTATCATGAATGGTGTGGATAAAGTGAATAAGGAAGTGTTATTTACCCCTTCTCATAACTTATGAACCAGGGGTCACCCAAAGAAATTAATAGGCAGCAGGTTTAACACAAACATCAGGAAGTAAGTACTTCTTCACACAACACAAAGTCAACCTGTATAACTGAGTTCAAAAAAAGAATCAGATAAGTTAATGGAGGCTATATTGATCAATGCCTATTATCCAGGCTGGTCATGGATGCAACCCTGTGCTCTGGGTGTCCCTAAACCTCTGACTGCCAGAAGCTCTTCAGCACTTAAACAACAAGGAGTCTGGTGGCACCTTAAAGACTAACAGATTTATTTGGGCATAAGCTTTCGTGAGTTAAAACCTCACTTCTTCGTTTTAACTCACGAAAGCTTATGCCCAAATAAATCTGTTAGTCTTTAAGGTGCCACCAGACTCCTTGTTGTTTTTGTAGATACAGACTAACACGGCTACCCCCTGATACTTCAGCACTTAAGAAACTTCAACTTGTACAAAATGCTGCAGCAGGCTTCATCAGCAACATAGGCTACTGAGAGCACATCACAACTGTCCTCTGCTTTCTACACTGCCATCCCATTGAATATTGAGTCAAGGTCAAGGTCTTGGTCTTTATCTTCAATGTGCTCCATAGCCAGGGCCCAGGAGATCTAAAAGACACCTACAGCTCAAGGATGAAGACTGTGGCCAACAACTAAATTCCTCTGGCACAATGGAACTCTCTATAGTAAGACTAAAGCTTGTCTGTGTGGGAGACAAAACTTGCATGAGGGATGGTCTGAGACTGGAATGAACTCCCCCTGGATCTAAGGACAATCACAAACCTCACCATCTTTTGCTCCAAATGCAAGGCACATTTCTTTGACCTTGCATTCCCTAATATAAATATATAGCGTGTGTGTGTGTGTGGGTGGGTGTGTGCATTTAATTACCAAAACAAGGCACTCGACATGCTTCATCCCCTGGGGAGAAGATGAAAGAACAAATAACACGTGACATATGTTAGTCACATTGCTTAATACACTGCTGGAAGGCGTTCAGATACTAAAGTGATGAGAATGGTATAAGAATAGAATATAGAGAGAATAGAATAGACTCTAATACTTAATAATTGCTATTATTTGAATTGTGGTAACCTGGTAGGAAAGGAACATGACAGGATCCTAAAACTTTACAACATAGCCAATGAGTTCCATGTTGGACCTTAGCTTCTCAATGCATCCCAGTTGGGGGCAATGTCCTGCTGTTAACTTCATAAGTGAGACAAGAGGACCCTAATATGTACCCCACATTGCAATGAGTGTCCTGTGGGACGGTCATCCCTAGGCATTCTAATGAGGGCAATAACTATTAAGCTTACAAAGAGAAGGTTAACAAGTGACTTGATCATAGCCTGTAAGTACCTATGCAGGGAGAAGCTATATGATAGTAAAGGGCTCTTTAACAGATTCAGTGCTGGTCACTAATACTGGAACAATTTACCAAATGTAGCCAGGACTCCTTGGAGCCCATCAATGCTTCTCTGTCTCACTGCTGGGTGATGTAAGGAGAGGCTGTCTCCCCAGAGCGCTCAGCCCCTGCCTTCTAAGGAATTAATCTGAACCCAAATTGTCATCATGGGACTGTAAAGCATCAGCAGTGGAGTGAGGGTCATTTTGATGACCCAGCATGAAATTATGCAATAATTTAATGAGAGGTTAGTCTAAGGGGCTGACCTCAGGACTGGGAGTCAGGGTCTCCTGCATGCTAATCCCCACTCTGACTTGCTGTCTTTTCTTGTGCAGATCACCTCACCTTGCCATCCTTCAGATTCTGCATGTTTAAAATGTGGATAAGGATAGTGACCTAACCCCCTTGGCTCTCTGTGAGGTATCAGTGAAAGTTTGTAAAGAGGGTCTACAAATGGAAATGGTGCATTCCATGCTCAGTGTCATGATCTACAGTGATACTCGCATGTCTACTCTCTGCCAGTTCTGTGTTCGGTGTCATGATCTAGAGCGATGCTCACACATCGATCCCCTTCCCATTCCATGCTCGATGTCATAATCTAAAGCAGGGCAACCTATGGCACGCGTGCCAAAGGCGGCACGCAGGCTGATTTTCAGTGGCACTCACACTGCCCGGGTCCTGGCCACCAGTCTGGGTGCTCTGCATTTTAATTTAATTTTAAATGAAGCTTCTTAAATATTTTAAAAACCTTATTTACTTTACATACAACAATAGTTTAGTTATATATTATAGACTTATAGAAAGAGACCTTCTAAAAATGTATTACTGGCACGCAAAACCTTAAATTAGAGTGAATAAATGAAGACTCGCCACACTACTTCTGAAAGGTTGCCGACCCCTGATCTAAAGTGATGTTTGCATGTCCACTCCCTATCCATTTCATGCTGTGTCATGATCTAGAGCGATGGTCACACATCCACTCCTTGCTATTCCTTGCTCAGTGTCATAATCTAGAATGATGCTGGCATGTCATCCCCCGCGCAGTCTGTGCTCGGTGTCACGATCTAGAGTGATGCTCACGTATCCACTCCCTGCCTGTTCCATGCTCAGTGTCATGATCTAGACCGATACTTGTAAGCCCACTCCATGCCCAGTAAGTGGCAGGAATGATATTTTATCACTCCACAGCAGAAGTGCCTGATGATATCCAGCACCAAAGGCATTTCCAGACTTTCCCAGGAGTGTAAGTGCGGTAATTCCTAGAAGCACAGAGGCCCCAGAAGCCCAAGCTGCACTACAGGGTGGAACATGCCATTGCTGCTGACCTGATGTGAGAATTGTCTCTCATTGAGCCAAGTAGGAAAGGGAGACTGTTCCAAAGGGCAATGGAAAAAAAGAAAGTGACTAAATTCCTCAGTGTTGAGGAAGTTTACTAGACAGGTTTTAAGTTCCACATTTCTGTGGTCCTTCAAAAATGCAACGAGGCTGGAATGTGTAATGGGAGTACTCGGTGGTGAAATGTGCTGCATATTTTCTGTGTTTCATTTTACTTACATGAAGGATGGCAGTGACTTGTAACATGGCGAGAAATAACTATTCCATTGGAGAGGTCAGTACGATGGTTCAGCTCCTGGGGAATGACTAAGGGTTGCATTGCCTGGCACAATCGTTCTGCACTAAAAGTCGACCTCTGCCTTCATCTGGCATGAATCCTATCAGCAACTGAAGGAGCAGACTATCAGCATTAGGGCTTGGTTGACACTTGGGGGACTTACTTCAGCACCATGACTGGATGAGGGGGACCAGTAAACATGCCAGGTGGGGACAGAATGGTCTCTCTTCTGGGCAGAGAAGTCATGCTTCTCTGGGTAAGGCAGCAGTGATACTTTAGGCTGGGAAATGATGGTGATATAGTGATCTTTGTAATCTTTGTTTGTTCACTACACAAAGTGTAACAAACTGTGCTATGTGCAGATTGTACTTGGTGCTTGGTACCACCGTGCCAGGTGTCCTCTAAAACCCAAGGCAGATGGCAGCTACACATGCACTTTTCATTGTCTAAAGGAATCAAAGGTTGTGGGTTACTTTGGCTAATAAGTGAAAACATACGGAGTGATGCAAAGTCAGCACATCATGTAAATCACAGCATTTTACTACATTTCATCAAACTCCTTATATTCTGCATCCAAGAAAAATAACTTTACCCCCCCACACACACATTTTAAAGTTAAAAAGTTACATCATTAGTAATAATAATTTGGACAGCAGATTGCCAGGAATCCCAGTCAAAACTGGGATCTATTATGCTGCATGCTTTGCACATATGATTTACCATCAGGTCAGCAACATGGTTTTCTTCAGGTATTTCCCTTGTGTTGTAAATCTTTGCCTGTGATGTGTGGGGAGATTATTTGAATCAGCGCCAATGTATTCTAAGAGAAGGGGTTTGTTTGTTTGTTGTACAGGGAGTCCTTAACCCAGGCCACTGAATTTACAATAAAGATTTTATTAATTTCTCAGGAAACGTCTCTGTTCTGGTTAATCATGTACTGACAGTCTGGATCATGGTGTCTGCTCCACTTTGGAATGTCTGACTCAAACCCATGCCAAGCTGAATGGTTCTGTTACTATATCCCTAGATGGGTTACTCTAGAAGAATTCCCAAGAAGGTTCAACAAAGCTCTGGAAATTGCATAGAAAACGGGGAGGATGCAGAACCTGCTACCTGGTTTTCTTCAAATATCATTCTTCAAATTTGTGGAATTTGTTTTGACTTAATAATATTTTGCTTCAGAGTAACAGCCGTGTTAGTCTGTATCCACAAAAAGAAGAACAGGAGTACTTGTGGCACCTTAGAGACTAACAAATTTATTAGAGCATAAGCTTTCGTGGACTACAGCCCACTTCTTCGGATGCATATTATATTATTATTATAAAATATTATATGCATAATATTTTGCTGTCGATTTTGTTCTTCAGATAAAGTGGAAACGGAGTTCATGGGAAAGGAGAGAGCAAGAGGTATCTGTGAAACCTCCAAAATGTCTGAAGATCCCCAAGTTCAGCATAAAATGCATGCTACCTCAATCTTTCCTCCATTACAACCTGAGCTATCTATGGGTTGTTTCTGTAAATAACTGTTCATAGAATTCAAGGCAAAAAGGGCTCATTGTGATCATCTAGTCTGACCTACTGTATAACCACAGGCCTGAGAACTTCCCCCAAAATAATTCCTAGATCACAGCTTTTAGAAAGACATCCAATCTTGATTTAAAAATTATCAGTGATGGAGAATCCACCATGATCCTTGGTAAATTGTTCCACTGGTGATTCCTTCCTGTCAGGGCAATATAGAGAGGAACTTTCCAATACTAAACTGATGTTATCTATCACATAACCACTTTCAATTCATCAGAATGAAATGATGCTGAGTTTTCTGTGCATCTTTCCTGTTAATGGGATACATTGAGAAGAAGAGCTGTTAGAAAAGATGCATCCAAAGCTATTCCCATCCTAGTCACACAATATCCAACTCTCTGCATGTACAGAATGTCCTTCCAGAGGAAACAGACATTCACTTAGTAACACACAAACCCAAATATTTCTGGCAACTTGTAAAATCGTTAAATTGGGAATGCGTTGGAATATAAACCGCAAGTGATAATGATTTAAAAGCTGAAGTTGTGTGTCTGCAGTGACTGATAGTTTTAGCTGGTCTGGGGACTTGCAGACAGTACAGGCCCATGTTTTGCTTAGGTTCATGTAACTCAGGTTTGGCCACAGATTGTCCCCAGGGCTCATTGTATGTGTAGCCTTTGCTTTCACCTTTAACATCAGGCAGGTGCTCAGCATCTTGTAAGGAGGCTCCTAAGTGACTGTGTAACTAACGAGCTGTAGTTTTGGAGAGGAGAAAAGCTGCAATATTTTGAATATTTCATTTCTATGTAGGTTCTTAGCACATGCATGTGGTAGCTGATCCCCCTTTCCCATAGCTGCTCCAACAACCTTCACCCGGCCTCTCTGTAAGTCTCAAAACCTCAGAACTTACACTCACACCAAGTGTGAGCAGCAGAACGAAGACAGGGTACCAAGGAGGCCCGTTCTGCAACATATTCAATATAAACAGATGAATGCTGGGGACCTGCCATGGAGGGCAGAAAAAGACAGCTGTGAAACAGTCAGCCATGGATGAGAGTTTGCAGGTAATCAACATGTTGGGGGTCTCTTATTCACTCACATGAAGCTGTTAGCTGTAACATTTTTGGAATTACTGACATTTTGAAAGGAGGCAACTTTGTTTCAGAACTAACCTGCACTGAATTTTCAGGAAAACTGTCTTGTGGACGCAAATGTTTGAAAAGAAAAACACACGGGCAAGGAAGGGAGGGGGATCAGCCTGTGTTTTCTGTGCAATGTTTTTAAATGATTCAGTAATTATGGCCAAGGGAGAGCTGCGCTGCACCTCACAAAGCTCCTACCCATCAGAATAGACATCACAGACAGGAATGTACATTCACCTCTAAAACTTCTGGCTTGAAATTAGTCACTGTCTGACCTTTGACCTTTCTTAGCAATGCCCTGGGTACAAATTCCTGTTGCGTGAGGATTCACACATTTTTGTATCACAGAAGACTCTACAGGGTGGGTCAAAAGTGTGTGTGAGGGAGGAAGGGGAATGTGAGGTAGGGTAGCAGGTATGTGTGAGAGAATGCAAGGCATGTAGGTACACATGAGAGGTGCATGAGAATGCAGAGGCTGTGCGCCCAAGAGTGCAGGGATTGTGTGTGTGGGGGGGTACAGCATAGGTGTGGTGTATGAGTTGCAATTGTGTGCATATATATACACAGTATGTATGTGGTCCTGGCCAGAGATAGCTGCTGCTAATCATTTCCATTGCTTTTGATTAGAAAAGTTCTTTTGCTTAAATAAAAAGGCTCTTTGTTTTTTCAGGTCTATTAGGAACAATAAAATAGGTGATGAAGAAAGGGAAAAGAGCAGGTTGTTGGCATGAATGGGAAAGGAGGTGTCTGCAAGACAATCTCTCTATCAAGTGGGTGCATATAATGAAAGAGTTTGAGAGACTTGTTCAAGTGTGTAAAACAGTTTGGTTTCAGATATTCCAAGTAATGGGGCTTCCATCCTTCACCATGAGAGATTATTCCACAGTCGAACAGATCATGCTGTCAGGACAATTTTTCTAATATTCACCCTGAATTTCCTCTTTCTTGATTTCCTCCTATTCTTCTTGGTTACATCTGGGACAGCACCCCCATCAATATGCATCCCCCAAACTTCCCTAAAGTCACTTCTGAAAACTCACCTGCTCTGCAAAGCCTGCGAAGAACAATGGTCATCTCTTCTGTTCGTATTTGTACCTTTAATATGTCAGGTCCTCAGGGAAAGGACAAAAGTCCATTGCTGTTTGGACATTTTACTCGATGTAATCGCTGTGCACAGTGATATAGTTAAATAAATGTATGAATAAATAATCAAAGAAATAATAATAGGAAGCTTAGCTCAAGAACGTTTCCCATCAGCCAGGCAGGGCCCCTATCAGAAACACATGCTGGCTGTTGGGAAAGGAGCTAAGCAGGTTAATGTTAAGCCCATGAGCCTTCCAAAACACAAAGTAAAATCCATCTTTCATACTTCTAGCCCCTCAC
Organism: Malaclemys terrapin pileata; assembly: GCF_027887155.1. NCBI lineage: Eukaryota > Metazoa > Chordata > Testudines > Emydidae > Malaclemys > Malaclemys terrapin. Next base: position 8,204,447 of record NC_071508.1, on the reverse strand, counting down.
AAGGGAACAAGGAAAGGTCAAGTACAATGTAGTTCCACTAGAGGGCACTTGAGCTGTATTCGTCCACCATAGGTAGAGGTGAATACACTACAGTATCTACAAAAACAACAAGGAGTCTGGTGGCACCTTAAGGTGCCACCAGACTCCTTGTTGTTTTTGTAGATACAGACTAACACGGCTACCCCCTGATACTTGACACCATACAGTATCTAGTGACAGTTCAGAAGTGGAAGGTAGTAGGGCTGGCAGCTGCTGGAGTTTATTAATATTAGGTGAGCAACACAATCATTGTTCCCCCCACATAGATCCCCGAGATACATTCCAACTATAAGTTCTGCTTGTTCTTAATAGGAGAGATTAGGAGGGAAAATACCTGACATTTGTGCTCGGATTGAAAGAAATTAATTAAATAAATAGCCACCTTGCATCCACATGTATACATCAGCCAGAGAAGCTAGTAGGGAGCTATTAGATTTTAAAAAATTGCTAATTTGAACTAGAACTATGAAATCAAAGTGTTGAGCTGGTCTGTGAAGTTTGCTCCCCGCAGAAGGGCTGATGTCCCCCGTTGGTGAAGCTCACAACCCTGTGCAAGGTGCCTGTGAGTTAGAGTTTTACAACTGATATTTTCATAGTGACCCAGGTATCTGCTGAGCTATTCAAAATACATGAGACAAGCCCTGAGAAATCATAAGATTGGCTTAAAAATTATGAGATTTAAAAAAATTATTTTGGGTTTCTTTGTATTTGCCTTTTGTTTTCTGAGTTTTTAGAGTTCACGCAGGTCATGTTTTGAAGCTTTTCTCTGCAACCATGAAGGCTAGAAACTTCCTAAAAAGGTGAGATTCACATGTAATCAGAGAATGCCAAGAGCTTTAAGAAAACAGCGAATACCTCCAGGCTCTACAGAAAGAGAGAACATGTGTGGTACCAAAGAATGCTGCAGCTACTTTATATTAGGACTGTGTACAATGTCTTCTGGCCTGAGCAGGTGTGAGAGTCGGAGGGGAGGTTAAGTGAACTCTGTATTTATCTTCTTTTCTCTGATTTGGACCTGTTCACTGCCTGCAGCTTTGTGCAGTGGATGGCTGTGCAGAGTGTATTTTCCCTGCTCGCAGGGATCAAGGTCTCCATGGTTCTGCTGAATGTTGGCACCCAGGCCCCCACCCCTCAGGGGCTGGAATCTTGGAGCACAGCTCCACAGCAAAGTGGCTGCCTGGCATTTTTCCTTGGCTTCTTTGTAGAATGTGTTGTTAGTGGATGGCTAATTCCAGATGTTGTTGCACTGCACAATTGAAAATTCATTTCAAACAGACGATATTAATATATTTGTAAAAGAAACTTTGCTTGAGAATAGGCAGAAGTCTAAAACAGCCAATATCGGACTAGCTGAATTTCAGACAATGCTTTCCTTGTCCTGAAAACAGACACAAATTCTTATGTCTCCTAATTCAGAACATCTTTGCTTACACTTGCTGAATGATTAAAAATTTTGTAAATAAGGAAAATCATCACCTACAGTGAATTATTGGGATTATTTTCAGTGAGCTTGGGGCTTTGACATTTGTTAACAGGTTGACCACTTGGCCCTACTGATCTCCCACCTTTAAAAAAGTATCCCCATTCTTACTCCAACTACCACCCCATCTCTCTTCCTGCATTCAAACCAAGCTTTGTAAGCAAGAGGTCTAACCCCACTGCCTCACTCTCCTTTAATTCTGTCCTGGATCTGCTGCAGTGGGGCCTCCTTCTGGTCTTCCTCACTCAGGATACTAAACCTACAACTGGCCCATTCTAAGGACATCTTCATCCTCATCTATCTTGATTTGTCTGCTTACTTCCTCCTTAACTTTTCTTTCAGCCCTGGTCTTTCATGGTTCTTCTACCTCTGCCACTGCTCTTTTAACATATTCTAAGGTGTTACCTCCGGCTTCCTCTCCCCTGCATTTTAAACTATTTCCCTGGGTGACCACATTCATTCTTGTGGCTTCTATTGACAGCTCTCTGGACTATTCAATTCTTTGTCCCTTTTTGCAGGTTGCAAAGATGGTTGTACATTTTAATGTTTTTTTTGCCTCCTATGAACTGGGTCTGAGACCCATCATCTCATTCCATAGACAACCTTCAGATAGCAACAGTCCCTTGTGACCCTTGCTAGCTTTGAACTGATGACTTAGAGGTGAAAGCTTCCTTCAGCCATCCAGGGTGGCTTTGTTCTTGCCTTTTAACTTATCTAGGCACCTATGTGCTCCTCCCCCCATCACCATAATATCTGAGAAAATCACAATCACTAATGAATTTATGCTCACAGATAGATGCCTGTGAGGTTGGGAAATATTATCTCCATTTTAGAAATGAGAAATTGAGGTACAGAGAGATAGTGATTTTTAAGGAATATCTGGAAATTAACCCCAGGCCTCTGAAGACCCACTCCATGCCTCACCCACAAGATGACTGCTTCATCTTATGGTAGTGTATTGATGGAAGCACTGACTGCTACAGTAACATCACGTTTCACGGGATCATATGCTGGTCTCAGTAAGTTCCACAATTCTGAAATGCTAGGCTGCTCATCTTGCATTACCATATGCTTTTTCTTGGTTGGGATTTCATCATGGGTTGTGACAGATCTGGAACTTATATGGAAGACATAGCTGTTACTTGCATATTTGGCTCTAGAAATAGATTGGCTACATTTATTAGCAAGTTAACATTGCCTCGTATGGTGAAATCTGGTTTGGGCTTTTAGCGAGGAAATGGCATATAGAAGAGACTTTGTTATTGACATTTGTGCTGCTCTGGCCAGTGAAAAAGAACTTATTCAGGAAACAAACTTTGAACACACTCATCTGAGGGCTCTATTGCTATGTGAGTGCCAGCAATAACTGGAATCAGTTCAGCCTTGTAAGTTGCATCTTGAGGTCACACAGAATACATTCTTCCTGCAATGAACTGCCTATATAAAATGTAAATAACCCATGTTCTGACTCTGTTTTGCAAACCTTCAGATCCAGGGGTTTCAGATTTCTATCTCACCAGGAAACTGCACCCCTATGATTCAGGAAGGTAGAATTTGGTACAGATGCTTAAAGTTTACTTGAACTAATAAAATCTTATAAAGTATTGCTACAGGGCATCAGAGAAAACTCGTGGCTCCTCATGTCTCACAAACATGAGACCAACGGGGATCAACTTTCAAACACTTGTCAGAAACACCCATATTCACAAAGCTGGGAAGTGCAGTTCAGGGAGTCAATATTATATCATATAGTGAATCCCCATAGCCAGACAATAAAATATACAGTCTGTCATAGCCATAACACCTGGCACAGCAGGATGGCCCAGGGAGCACACAACACTGTACAGAAATAATACCCTAACTGTATACAAGACCACACACAGCCCTTTCACAGGAGCTGGTGTTGCGTCGTCTGCTGTACCATTACTGTTGATCCCTATTGAAGAGTGATATGAAGTACTGCAATCAAGCGAAGTGCTCTCTCTAATGCAAGTCTGAACCTTCTGCTGTGTCACATCCTTCTTTGTTCTTTCTGTCACTCTCCTCCCTTCCCTGGTCCTGAACAGTTGTCCAATGTCTACCTGCCCTGCAGTCCCACTAAAATAATTGGGACAACTTGGGCTTAAAGCTAAGGACATGTTTGCAGGTTTGAGATCTTAGACTGGAAGCTCTCTGGGGCGGGGGAGGTGTCTTATATTGCTTGCAAATCACCCTGTCAATTCACAGTGCTATATATGTTATTTTTTTTAATTAATAATAAAAGTGCTTCCCATTGTGTTGGCAGGGGGGCTGCTGGTGCACCCTCTACGTCTCTCACCCTCTTCATTCTTCCCGGGCCTGCACATCACCCTTCCCGCCCCCGGCTGTTCCGTTCCTGACACGCTGCCTGTCTCCACCCAGCTGGCACAGACTCCCAGAGCTGGAGTCACAGCTCGCAAAGCCGCCGCCTCCAGCTGAAGCTGCTGCTGCTAATGATCCTCGCTCAGCGGCTGGGCGGGCCGGGGAGAGGCCGGTCTCGGGTTTGCCTCGAGCCTTCCCTGCGGTGGGCACGAGAGCGATGGCCCATCTCTGGTCGTTCCCTTTGCTGGCTGCCAGCCGGGCTCTACAGGGCGGCCAGCCTGAGAGGGCATCGCATGGGGAGCCCAGTCACATGATGGCGGCAAGATAAAGCAGTGCCCCCATTTTCCCGCCCACCACCTCCTGCACAGCACCCTGCTAGCCCGCCCACCTCTCCCTTAGCCCAGCCTCGATCCGCGTCTCCTGCGTTTGGGGCTGTTCTGGGGCAGAATCCCACCACCGTCCCCTCACAGCCTGGGGCTCCTCTGTGACAGTCACAATGCCACCACCCTCCCCTCACAGCCTGGGGGCTAATCTGGGGCAATGACAATCCCACCACCCTCCCCTCACAGCCTGGGGGCTCCTCTGGGGCAGTCACAATGCCACCACCCTCCCCTCACAGCCTGGGGCTCCTCTGGGACAGTCACAATCCCACCACCCTCCCCTCACAGCCTGGGGGCTCCTCTGGGGCAGTCACGATCCCACCACCCTCCCCTCACAGCCTGGGGCTCCTCTGGGGCAGTCACAATGCCACCACCCTCCCCTCACGGCCTGGGGGCTACTCTGGGGCAATGACAATCCCACCACCCTCCCCTCACAGCCTGGGGCTCCTCTGGGACAGTCACAATGCCACCACCCTCCCCTCACAGCCTGGGGGCTACTCTGGGGCAGTCACAATGCCACCACCCTCCCCTCACAGCCTGGAGGCTACTCTGGGATGGTCACAATCCAGCCTTCATCACCTTATAGCTTGGGGGGCTCCTCTGGGGCAATCACAATCCCACCACCCTCCCCTCACAGCCTGGGGGCTACTCTGGGGCAATGACAATCCCACCACGGTCCCCTCATACCCGGGGGGGGGGCTCCTGTGGGGCAATCGCAATCCCACCACTGTCTCCTCACAGCCTGGGGGCTCCTCTGGGGCAATCACAATCCCACTACCATCCCCATACAGCCTGGGGGGCTGGGGCAATGACAATCCCACTACCGTCCCCTCACAGCCTGGGGGGCTGGGGCAATGACAATCCCACCACCCTCCCCTCACAGCCTGGGGGGCTCCTCTGGGGCAATGACAATCCCACCACCCTCCCCTCAGAGCCTGGGGGGCTCCTCTGGGGCAATGACAATCCCACCACCCTCCCCTCACAGCCTGGGGGGCTCCTCTGGGGCAGTCATAATCCAGCCACTATCCCATCATGGCCAGTGTGTGGGGGGAGGCTGCTTTTGGGCAGTCACAATCCAGCCACCATTCCTCACAGCCAGGGTGTATGTGTGTGCTCTGGGGCAGTCATAATTCCACCACTGTCCCCTCGCAGCCTGAGGGGCTATTCTGGGGCAGTCATAATCCCGCCACTATCCCGCCACAGCCAAGTGGGGCCTACTCTGGGGCAGTCACAATCCCACCACGGTCCCATCATGGCCGGTGTGTGTGCAGGAGGCTGCTTTTGGGCAGTCACAATCCAGCCACCGTTCGTCACAGTTGGGAGTGGGGGGGGAGAGATAGGGGGGAATGGATGTGTGCTCTGGGACAGTCACAATCCACTCATTGTGCTCTGAGTCTCCTCAGAGTTTGTGGGTTACTCTGCATCATTTACAATTGCTCAATCTCTAGCTATAGCTCTTGCACGCCATAGACATACATTCCCTTTCACTGCTGCTCCTGTTTGTGTTGTTTCTCCCCCTTTCTCTTGCTGGCACCTGTATAGCTGCCCACATCTCCAGATCTAGTGGAATGTCTCTTCTGCTTTCTTGTCCTTTAAATGGAGCCTTTACCGTGCCTGGCTCAGGGTTTTATAGTAGTCTCTTCATCTGTCATCCTAATAAAATAAAGCTAGTAAAATATTTTTTAAATGTTTCAGAAATCCAACCTGGGAAGCATAAAAATAGATGTTGTTAAACTGGCCCAAGGGAGACGTTTTTGAGATCTCTCAGGTTCTTCTCTCCCCAGGTCTTAGTGAAGGTGACAATGCAATTTCAGAGTGGCATTTGACTGTTGGTATGTTTCTTTTCTATTATCACTATTTCACATTTTATCCATACAAACAGCCAGAGCAGGACAGGATCCTAGCAATCCCCCACCAGGATCTGTACAGGTGCACAGCATTTCCTAATTGCTAACCTAGCCCATTTCCTAGGGAGAGATAACAAGAGTGACTGATATTCCCATTAACAGAAGTGACTGGCTGAGCCCTATGTGACCAAAAGAGCTGTATTGGTCTGTACACTATTCACTGAAATCCCCCTGCTATTATGAGGCTCTCAGTACTTCTTTTCAAAACCCCTATTTATATTGTACCTCAACTGTTGTCATTCATGCTGGGTTAAAGTTTGGTCCAGAAGGTCCCAGCCAAGGAGTGTGATGTGCATGTCTGAACATTGCTTTAGACATTTTTACATTATGAGTGGCTGAAATGAGAGCACAGTATTAGCCGCAGGGTTGTTTTGGAGTTGATATGACTCAAAACTGACTTCACTTTAAAAAATGGAAATTTGGCAAGTGATGAATCCACAATGTAGTGAAAAACTATTAAAATAAAATGTGAAATACCAAGACATTAAACTCTGAAAAGTGACTATCCTGCAATGATATGTCATCAGCGTTTTTATTATGTGTAAAGCTGGAAACAACTTGGGAAAACCCTTCAGGCCGCAGAGGTTGGTAAATTCGCTAAGGTCAGATGCGTTTAGGATGAGAATTATTATCCAGGGAGAATATAAAAATGAGGAAATTAAGAGAAATCATCCAAACCACAGCTCAATTACACAGCATGGAGAGCCTGGTAGGAGCTGGGGCTGATCAGTGTGGGACAGATCAAGGAAAGGAAATGGCAAATGGGAATGCTTAGCACACTGCAAGATGAAAGTGCAAGTAGAAGGCAGGCATGGCTCAGAACAGAGACCTGATGGAGAAGCAGAAGAACTGGCCAGTAGCAAGAGCATGTACACAAACCCACAAGAACTTTGCAAGGCTGAGCTCTACCACCTGGGAAACTAGACACAGTGATCATTTTCTTGCTCGTACAACATAAGACTAAATACAGAGAGTAACAATGCACAAAGGGCACCCCAGCCACTGCGGGAAATCAAGCTGTCATATCGAATGGGAGGATTTTTAGCCACTGTTTCCCAGAGGGAGTGTTTATGCATTTGGTCCCTCATGTTAGAAGCTGGGGGTGTCAAACTAAGGGCTGATCTACACTGCGGGGGGGGGGGGGGGGAAGTGTCGATGTAAGATATGCAACTTCAGCTATGGGAATAGCGTAGCTGAAGTCGACGTATCTTATTTCGACTTACCTCGGGTCCTCACGGTGCGGGATCGACGGCCGCGGCTCCCCCGTCGACTCTGCTACCGCCGCTTGCCCTGGTGGAGTTCCAGAGTTGACGGGAGCATGTTCGGGGATCGATATATCGTGTCTAGATGAGATGTGATGTATCAATCCCCGATAGATCGATTACTACCTGCCGATTCGGCGGGTAGTCTGGACATACACTTTATGATTGTAATTCACATCTAACTGAGCTTCCTTTGAAAATGATCCTTGAAAATGATCCAGTACTTGTTGAATGCAGTAGCCTGTCTGCTCCTTGGCATAATGGCAAGAGACTACATATTACCTGTCCCTGGCCTATCTTGGGGGCCCATAAGACAATGGATTGAGTTTCACTCTTACTGATTATATAGATAGTCCTTAGCGATATAGGCCTGAGGAAGTGAGAGAGTTTTAAAAGCCAGGACTGTACTTGAGTTACCAGCTCTTCATGTTTGTTCCTCCCAGGCTTCTGAGGTCAGCTGTGTTGATCTTATCTTACATCCTGAGGTTTCATCTTTATTGGATGGGAGCTAGGGTGAGCAGATAGCAAGTGTGAAAAATTGGGACACTTTTTTTTGGCGGGGGGAGGGTATAATTGCATATATAAGACAAGGCCCCTAATATTAGGACATCTGGTCACCCTAAAATTGGGAGCAAGCTTGTGGGATGCCCTCCTGGAGGACGCCTTCCAGAGTAGCTCCCTGACAGGTCTCCAGGACTCAGTACACAATGCTTCAGACTCTGCTGGCCTCCTGTTTAGGATAATTTATTGTTTTGCCCTGTTGGGTGCTTTCTCTGGCTGTGGAACTTGGTTTGTTTTTATTCTGGTTTATTTTGTACAAAATCCTAGATACTATACTGGAGATGGGAACTTTATAAATTGATAAGTAATGAGAATAAACAAAAATAACAACTAATGCTGCTTATGGGATCATTTTCCTTGAAAAACTTACAGGCCCTGCCACATGTCTGTTGTCCTCTATTCGGAGTAAAGCTGGGAGTAACTGGTTCATATAATTTTTACTGCTACTGTTCCACAAAGAAAACGGTATGAGGAATTTCTCTACATCTTCCCTATACCTCCTCATACACATTCCATATGAATAATCTTTGGATCACTTAGCTTTACATTTGTTAACGTTTTTTCCTATGGACATTCTAAGTGGGTGATGGAAGGCAGATTTCACCATTATTATATTTGCTGATCTCTGTGTCTGAGAGAGAACTGGGTGTTCACTCTAGTTGATTCCAGGGTTATACTGATATTTCCCACTGAACATTCCCAGTTATTTATGCAAATATTTTGAAATTATTTTGCAAATTGCACTTCTGAGGTGTGGAAATACTCTGTCATGGATCTAGATGACCTGCACAAGTTTTTCAATAACAACTAAGCACTTAAAAGGATATGCAGACAGGTAACTGCTTATAAGGAATAAACACAGGGTCAGGGTGGCCAAATGTCTCATAATAAAAACAAAACAAGCAAAGGCTGGATGAGCAGTAGCAACAGATACAAGAAAAAAAGTAGGAGAAAGTTTTCAATGTTCGTTTGGATCAGGGTTTCCCATGAACTCATTGGAATGCTCAGTAACAAGATAGCTGACTACTTTGGAATCTTACAGTGGTGGTTCTTCAGTCTCAACTGAATCTCCATCATTGCGTTTAACAGGATTTCCACTGTTTCCAAACATCTCCCAGGAGGGAGTTATTTCACTGACTTCCTCTCAACACCACTGAATTCTCATGAAGTAAGCAGACATGTCATGCAGCTCCTAACAATCAGAGACCTACAAGCAACCACTCAAAGAAACAAGATAGAATTGATCAGAATACTTCACTTAGTGCTTAAATGTCTCCATAGTCAGGCAAAGCAAACATCTGGTCTCTTTTTGAATACGTGGGAACTGGGGATGGGAGAGGAGAGACAGAGTGCAAAGATTAAATAACTGGGCATGTCTATGCAAATACATGGTTTTCTTCTAATGACATAAAACAGTTTTTCTGAGTCAGAATGGGCTTTGGAATGAAGAATTGTATATATAGTTCCCAGGAATAGTGTGGAAGTGTTCAGTGCACTAAGCAAATAAGCAGGTGCTATATATAGATGTACTGTGGGATTAATAGTGTATTATAGTAGAATCCTGAGGGCCTGATCCAGGACCAACTGAAATCAATGTGAAAGCCTTGTTGACTTCAGTGATATGGGATCAGGGGCCTTAGATTGTAAGCGCTGTAGGGCAGAGACTATACCTTTGCATGTGTTTGTGCAGTGCCCAACACATCAGCCCCCAGTTCTGATTGACTGGGGCCTCTGGGTATTACATCAACATAAATATTAATCATATTAAGACTAGAAAAGTTAGGAAATGAGGAGGGCAATTGGGAAAGATAATGCACATTTTTACGTGGTAAGCTAGTTCAAGACAAACCTCTGAAAGTAATGTATATCCACCTTCATCATAAAATGATCTGTTCTAATTCTCTGTCTCTGTGGGTCTCTTTCTCTCAGCATTCTTCAGAGATCCCCAATTATTGACACATTTGAGACCTGCTCTCCTATCAAATTAAAAAGCTTGGCTGTGAAAGACAGAGCTAAGATTATGGACTATACTATCAAATTAAAAAGCACGTGATGCCATTATCTTTTTATTGAGATGTTTTACTATTTTCACTCTATTTAAGATATGTCAGTACAATAACAATAAATGACAAATCTTACATTTAAATAGAAACTTCCACCAAAGAATGGCCTCTTGCTGCTACACAGGATATTACACTAAGTGAAGGAGGCTCTGATGCTATGACAGTCTCCTGTTAAATGACTTTGTTTTAAAAATTAAAGGCCATAGATATCATTGGTTTATTGGAGAGAGATTAGTGCAGCAGAGCAGTTACTCATTGTAGGTCTGTTGTGTTCTGACTGGCTTAGAGAAGCGACTATTTCTATACTAAATCATGCTGCTTTTTCTAAAGGTGCACTGTCTCTCAAGGTGTTCAGTGATGGAATCAGGCCTCTGCCTGACAGTGATGCAATCACTTCATTTCCAATCAAATATTTGCTGAGGAGGATTTCCTTATACTCAGGGCCAGCTCCAGGGTTTTTGCCACCCCAAGCGGCGGAAAAAAAAAAAAAAAGCCGCGATCGCGATTGCGATCGGAGGCAGCTCCACCGCATCGCTTTCTTCTTCGGTGGCAATTCGGCGGCAGGTCCTTCCCTCCGAGAGGGACCGCGATTTCACTAGGAGGGTGGTGAAGCACTGGAATGCGTTACCTAGGGAGGTGGTGGAGTCTCCTTCCTTGGAGGTTTTTAAGGCCCGGCTTGACAAAGCCCTGGCTGGGATGATTTAGTTGGGAATTGGTCCTGCTTTGAGCAGGGGGTTGGACTAGATGACCTCCTGAGGTCCCTTCCAACCCTGATATTCTATGATTCTATGACCCGCCGCCGAATTGCCGCCAAATAGCCCGACGTGCCGCTCCTTCCACTTGGCCGCCCCAAGCACCTGCTTGCTGAGCTGGTCCCTGGAGCCGGCCCTGCTTATACTGGGTTGGGGAGGCACAGGGAGAGGCCAATGCAAAACTAACAGTATATCTCCTTAGCAATGCAGACTACTATAAGCACATCAACCAGTGCTCCACTCTCTGTGTGGGTTTTCTATGGAATACTGAGTCATATTTAAGATCACTATCCCTGACATCAAGATGCTTTAGGACAAGAAACCTTAGTCGACAACTCTGCATGCAGGCACAAGGGAGTTGTCTATGGCAAGGGTAAAGCTCAGCTGTGTAGGAGCCAGACCTTTCTCGGCAGCTGGTCCAAGGCTGTGAAACAAGCTCCCGCAAGATCTAAGAACCACTTCCAGCCTCACCATTTTCCATTCCAAGTGCAAGGTGCGTGCCTCTGATCTGCCTCCAATAACAAACACGTTTAGCCCAGCAGGTGTAAAATAAAATAAAACTCACATCATTTTCTCTTTGGGGAGAGGGGGGAGAATTTCAGGTGGCTAATGCTGGTTATGTTCTTTACGGCACTTTTGGACGGCGCTCAAAGGCCATGGTGATGAGGGAAGTGTAAGCACCTGAATAGAATAGAATAGAATCTGTGCTGTTTATGATGGGAATTTTCATTTAATCTCTTGCTTTCCAGGCACTGGAACCGTGGGCCCATAAAAATCAAAAGTGCTCACGGAGGAGCTTGCTCCTGACAGGCTGAAGTTCTCTGCATCAATCTGAGTGGCTGGCACAGTTGGAAAGCTGCTCTGGTTCTGGATCCATTGCTGCTCTCCCTCCATCCTAGCCAGGACCAAACTGTAAGGAAAGTATCCAGAGCTGGCCTAGTGATCTAACGCATGGCTCTGCAACGCTATGCAGGAGACCCTGGTGAGATGCCTCGTTCCAGCCTCTCACTCCCTGGGCCAGAAGGCACAAGGACATACTGAAGTAGTTTGGTCAGGCCCTGGCTGAGATGGGGATTTCTCTCATGTCCTTCTAGCAGGCTAAGGTGAAGTGCTGACTGATCCCAAAGGGAATTCCCACCGGTCCTCCTTGCCTGAAGGATGGTGAAGGTGCTGTGGGGCCTGTAGGCTGGGGGAAATGGGGTGGGTCTCAGGGATCCATCCAGCCTTGATTAGTCTTGGGGAAAGAGAGGAGAAGAGTAGAAAAATGAGCAAGTCCTTTTGGATCTCCATGTCTGTGTTTGAGGCAGGAGAGCTCTGCTGGTTTCTCAGTGGCTTCTTGTCTTTTTTAAAACCAACAAACTGTTTACATTAATTGTTTCAGGTAACTGCCCCCCCCCCCATTCCATTAACCCTAATAATAATTATTTTAAATTCACAACAGATTTACTGTTATATTTTGCCCTACTTGTTTCTGATTTGAATTGTCTAGAGAGAGTGCAGAGAGAACTGCAGGGTGTGATCCTCTCCCCCTGCCAGTGAAATGGTTAAAACCATTCTATCCAGTCCCCTCTTTCAGGAAAAGAAGTATGGCTTTTATGTTTGAACAGTGTCCCCCTCTCTACAGCTCCCTGGGAGGAGAGTTTTTCTGTGTTGGATGGAGGTGAGGGGCCGGGAGTCCCTGCTTTACAATCCCTTGATTGGAATTTTCTGCAGCCAGTCACTAGATCAAAATGGGAAGTCCTCGGCGTTGGGGAAATCTCCATCTAGCTTCTCCCACACATTCATTCTATTTCCGGATTGTCTGAAGGGTGGAAAGGGAATTTTAAGTATCCAATGAAGTACTGAGTTCTGCTCATGCGTTTGTGATCTACACTTTAAGCAAATAAATTATACTCCAAGGCAACCCTTTAGGTAATTGTACCTAAACCAGTTAATACCACACTCCCTACCGCACCTTCTTTGGTGCTTACAGTGTGTGCAGCCTGCTTCTCCCTACACTGGGATTCAGGGAATTTGGGGCCCTTCTCAGGATAAGCAGATGAAGTTGTAACCAGAAAAGCTATAAAACGTGGGAAGGAAAGCAAGAGTGGGAAAGAAACAAAGGAACCAAACCACAATGAGAAGAAAGTGTCAGGGCAGGACACAGCAGCTGCACTGGACAGGCAGCTGGAAGAGTAAATTCCAGGAGTAAAGAGCAAATCAGAGCTAAAGATCAATGGATGCAAGAGGAGGGACATCAACAGTGCTCTCCTGAGCTCATTAGAAAAATACAAGGGCAAGAGTTCATTCAGTTAAGGAGGCCAAGCATGGAAGAGATCAAGTATCCAGAATAAGAACCTCAGTATATCTGCAATCAGAATCCTTCTGACCAAACCACAGCAAGGAAGCTGATGTGTCATTTAACCCTGGGGGAACATACGAGGAAGAGAATCCAGTCCCAGCACGTGATGGTACACGCCCTGTGTGGGAGAAGAAGAACAGAATAGCACTCAGGCAGGGCTGACAGTAGATGTGCTCTCCGCTTAGTTATCTGCTACAGAAAAGTGCACATTGGGATTATTTTTGTGAGTTATATAACTGAGAAAACTAGTGAGAAATTAGCAGAGACCATTGCTGAGTAAAAGACAATGTACTAAACCAGTTTAATAACACAGACAAATCTGAACAAAAGTCCATGGCAAACAGGGGGAAAAAACTGGCTGACCTTCCAATAGATTTCCCTGCAATAAAAATCACATTGGCCATCTAGGTATACTCGTTAGCCACATGATTTAGGTGGGCTACACTTGCTTTCACATTCTCTTTCTCTGCCACATCACCATTGCATTTGGGTACCTTGTTACTATTACATGGGTCCCGTAACCTCCAAAGAGGAGCATGATTTCCTAATTTCCTCCAGACTTTTCTTGTTGCCTTCTAAAATAGCATATACATTACTGAATTACCATCACATACAGCTAATCCTTCTGAGGGTCAGGAGCTGCTTCTGCTCTTCCCTTCTGACATAAGACTTGTTTAGCTTGGCAGCAGGTCATTCTCACCTTCAGAGCTCACTCCCTCTCATGGTGGATCTGAGCATCTGTGAGGTGCATTTCTTCCAGTAACCTTTTAATTTAATTTTGTATATGGCAATGAATTGGCTTCTTTTTTGTGAGTTATCAGTGGGATGGGTAGCATTTTTGTTGTCATTCTATGTTTTCTAAAGGGTATAGGGATTATCAAATGATTATTTATTTACATTATAGTTTCACCAACTAAGATCAATGCCCCATTGTGCTCGGTGCTATATATACATAGTAAGAAACAGCTCTCACCCCAAAGAGTCATAGACCTTAAGGCCAGAAGGGACCATCGTGATCATCTAGTCTGACCTCCTGCACATTGAAGGCCACAGAACCTCACCTATCTGCTCCTATAATAAAGCCATAATCTCTGGCTGAGTTTCTGAAGGCCTCAAATCATGATGTAAAGACTTCAAGTTACAGAGAATCCAATCTAAGTAGATATGGAAGACAAAGGGTGGAAGAATGGAAGGATTATTATCCCTGTTTTACAGATGGCAAGCTAAGCCCAGAGAGACTGAGTGACATGACCAGGGTAACACAGGGTGTCTCTGCCAGAGAGAGAAATAGAACCCAGATCTCCAAGTGCCAGATCTGTGCCATAACCACAAGGTTATTCTTCTCAGAGCATTTGGGCCATAACCTTTTGGAGGAGAAAAAATGAATGCCCAAACTCACGGCTTCATTGTAGCACCAGAACTGCCAACACCCTGCATTCTCCCCTTGCCCTCAGTCTGTGGGGCTGGAACAGAGAAGGCAGGTACCATGGGGCTCTCACCCCCCATAAAATATTAACAGATAGATGCACAGAGGGACTCCCCTCTGTATTTGCTGCCTAGCCTTGGTTCACTGACTGTGACTTTGCAGAGGTGCAACCATCTTAGGTAGCATGAACTCTCCAGTGTTGCCTATGGATCTACCTATAGTTTGGAGTCGGAAGAACATATTTGTTGCAGCTGTTCACCCCACTCTGGACCTGTCCCCTTTCTCACCTGGCCACAGGCTTCTGCAGAGAGACTGCAGAGAGGAAAGATGGTGAGGTGAGGTGAGGTGGGGTGGGTGGGGAACTTTTCATGGTGCAGGGAAGCAGATGAGCCTGTATCTGTTACTGTTGGGAGCACAGGCACTGACTTTTATTTTTCCCGGTGGGTGCATGACCCCCGCCCTGCCCGCAGGCCTGTCCCCACTCCGCTCCTTCCCCAAGGTAGTACCCTCACCCCACCTCTTCCCACCCCCACCACTCTGCCTCCTCCCCGAGGCCCCCACCACTCACCACTCGCTGCTCTCTGCCCTCCCCCAAGCGCCTCCCGCCAGCCACCAAACAGCTGATCAGCAGCACCACCCGAACGGCTGCGGCTGGTGGGTGCTGAGCACCCAACTATTTTTTTTCCCATGCATGCTTGAGCCCCGGAGCATCCACAGAGTTGGCACCTATGGGTGGGAGTGTTTCCAGAGTGCCCAGGCCTAATGGTTACTTTTTAGGGGAACTGATCTCACCTCACCCCAGGTGAATCACTAAACATCAGGCCAGTCATCCCTGGTGTATGTGCCTTTGACACACACTAAACATACAACACAACAGTTCTCCAGACCAGAAAGAGGCTATAAAGAACTTGATTCCAGCCAGCAAACCAAGCCCACAATATAACCCAGCCTAGTCCCCAGCTCACTACCCCCAAAAGGCCTGGGAGAAGGGATGGGCTTTACTCAACAAGCACAGAACCATCATCCGAAAACACCACAGAGTGCACTAGCAGCGTAATCCTATTGGCTTCACTAGTTACCCTAGGGGTGAATGTGTCTGTTGCTTTGGGGTTTTCTTGTCTGTCTGTGGTTTGTTTCAAATCTATTTATATATATTTGCACAGTTCTCTGCTTTTCGTATTAGCAAACATGTTCCTAAATACTCTGGATATACCCCAGACTGCCCTCTTCATTTGATCAATATGGAAGGAGTGAAAGGTCAGCAAGATTTGCTGAATTTACTGCTAGGCTTATTGCTAGAAAATGTGGAACAATGTAAATACTTAAGATTTGGGTGGAAGTCATTGAGCAGATTATTACTACAAGCTGGCTGCATGGTTTGGGAGGTCAGGTTTCACACTTGTTTAATTTGGTGCAAAGGTGACACTGCCAGTGCTGGAGTAGGGAACCTGATTTATTATGTGTCATCCAAACAAATCCCTGCTGAAATGAGGCAAGTTTCATTATACCTGGTGTGCAGTTTGTATTGCAGTGTCATCGTTATGCACTTGAGTCAGTGGCCGTGGAAAAGCAGACGGGATTTTACTGGAGCAGGAAGCTAATTAGCAGCACCAGATTTGACCAAAAGAATTCTATCATCTTAAAGTCATTATAATATGTCTGAAAGTCAAAATTACTATAAACCAAAAATGTTGAACAAACACATAAAGGCATATGTGCACACTGGGCATGCACACACTTCTTTTCGATACAGCTGCAATATTGGAACGTTCTACTGCTGGAAATGCAATGGATGAAGAAATATGGAAAGTTTAAAGGGAAGAATTTATGTCTGTAACTTCGTTAGGATCATTTTTGAGTGTTAGAGCTGGGTGAACATTGAAATAAATTGGATTTATCACGTCCTAGGTTATTCTGTAAATAAATAGATACAGTATTGCCAACCGCAAGCATTCAAAACTCATGAATCAGGCCCTCAAAATTAGGAGATAGGCTTGAAAATTATGAGATTTAAAAATGATAAATGTTGGGTTCTTTTTACTTGTCTTCTAGTGGTTGGGTCTTATGGGTCATATTTTCAAGCTCTTCTCCACAAACAGGAGAGCTAGAAACTTTTTTATAAACAAAAACTGAGATTCTTTTGTGATCAGCTACCTCAAAAAGCTGTAACTTTAAGAAAAACACCAAATTTTATGAGAGTTTTCAATACTGTAGATAAAACAGGATTTTCCAAATAACACAACTGATGATTTGTGGACATCATGAAATAAGGATTGGAGATGCTGAGGCAGGTATAGGGGATGAGAGAAGAAAGTTGGACAGAGATTTATGGCACAAACTAAATTGGTTGCAACAAATTTGAAAAGCTTAGAGATCCTCTGAGAAATAAACTTACTGGTAATCAGATAGTTTGTTTGCAAGTATCTGAATCATTAAAGTCTTGCTCTGAATATTTCTAGTTAAACGTGACACCAGGAAATAGATTTGGAACTCAATCAAACCCACTTTTAGCTCTGCTATACTTCTCTTTGAATTATAAACATCAGATTATTACATCTTATTTTCTGCATGTGTCCTACATGTGTCTCAAATCTTTACATCATGAAACGGTGCAAGTAAACACTCCAAACACAATATTAAAGTGCAGCCCAGATGGGGTATCATCTGACCCAGAGATAATGTATACATAGAAAGCACAGGAATGGGACAACTGTGAGATGAATAAGGAGTAATTCTCTTCTCTGTAGCAGTGTAATCAGAGTCCTGTGTGTTTCCAGTGTTAGCATCTCAAGTGTCAGCTACTCAGGAATGTAGAAAATGCTAAGAAGGAGCCCATTTCAGTTCATCGTCCCTGCCTCTTTCCATTAGATACTGTATGTCTCCTTCAAAGGTCTCCCATTCCTTTCTAAACTATTTAGACAAGATGTTTCTATTGATGATGATTGTGGAAGTTTATTATGAATAATCTCTTCATAAATTCCCTTAGTGCCTGGCACTTCTTTAGCCTAAGCAGAGGCCCCAAGTTTCCTTTCAGTGACCCCAGTTCACGAAGCTTTGTAATCATTCACTTTAGAATTTTTCAGTTATGGTTCATTACTAAAGTCTCATCTGAATTTCTTTTCCATGTGTATAGGTGGGATAGAACAGCTGGTGAGGGCTGCTTTGAGGTGAGGATACTAGTACATCCACCCTCTCTCTTCCCTGGCCCTAGTGCACATGATTTATTCCCATCTGCTGCTCTCCAGGCTGTGCAAGGACAGGCACATAGGGCCTCAAGTGATCTGTGCTCATCGCTTCACACAAAGCTTTTTCTTTTACTTTTCTTGAACAATTCAAATATTTTGGGCACATTCTCCCATGGTGATTCCATAGCGACTCCTAAATTGAATCCAGATATTCTAGGCACTTGACTCCTGTGTCTGTCTATTTTCAATGTATCTATTGGAATCGTATGTGCAGGTGTATAGTTTCTTTGGTGATATACCGATCCGTCTGCAGCTTTTCTGTGACTACGTTTGGATGACAGTTATCTTAGCAGCACAAATGTTCCATGTAAATACAACTCAACAATCAGGGTCTCCTTGTCTTGTGGGTTAAGCCTTTTGTGTTCTGTCTGTACTTGCTAATTGAGGAGCCTCTCGTAGGAACACAGAGCAATATTATCAGTGACTTCTTGCCCTGTATATGTATAGCAGATCATGCTACTGAGGTCTTCCCCTCCCATGTATGCAGTGGAATGTTATTGGGAACCCCAGCACTGCACTAAATTGCTTATGGGATAAAATTGCTATGAGAACCCTACTTCTCTGCATAAAACTGCTAAAGTTGAACTTCAAGTTTCTAATCAAAAGTTGAAACCAGATGGATGTGAAATGCCAGCAGTAATACGAAAAGTATGTTGAAAAAAGATCAAATGGAAGAAAAAGATGAAAATGTTTTCAGTTGAGTGGAGTGTTCTTTCAAAAACAGATGTATGTGAAAGCAGCACCATTTGCACTTTACCCCTGTTTTGCCTTTAGATGCACACAGGTGAAACAAAATACAGCCTGGCTTGGTTGGGAGCCCCGCACTGTGACAATGCTAGTGTCAAGGTCACACAGCTCAGATTTCCCACATTACTGGGTTAGATTCAGTCTAAGCAGCTCTCTGTGATCTCTGAATGTAAACCTTGCAGTGCCTACCAGAAAATGCAACATTTGGGTGCAAAATCTTCCTGAGCGGAACCCTCTGTAACTTCCTGTGTTACTTCATTTACCTTCTGAGACAGTGAAAAAGTTTCTGTGGCTTCACCTAGAAGAGCTGTAGTAAGAGGAACAGGAGTCCACTGAATTCACTATGCTATGTGACTCAAGGATCCAAATATCCAGGAAGAGAAACAGAAAAAGAAATAAACAATAATGAAATAATCCTCACAACCAAGTGATGTGTCCTTATTCAGAGCATAATAATACCATCCTTTCCTTCTTTGGAGAATACATGAGCAGAAAAATGAACCCATAGATAATAAGAGAACATTGTCAAAGTATTCAAGAAAAATAAATGAGAATTGTACAGATGCCAAAGAACTTTGGCTGATTCTCTGTTGGGAATTTTGCATGGTAATCTTCTGAATTCTATCAATTTAATATGCAAATGCAGTTCAGATGCTGTAGCTCTATGTTGTGAGAACATGTGAATACAAACATTGTCAACTGTCTTCAGAGGCCAAGACCAAATATGCTTTTCAATAAAAAATATAATAGAGAACCAGAACAAAAGAAGAGTAAATAATAGAGTAATGAAAGAGGACTGAAAGGAGTGGGCAGAATAGGAAGAGTAAAATATCACATATCTGAATAAGATAAGAATAACTGGTACTTCGATGGCATCGTTCATCTGAGGATCTCAAAGTACTTTACACATTTTAATTCTGACCCACCCATTTTGATTTAGGTATAAAATTGAGCTAATAATTCATAAAGAGTACACTAAGGCACCAAGACTTGCCTGTATCACATAGCAAGCCAGAGCTGGACTAGAATCTAGGAGTCCCTACTTCTAATTTCCTACTCTATCCATGAGGCACAATTCCTTATGCAAGCCACTCTCCATCTAGCTATAAAATGCGATCAACAATCAGAGAAAGAACATTACTATGTAATACTGAAATAAAGCCTTCAATATTGTGCAATGAAGTACTTTTTCTGATTCTAATGCAGGATAAAAACTGGACACTGAGCAACCATAACTGGAGACACAAATGTAATTTTTCAGAAAGATGACCACTAGCGAACTCAGATATGTCACTGTCAATTAATGCCTTTATTTTCACCTGATAGATTTTCCAGATTATGCAGGGTGAAATTTACTCCTCTTCTCACAATTTTTTTGCAGGGCTTTGCTGGACAAAACTGATGGTGCCTTCCTTTAAAAAAAAAAAAAGCCAGTGGGGCTTTTAATTCAGCATTTACACTCTTTTTAGGTCAGCTCATTCAGTAGATTAGGCAACATATTTAGTGCAGATGATTAGCACCTGTCAGTTAAGACATTTTGACCCATCAGGCCTTTCTTCGTGTTAATGTAATTAGCAGCGGGCTTTCTAGTATTTTAGACTTGTTCCTGTGTACCACTTACTATGAGACCACCTTGTAATGGACCCTGGGTATGTGTGTCTAAGCCCACTTAGTAGATAATAAACTATTTTTTGTGCTCAATCAGGTGTATATGCTATTGTAACCCACACACCTGCTAGGTGTGGTGTTTTGTCCCCCCTAGTGGCACCAAGATCACTTAGAGCTTAATGAGTCTGCTACAGCCTTAGCTAAGGGCCATGTGGCTTTTAGCTCATACAGTAGAGGCTCATACACTTAGGGCACATCTTCACTACCTGCCGGATCGGCAGGTAGCGATCGGTCTATCGGGGATCGATTTATCGCGTCTAGTGTAGACGCGATAAAATCGATCCCCGATCGCTCTGCCATCAACTCCGGAACTCCACCGCAGTGAGAAGCAGAAGTGGAGTCGATGGGGGAGTGGCAGCGGTCGACTTGCCGCCATCCTCACAGCCAGATAAGTCAACCTAAAATACGCAACTTCAGCTACGCTATTCACGTAGCTGAAGTTGCATATCTTAGGTCGACCTCCTCCCCGCCCCCCCGTAGTGTAGACCTAGCCTAAGGGTATGTCTACATTATGAAATTAGGTCGATTTTATAGAAGTCAATCTTTAGAAAGCGATTTTATACAGTTGATTGTGTATGTCCCCACTAAGCGCATTAAGTCGGCGGAGTGCGTCCTCACTACCATAGCTAGCATCGACTCACAGAGCGGTGCACTGTGGGTAGCTATCCCAAAGCCCCCGCAGTCTCCACTGCCCACTGGAATTCTGGGTTAAGCTACCAATGCCTGATGGGGCAAAAACATTGTCGCGGGTGGTTTTGGGTACATGTTGTCAGTCTCCCCTCCCTCCCTCCATGAAAGCAACGGCAGACAATCATTTTGCGCCTTTTTTTCTGGGTTACCCATGCAGACGGCATAGCACAGCAAGCATGGAGCCCGCTCAGCTCACCGCTGCTGTTGCGAGCATTGTAAACACCTTGCGCATTATCCTGCAGTATGTGCAGAACTGGCTAGGAGCCGCCAGCAAGAGGACGATTGTGAGGAGGACATGGACACAGATGTTCCTGAAAGCACGGTATCTGGCAATTGGGACATCATGGCAGCAGTGGGGCAGGTTGATACAGTGGAATGCCAATTCTGGGCCCGACAAACAAGCACAGACTGGTGGGACCGCATAGTGTTGCAGGTATGGGATGATTCCCAGTGGCTGCAAAACTTTTGCATGCGTGAGGCCACTTTCCTGGAACTTTGTGAGTTGCTTTCCCCCACCCTGAAGTGCAGGAATACCAAGATGAGAGCTGCCCTGACAGGTGAGAAGCAAGTGGTGATAGCCCTGTGGAAGTTTGCAACACCTGACTGCTACCAGTCAGTCGGGAATCAATTTGGAGTGGGCAAATCTACTGTGGGTGTTGCTGTGATCCAAGTAGCCAAGGCAATCACTAACCTTCTACTAGCAAGGGTAGTGACTCTGGGAAATGTGCAGGTCATAGTGGATGGCTTTGCTGCAATGGGGTTCCCTAACTGTGGTGGGGCAATAGATGGAATGCATATCCCTATCTTGGCACCGCACCACCTTGCCAACAGTATGTAAACATGACTTATGAGGAGAGGCTGAGGGAACTGGGATTGTTTAGTCTGCAGAAGAGAAGAATGAGGGGGGGTTTGATAGCTGCTTTCAACTACCTGAAAGGGGGTTCCAAAGAGGATGGATCTAGACTGTTCTCAGTGGTACCAGATGACAGAACAAGAAGTAATGGTCTCAAGTTGCAGTGGGGGAGGTTTAGGTTGGATATTAGGAAAAACTTTTTCATTAGGAGGGTGCGGAAGCACTGGAATAGATTACCTAGGGAGGTGGTAGAATCTCCTTCCTTAGAGGTTTTTAAGTTCAGGCTTGACAAAGCCCGGGCTGGGATGATTTAGTTGGGGATTGGTCCTGCTTTGAGCAGGGGGTTGGACTAGATGACCTCCTGAGGTCCCTTCCAACCCTGATATTCTATGATTCTATGATAAACCGCAATGGTGCTGCAAGCACTGGTGGATCACAAGGGACGTTTCACTGACATCAGCGTGGGATGGCTGGGAAAGGTGCATGACGCTCGCATCTTTAGGAACTCCGGGCTGTTTGAACAGCTGCAAGAAGGGACTTACTTCCCAGACCAGAAAATTACCGTTGGGGATGTTGAAATGCCAATAGTTATCCTTGGAGACCCAGCCTACCCCTTGCTCCCATGGCTTATGAAGCCATGCACAGGCAGCCTGGACAGTAGTAAGGAGCAGTTCAACTATAGGCTGAGAAAGTGCAGAATGGTGGTAGAATGTGCCTTTGGACGTTTAAAAGTTTTTTGGTGTTTGGTTACTAGGTTAGACCTCAGTGAAACCAATATTCCCATTGTTATTGCTGCTTGCTGTGTGCTCCATAATATCTGTGAGAGTAAGGGCGAGATGTTTATGGCAGGGTGGGAGATTGAGGCAAATAGCCTGGCGGCCAGTTTTGAGTAGCCAGACACCAGGGCGATTAGAAGAGCACAGGTAGGCGTGCTGCGCATCAGAGAGGCTTTGAAAACCAGTTTCATGACTGCCCAGGCTTCGGTGTGACAGTTGTGTGTGTTTCTCCTTGATGCAAACCTGACCCCTTTGTTGATTTTAATTCCTTGTAAGCCAATCACCCTCCCCCCTTTGATCACAGCTGGCAAAGGAAATAACGTCACTATTTGTTTTAAAACCATGCATTCTTTCTTTATTAATTAAAAAAACAGTGAGAAAACTGACAAGGTAGCCTGGGTGGAGTGCGGGAGGAGGGGAGGAGGGAAGGACAAGGCCACATTGCTTATTGTAGCCACACTACAAATCAAAACTGTTTGAATGACAGCCTTCTGTTGCTTGGGCTATCCTCTGGAGTGGAGTGGCTGGGTGCCTGGGTGAGGATGATATGGAACTTGGGGAGGAGGGCAGGTGGTTTTACAGTGGATGCAGTGGCGGTCTGTGCTCTTGTTGCCTTTCCTGCAGCTCCACCAGATGCCTGAGCATGTCCATTTGCTCCCCCATTAGCCTCAGCATTGCATCCTGCCTCTTCTCATCGCGCTCACTGTATGCTTTCCTGGCCTCTGTCACTGTATGCCTCCATGCATTCAGCTGTACCCTATCAGTGCGGGAGGACTGCATGAGCTTGGAAAACATGTCATCGTGAGTGCATTTTTTTTGCATTCTAATCTGCGATAACCTCAGGGATGGAGATGATAGGGGGAGTGTCGAAACGCTTGCACCTGCGGGGGGACAAAAAGGGAGAGTAGAATTTAAGAAGATACATTTCTGAGAACAAAAGGGAGACTCTTTCACAGTGAATCAAGCAATTCACAGCAGACAGCACATGTGCTTTAGGTACAAGGTCGCATTTTGCCTTTTATATTGAGCGCCTGCTAGTATAGTGACACATCACACACGGCTGGGCAACAGAATTTGGTTTCCAGGAAGCCATGGTAAGCCAAAGGGTACACGGGGTTGGCTTCTTCCACCTTCATAACATGTGGGAATGGTTTCAAACTGCAGTGCCCTCCTTTCCCATAGCAAGCAATGCCGGTTGGGTTTGCCGTTTAAAAGGAGGGGCTGCGGTTTTCGGGTGGATGTGCAGCACACCCCTCCCCCCACCCCATCTTGTGGCTATTCTCTGGAATGATCCCTTCACCCCTCCCCCCACCACGTGGCTATTCTCAGGGATGATTCCTTTTAGCCAAGCGCAAACAGCCCAGCATGAATGGGGTTCTTTTACTGTTCCCTTACAAAAATTCCCCTATTTCAACCAGGTGACCATTAACGATATCACTGTCCTGAGGCTAACACAGAAAGATATAGACCGAATGTTGCTTGAATGCGGCTTCAGGGTCCGGGAACCCGCCTTGGGAGGGTATTGGCTCCAGGGTGATGAAAAGGTCCTGGCTGCTGAGGAGAACGGATTCTCCACTTGCCTGCTGTGCATTCTCCTCCTCCTCTTCCTCATCCACAAAATCCTCTTCCCTGTTGCGTGAGACTCCCCCCTTGCAGGTGTCCACGGACAGTGGTGGGGTAGTGGTAGGGTCCCCCCCTAGAATGCCATGCAGCTAATCACAGAAGTGGCATGTATGGGTCTCTGCCCCAGAGTGACCGTTTGCCTCCTTTGTCTTTTGGTAGGCTTGTCTGAACTCCTTAACTTTCACGTGGCACTGCTGTGGGTCCCTGTGTGTGTCCCCTCTCTCCACCATGCACTGTGCGATTTTGGCATATACACCTCTACCCCGATATAACGTGACCCGATATAACATGAATTCGGATATAATGCGGTAAAGCAGCACTCCGGGGGGGGGGGGGGGGTCTGCGCACTCCGGAGGATCAAAGCAAGTTCAATATAACGCGGTTTCACCTATAACGCGTTAAGATTTGTTGGCTCCCGAGGACAGCGTTATATCGGGGCAGAGGTGTATATTAGCATTTCTTCTTTTTGATGGGAGTTCGGCCTGCACAGATTCTTCTCCCCATACAGCAATCAGATCCAGTGTCTCCCGTTCGGTCCATGCTGGAGCTCGTTTGCGATTCTGGGGGGACTGCATGGTCACCTGTGCTGCTGAGCTCGCCACGCTGACCAAACAGGAAATGAAATTCAAAATTTCCCAGGGCTTTTCCTGTGTACCTGGCTAGTGCATTGGAGTTGAAAGTGCTGTCCAGATCGGTCACATTGGAGCACTCTGGGATAGCTCCCGAAGGCCAATACCATCGAATTGCGTCTGCACTACCCCAAATTCGACCCAGCAAGGTCGATTTTAGCGCTACTCCCCTCGCCAGGGAGGAGTACAGCAGTTGATTTTAAGATCCCTTTAGGTCGCCAGAACGGGGTATAGACGCATTGTTTATAAAATCGATCTAACGCAGCTAAATTCAACCTAACCTCATAGTGTAGACCAGGGCTAAGTTCCTGAGGTCCCAGATTCGATCCCGTCTGCTGACTTGGTGTTACACTATCACTGAATCCTAACATTTGTGGTGTTTCATCCATTACAACCCCCCTTCGCTGCGTGGCCTCTAAGCTATTTCTGACATGATATTTGTAGAACACAGCAGTTACTTAAGAACTGCAGATTAGCTGTATGTATCACAGAGGATTTAAATTTCCTCTCTTTCTGCTCAGAGGACACAGTGTTTCTAAGCAGACTGATAGACATTTTATTCATTTTCTTTTGACATGTACATTATTGTTTAACTTAAAGTGATTGTATTTACTCCAGAAAAATGTCCTATAATTGATTCCCTCTAAATGGGTGGTTCACTCATGTCTCATGGTCCTATCTGTTTATATAATGTGGGGCCCTCAGCTGTGCAGCCCCAGAAAAACTTGTATGAGAGAATAAGCTGATCTTTAGGCTTCCACTGAAAGGCTGCAAAAGATGCATGAAACACAAACTCGGGAAACGTGATGAATGTCTTTAATTAAAACATAATTTTGCCTAGAGAAATGTCTCTGTGAGAAGAAAATCTAATTTCCACAGATGCTTTGGTAACACATCCAAATCCCCTTCAAGCTTCTATTCATTCATGTACCTACTGTAGAATATGTGAACTGCTGGGAGTCGCTGGAATTTGCTATTCTCATTTAGAAATTTTACTTCAATAGCCATTGAGTTCTGTGTCCTTATACAAGTTCTTACCAAGAAGGTCTGAGAAGCAGCCTCTGGAGGTATTGTTGATTCACACTAACCATGTATTCAGTTTCTAGAGTTTCATGAAGAAAATCCTCTTAGCTTCTAGTCTCATTCTATGCTACAAGAAAAGGGGCTGCAGCCATGAAGAGGAAGTTCTTGTGTAAGTTACTTTTTTTATTATGATCATTGTGGTGAGGACAGACATGGGGAACATTCAACGAAACTGAAAGGAAGCACATTTTAAACCGATGACAGGAAATGCCTTTTCACATAACACACAGTCAGTGGAACTTATTGCCACAAGATGGCAAGATTCAAAAAGGGATTACATATTTATATTGATACAAGATTTATCCAGAGTTGAAATAGTAAATGTTAAAGATAAACGATAGTTTTGGAAGGGATGTCATTCCTTCTACCTCAGGGCATGACCCAGGCTCTAACTAATTGGGATTTGGAAGAAACTTTCCCTGTGGGCAGGTTATCCTACCACTGCTAATGCAGTTTTTCTTGCACCTTCCTCTGAAGCAGATGCTGCTAGTTTCTGTCAGAGACACTGAATACTGAGCTAGATGGAGCTCTGGTCTGATCAGGCCTGGCAATTCCTATATCCCTGAGAGGACAAGGAATGAGTCACATTTTCTGTGTATCTTAATGGCTCTATCCATGTGCTGAAAGTCAAGCACCTGCTTAAGTGCTTTGCTGGACTGGGGCCTGAGCAGGGGCGGCTCTATGTATTTTGCCGCCCCAAGCACGGCAGTCAGGCAGCTTTCAGCGGCGCGCCTGCAGGCAGTCCACTGGTAACGCGGATTCAGTGGCATGCCTGCGGGAGGTCTGTCGGTCCTGCACCTTCAGCGTCCCCACCGCCAAATTGCCGCCGAAACTGCGGGACAGGCGGACCTCCTGCAGGCATGCCACTGAAGGCAGCCTGACTGCCGCCTTCACAGCGACCGGCGGGCCGCCCCCCGCGGCTTGCCGCCCCAGGCACGCGCTTGGTGTGCTGGTGCCTGGAGCCGCCCCTGGGCCTGAGAGCCCAAAAGAAGTGTTTCTGCAGCAAACAGAGAGAGGTTCTGTTTCTTGCTGCTGTTGGCTCTAAAGGCCTTTCTTATTGTTACCTCAGAGTTTTATTTTCCTTTTCTTTCACTTTCACAAAACTTCCTGCAAACTGGCCAGATACTCATTGCCTCATCTTTCGGCCAAACTCTATATACATACAGCAGGGTCATCAGCTTCCTAATATTTACTGGAAAAGGGTTCTCAGCTTGATGGTATTATTCCTTCAAAATTCACCTCTGATAAATCTAAGACATTGTTTGTAATGTAAGTTAACACAATTTATCACATAGAAACACCAGGACATTCTGATTATTCCATCACACTGTGAAAATAAATACAAAGAATTTCAGAATGACCTTTGACTCAGAAGTGGAGTGAATTTAAACATCCGAGAATAAACATAAAATTGGAGACATTCATTTAAGAAACAATAAGTCTTCGCTGTCTATGTATTTCACTATTGATTAGACTCTAGTTTACAATGGACCTTTTGTTCTCAATCACAGCAGATATGAATGGAAATAACTAACACAGTAATGAGCTAATATAACAACTCTAAAAAGACAGATTTACTTTCTTCAACCTTACTTCTGATTTGTGGCAGGTTAGAAATAATCAGTCTGCAAAGGGTTTCATCGTCAGAAAACCTAGGTTAGGAAGACCTTTATGCAAGGTCTGAATAAAAGAGAGATTTTCTTCACTTGAAAACGGAGTGGTAGGACTAATGTACTTGAAATAACCAGTATTCAGATAACTGAGTGTTGAGATGGAGCAGGAAATACATGTATCACTACCTCGTCCAAGAGGAATAAGCGGGAAGAGACCCATATATGAATACAACTAAAAAAGGACAGAGGATTATTTAGTTGGACCTGCAACCTAAGTACATTCTCACTTATATATCGCTGTATCATGGGCTATAGTGTGGTATGTATGTGCATGTGTGCGTGCTATGGCTTTGTGTTATCGATGCCTAGGTATTGTGGTCATAGGTGTGATCAAAATTACTAAGGGTATCTTTACACTGCAGTCAAAGGGTATCTTTACATTGCAACACTGGCAGGCGTACCCAGGCTGGTTTTAATTTAGCTAGCACAATTAAATTAGCGGTGAAGCCGCAGCAGTATAGTCTAGCAACGCAAGTACATACCCCCATTCTGGGCAGGCTTGTACGGCCTGCCCTTGGCACCATGCCTTCATTGCTATTTTTAGCTATGCTAGCTAAAATTAAAAAAAAAAATATGGAGACATATCTATCTCATAGAGCTGGAAGGGACCCTGAAAGGTCATTGAGTCCAGCCCCCTGCCTTCACTAGCAGGACCAAGTACTGATTTTGCCCCAGATCCCTAAGTGGCCCCCCTCAAGGTATAAACTCACAACCCTGGGTTTAGAAGGCCAATGTTCAAACCACTGAGCTATCCCTCCCCCCAGCTAGATTAAAGCTACTACAGGTATGTCTGCCTGAGTTGTAAATTGTACCTTCAGTTGTAGTGTAGGCATACAGTCAAAAGCACAGATGAGGAAAAGGTTAAAATACGTGTTATTATACGATATCTTTTTGTATAGCAGCCTTCAAGCAACATATCAGAGCACTTCTGAGAGAGTGAAATTGCTTTAAAGAGTTAGCATGAGTGAGCCTGATTCTGATCTCACTGGCTGTTTTACATGGGAGTAATTTAATTGGTTTCAGTGCAGTGATTGCTAATTTATACTACTGTATATATAACATCAGGTCCAGGCACTCTAGCCTAAAGCAGAAGGGGGAAATTACAGGTAGGGAAGAGAACAAGAAGCTTCTTTTAAATATCCCTGCAACGAAGAATGGGGGGAGAGACGGGAAGGTGTTATAGGGAGGAGAAAACAGAAGGGGTCAGAACTGGGGAGGGGAAGGTGTGAGGAGGTGAGTTACAGCGAAGGAGGAGCGGAAGGAGATGGGAATGGGGGGAGCGCAAAAGTGAGAGGTCCTTTTGGAGTGACTGACACTATACTGTGTGGATGCTTATCTTCATTTTCTCCTTAGAGACTGGCCCACGCAGATGTCTCTCTAGCCCTGGTGTGTCTCACCTACCTTTCTTCTGCAAATGTCATTTCATTGGTTCCTGTTGTCAGAAACGTTTTCAAGGAAATGTAACCTCTGCAATTTCCATCTCTTCACAGATGGAAACAACTTGGGGCCTAAGTCAGGCATCAGAGCCAGCTTCCCTTGCTGGAACGTCTGTGACACTAGAGGAGCCATTATCATCATTACAGAATTCCTGAAGCAGGATTAAGGGCCAGATGCTTAGATTAAATTCATCAGACCCTTTGAGATGTACTTAGGTGCACTCCCAATAACTCGCAAAGGGCCAGACTCTGATCTCAGTTACATTGCCATAAACCTGGAATGACAGAGAGCGGGCTCTGACCCAGAGTCTGGAGGTCAAGCTCAGTGAACACAGAGAGAGGCAGAGGTTAGAAATGATGTCTTGAGCATGAGGCAATTTGGGAGCTGGCTGACTCAGACATAGATCTAAGGCCTAAATGGCATCAACACTCCACCCTTTGGATACCTGTCTGTCAAGGAACAGTGCGCTGCATTCCCAGTGCTTTCCTGTAATGTTCTTGCTCACAATGCTCCTGCCCTTCTGATTGTGTGTGATGGGATGTATAAAGTCCGCACTGGTCAGGAAGGGGTTAACTAGCGCCTGAGCACTATATTAGTCCTACCTTGTTACACCTGGAGCTTGCATCAGGCTCAGGGAGGAGTTAACAGGAAGGAATTCAGAGCAGTTGAGGGAGGTGGGCTGGAGTTCCTAAGCTGTGGGAAGGGACTGACAGGAACCAGGTGAAGGGAGAGGAGAATCATGGGAAAAGCTACATGAGTGGATTTACCTCTTGTGACAGATCTTGGAAAAGGGGCAAGACTCCAGGGAGGCAGCCCTGTGGGTCAGCATTCTGCAGAAGAATGGATAACTGGGGAGAAGGTGAGATGGACTAAAGGTTTAAGCTCAGAATGGGCAGAACTTGCTTGGTTTGTATTTTCATCTGTTTTTTGAGTTTTGCGAGCCATTGTCTCAGAAGACAACTGAGACTGAAGAGGATCCCAGGATGGGTGGAAGAGATTGTGTAGATTGCCCTTATTTATTTGGAACACTGATACCCTGCAAGTGGTGGAACTACACCATGACCTGGCTGGAGGGCCAAGTCAATGGTAGCAGACTATTGAAGGAGGAGTCCGAGACAGAGATGCTGAAACTCCAGGTCACACCACAAGTGGGTGCTCTGTGACAGTGACTTGACACTACCTTCCAAATCTCCTTTGGTGGTTCCTTGTCCTCTGGTCTCTCATCCTCTGTGGGTTCCCTCAGGGCTATGCCTTTGGCCCCCTCCTCTTCTTGCTTTACTTCTTTACTCTTGGTGACCTCGTGCATTCTCATGTCTGTGCTGATGACTCACAAATCTACCTCTCTGCAAAGCCTCGTCTACTCTGTCCTGCATGTCTAACTGTCTCTCTGACACATCATCTTGGATGAACAGCGCTTTACTCACTTAACATGGCTAAAGTTGAACTTATTCTCTGTCCAAAGCCCTCTCCACACCCACTTTTCTCCATTGCCAATCTTGATGTGCCTGGTCCCCCCATTTGGGCACTGAGATACGAAGATGATGAGCACAGCATACTAATTTAGTTCCTCCTAAAGATTTCACTTTTTCATCAGATCCCCAAACCTAATACATGGTGCTGGTGGAGAGAACATTTTATATAGAGAGAATTATAAAGTAACTTCTTCCTCTGGTCTCTCTCTGTCTCTGTCTCTTTCTCTCCAGGCAGGGACTTTCTTCATATTTGTGTTTTGTACATAGCTGGTGTTTAACAGATAATAAACATGGTACATTGGGTCATTGGCATCCCTGCTTTTGGTTCTGTCCCTCCTGCTCAATTTTCCCCTCCTTCTGAGCATGGTAATGTAGTTGGGTGTTCTCACTGTAACACACAGCATGCTGTGACTGTATCTTCTTTGAACATTTTCCTGTAAACTTTCCTTTTATTACATAAATACCACAAGTACATCCCTCAGGAGTGTTGTTGACTGCAGTACTTTGCCTAAGCATTTTCCCACCGTGATACTGGATCAAATCCAATTTGGGATCGCCACTGTCATGAGAACATAACAAATCACTCTGGAGATGTCTAAACTTGCCACTATCGGTCAATGTACAATCTGTGTGTAAAAGGCCAAACCCTGGGGGACTCAAGAAACAATACTATTGCACCCCTTCTAATAGCATACTAAATAACAGCAGAGCTCCCTCATTTTTATATGCAGAATTGCAAACTGCAAAACTGCTAGTTGAACAACTGCTGTTTTGAACCTCATTGAAGGAAAGCCAGAAAAGCAATTCAAGTCAGCTCAAAAATAAACATCCTTGGTTCTGACAGGCACTTTTCTTATAAAAAAAGAAACTTAGCAAAATTTCCTCTCAGAAGCACAAACAGTGTTTGTAAAATACCTTTTCAACCATTTCTTTACCTCAGCACCTCTTTGAAGGAAATCTGTTGTCTTTGGGAAAATCACAGGGTATTCAATAAATACTATAAATCTACAAATATCGCTTCTTCAGCAATTCTAAACATTCTCTTATATCTCAGTATATCTGTGCAAATTACTATGTGTGTGTCACTACTTACCGGGATGCGAGAAGCCACCATCCGCCCTGACACCCAGTACAGTCTATGATTAAAAATGAATAATATCACAAGCAGCCATGGTTTGAATTTTTCTAGCTACACAGATTGTGGGCTGATTTATACCCCCGGGTGCTGCTCCGATTGCCCTTTCACAAGGAGAATTCTGGCAAGGCAGAGCAGCCGAGCTAGGGCAAATGACCACAAAGTATTCCATTGCTGGAGTCATATCAGGCTTTCCAGAGTGCCTGTCTATTTCCCCCCCTCTGCCTTAACGGGTGCTGCTGATCCTTATGTGCGGTAATTATCCTCGGCATTTAATGGATGTCACACAAGCCTAGAAACAACACCTCTCCAATGCAGGTTCTGTCAGAGCATGCCTGGTGCCAGATTTCTACCTCAGAAGCTGCCATTGCCACTGGGGTATTGCCAGAAATGATTCTGTTACACAGAGAATGATGTCAGTTTAGACAGGACCACCTCTGGAATAGCGCATTCCCAAGCCCCAGGGAGCCAGTGCTCACACAATATTCTATTCACACACATGGTGAGCGTCACACATAGAATCTGCTGAGGGTGGCAGTCTGAGAAGCAAAGAAGCAGCAAGACAGAGGAGGAAGATTTACAAGATTTGGTGCAAAGTAAATAATGTTAAGTGGAAGTAATAATAAATTACTTCCTTAAGTGAAACT
The DNA here is from genome assembly GCF_027887155.1 of Malaclemys terrapin pileata. Taxonomy (NCBI): domain Eukaryota; kingdom Metazoa; phylum Chordata; order Testudines; family Emydidae; genus Malaclemys; species Malaclemys terrapin. The sequence goes on along the minus strand of NC_071508.1, from coordinate 8,172,218 downwards.
TTTGGATAAAAGTGTGAGTTGCAGCTATTGAGAAATGTTCCTTAAGTGAAACTGGGTGGCCGGATGCTGAGAGTAAACTGCAGTCATATCGGAGTGGGGGGAAAATCTGAAAAAAACAATATAAATAAAAATGCAAACTATACAAATTTCTGAAGAACATTGTTCAACTCAAATTCTTGTATGTCTAATTGGTTTTAATTAATGTGAAGAATAAACAACCCCTTACCAATGAAAATTACAGCTTTCCAGGTAGTTAAGGGAAGGTAGTTATGGGAAACCCTGGTCTCCAAAATCTCACTTCTTTAATGTGGCTTCCTCTATTTACCCTCAGGGACTTTGACCTTTGGAAGGTTTTTGTTTGGTTGGTTGGTTGATTTTAATCTTTGTTGCAGATTGCAGCTGTAGGGGAAAGAACTGAATCATACCCTAACAGCATTATTTGTGCACTTGTCCTATATAAAGTCTGAGCCAAAGTACAGGGTGATGGGGATGACATATATGTCTGCATGAAAGACTGGATAATTAAGTAATACATATGTTTTAATGGATCCCAAAACCATTACAGGAAAATAATTTGTGTAAGAATTGCCCATACAGGTAACTGAGTATTCCCCTAGGAACAAACTAGTAAACTGGGGTCTTTATTGTCTAAAGTGGGTGTAGAACAGAGAGCAGATATTGGCTTTAGACTGGAATCTTTGGGGAAATATTTTCCAAAGATTGTTTCAAACTTTTCATCAATCTACAGGGACCCCAAGGCCTTCTAATTCCAAAAAGAAGAATAGAAACAAAAATCTCTTTGATACAGACTGTTGGGTAGAAGTTATCCAGGATGGAAAAGGTGTGAAATCCTCCAGTGCAAACAGCAGAAATCCAAGTCACCAAAAGATTCATTCCACCTAGTTAGTTTCACCCGCAGCCCATGGGAAAGAGAAAGCTGTCTATAGCTTTGAGTTATGAAAACTGGACTGAAAATGCCAACTGTCCTTACACAGAAGGGACGTGAACGTTGCAGTTCAGGGACTGACTTCAAAGATGTGTGATATTTCTTCCCCATTCACAAATGAAGGCAAGGAATAGTGTTGTCACTGGGATCTTTGAGATTTTGTTTGCTAATAAAATAGAAATTTTTACAGTTATATGTTCAAATGAGATGGCATTGTTGAATGTTTTCCACTCTATGTTTGTGGGCGGAGTGGGTGGAGCTGAACAATACACAATGCTTAGCAAACTGATTATAATGAGATTTCATGCTGTGTGGCAAATTATTTGCCTCTTTCTCATGGTCCTCACAAACTAATCCCGTGAGTGGATATTTCATTTTGGGAGGGTCTCTTTGTGACAGAGTGAAGTAGGCCCTTTGCGGCCCCCAGCTGAAGGCCTCGTGGTCCTACTACACCCTTCCCGAGAACAGGAGCAGTAAAGGTGGGTACTCCAGGCCTGCTTAGAGAGGCTACTGGGAAGCAGCCATTCAGAGCACAGCAGGCCCAGTTAAAAAGGAGCTGCAGGGCAGGGGCGGGGCAAGGGTGTTCAGTTTTGTGTGAGTAGAAAGTTGGCAACCCTAGGCCCAAGTGAAGTGCAGGCCTTAAAGAGTCTCCAGTGACAACACCCTGGGGGCACTGCTCTATACCAGGGCAGACACAGACTTACAGTTAGCCCAGAAGGGGCTGAGGACTGAGCCCAGAGAAAGGGCTATGGACACCAACAAGGGCATTGTGATAGGCCCTGGTGGATCTTTGTTGCCCCAGAAGGGGTTCTGTCATGTGATGAGACTGAGCGTGACTCGGCCAGAGGGCTGAGCCACTGAAGACCTGCCTGATAAGGACAACAGCCAACCGGCATGCCAGAAAAGGAAAGTATGCAGGTTTGCCCTTGGCCACCAGGAGGCGCTCGTGAGCGGTCAGTGTCCCCATCACACTCCTGTACTGTTTAAAATAATTGTTTGGGTTTAGCCTGCATAAAAAGCTATTTCATACTCATATGGCACTAGAACACATATCCCTTTATGCCAGGTCTGGAGTTAGGACTTTACAGTGTTAGTGTCAAAGTAACCAGCTAATCACATCACAGCAAGTGCATACAACAGACACTTTAAGGAAACTCTCACGGTTGGATTTAGTCTCAAGCTACACTATATTCAAGTAACAGAAAAATAACCCTTAATCCCCATTAAAACAAAAACCACCCTGGGAAATATTTAGCTTGTGGCTGATGTGTTCATTCACACTTTTTGGTAAAATCTCAAACACACGGACCCACCTGGAACACATGGATCCACTTGCAGACTTGTGCAAGACTTTATTTTGCCATAGTTTAAGCACAAAGGAATTAATTACAAGCAAAAGAGACTCACTGAAATCCCAGAAAAACTCCCCAGAGGTGGAGCTAAGAATGTGTAGTAAAACAGCGCCTTTTGGTCAAATCTTTGTTGAGTATAGTCATGTTTTAAAATGGAATCCTCTGCTCTCCGTGTGCTGATCTAGGGGAGAAATATTCTAACATTAATTTTGGGTTCACACAGTGATATGATGGAATCCATCGGTTAATATGGAAGTCAGCATGTCTAGTGGTTCAAGCACAGAAATAGGAGTCTGAACATCTGAATTTTGGTCCTGGTTCTGCTACAACTTGCTGTGTGATCGCTGGGAGTTCGCTATACCTTTCTATGCCTAAATTCCTTATCTCAATGATGAGGACAATAAATATGAAAGTTTGCAAAATGATTTGAGAGCTTTGGATGAAACAAACTAAATGAATACAAAATCTTAGAGGGCATTGGTGAGTTAACATGGGAAATGAGTGTAGCAATGCTATTGGTAAGCAGCATATATGTGTATGTTTGTATATCTAAATACGTATGAAATGTTTCTTTATATTATTACAAATATATGGATTAATACAAATGCTACATTTGTGCATGGACTTTATAGAAAAGGATGAAGTGCAGCAGAAAACAATTCACAGTTTAATTAATTTATGCAGTCTTATTGGAGAAACGGTATATAAAAAAGACAGTTTCATTTCCATTAAAGGACAATGAACTATTTGCAGAATAGTCTAACACTTTGTCCAGTTTTCGGTGATTGCAATATGCCAGGTCCCTACTATATAGGGTAACCAGATGTCCCAATTTTATAGGGACAGTCCCTATTTTTGGGTCTTTTTCTTATATAGGCTCCTATTACCCCCCACCCCGTCCCATTTTTTCACACTTGCTGTCTGGTCACTCTACTACTGTAAGGGGTGAGAGCATTTTCTTTCCTACCTTCCTCAATATCCACTCCCTCCCAAAATACAAACTGAAAAAAATTAACTCAAAATGAATTATTTAGAAATCAAAAATATGCTGTTTTTTTGCTGTTTAATCATCTCCAGTCTTCAGGAGTCTCTGTCCTTCCTTGCCTTGTCTCTGGTACCATGCTAATGAATGCCTTGCATTACTTCCCATTCGAATAATCACTTTCTTTACAATATTTGGCATTTCCAAAGATAATGCTATGAAGAGGCAGTGGATCTTGAGGTGTCATTTCTCCAGTACAGTGTCCCAGAATAACACCAGCATATGCTGACTGCACCAAAAATATTACTGTTACAGATTATTAAAACAAACATAAGGCAGAACAATAGATACATGAGAACTGAACAGCAGTTTACCGTGTATGGTACCACTAAGGTGCGCAACTATGGTCTTCGGTCTCAGACACATCAAGCATTGGCTGTTCAGAACAAAATGCGTTCCATGTGTTTGGCCCTGCACATGTGTTTCTTGTCAGCCAAACTGCTCTTCTTGGGTTTTGAAGAGTTTCTATTTGAAATTTTCAGAGCTAGGGATGGAAAGACTGTTTAGCTCAGTGTGTTGAAATGAGGCTCATCTGCAGCTCTAGTGAGTCCCAAAAGCCACTCCAAACTGCTGGGCAAGGTTTGGACAATGAATTTGGCTTGAATAATCCACATTCAAATTACGTATTGTTTAGAGGAGGCAAAGGAAAATAATGTACCTTATGCTTTCAGCCTCTGAGGGCTACTCTGGTGCCTTTCCCTGGCATCCCTTGGTAGTGGCAGAGGCTTTGTTTATGAAAAATTGCACATTAGCAAGGTACCAAGGCCTGTAAAGATCACTACTGCTCTCAGCATGTCGATGGACCCTATGTTCAGGACCTTGGGCTGGCGGGCAGCAAAGCAAGAAAACTAAGAGAGAATGAATTTGTCAGGATTATTTTTGTTTTGGATTTTGGAGAACTTCCACTCACTTGTGTCTAGGACTTGCCACCTGTGCAGGCTTAAGGGATAGAAGGACATGAGCACGGGATCATTTTGTACCTTTTTAAATAGAACCAAATTTCAGTTCCAGCTTGTCAAGCATACAAATATTTTATGTCTCTAGAAATTGATATTCAGGTAAAGAGTGAATAAGCAAAGTTTGCAGGTTTCCCCTCTGATCTATCTACCCATCCTTATACCATCTGCATGAGTTCCTCATTATTTAAATGTTTTTATCTTCTCCGTTGCTGTATGAAAGAGCCACACAATCAGTGGAGAAACTAACTAAAAGGGGGAAACAGTGAAAGTTACTGTAAGCAAAGTTTTGTAAAATGCAGAAAGTAAACAAACCAAAAAGAGATCCCCCCCCCTCTAATCTGTCACCTCTATTCATTTTAGATATTACTTGTATGTTGGGAGTGATGCAATATTTACATTGATGGTGTGCCTTTAAGACAGCAATGCTAGGGATAAAGTCAGATGGTGGTGCTTATTGCAGGTGGGTTTCCTGCTCCCACAGCAAGTTGCTGACAGTCTCACAGTATGAAAGCAGCTGAATTTTTGAGCTGGTTTGTGTCCAGTTTTTACTTTTTACTGATATAAAAGATGGCATGAGATAATTGGAGTTGGTGAGTTACCATAAGAAGAAAAACTTTATGTGCAAAACTGGAAGTGCTGTTATTGTATGCAATTTCTGGGCTTTCTTTTAATGTTAATTGGTTCAACTATACATCAAAGTAGAGTTGTTTGTTCCACTGCAACGTTCAAAGAAATAGAATAACCCTTGTTAGGTTTGTTGTGTTTGGCTCCAGCGCTTTGCTTTGAAAGTGAACTGGAGTGAACGCCTGCGTCCCCTAGCTCAGAGGATTGAACTTTCATCGCCACAAAGTCAATAAACATCCCCATTCAGAATAATGCTTTCCCAGCAGACTCTGCCTTCCTCACATTGCAGATCACTTTAAAACCTCACTCAACAATATTATTTTTAAAAAGGACTGCAATTTTCTTTCTTTCTTCTCCTTTTCTTGTCTTCCCTTGTTATAAAGATAGAAGAAAATGATGGAGGACAAAGGACACGTGGCTGCGCTCAAACTGTTTTCTCTCTTCTGTTTTAATTCCTCCTCATCGCTAGCTAGTTCTCTACAGGAGTGATTCTTGGAAGATATTTTCATTCTAGGCCCTTATTTTTCATAGCATATAACTTTCTCTCAAATTACATTTTGGGCTAAAATTTCTCATGCTTGGTGTCACTCCACATGTGAGGCATCTTAGAAAGTTTGTGTAAAATCTGTCTGGCTGTTTTTTATTTATCCTAGCTGGAAAAGGCAGTTTTTCACACTTCCAAAAAAGTGTCTAGAGGCCGTTTTTTTCACGGGTAACTCAGAAACAAATTAAATTTTAAAACATCAGGGTTGGCATAGACAGTGCATTGTCCTTAGTAGGGTGGCCAGACGTCCCGATTTTATAGGGACAGTCCCTATTTTTGGGTCTTTTTCTTATATAGGTTCCTATTACCCCACATCCCCTGTCCCAATTTTTCACATTTGCTGTCTGGTCACCCTAGTCCTTAGTGAGGAGTACGGCTTTGCTTGAAAAAAAAATTGGTTATGAAATTAAGTTGCAAATGAGTGAGAATAGTATATTGTGGGACCTGATGACAGAACAAGGAATAATGGTCTCAAGTTGCAGTTGGGGAAGTTTAGGTTGGATATTAGGAAAAATGTTTTTTACTAGGAGGGTGGTGAAGCACTGGAATGGGTTACCTAGGGAGGTGGTGGGTAAATCTCCTTCCTTAGAGGTTTTTAAGGTCAGGCCTGACAAAGCCCTGGCTGGGATGATTTAGTTGGGGATTAGGTCCTGCTTTGAGCAGGGGGTTGGACTAGATAACCTCCTGAGGTCCCTTCCAACCCTGATATTCTATGATTCTATGCAGTCTCCTCTTTTCTTAACATAGCCAGTCACAGCCTCCCATGCTCAACCCAGTAGTTCCCATTAGCTACCTTAAAACTCATCCAAAGGGGCCCAGTTCCAATGTGAGGTGTTCTAAGGGCTGTTCCCCTAAGTGCACTGGGCCCTACACAGCCTGCCAAACTGCAATGTATATACAGCGTAATGATCACAGTCAGGTGATTGACTGACATTTCCATCTTTTTCTCTCATTCCCTTTTCTCTTTCTTTAAGCATTCCCCCGCCCCCAAATAAATGTAAAATTAAATTAATGGAGCATTAATGGTGATTTAATTTAATTAGATGGTTCCAACAGCACGCCAGCACAGCCAGATTGTGCATATATTTAAAAGACACTAAAGTCAAAGCTGCACACAGTAATATAGAATGTTGCGTATGCACAAGGGGAGGGGTAGGGGAGGTACAATTGCTGTGGGGACCATAACTTTGAACAGCTTACTTCTGAGTACCATTAGCTAGTAGCCCATTGATGTATTTGCATTTGGATTCCTTTAGTGGTGTGAGTCAGAACATAGTTAAACTCCTGAATCATGCAGCTCCTGTCATAATTAGAGACAATAATGAAAGTTTTTATATTTATTGATTAATGGATCTGTCCTCACAAGGGATCTGGGATGGTGCACATTCCTTCCTTCCTTTCCTCAGCTGCTTAAATCATCCCCAGAGTCTGAAACATTCCAGTACTAGCTGCACAAAACCCAATTAAATGAAAAGATGATTCAAGAAGAAAAAAAACACATGCGTGTGATCACTAGCATGCAGCAGAGACAGGCAATCCATGAAGAATCTCAGAGCATCTGTGGTAAGTTTATCACCAACTAAAGCTATCACAATTGTATTGCTCTTATTCTGCAACTCACTCCCCTTTGCCCTACAATTGTATGAATAATTTGTCGAGTTGTGCCCCAATTTAGATGGCAAGCTTTTAGGTAGGGACTGTATAATTGCCTGAAAAGGCCTACTCTATGTATTGTGCCGTGTAAAAGTAATAACAATAAAGAGGTGATCCCATGCAGTTGATGTAATAAAGGCAGCACACTTGGATCTTCTAGGCAGCACTGAATATAATTCAACAATTCAAGTGGTTAAAAAGTATTATATAGTGAAACAACAGTTTGCACAATGATTTGCTTATTGGCCAAAGCGAATTGCAGTGCTCGGACGCTAGTGCTGGCAGAGGGAAGGCATCCGGGACAAGGCATCACATTCCTTGTGTTTTGATGGCTAATCCTGACTTGGCACCTAAGGCATAAGCAAGATTCTGACCCACTTGTAAGTGAGTATGAATGTAAGGAGCTAAGAGACTGGGGAGTAAGATTCCTAGCCAAGAACAAGAAATGGCTGTCTGCACAGTGTAAGAGGATGCTCAATATGTTTAATCCCATTGAGCTGCCCTGATGGCCACATAATAGGATTACACAACCAGTATGAAACAAGCAGGCAGGTGTATGGGATGGAGAGAGGCATTTTAATGAAGTCTCCAATTCTAGCTCTCCATAGGGGGCCCCATCTCTGCTCCACTGCTTGGCCAAGTTTCATGTAATTAGATTGGCAGGTACCCAAACATGTTCCACAAGGGAGAAGTCAAACTGTGAACTAAGCCCATGGTTCTCTGGCACTCTCAGATACAGTGTTCCACATTCATTCTCACAGGGCATGGGACCAGTCTCTGTCCAGCAGCACAGGGAGACTCTCAGAGATTCACGTTAGCAGGCAACAAGCTGTAAAATATCAATACAAATATTCTCAGACCTGAGAAATGTCAGCACTGACCAGGGAAGAAGAAATGAGACAAGTCAGTGAAACAAACAGGCCTGTAAAGCAAATGTTTGTGTTGAGTTAAGTTGGTTAAGTGCTGACAGCATGCTTAGTGCTGTGCAAGGTGAGTAAGAGGTGAAGGCATCATTCATCATAAGGGGAAAAGACGAAGGATTTTATTCATCATCCCAGACGGAGCTGTGCTTGTGTGGGGATTCACCCCTGGGGGGGGGAAGGCAAACAGCAATATTGCCACCATCCTCCACTGGTGAGAGCACTTCTAGGCTCCAGCTGGGGTTCCAAAGAAGCCCATTCGAGGCCACACCAGTCAGCTCCAGGTCACTGGCAGAATGGGGTCTGTAGCCCTGCTACTCTGCTCAAGGCGAGCTTTGCTCCAGCAGGGGAGCTCGGTTCTGCCAGTGGAACCCAGGCAGCGATTCAGGTTGCCTTCTGGTCTCTGCCTTTCACACAGAAATATTTTTTGTGGGTAAATTTCCAAAGTCAGTTTATGGCTGGTCAGAGGTGTAATATCAGCAGCTCTAGAGACTGAAGTCATCTGTGTAGCCTAAAAATAGGTACAGCATAGGTCATGGCAGATCAAGCTTCCCTCTTACACTGCCCCCTACCAGCATCCTACAACTCTGATCCCTTAAGAAATAAAGAGAACAATTGTAACAGAATAACGAACTGTTGAGTGTATTTAATCCTAAGAAATACAGCCCCAGTTACAAGCATTGCGTCTTTCCTTCTGTTGTTGGCAGCTTTAGACAGAGCCTGAGGTAGATAGGCTCTGGAGGGAGTGTTTTCCAAGAGTTACAGACACAGATGTTTTGGAAATGTAAACAGGCTGTCAAAACTCATATTTTGTAAGTAAAGAGCTGTTTGCATTTAAAGCGATAATAATACCACTTAATTCAGTGGTTTTTCATTTGTGGAGAGAGCAAATTTAACCCTCTAGATCATCTCTGCACAAGTCCTTTGGTCTTTGGCAGTCATGGCCCAGGAACCACTTGTTACCAAGGCTTTCAATGAAGTATAAAATCAGTGATGTTCCCATCACACGCTCCTTGTAGCATGTCTATAACTTTCCTGCATCTAGAACGACAGTAAAGTCCTGAGATCTCTCCCTAGCTCCTAATTTCTGCAAGAAGGGGTGTGGGAAATCTTCAAAACTAATTAAAAATATCAAATTCAGTAAGGAAATACTCAATGCCAACTTTTAAACGTCTGGAAAGATTACAAGGAACATGTTCCCACTGTGGCAGAAAAGTGAGGGAGTTTGCATTAGAATGAGATAGTGGAAAATAATCCTTACAGGAGCAATTAGCACTAGTGGAAGATTAGAGGCAAAATATCTCATCCAAGGAATTTTGACTCATCCCCAGGGCTTGCCATAGAACAAAGAACATAAGAAGATGAACCTCTGGTGCACAAGCTCCTGCACTTGGGAAGCCAGCCTCTCTTAAGATCGTAATCATCATCATCATTTATAGAACAGCGATGTAGGAAGGTGCTGAAGTTGTAAATTTTATTGCAGGACTAACACCAATAGAACAACACTAGAGATACTTTGCTAGAATACATCTTTATAACTACACCTCGACCCTGATAGAACGCTGTCCTTGGGAGCCAAAAAATCTCACCGCATTATAGGTGAAACCGTGTTATAGCGAACTTGCTTTGATCCACAGGAGTGCGCAGTCCCGCCCCCCCGGAGCACTGCTTTACCGCGTTATATCTGAATTCGTGTTATATCGGGTCGCGTTATATCAGGGTAGAGGTGTATATGAAAATTTCCACAGGAGCCAGTGGGTTTAATCAGGGGAAAGCACAAATACAATGTACAGTAATTCCGACATAACGTGAAGAGACTGTTACATTTACTAGTGGGCAACTTATATAACTGCTCTGGGAAACTGAAGCTTGTGACAGAGTAGCCATCTGGCATCAACAGCATTTCTTTTTATCACAAGTATGAGGAATTTCACCATAACCTGACTCGTGGGGGGCGGGGGGGGGGGGGGGGCGATGCTAGAAGGAGATTTCTGGTGTTCCAGGTGCTGGCATCAATTCAGTAAGCAGAACAGTAATTATCAACCCAACAGGATTTCACCCTTTCATGTTTCAAAGACTTCAGAAACCCATTTAGTAACAGCACTGATGAGACAGTGAGTCCCCTGTTAGGTGATGCAAACTGATTATAATCCCCACCCACTCCATCCTCCAGGAGAAAGAACTGCATTCCCTGTGGCCAAACCTACACTTTCACCTCTTAATCCAGTTAGTGAGCAGTGCTGGATTCTACATCCCAGTGCGTCTAGTGTTGTGCTTGGTTAAAGATGATGCCAGGAAGGTCACTTCCATTCTGCTGAAACGGAGCATATTCTGTTTGTTGGTTTGTTTTCTCTCTTGGGATCTATGGGTGAATTTGGTACTCTTGCAATAAATAATTCACCCATCTCCACTCAGAATCACATGCCTGATTCACAGCCCTCTTAACAACTGTGACTGGCTTCAAGTGGCTTCTATATTACTAATGGGTTTTCATGTTCGTAACACTGATGTTAAGAAAAAAGCAAGACACAACACAATTGAAACACGCCTAAAGGCAATTAACTATCTCACTCTCTACAAACGTCACTGAAATCCTGACAGGCGTCTTAATAATCCAGTTCCCAAAGAGAATTGAGCAAACTAGATGCACAAAACCTACATCTCACACAGGAAATGGCGAGTTGTAGATGTCTGGGCCACTCTTGTGAAATAAGGAGCTGCCTGGTAACTGCTCCTTTCACACTGAACACAGCTCCCATGGTTCTCACTTGTAGAAGTTCTTCTCTCCAAGTTCCCATCTATGCTAAAACTAAACACAGCTCCCATGGTTCTAACTTGTAGAAGTTCTTCTCTCCGAGTTCCCATCTATGCTAAAACTGAACACAGCTCCCATGGTTCTCACTTGTAGAAGTTCTTCTCTCCGAGTTCCCATCTATGCTAAAACTTTGGTGGGACATTCAACACATCTCCTGGTGGAGGGGCTGCAAACCCTCCAACCCGTCTGGATTGAACGAAAGAATCTTGAAATGCTGTAGAAGTTAACATAATGGACTGAAGATCATGAAAATACTGTGTACAGATCACAGTGTCCCAGATACTCTCTGGATACAGCAGAAACAAAGGGAATGTGGTGTATAGTTTGGGAAGGTGTATGTGGATTGAGGTTTTTGTGATAACAACTAGGAGGAATTGCTAGTATCTTGGATTATTCTAATTCTTTCAGACTTCCTCAATAAACAATACACAGTAAAAAGTTATATCGATACAGAGCTCTAGCTCCAACACTTGCTAATGTTGAAGACAGTAGATTCACCCTTTGTATTTTACCTATAAGAAAAGTTGTATATGATTAATGAAGCCCAGGACTGTGTTTACTTGCATTTATGCTGCTGAAATTGATCTGAAAACAGTCCAGGAGGAAGGATTTATTTATACAAATTGCATCTCATTGATAGGCAGGAGCAGTGGTGGATATTGTGAAGGAAAAGCTTGTTAAACATTATATAGTGTTTTATGCCTGTAAGCTATACTTGTCACAATGGCGTTTAAAATGCTGAAAGCTCAGCAGAGGAAATCTTATCACTAATTACATTGTTCTGAACCAGAACAATGTCAGCTCTTTTCCTTGGAAACTGATTTTGTGTTTTGTTTCTTTCTTAATCAAAAACAAACATTTAGCACAGCGGAAAAATATAACCTAGTGACTTAAGTAACTTGCCATACTAAGTCTATTTCCCCCTCACAACTGCTTATGTGTAGGGCCCTTCCAAATGCGCAGTCCATTTTCGTCAATTTCATGGTCATAGGATTTTAAAAATAATAAATGTCATGATTTCAGTATTTAAATCTGAAATGTCACAGTGTTGTAATTGTAGGGGTCCTCACCCAAAAAGGAGGGTGTGTGTGGTGGGTGTTGAAGTACTGCTACCCTTACTTCTGCATTGCTGCTGGTGGCAGCACTGTCTTCAGAGCTGGGCAGCGGGAGAGCGGTGGCTGCTGGCCAGGATCCCAGCTCTGAAGGCAGAGACACTGTCAGCAGTCCCGCAGAAGTAAGGATGGTATGGTATGGTATTGCCACCCTTACTTCTATGCTGCTGTTGGCAGAGCACTGCCTTCAGAGCTGGGTGCCTGGCCAACAACTGCCGCTCTCTGGCCACCCAGCTCTGAAGGCAGCGCAGAAGTAAGGGTGGCGATACTGTGACCCCCCTAAAATAACCTTGTGACCCGCCACAACCCCATTGTGGGTCAGGACCCTCAGTTTGAGAAATGCTGGTCTCCCCTGTGAAGTCTGTATAGTATAGGGTAAAAGCACACAAAAGCCCAGATTTCAAGGGGGGAGACCAGATTTCACGATCCGTGATGCGTTTTTTAATGGCCGTGAATTTGGTAGGGCCCTACTTATGTGTGAGAGATCAGAGCCAACATCCAAGTGGCAGAAGGCATTTACAAAAAGTGTGTCTCGGACCCAGCCAGGTCAATCAGAGAAAGAAATTTTATTGAATCATAAGTTGCGGTTTTCTTGTCCCCAAAAACAATCATTTGGGGAATAAAATAAAAACATGAGGACTTTAGAAACCTCTTAAGTGAACATCAGCTGAGGACAGACCAAGCCAGACTCTCCTGCTGACTTCCTGTAAACCAATGGGGTAACACCGGTGAGCGGCACTATTGGAACTGATGAGAGAATACCTTGCTACAAGGAAAAGGGCAGACAAGTCACTTAGAGACGGCTTTCACATTCTACATACAGCCAGTTTATCTCGTCTGATGTCTACACCACTTTCTGGATGTTGTCAAATATTTTTTTCTAGAGATTGGCATATATGGTATACAGTTCCTATTCTACAGGCCTGAGCTCCTGGATGCCTTAGTGAACTTCACTTGGTCAAAGAGGAAAAGAAATGTGTCCAAGTTTTTAATATGCATTTTTATATGTTTAGAAGTGGCTGAATGTTCTTCTAAAGTTTATGGTTTTATTTAGTGATCCTGTATCTTTAAAAAAGCGAGTCTCATTCTCCATCTGGCACTTTGCTTCCTGCATCCAGACAATCTGTAATCACATTGTATGTATCTGGCTGTGACATCACAAGGTCTTCTGGGTACCAACAGAAATTTTAAAAAAAGAAAGGGAAATATGAGAGACTACAAAATGCAAATTATTTCCAGTTAATAACAACAAAGATCATCCTGACCAAAAAATGTTCCTGGCCAGAGACTCAAGCCAGCAGGATATGCCAGAGGCAGCAAAGAAGCGTTAGTGAAATAAGTCTACTTTTTGCACTTGTCGCCTGGCTACCCAAGTGGGTTCTTTTGTGTGAACTGATAGAAAAAGAGTGAAATGTCCAAGTGGTTTACACAGTGAGGATCATAATCAGAGCCCACATGATGATTTTTCCTTGTGAACATCAGGACTTTGTCAGATGAAAGATTTTCATTTTGATTCAGAGATTGTCCCGAGCATCCTGTTGTTGTAGCATGAATGAATATAAGTGACTTGGTGATATCATCAAATGAAATCAGAGAATATATCAAGCTTAGATTTGTTAATTGCTCAGGCGATACTATGTGGATGTGCCAGTGTTTTATAAATATTTCCCCATCATCCTCAACTGGCAGTTACTTGTTCAGATCCAATATCTGCTTTACCCTCTCAGCTAATCATCTATAGAGATTATAATTATGTTACAATCTATTGTCTGTCATTATTATTTGCTCTCTCATAAAGATTCTGACACTGATGTTAACAATGAGCTGGGAGTATTTCCCTTAGTCTGTCAGGAAAACAACTTCAAACTAATATAGTCAGATCCGTTAGGGATAGATGGAGAGAGAACCTGAAAAATTATTTACAAGGCAGTGTACCAGTCAGTGATGAATTTGCTCTTTTGGTTGCCCTGAATCTCAAATGAAATGTTGCAGCTAGGTCCCTGTAAAGGCCTGAGGTAAAATCCCCATCCTTGGCTTCTGCAAGAGGGCTAGAGCACTGGCACCGAACAGGCAAAGTATCTGTAAGTATCTCATGCAGCTAACCACCGGAGTCAGTGTGTTGATTAATAGTATAGCCAACTGATCGACTATGCGTGCGGTTCATTATAAAGAATGTTCAAGAGACCAACTAACCAAACTTAGCCAAATTTTACCATCTCAAGACAAAACGAAAAGGAGACATACATGCCCTCCTTTTCAAAAGCAATTCTTGTCTCGCAGTATGTTCACCTTACACAGAAGGTATGCTTCAAAGACTCCTCCTCCAAAACAACTTATATTTATGTAATGGCTTTTTACAAGTTAAAGAGCACTTTATAGCCCACCTAAGATCCAGCCCACTAATTCCTTAACATGCTGGTCTGTATCTTTCCTTAGCTCAGTTTTGTAGGCCACACTCCAAACAGTTGGGTGTAGAAGTACAGCCTGTGCTAGGGAACACCATTTCATGAATCTTGGCTTTGACAGGCTTCCTGTTTTCTGTTGCCGAAGCTGACCTCAGCTTTCCAAAGTGTTGTGGAATACATGACATGGGTGAATAGAATCATGGGAAGAGCATAATACATTAAGTTAACTTCCCAACACTTATATACATATATAATGTATATTGAAACCATGCACATACTACCCTTTGATGTGGTGTATACTACACCTATCATATATGGATTGGCTAACAAGTGGTTACAGCCCTCCAATGATATTGACCTTTGCGACCCTGCTCCAGGTCATGTGACAGAGGACAGGACATAAAGTTCAGTCTCTTCCAGCACTCTTATTACACTGGCCATGTCGGAATGCAGGGGGCACAGTGGTGTAGAGGCCAGGGAGCAGCTAGGTGCCCCACTGTTCACAGCTCCCGGGAGTCAAGAGTCCTAACCAGGTGCAGCGGTGCAAAACGCCACCTTTGGCAATTAGAATTCATGACTAGCATTCACGATCCATCACGTCAAATCCAAACTGGAGTCACCTGTGGCTCCTTTTCTTTAATTTCTGGCCACTTGGTGTTAGCTCTCATTTACTGTTGCTTGGGGGCACTGGCCCATCTGGCCCATAAGGACTCATATGTCAACGGGTTCTGTTACAAAATAAGAAAGTAGGTAATGAGAACCCCAGGTCACGCCTTATGTCCAGTGCCAAGGTCAATAGTGCTATTAGATCCTGAGCACTGAATTGAGTGGGAGGAGAGGAGATTAACTAATTGTCAGTTTGTTTATGCTTAAACAGGCTTCTTTTCCTCTGCCAGGTCAGAGTGCTGGTGTGAAAGAAGTTGGTACAGTTCCCTTTACATAATAACATGAACAATACTGGAGCAAGATTATATCTGTCACTGAAGAAATACTATAGTGATGCCTGTCCTCAAAATCCATTAATTGTTTATGGGCTCAAAACCCTCCAGGTCGTGTCAGAAATCCACATAATATTCTGCAGTTTGCATTTGGATCTCTAATTTGGAGAACACATGTGAGAAAACACCCATAACAAGGTCATTGTCTCTTGCATGCACATCTGCAGCTGTTGAAGAGTGTAGATTATTCCAGCTAAAGTTTGCATTAGATTAAGTTGACTTTTTCCTCCAGAGATGCCTTTTTTTCAGACAGTACATTACAACGTTTTGTCTTGTTTTACTAAGAGCACCCACGTTTGTTAGATGCCTTCCTTCTGGCCCACTACTGGCAGGTCAGTACGGATGTTACATACAGATATACAAACTGCGTCATGCAAGCCTCTATCTTCTGTAGGTCAGGGTCAAGAAGCAGCTTCTCCATTGACCTGTAAAAGGCAAGATTTCAGACAAGCATTTCAGTGTGAACGTAAATGTTACTTCCAGTCAGCTTTTGTGTGGGATTCTGCTCACATCATTAATAAGAAAAACTCCTAGAAACTATAATTTGAGAAAAATTGTCCTCTAGTTTTTTAGTAACTTCCCAATCGTGTCTGTCACTGACACTCGATTGGCTATAAATCCTCTGAAGCATGGGAAGCAGGAGGTCATGGAAGTGGTTGTTGCCAACTAACTAAAGAATAACTAGAATTGTTTTTATTTTTAAACCACATTCTTTAAATATGACAGTGCAAACATGCTGCCTTCTGAAAAGTAGAATAAATGACATGAATACTGCACTGGGGAACTTCACAAATCCAGTTTCAGTGATGGCCGCACTGTATATGCAGTTCTGAGTGGCCAGCCAAGGTGACAGCACAAATACCAGGTTAGATCGCAATATTTTTGTTACTAAGTCAATTCATTTTATTTGAAACTTTTCCTTTATTTACATTACCAAAAGATTACAGATTTGCATTGATAATACGTTTTCATTTCCATAGATGTTCTTAGTCTGCCACTTCTCCTGGGCAGTAGGCATCACCCTACCGAACACCTGCTTCTCTATTATGTATCACACTGGAGAGTGGGTCATGAGAAAAGTGGCAGGGCCATGAGAACAGGGATGCATAGTCTTAGCGTTCGGAGTGTCACAGTTTGTAGCTATCTCTACTAAGTATGGAATTCTAAATTCCATGGTTAACTACAGTGTCAGGATCCAGGTGCATAAACTCCCTCTGGGAATTTTCTGATGATAAGGCAGAGACATCAACATGTAGCATAGTTCCTTGGCCATGTTTCTGTAGTAAAGGATGAAGCAATATTCTAATCTCAGTGGTGGGAGCACAGACAATCAATCTCCGAGGCAAGAGGCTGGGTGTAATAAATCAATGCCCTCACTAAAAATATGCATAACCACACTGTATAGCTGAATATTTTACTAGTGGAAATTTTAATCGAAGTCAAGATTTATAATAATGATGATGGTTATTTTATCAGCAACTATAGGCCCCCTAGACTGAGCTTTGTTGGGACTGATCTCATCCTTGGCAAGAATTTGTTTTAAGGAGTAACAGAAAAAACTGCAAGTGGCCTGATTGTGGAAAGAATGCCAGCTCCCCAGATTCCTACTGCAATCAGAAGAAAGCCCATGTCAGAATTCCACAGCTCTTTGAAGAGACTCCAGATCTGACACGTGTTTCAGATTATCAACTACAGTCTTGAGACAATATTTGAGCTGCAGTTTTGTTATGTCAATGGTAAAATAATGGCAGAGTCTTCATAAACCATGAAAAGCTAAGACATACAGAGATTTTATTCTTTGCTAACTGCATTGCTCTCAGGTAAGGCAGATGATCTGGCTAGAACACATAATATGTAACATCATTCATTGCTCTGAGGCCCCCCTGCTGTAAAGGTTGCAACCAAAAAGCATACAAAGGATTTAGCTCCGACTCTGGATAATTCTCTTCTTCAGTTGATCTGCAAGTGGCATCTCATTCCATTACTCCCCAGCTGATGTGCAGGAGGCTGGGTGGCAGATTTATGTTACCAATATGCCTGGGGCTTCAGGTGATCAGGCTGAGGCCGCATGATTGTTAGGGGAGGAGATGAAGGAGCACACCAAGTCACTCAGTTTAAAGCTTTGTTAACCAAATAACAGTGGTGAGTGCTGGGCATACCCCACATTACTCAGAGGGAGGAAGAAAGTGTTAGTGCCCGAGCCCTAACCCACTTTCATACTTACACACGCACAACCCAAGGCTGGCCAAGCCTGGGTGTAACGTAAGAAGAAGAGGGGGGGAAGGGTAGACGAGAGTTCTGTCCTGTGCCCAGATCGTCTAGGGTCCGCTGTAAATCTCCGACTTGCTTGAGCTCTCGGGAGAGTTTTAAGCCCTGGGTTCTTACGGAGGCGTTTTCGTCCAAGGACCCTTGTCCCCTGTGCTCTCAATACTGGTCTGAATTGGCCTTCCGGGGCTCCCTTAGTTTACCCAAAACACACCAGTTTCAGGGTCGCAAGACTGTTGTTTTTCAATTCACTGACCTTTGCAATCTTACTAATTTTGCAACCCCTTCAGTTCTGTCTGGCTCAGTTTTTTTTTCTTACGGCTGGCCGGGGTTGAGATACAGGCTTCTGGCTGTTTGGCAGCAGAGAGCTTGTTTGTGTGCGCTGGCGTTGGGCTGCAGTTTTGTTCCTTATTTCGGGCCTAGCTGGATCATTGAGTTAACCCATTCCTTTCTCCCTTCCTCCCCCTTTGGCTTCTTCTAACCTGCAAAGGAATTTTCCACGCCACACGCGCACCTTTAACCCTTCCCATGATACTTTTCAATGCATATAAAGGTGTTAGCAATATACAATGCTGGTGTTGACCCAGGGGACCCCATGTGGGGGAGGGGGCATTTTATTGTGACAGCTGCCACTGTTAAGAGCACCCATTCCCAGCGTAGCTGGGGGCTGCACCATTATCCATCACACCAGGAATGTGCCTATTTCACATCCATCCCTCCCCAGAGCAAGAATTAATGATTTTGGAGGCTTTGAACGGGTCAGAGTGAGAACCATATGATTCTGCCCTTCCCCAGCCTTCCACCTAGCAGCTGCACATGCAAACTTTGCATCTACCTTGCTGTTGAGAGCAAAAAACGTTAATCTGGTGCCTTTGTTCTGCACTATCACCAGCCACTAGAGGGGACTGGAGAGCAGTTTGCTGCTGTTCTTAAGCCTGAAAACACTCCTGTTTGAATGTGATAAACTAGCCCAAGGGTGGCTCAGACTGATAGGTCAGGATACATAGTACATCCCAATGGGCAGTCAGAATTTGTGGTATATGCCTCCTGAAGCCAGCCCAACTGGCATTATTTTAACACAAAGAATATTTTGTCTAGTTTAGGTTGTTTCCTGCTTAGTGAAAAGACAGTGAGACTGGATGGGTTTGGGGCTGGTTTCAGACAATGTGCGGCCTTCAATGCCAAGATCAATGTCTCTGCAAGTGAAGAATTGAGTGAAGAGTGAAAAGCTGTCCCTCTTTGCTGTTTGTACAGGCCAGGTAACAACGAGGGAGATTTTTTAGAGAAAATAACAGTATTTGTGAGGAGGAGGAGGTGAATGTTGGGAGATGGGTTCATCCTCTAGGGCTTGGGAGACACCACACTAAAAGTCCTTGGAATACTTGCTTTGAAACAGTTTATTGGCGGGAGAGCTGCTGCTTTTCCAAAGGAAACAATGGGAAGGTTTGTAGATTTTGTTCAGATTGCAATGGCTGGAACACACATTACAGGCCTCAGGCTGGCAGCTACACTAGGTCTATAAACCGTAGTGCTCTCAAGAGAGTGTGAGCAGAGAAACCATAAATGGAAGGGTTGTTTTTGGACCATTCTTACTGAAATATGGCCAAAAGATCTTTTTCTAGCTGCCTTAAAACATTTGCTCCCACATTAAGGCACTGTCGCCAAGATCCAGCTTTAAGTGAATGCCTACAGTTAAGTTATACGCCCCCGGAAATAGAGATTTCTGATTAAAAACATCATTAGCCCCATCAGTCTAGTACAACTCATAAATGATACCATTATCAGACAAAAATCTGCATCTTGGGCGACGTCATAATCTTTTCTCTAACATAACTTAGAGCTGGTTATTTTCATAATTGAAATATTTGGCAATTTTTTCAGGCACACTGAGAATTATACTCTGAAATATTCATAGTGGTATAAAACTACTGTACAGTGCACCAACAATTCATAGGATCCTAATGACTGACTAGAAGAATGGGGGTAAAACCAGCAATATATCTGTGTTTTTTTCTTCACGCTTTCATGAGTTGGAGAACAACATAACATTCTGGAACATAACATTCTGGGGGGAGGGATAGCTCAGTGGTTTGAGCATTGGCCTGCTAAACCCAGGGGTGCGAGATCAATCCTTGAGGGGGCCATTTAGGGATCGGGGGCAAAAATCTGTCTGGGGATTGGTTCTGCTTTGAGCAGGGGGTTGGACTAGATGACCTCCTGAGGTCCCTTCCAACCCTGATATTCTATGAAGCCACAGATTTTCACACCAAAAGGGCAGGTTTTGCCTGTGAAAAAGAGGGGGAGATGAAAAGCGCAAAATGTTTGTTTTTCACAGAACTGGTGAAAACAGCACTCGAATGGCCAAACTCTGTGGCTGACAAGGCTGAGATGAACATTTCCCCAGAAGATTGTTACGTCATTAAATTAAGTGCACAACACACAAGGGGTTTCCAAAAGAGTTTAATAAATAGCGAGGTTCTTTCTTTACTGTATAAACTATAAATATACCATGCGGTCCTTATAATTTAAAATAATTTACAGGCTGAGGTAGGGGGGGATGGGAGGATGTGGGCATGAGTGTTTGTTCCATCTCAGGGTCTCGCTGGTTTCCGGCTGAGCACGCACACACATGCGGTATCGATTCGGATAAATCTCCAGGCTGCTTGCTTGCCTTCCATTGTCAGTGCTTTGACAAAGGTGTGCGTGGTGGTGCAGTAGGAATTCCAGTGCTTAGCATCAATTCCCCGACACCCACTGGAGACTGGTTTAGGGTCCCTGCATTTGGTTTCGAAAAAGTACTGCTTGAAAACATTGTTGTTAATGTTCACCTCTCCCAGCACTGTCACCTCTTTGCCTTTGATGTCAGTAGCTGTGGTTTTGTCCCCAACCCACATGCTGACACTGTCACAAACTGAGAATTCTCCCCGGTGCAGCACAGGGTGAGCAGTCCGCTTGGTTCGAATAGTCCTGTTAAGAGAATCGGCACTGCCCAGATACTCCATGTTCTGCCCATCCCCCAACACTGGAGGGGGCTGCGTGCTGAACAGAACCCGAGGGGACCGGAATCGTCTCTTTCTGAAAAGCTTTGGATTGACAGTGATGTTTGTTGCCTGTCCAGCTTCTCTGCTGTCTACCTTCCCAGCAAGGTGATGATTGGCTGTGTGTTGAGCTGCCTTGGGAACGTGATTTGCTTTAGTCCGATGGATATTTGGAATGGTGGGTCCTGCAGGAAACCCCCATGGAGCATTGTCCTCTGACTTTGGTGCTGCCTGTATGCCGAGCAAAAAAGCTATAATCAGAGTGTAGTACAGCATGGACATTACGCTATGCACCTAGAATGAAACAAAAACTGAGGGTTACTACAAATGACAGGGACTTGAACCGAAAGCACTTGTGCTACATGAAAAGTGCCCACTCTGACCTTGACGGGTATTTACTGATCTAATGCTGCTAAGGACAATGAATTTGCTGGATATTTAGTACTGTAATGCTGATCATACAGATCTCATCAGGTATTCATGTGAGTCCCAGATGTTCTTCCAGAAAAGCTCATTCAAACAGCACTAATGTGCTTAATAAAGTGGGAATCCAAGGAAATAATGGCTGGATTATAATTAATTCCTTTGGTATTTGTTATTAGAACATTATATATGAAGCACTTGTTTGGGGTTATTAATGTGGAGACCATAGGATAAGAAGGTGTTCTCTGGAGTACATCTCTCCATTGATATTTTTCTCAAGCTCTTTGACAATGGCTACTGCCACTCTGGGGCCATAGCACTGGGAGTTATGGGTAGAGAAACACCCTTCTTTTTTTCGGACAGTCATGAGCAAGTTCAAGTTCCACAGACATCACTGAATAGAGAAACAGGGCCAGGGCTTGCCGCTCTGGAAACTGGTGAATATGCACATCTGTTTGGGTGTGGAAAAATGTAAAATCAATTTCTAAAAATTCTTCAAGAACAACGTTATGCCATAAGTCCAGTGACAGTGAAAGTTGCATTAGGCAACACAGACGTGTGTTAGGTAATGAATCAGTAGTGGGCATCCTATGAATAAGAGAGACATTTGAAACATAATCTGAAATTGCACTTAAGGGCAGACATTGAATTTCCCCTGCAAAGAGACAGGGTATAAACAGAACAAAAACTATCAAGCCAGACTCCTCCCCTGTCTCAGTGTCTCATTTTGCTTGACATGTTTCAGCTGGCCTTGGATTTCACTGCATGTCCGGCAGGCACGCACTGACTGGACAAACATGATTTCACAGGGGAAAATTCAAACTCTGCAATTTAGCTCTAATTTCCCATAATGTTTTAATATTTTTCTGGACATGGATCACTTATTACTAAAGCTCCCCCTCCCTTTCTGCTCAGCCTTCCCTAGCCTAAAATTGGGAGGATTACTAGAGTACTTGTTAAGTTTTTATGCTTTTGCTAAGACCAAGATCTCATGGAGAACTCAGGAGCCTATGAGGAAACTGCTATCTGAGATAAGAGCTGGATAGAACTAACCAGCTGAGTTTGTGCAGGACTGGATGATCTGATGGATTCAAGAAGCGAGCCGAAGATGCCAAATGGAAGGAGTTACTGAAGATGGTAATGATGCGAAAGTCCCTGCAATAAGGGGAGAGAGAGAGGCCAAGAGCCACTTTAGCAATTCTCAGTGCAGTGACCAAACTGGATTAAGTGGAGACTGAATGTTGGAGCAAGAGGCAGGTCTTGCTGCAGTGAAAATCTTCACCATCCCAAACCTAACCACATTTAGTGGGACCAGAGGCTGCCTTCTTCCCACATTCGGCTTGTGCTACACAGGCATCGTCTGTGTAAGGAAATAGAATTTGGAGGTGGGAGTAGCACTATAGCCATGTGAGTCTACGAGTAACCTCCCGTTCTCCAACTCAAATTAAAGTCAGATGGTTCACAACATCGCTAGAGTTTTCTTTTTTCAACAGAGATGTTATTGAAAAAGGTCTGCAGAACAAAATCCAGACGTAGTTTAAACACCCCCACAGCAGCCTCAACCAAATGTATTTACATATAGACCCTTTGTTTATACTTTCCTTCTATAGGAAAGAGAGCTTAGTGATGCCAATAAAAGCCTGTTTTCTGCTTTTGTGTGATTCAGAATTCACTAAAATGCAGCAACACGTAAAGAATGATTTATCTCCCTTCCTCCTGCTCTTTTATTACACAGTTACTAACATCATTGTAGTCTGTGCTTTAAACCTACTAACACAAAATTGAAACCATCTCCAATTTTTTCTCCCCACCCCCCAACTTTACAATCGCATTGCTCCATATTTCTCTTCACTGTAGCAAGTACTCTGTAGGCAGCACGATGTGAGGTAGGACTAACCAGGACAAAGCTATTTGTTTGGGATTTTTGGTAGTTATTTTTTAACCTTGAGAAAGCATTTTCAAAACTGGATCTCTCCATTTGTTTATGGGAAATGGAAGATGAAGGATTAAAGCAATGTGTACCTGAATCACAGTTAATTGTATGCGCAAAATAAATTTTAAGCCCAGGGAGACCTTGAGTGTGTGAAATATGGATTTGCTGTCTTACAGAAATGGCCATTCCGCAAGGTTTGTTTGTTTCTGTTCTTCCATTCACATGCTTAGTACATATTTGACTCTTAAGTGCTGCTCTTTGAAAATGTGTAAAGTGTATGCCAAGTGCATCTGAGCTTCAGAGAGGTTTTACAGAGCTGCAACCTTTAGGCATGAAATTCAGGGACCAGGGCCGGCTCCAGGCACCAGCATTCCAAGCAGGTGCTTGGGGCGGCAATCTGCAAGGGGCGGCAGTCCGCGTGTTTTTGCCGCTCCAAGCAGCACGCCGAATTGCCGCCGCGGACGGCGGGGGCAGTCTGTGTGCCGTTAGGGCGGCACACGTGTTTTCGCGGTGGCGGCAATTCGGCGGCAGCTTCTATGTTCAGCTGCCCACAGCAACAATTCGGCGGCTTCTGTCTTCCGGCTGAACATAGAAGCTGCCGCCAAATTGCTGTCGCCGCGGAAACGTGCGTGCCGCCCTAACGGCACATGGACTGCCCCCGCCATCTGTGGTGGCAATTGGGCGCGCTGCTTGGGGCAGCAAAAACAGTAGAGCCGGCCCTGTCAGGGACACCTCTTTGCAAATGTAGCCATGTGGGTCATCACAAACCTTTCAATTCTAAAAATGTAAATACTGCAATGGAGAGTATTTCATAACAGATGGGACTTCAGAATGGCTCAGCTTCCATTATAATACAGTAATTAGTAAACATTTCCCACAAATGATGTAATCTGCTAGAAGAAGAAGGAAAGACTCAATGAAATTCAAAGGCAACTGATCAAAAATGTTTAATGATCTGTTTAGTTCACCTGGGAGTTTGCTGCTACGGGCTATTGTTGAGTAAAATCACTTACTAAGAGTCATAACAAATTAGGTGCTTACAAAATAAGAATATTAAGTGCAAATAAACTGGCAAAAATAAAAATGATAGGGTCTGTTGATCTTCTAGCTTCAGAGTATAAACTGATCGCTCTTCGGGCTAAGAAAAAATCTGCTCTTTCCACACCTTGTTGTACAGTTGATCGAGTGTATTATTATTTATTTATTCGTCTGCTTCTCTGATGCAGCTGGTACAAGCCACTGCTGGAGGCAGGAGGCTGGTGTAATTAGACGTGGTCTGTTTTGATATAGCAGTTACTATTGCGCTTACCTCTGGGTGTATTGAACGGAAAGCTGCTCCCAGGCCAGGTCTTTATTGCCTCCAGACTCTGAGCTGAAGTTGGATGCAGCATGCCATCAGGCCAGTCTGACTGCACAGCTAAGAATCTCTGAACAACCTAGTCTGGGTTCTGCTAGAGGAATGAAAGTATCCGTGTCAATAATAATTCAGAAAATGCGCTTTTCAAATAACCTTTCCCCATTGTTAGATGGAGCACAGGAGCAAGGCCTGGCAGGCAGGAAGCTCACTTGCAGGGCTCTTTGAATTACGATTTTTTTTGCTAATTTCATGGCATAGCAGTTGTCTGAAGCGCAGCACTCTATGACTCTGCAAGCACTGGCCTTGAAGAACAGCAAAGCACGAAAGCACACGCTTAACTTTAAGCACACGAATGCCACTGAAATCAATGGAAAGTAAATTTTGGCCAGTTTAACTTATTCGGTGGCTGATCGTGCCAACCTCCCTCAGACTGCATCTGACCTTACTCTGCAAGTGGTCCATTCAGTTTCAATGTGGGTAAAGGTGGCAGAACTAGGCCCCGATAGTGTGGGTGCACTCAGTGAGAGGATCATCCGCCTGGCACCAAGGCATTAAAGAAGCTTTAGAATTTTTTTTTAATCAAGTTATTTTTAAACTGAAATTTCACAGGCCAAATCCATGGAGTCAAACTACGCTTTTGGCTGCACCTGCACAAGTCCCCAGTTTTCATTAACAGGAGCTGCACATCAGGAAGTGAGGTTGTGGGACTTGGTTGATAGCGTGGCTCTTAAAAAATCAAAAGGCAAAGCTATTTCTTTTTAATAGTTTAACTGAAAATTTCCAAAGCACTTTTAGCATGGGGCTTGCACTAACTAAACCTGGGAGCAGCTAGGATAGCATCATGGTCTGTTGGAGCCTTTTGATTTGACAGATCAAGGACCTTGCATCACTTTGATAAGATGAGGTGGCCAATGTCCAAATTCATTACTGCATGTAGATTATGGTCCACAATCTACAGTATGGAGTTTGTTATAGAGAAAATGTCAGAATACAGCAAATTACAATTACATGAATTTGTTAAGTTACATCAAACCCTAAAAACAAAATCTTCATGCTATAGAACTGAGTAGATTATATTTTGGTAAGAACGTACTAGTAAAATAATAACCCTTTCAATGTAGCCTGTTAGTTTAGTAACACTAATGACAGAGTTATAATATACATGCCACTGCCAAAAATAATCCAACAATTTTTCCAACTGTTCTGCCACCCTAAGAAAACACTGCTCAATTCCAACTGGCTGGTTATTTAACCACAAGAAAAAGTTTCATTTCAGCAGTTTTTTTCAAAGTTCTTTTACTCCATGCTTCCCGGATTCACCATCATGGCTGAATCCAGTAAATGATGCAGTGCCATTCAAATGATGCTGAAGACAGCACCTATCCACGTTTCCATTGTATATCCAATTCTCAAAGATTAATCGCATGTTAGATATACTGAAGCAAAACTTTCTTCAGAACTTGTCAGTTTAGATTTCTTTTTTCTAATTTTAAAGCTAGTTTAAGCCACTGCAACAAACATTTTACATGGAATTGCAAAATATACGTTTTCCTTCTTTCGGGATCTTCTCTTACTCATGCACTAGTTAAAGAAGTAGCATGTTATAAATGTGAAGTATCAGAGGGGTAGCTGTGTTAGTCTGGATCTGTAAAAAGCAACAGAGGGTCCTGTGGCACCTTTAAGACTAACAGATGTATTGGAGCATAAGCTTTCGTGGGTGAATGCCCACTTCATCAGACACGTGTCTGGGCATTCACCCACGAAAGCTTATGCTCCAATACATCTGTTAGTCTTAAAGGTGCCACAGGACCCTCTGTTGCACGTTATAAATGTATAAAACACTATTCACATGAGTTTCTACAGAGAAACAAAACACTTTACTACTTAAAAAATAAAACAAAACAAAACAAAAAAACCTCAGACAAATGGTTACTGGAAAAGGCATCAACCTAGATTTAAATAACCTTCTCTCTTCTTTTGTATCACGTGTTAAGTCCTGGCTGCCCACCCTACAATAAAGGCACACTAGAAAAAAGCAGAACAACATGTAATTAACAGTTTGCTAACAAGTAACGGGTTCTAGAAATGATGACCCATATTAAAGAACACAGAAGGAGACTCTCTTTTCACCTGGGAGATCGTAAGCAATGTATGCAGGCAAAGCAAAACCTAACCTACAACACATAAAACGAAGGAACTCAGCTCCGTTTTTCTTCTACTAATAGACATCTTACCGCACATGCTTCAGGATCTGCTTATGAAAATAAAAAAGAACAAAAGGACACATTGCCCGGATGGAGGTTATTCAATACTTGAAATATATGAAATGAATGGCCCCTGTGCCTCCTCCAAGATGAATACCAGTGGTTAACATTATTGCCAAAATCTTTTCTTTTCCTTCTTATGCTAAAAATACAAAAATCCTGTATCCATTGATTTCAATACATGTCTAGGAAATTATTGTGTAGGATTATTCTATATAATCTGAAGAATCAGTAGCCAGCCTGTAAGCACACGCACACACACAAAAGGGGTGGAAGTTCTTGCAGGAATGTATGGAATTAACACCAACATCTGTGAAAATTACAACTAAATATTGGCAGCTTTTGCTAGAAATACAAGAAATAAATACATAAAAAAGGAAGTTTATCTTTTGTTAGATCTATAGTAAGTCAAACCCTTTCTGAAAACTACAAACCTTTTTCCAATGCCATTACAATGGGGAAACAATAGATACTCATGCAACATCAAAAGAATTCTAGTTCATGGTTATAGAGATCCATTACTCTACTAACACAAAATACAGCACTGCAAGTTCAATACTATCTACCTCTTCTTCCTAGGAAATCCAGAGTGCACCAACGCTCCAATAATATTAATATTTGATTTAAACCCACTAAAAGACAAAATTTGGAGTTTTATTTGTCACAAGCCCAGCGCTTTGGTGCCATTGTTTCCTGGCACACTGAATGATTTCACAAATATAAAATCTTGACTCAGGGCACCAGTGATACCTCAGCCTTACTGTGGAATGACAGGCAATACATATTTGGGTCTCCTGTGGCTAAACTGGGAGCTAGAGGAGCTTTGTCACCTTCAAATCAGAATTCCCCTTCCTAGAATTTCCTTTTTTGTGTTTATCAGAATCCTAATGTTGTATTTCATAGTATTTTTCTGTATAATTTTAACCGACAGACATTATAAACTCAGCTTTTATCATAAAATTATATTATATATGCTTGATGGTAACTGCCAAAACATCAACCAAGCGGTTGGATATAATGAAGGCTAGATTTCATGGGTATTTTTAAGCTTATGTTTAAAGTGGATTCATCTAGCTCTTTCATTAACTCAGTAGCAAAGGTCAGAGGAGATGAAAACCTGGGATCCCAAATTTACTTGATACACATATAATTATGTTTCAAAAAGTTCACAGTCTTCTAGTGTTTCTTATTTCTGGTTCCATTTGACCATGACATCATGAACAAAGGACAACTTTCCACCAGGGAAATTCACTCTGGGGCTAACAAGAGCTCCACAGTACTCATCTCTCCCAAGGGACTTGAATCATTTTGAGTAAGAGAATCCCTGGGATTAAGAGCAGATTCTTTTTTCCCACACCTATAGAATGAAGGAAACCAGCCGCTTTCTCCTTCACCACTAACCTAGTGCAATTTAGCTATTTTAGACTCAAAGGAACGTGAATTCCAGCCATTCAATTCCCAGCAGAAATTGCAGTCTCTCTCTCCAGATTGCCTTGTTTCAATTATATAGCGCTCAGTCACCCACTTTTTTGAAAGCAAGAACAATCTGCCTGTTCTTTAATACACATCACCCCAAAACGAGGCTTTTTGTGAGGCCAGGGGAATTTATTTGATGTCAATTCCAAAACTGCTGGAAGTTTTAGCTGCTATTTTGTACAAGATGTTCCCGTTCTGTATTAATCTACAGTCACCCAGCAGTTTAGTAACCATGGTCTGTAATCATTAGATTATAAATGTTACACTCCAATCTCTCTTACTGAATCAGTTAGTGCCTTAATGTGCATCACTTTCCCAGCTGCTCTCCCAATTGTCGAAATCCAATTTATTAATGGATAAATGAATTGTATCCGCTAAATAACGTTGTGCCGCATGCTTGAAAAATATTCAAAGTCAATAAATGGGTTAACCCTGCGTGTGCAAAAGCAGGATTGTGATAGCATTTCCCATTTATTACAAGCTATCTGGACCCAGATTCTTATCGATAATGTCTATAAACAAGCCTCTCCTGTCCTGAACAAGAAACTACAGGAGCAGAGGACATGCCTTCAGAGCCAAACACATTCAAATAAAAATCACAGTCCAGTTAGCTTTTGCAGAACTGTCTATGTGATTTTATTGTTGATAGCAATTAATTCTTGCTAAAACATGAATTCTGACCAAAAAACCCCTTCCATTAGACTGTTAGAGACTAAAATGTGCTGTAAGTATTAACAGCTCATAATTCCCATCATGTCTGGTTGGAATATATTCTTGCTACACGGATTTTCCTTAAAGATTGCCATATTCCATTTTTCCTTTGAGGTTTCACCCCTTAAGTTATGCAGCTCTGTAAAGAAGGTGATTTCATTGCTTTGTCATAGCCCATAATGCAAGACATGAAAGATCAGGAAAATATATAAAAACCTGGTTGTGCAATCAGTAATTAAAGCCATACTCCTATGTTCCATTTTCTTCAGTGTGAACTGAAAACTAAGATGCAAACCTTGAGTTTATACAAGGACACCTATGAAAAACTCACATAATTGGTGGCCTGGTACTAAACTGGTGGGAGCAATACCTGTGCGAAAGCAGACGGTTGCTGTTTGAACTGAAGGAGGAGATTCTCCCAAAAGTTCTGCAGAACCTTCTGACTTGCTGTCCATAAATGCCCAAGTGATTCTCTTCTGCTTCTAATTAGACTACAGTTTCCATCCTGAGTCTTCAGTTCTTGTCACACTATTTTGTGAATGGAGATTACATATATTTTTTTGCTCAACTGAAAGAGACCTTCTTTCTTTTATGTAGCAGTATCTGATCACTTTCTTCACCCATGTTGTTTTAAGAAGACGCAGACCGTTCACACCTCTGGAGACAGCCCTCTGAACAGAATTGGTCTAAGGCTATTAGCAGGGACGACTCTAGGTACCAGCGTTCCAAGCATGTGCTTGGGGCAGCACTATTCAAGGGGTGGCACTTCGGCCCTTTGGGGGCGGCACTTTTCTTTCGCGGCGGAACTCCATTTTTTGTTGTTGTTTGTTTTGCTTTGTCGGCGGCAAAACACCTGGAGCCAGCCCTGGCTAGTAGATTTCAGAAACATCTAAACTACTCAGTTTTTTCACCTACACATTTCTTCTGTATGGATTTCCATCACATTAACCATAGGATTGGTATCTTCTATTCGTTGGCTTTTGTATGGTCTACCGTTGTGCAAAAACCTTCTGCTGGTGAAACCAGCCAAAAGCTACATTTTTATGGGATTATAATAAAAATTATCTTGCACCTTCCATATGTACATCTGGGAGGCAAGTGAATCTTTTAAAGAGGGGCAAATAAAAGTCCAGAGAAGACAAAGGCTTGCTTTTTCAGAGGTGTTTAGCACCCATAGCTCCAATTGTACCAGCTTTATTATGGAATAATGTACCAGTCGGGCCATGGTTAATGTTGCCAGTAACTTTCAATGCTAAATCCTATTTTTGACCCATGGAAGGGAAGTTGGCTGATAGATTAGTAACGACAAAGCCAATATACTGTATGTAAGCTCTGTTATCTGCCCAATTCTTACTGCATATTGGGGTTCCCTGGATACTACCAAAGTCCAGTTATGAATGTAATCATTTCACTGGATGAGGGGAAAATCTGCCTAACATTAATTGGGAAAGATAAGACTCAAGAGTTAAAACCTGCTTTGTTTGCATCTGAGGCATGTTCGCTGATTCTTAGTCCTGCAACGTTTTTCAAACACTGCAGCATGGCATTTAAATGGAACGGACTTGCAGAACATTCAGCTGTGTGTGTGTGGTGGGAGAGAATTCTGAACAAAACTATCAGGTCACAGGAGACCACTTAGGCCCTTTGGCCCTCTTAACCTGCTCATCATCATACAATATCTAATCTTTATGTGTGCTGAGAAACATCATTAAAGTTAATTGGGACTACTAATGTGATGTTACTCAGTATGAGTAAATGCGGCAGAATCAGGCCCTATGTGAGAATAACACAAGGAGCAAGGAACATTATTTTTATCTTGGGCTCTTTTATGGTGCAGATATGTTGGTAGAGAAAACAGAATTCAGCCTGCTAGCATGCACGTTATCACAGTTGTGCAGTAAAACCAGATCTTCTGCATTACAAGGGAAAATATAACTAATATCCCAATCAAAAGTAACTGTAAAATTCCATTCTACAGAAAAATAAACCTAGCCACATGGGTTATGTTCTAGTCTTATGCAAGACACTATTTGGAATGCCTGTTTGTGTCATTTCTGAAACAATACTTTAAGGAGGATGGCAGATTTTTGGGTCGGGTAAAAATGAATAAATACTTAAATAAAAAACACAAGTGATGCAAGCATGTTTTAATGATTAGAAAAATTCAGATGTGCCTTGAATTTATTAACTGATGTGTATGTCTCCAAATGTAAAGTGTACTTCTCCAACTCCTAGTCACTGCTGAGTCATAAAATAACAGAAATGTAAAGCTAGAAGGGCCCTCAAGAAGCCATCAAGTCCCGCCCCCTATGCTAATGCAGGACCAAGTAAACCTGGACTGCACTAGTCATGTTCCCTAGAGCAGGGGTAAAGAGCAAGGCCTGGTCTACTACGAAGTTAGGTGGACATAAGTAGCCTTGTGTTGACCTATTTGTGCATGTATCTATATTCAGATTTGTCACCAGGCAATGTAAGTATCCCATTACAGCAACACAGTAAGACTACCTCCCTGAATGGCATGAAGCCCTGGTTGACCTGCAGATGTTGACGCAGTGCAAGTGTAGACAGTGTGTAGCCTGTGTCAACCCTAACAATCCTCCAGGAGTTGTCCCACAATGCTGAGACCACTTTGGTCACAACTTTAAACTCCACTGTTCAGGGGTCAGAGAGATCAGAAGCCATCCCCCACACTTTAAAACCCTCTTGCATGTTTTTGAAATGCCTTTTCCTGATTGCTCATCTTGGCGAGCACATCTAGCAGCTCACCTCTGTTGGGCGCAACTTCCCAAATTACCATGCCAGCACCATGCACTAGACACACTCCTGTTTGGAGCAGACAGGAGGTTTGGATCTCTTGGGTCCGTGGGAAGAAGAGGCTGTGCAAGCACAGCTACGGACCAGCCATAGAAACATGGACATATCTGAAGAGATTATGCAGGAGATGCAGGCAAAGAGGTACAACAGGGATCAGCAGCAGTAGTGCCAAGTGAAAGTGAAGGAACTTCACCAGGCATATCACAAGGCCAGGGAGACCAACAATAGGTCTGGTGGTCCACTGGAGAACTGCTGCTTCTACAACAAACTGCATGCCATACTTGGTGAAGAACCCACCAGCACCCCTCACGCCTCTGGATACCTCAGAGGAGCCTGAGTCAGAGACCTCCTGCCATGAACAGTGAGGAGGAGGACACAGTAGCCATGTTGTGAGCCACAACCTGTTTGAGACTCCACCATAGTCTAGCCAGTCCTGCCAGGTGAACATGGATGAGCCAGATGAAGAAAACTTGGGTAAATATATGCATGAATTTTTCCTTGCAATGTTTAAATATGAAGATCGTACCTGGTGTCATAACCCACAGGCCTCAAACCCAGGTCTATGGGGTTTACAGGTACAGCCATGCTGCAACCTTCCACTTGGAAGCTTGCTCAGCTCTGCTGACCCAGGACCCATGAAGCCCAGCCCCAGTTTGAGGCTCCACCCCCTGACATCCCATTGGCAGAGTCCCAGAGCAGCCGATTGGCCCACTGCCCTTACTTAAGCCAGCAACAGGCACAGGATGCTTTCTGAACAACTGGGAGTTACCTGGCTGGGATTGTGTACCTTGTGCTGTCTGCTTCCCCCCGCTTGAATTCCTGGTGCCCTGACCTGGCTTGGCATCTGACTTGTGGTTCTGATCTCTGGTTTGTCTCCTGCCTCTCAGCTGGCCTGACTGTGAACCCTGGCTCTGAGCCCTATATCTGCTGCTCATGTTCTACCCCATCTCAAGTTAACAAGACATAGGTATTGATTTTTCATTGTTTTACTCATATGAGAAGCACTAGAGGTAGAGTTGGCATTTGCTTTTCATTCTCCGGGGGGTGGGGGGGAGGGCATGTAGAACACTATATGTGCATGGGGCTGTCCCTTTTACCCTTCTGAGAGATCTCACTGAAACTTCTGCAATCCTTTCCTGAAGGCTTGTAGGAAGAGCTGCCTTATTTTTTCCTCTGCAGTAGGATGTCTTCCAATGCCACTCTGCAATGATTTCAGCTGGGCAAGCTTTACTAGGTTTATAATCTGAAGCAGTAACATGAGTTCTGATTACAGGAAATAGAATGAAGCCAACATCCCAATAAGAGTGTAATAGTCTTTCAGGATGTTGCTTGACTAATAGCGTACCTAAAGCATTTGAGTAGAACTCTGTGCCTCAGCGCGCAAAAGGGATTGCTTTGCTCTCTAGTGATGAAGCACACCTAATTATTGCTACCAGATAACTTGTAAAGTATTGACCGTTCTTGGCCCTGCACCTGACACAGTGACACCAGGTGCTGCCCGGAAGAGCTTACAAACAAAGACAGACAGGCAAAAGTCTGGGTGCACCTGGAACCCCAAAGGGAGTTTTAACTGGGAGGTGAGTCTTCATTGTCCTTGTTGGTGGATCACTTCATTTAGGCACCTTCGAACAAGTGACTCACTTAGGAAGGCTCAGAATTACTAGAGGGTGGTAACTCAGTAGAGATAGGTGTGGAGACAAGGGAACCCAGTAGGGTAGAGTGACTTGCATCCATGGGGGGAAAGTGATAAATGAGATGAGGGAGGGAGGCCACAGTGGAGCTGTGCAGGGCTTTGATGGTGAGAATGTGTTTAGCATGGGAAGCCCATGTTGGGGCTCAGAGTAGGAAGGCTTGACATGGTAGGAGTAACAGGCAGAACGGTAAAGTGGGAGCTGCATTTTGATGAACTATGGGGTCCGATATGGTCATCGGGGAGACTGGAGAGGAGGAGGCTTTAGTAATCAAGGTGGGAGGACATGGACAGCCACCCTAGCTGTCAGGACAGAGGAAGGCATGGATTTTTGATAGGCTATGGAGAATTTGGACATGCCCTGGATATTTGGGCAGAATAAGAAGGCAGAATCAAAGATGATCCCCCAATTGTAAGCTTGAACAGCCAAGAGGATGTGGGAGCAACAGTGACAAGATGGGAAGGTTTAAGAGGAAAAACAAGGAGTTCAAATTTAGCCATATTAAACAAGTTATTAGCAAGCTATCCATGTGACGATGCCAGGGAGATACCTTGCTGGAAGACAGCACTGGGCAGAGGGACACAAGCCTAGAGAGAAAAGCTGGTTTGAGAATGACCAGCTATGAGATAATAGTTGAAGCCATTTGAGTGGATTGGTGTAGGCCCCTGAGTCCTTTCACAGAAGAGGGTGAAAGCTGGAATAGAGCGGATCCAAGCTGGAGTTAGAGGTGAGTGAATGGAGGCAAGGTTTGTAAATAACCTGTTGCCTGAAGGGAGCTGGAGGAACGACTCTGTCCCATGACCTATCCCGGTACCTACTACCCATTCACGGTACAGTCAGACCCCAACAATATATATCTGATTGTCACTAGTAATTCTGGCAGTGGGCTCCAGAGTGACACAGCTGGTTAGAGCCAGGAGCAGGCCACAGAGTGGGGGTAGCAAACATTTTAAGTTGCCATGATACAAGTTTACAAAGGTTTTTTGGGGCCTGATTCTGCTTTCGTACCATTTTTACATCCATATCATTCCACTGACTTTAATGGAGTTACTCCTGATTCTCACCTATGCAAGTGAGATCAGAATTAGGCCCCTTTTATGTCAACTATTTCTATTGTAGGAGAAAAGGAAAATTCCTTGCTTATCCTCAAACAGGGCAGTTTGGCCTCTCCCAGATAAAAAACTAAAACCCCAGTAACATTACATTCCACAGTCATCCAATTTTTGCTTAATATTACCCAACACAGTGAAAACCACTAGGAAATGTGCACCTCGGAAATTCTCCTCATTTGTGACTCTGACTTTGTTAATAAGGGGAGGATGCCCACAAGCTCATCTCCAAGACAAATATTTTAACAATGTGTAAATTAGTGATAAAATGTAACTTCAAACACTGAAAAGCTGGAAGGTCTGGGAAAGCGTGGAACCATGCTGACTAAGAACGGCATCACAATGACTGGGTCTTATCTTGGGTGAGTAAGATCAAGCAAAGTATATAAAAAAGAACTCTGAGCTCATTTCTTAGACTGTTATCAGCAAGTTACCATCTAGGGCAGGGGTGGCCAAACTTCCTGACCTCTGAGCCGCATATGATAACCCTCAGAAGTTTGAGTGCTGCAAGACACGCACAACCTGCCCTGCGGGACAGTGCATGCTGGGGCTTGAGGCTACAGCCCTGGTCCCACCATGTCCCCGCAGGGCAGAAGCCCCCTGGTCCCACCACCTCTCCACAGGACAGAAGCCCCAAGCTCCTCCCGCCCAGTCTGGCAGGTGGAGAATGGGGCTGGGAGAAGGGCTCCATGAGCTGCACTTTAACTGCAAAGAGCCACACACAGCTCACACGCCACCATTTGGCCACGGCTGATCTAGTGCATGTATTACAGTGCCTGTGGGATACCGCTTGTCTCTAGCCCTTCTTACCAATATGCCTCCAATGCTGTAATGTTCCACGAGTGCTTCCACGGGAAGGTGATACCTTTTGGGAATAATACATTGCAATGTCCCTTCCTATGCTGCAGTATCATTCTGCACAGTTGTAGAAGGACGGGCGGCAGATCTACTTCTAGACTTCAGGTTCAAATCCAGCCCAGACAGTGATGATCAAACAGGTACTATCAGCTGGCTGTTTGATGATCAGTGAGGTCGCTGTCGGGTTCATGGGGGTTAAGGAAGACCATGCTAGCAATCTCATTGCACTCACTGCTATTGTTGGCTCACACAAATGCAGGCTAGGGAATTCTGGGGGGAGAATGTGCCGATGTATGAGAGTACCCTCATATTTATGGGTGTCTTTGGGATCAGGGCTCTCGATGGTTTCTCCCAATCTAGAGCACATATTCATGAGGCTTTCTAATCACCAACTGTCTAGAGAACTGTGGTTTCCTTTTAGTAACAACACATGGCCTTTAGAATGCTGCCCCAGTTAAGGGTTTCCAATGGGACTGAGCTGTCACTGACAATCCTGAGGGTTAGCAGGGTGATAAAAGCGCACAAAGTTGCCCTGACAGAGATAAAATTATCTAATTTAGATAATGAAGACAAAATGGCTTACACAGACCAAATGTTACTAAAGTTAGTCATGTCATTCCAAGGGGCCTTTAAACACAGTGAAGGAAAAATGAGTTAATAGTCACTCATGAGACTGGTGGGAAGCTTCTCTGAAGATAAAGGCCAGGACAAAATATGAGAGGGAGAGTGAGGCTCAAGACACAAGGGCCCTAATTCTCAGTAAGTCAATGGACTCAAAAGGTTTAAAGCTGGTATGATGGAGTGGTGAATCAGGCCGAAGATGCCCAAAACTCTGGATGCAAAGCATTAGGTGAGCATGCAGTTGTAGAATGATCAAAATAGTAGCCACAAATCCAACCTAAAGCTAATGGTTGACACATGATGACTAGCTTGGAATCTTCCATTGTAGACTTCGGTCTATGGATGAGTGTTTTATTGGACTTTTGGGTTTCATAAATCCTAACTCACTGGCACAAGGCACTGACTGAAAGAGGCTAAACCCTCACACAGAGGCCTCAGGCACTGACCGACTGGAAAATCACAGCTGAGGGTTCAGGGTGAAATTCACGCCATGAATGTGAAGCCTTCCTATCTGGGGTGGATGGCAAGTGAAATTCACCGCCTCCCTGCCAAATCCAGGGCTAGGGTGCAGGGCTGCCATGCAGCTACCACTCTAGGCACAGGAATAGCATTATAGTGTTCACTTTTTGTTAGCAGTAAAAAAAAGATGTCCGTTTATACCACAGTGCACAGGGAGGTCTCTAAAAAATCTGTTACCTGCCTGAGATCAGTCGTACCTTGTGGAGCATGTAACATGGAAACACAGAAGTGTTGTATAAAATAAAAACTGGGAAATAGAGCTGGGTAAATAACTGACTTTTTGCTTTGATGGTAGTTCTGAAAAATCAGGAAAACTGTTTGACCTCAACAGAATCTGAAACGTTCAGAATTTTCACTCAATTGAAAGTCAATTTTGGATTGAACAAAATGTTTCTGAGCATTTTCAAGGGCTAAATTCACAAACTGGCCAGAGGAGGAGGAGCTTGTGCTGCCTCCCCTCTCCCCCATCTTTGACCCAGTGGTTTGGGAACTCACCTGTGATGTGAGGAACTTGGGTTCAAACTCCTACTCTGCAACAACAATGTGGACTCAGGTCTCCCTCTGTTCTAGGCTATTGGGTATTCTGGGGCAGGTCTCGCTCTCAATTTCTCCAGTTGAAGCTGTTCAACTTTATATAAATAATATTAATTGGAGCAGGAGGATTCAGAACCTTATTTTTTTTTCCCCAACATGCCCCTCCTCCAGTGAGTGCCCTAACCATCAGGCTCTAGAGTAACTGTCTCTGCCTCAGTGACTATTTGAGGTTATCGGGGATGGGGGCAGGGCCAGCTCCAGGCACCAGCGAAGGAAGCAGGTGCCTGGGGCGGCCAATAGAAAGGGGTGGCACTCTGGCCGTTAGCGAGACGGCACATCTGGGTCCGCGGCGGCAATTCGGTGGCGGATCCTTCAGTCCCTCTCGTCCACGTCAGCGGTAGCTCAATCGCTCCGCTTCAGTCTTCAGCGGCAATTCGGCGGCGGGTCCTTCAATCGTGTGTGTCTTTTTTTTTCTTTGCCGCTTGGGGCGGCAAAAAGGCTGGAGCCGGCCCTGGATGGGGGGAGTACGAACACCACAACTTTCAACTCCTCCTGTTAAGTCTCCTTGTGAATCTAGATTGAAAATTGTTTTTGTCCTAAGCTATTCAGTGAATGTGTGAATAATTTCAAGTTGACCAAAATGCATTTTTTTGGCAAATAAACTATTTGTCCAAAAATTTTTGCCTAGTTCTACAGATAAGTCATAATCAGAATCTCTTGGGCAAACAGATTTCATCAATGTAAGGTTTCTCCAAAACTTTATTTTAGAAAAACATTCTTCAAACACACACAACCTCCAGGAAATGCTGACATAATCCTCATGGTATTTAATGATTTTTTGTTGTTGTTTCAATTCTTCATTCTCCATTCACTCTTTATCCAAACAAGGAATTTTTAACTCCTACCAGAGTCTCTCATAAACTTTCCTATGCTTTTACATTTTGTAAAAGCCACAGAAGTTTTTCAACAGGATGGGAATTCTATTCCATGTGATCATTATTACACTTGTTTGTAATTGGCATCACAAAGAAGAAAAATAGATCAGCAGTGAATCAGAGATCAGAGTTTGCAATGTAGGCCCTACAAATTCAGAAGCTAGATGAAGTTCATAAAATCCTTATGATGACATCAAAAACAATGAAATTGTTTTGGAAATTTTGCCAAGCTGTGAAAGACTGGAGCTGTTTTCAAAGATGAAACAGATTTCTGCATGGAAAGGGATTAAAAATTTGAATAGAAGAGATCCCAAAATAAGCATGTAATCTACGAGACGAAGATGCTGCTCTGCTCATACAAGGCTTTCTAAAACTTACAGAAATACTGTTAATACTTAAATAGAATATTAGTTGCATTTACAGAAATGTTATTCAAAGATCGCAAATGATTTTATAAACAATAATTAATTAGGCCTTAAAACAGACATATGAGGTACCAGTAGGAATTAAGTGGCAAATCAGTGACAGTCAGGAATATAACCTAGGAATCCTGTCTAGCAGTTTGTTTCTCTGGCCACTAGATACACTCCCTTGCTTTTCTTTACTTCAAGGAGACTCTTTCCTATTTCTAAATGAGGGATCTGTTACCCACATGAGACATTGGGGGCTTCTTTTTCTTAGCAAATGAATTCCCTCTTTGTTCACTCACATTACAGCCCTGAAAAATAACCTGCCAATTTGAAAAAGGTAACAAAAAATACTAATGAATGCTTCAGAGACATACTACCTCACCGTCCAGTGCACTTGATATATGAAACAGCCAATAATATCCCACTGCAGTACTGTTTACTCTCTGGGTTGTATGCTTTTTATTTCAGGGTTTTTTATGGTTTTGCTTGACGCACTGTATTACAAATCCACGTGAGCTTTAGGCATGATATTTTAATGCAGGGGTTGGCAACCTTTCAGAAGTGGTGTGCCGAGTCTTCATTTATTCACCCTGATTTAAGGTTTCGCGTGCCGGTAATACATTTTAATGTTTTTTAGAAGGGGTCTCTCTATAAGGCTATATATTATATAACTAAACTATTGTTTGTATTGTAAAATAAACAAGGTTTTCAAAATGTTTAAGAAGCTTCATTTAAAATTAAATTAAAATGTTAATCTTACGCCGCCGGCCCACTCAGCCCGCTGCTGGTCTGGGGTTCTGTTCACCTAGGCTGGCAGAGGGCTGAGCAGGGCCTGCGGCCGGGACCCTGGCTGGCAAGGGTCCGGCAGCCAGAACCCCAGACCGGCAGGGGGCTGTGCGGGGTCAGTGACCAGGACCCCATAGCCCACTGCTGCTTGGGGTTCCAGCCGCCAACTCCTGCCAGCCGGGATGCCGGCTGCCGGACCTGCTCAGCCCGCTGCCAGTCTGGGGTCCTGGCCCTGCCCACACACAGTGGGTACCTACCTTCTCCCTGGTTCTGGGCCATTCTCTTCCTCTCTCTGCACTGAGCTGAGGGTGGGAGTGCACTGAGCACAGGGCTGGGGATGAAGGGTCTGGCCAGGAGCTAGAATGAAGGAGGGGCTCAGGGTTGGGGCAGGAGATTTGGGTGTGGGG
Source organism: Malaclemys terrapin pileata (assembly GCF_027887155.1). Taxonomy (NCBI): domain Eukaryota; kingdom Metazoa; phylum Chordata; order Testudines; family Emydidae; genus Malaclemys; species Malaclemys terrapin. Next base: position 8,132,697 of record NC_071508.1, on the reverse strand, counting down.
CACTTACCTGGGCAGCTCCCATTTGGTGCGAGGGGTGCAGGTGCAAATGTCGGTGTGTGTGTGTGCAGGAGCTCCCGTTCGGTGCTCAGGGTGGGAGTATGGGGGGTGCAAGAGTCAGGATGTGGAGGGTGCATGAGGTGTGGGGGCACTGGGTATGTGGGGAGTGGTGCAAAAGTCAGGGCAGAGGGCTGGGGGCATGTGAGGAGGTGCAGGTGTCAGGGCGGGGGGGGAGGGCTGGGTATGTGTGTGGGTGCCAGAGTCAGGGCTGGGGTCGTGGGGGGGGGGGGTGAAGGAGTCAAGCAGAGGGCTGGGTGTGTGTGTGAGGGTGGTACAGGGCTCAGGGCAGGGGCCTGGGGTGTGTGCGGGGCACAGGGCTCAGGGCATGAGCCTGGGGGGCATGTGGGGCTGCGTGGCTCAGGGCAGAGGGCTGTGTGTGTGTGTGTGGGGTCAGGGCTCAGGGCTCAGGGCAGAGGGCTGGGTGTGTGTGTGTGGGGTCAGGACTCAGGGCAGAGGGCTCCCCCCACTCCTGTGGCTCCCAGCTGGCTCACCCACTTGGGGCCCCGCAGCGCACCCCAGTGAGAGAGTCCCCTCTGGCTGTGTGTGGAGGAGCCGCTCCGGGCGGCGCATGACCCCGCGGTATGCAAGCTCCTTGCCCCAGGGCTCTCTGGCCACCACCGATTCCTGCTCGCCCGCACCTGCTGTGTGCTCAGCGCCACCGGGCCGCGCGGCTCTCTGCTCCTCCCAGCAAGTACTGATCCATGGCCGGGCGCCTGCTCCCGGGGACGCTCAGCAGCCAGCGCTGCTGCCGTCCCCGGCCTCTCCCGCCTCCACCGCCCCCGCTTATTGCTGCTGGGAGTCGGGACTGGATCCAGCAGTGAACCCGCTCCCCTGGCGCGCCGCCAATCCACCATGGCCAGCTATACCAAGTCGGCCCAGGTGAGCGGGCCCCTGGGCAGGGCTCCTCGCTGGGTGAGGGGATGCGGGAGCCCACAGGCAGGCCACTGAGGCGGCTCCTCTCTGGGGCAGCGCGGGTTCTGCCCCCCACTGGCTGGGTGTCCTCGGGCAGGCAGCAGCGTGCCATTAAAAATCGGCTCGCGTGCCATCTTTGGCACGCGTGCCATCGGTTGCCGACCCCTGTTTTAATGTAAAATTTAAATGTTGGTGATCTAACTTAAATCAACAAAGCCTTAGTTAATATTTGAAAGCGCTTTGAGAGCCTCCTATGAAATGGTCTATAAATGTGGAAAACATTGTTATAATACATTCTGGAACATGAGTTCTGTAGATGACTAGGTACCATTGGGTGTAATGAGTTAAACAGACTGAACCTGGAACACAGGTCTTTAAAATATTTTATGACCTGAATTAAAGCAATATTTATTTGAGTAGAAGAATGAAAAAGCCAATAAAAACCAAAACAAACCCATTTAACTTATAGTATATCAAATCCTAAATTTGGATCCATCATTAATGGGTTGAATTCTGTGCTTGCATTTACATCCAGGAAATCCTATGCAAGCATATTGGTTCCAAATGACCAACCCTACATATGCAAAAGGTGACACATAGTGACCTAACATGCATGTTTGTGCATATTCTTGGTGTGAAGTCTGAGCCCATTCTAGAGATTGTATCCCAATAATTTCAAAGCAACCATTCATCAGCATACTCCAAAGCAATTACTCCATCTGGTAGCTGTGATTTTCTTTTGGCAAATTAAGATTCTATTGCTTCAGTTTAATCCAGGAAAAAAGGTAATTTTTAGGGATTTCATGTTGGTTTTTGGCGACCTCCAAATTATCACAGATGAAAGTCAAATGTTCCCTGCCTCTGCACAAACAAGACCCATTTAAATCTGATGCAATTTTGAAATGACCAGTTGTGAACTCCTAAGAATAGGGGTTGTAGCTGAATTACCCACAAGAAAACGATAACCTTGGAAATGCTACCAGCATACAGTATAATCTGTATTACAATTGTAATGTTCCCTGGAGCCACAAGCAGTTCCTCATGAGAATGAGGCTCTTCTGCCATGTTGGGTAGTTCACCAAGAAAAACATCAGATAATAAAAGCAATTTGTACTGATGCTTTGGCTCTTCTAGACATCATCAGAAAGAAAACAGGCAAATAAAAGTTCAGCTTTGAGTTCTTTGCTTGCAGTACATGAGCAGAGCCACTGAAGTGCTCTCTAGGTAGAGACAGAGGCACGTTGCGCATAGTGGTGTTCCCAGAATTCATGCTTATGTGACTTTGTAGTTTGCAGGTTTTTGCTACCATGAAGATGTGGGGTTTGCATAAATCTGAATAATTTAAAATTTTTTTTTAAAAAGCCCCCCATCTAATTTTTTTTTTTTGTCGGTATTCTACCCTGGACTGTCTTTATATTGCTCCTTTGTCTTTGATTATCAGCAGAGTACACCACTGTCATTCCTGTCTGTGTAAATCTGCAGGATTTGTTTGTGCAGCTGATGCGGTTACTTGGCACTCCTGTATTTACATTTCTTGCATTTTTTCCACTTTGCCCTCAAGTGGTAGGAAATGCAAATGAATAGATTCTACGTGGCCCTTACTCTGGGATGTAGGAGTGGGAGTAAGGAAGGGTAATTCTTTCCCCAATCTGCATCATCCATTGCAGGGCCAAGCTAGATGGCAGACCCTGTTCCCTAGTGACCCTCAGGTAGGGTGTCCTGATTTTATAGGAACAGTTCTGATATTCAGAGCTTTGTCTTGTATAGGCACCTATTACCCCTCCCCCCCCCCCATTCCGAATTTGCACATGCTATCTGGTCACCCTTCCGTCAGGACTTTTTCTCTCTACTTGTTTGCTGGGATGTATGGCACCCAAAGGACCAGAGACATCGCTCCATGCCTCCCCCCCGAGCCCCGCACAAACCAGTGGAGGCAGAAGGCTGCATGCCTCCAAGGGATGTAGCAGCGCAAACACAGAACTCCAAACTGGGAACTCTGGGAGACACTGGGTATCACAGTGGTTCTTCTGGGGCATTACAGAGCTGTAGCTCCCCTGCCTAAAAGGCAGTCTGGACCTTGAGTGTAAGGACTACGGGGCTGTGAGAACTGTCCAGTTTGCTGGGCTGCACACTCAATAGTCAGGCATCACAGTTACTTGCCAGTATGAAATTTACCTCTAAGAACATTTAAAACAATCCTCCAGACTTTAAAGAGCCCTGCTCCAGCTACACCACCCGGCTCCTCCCCTGACTCTATCTCCCTTTCTTGGGCTGCATTCAAGCTTCCTGTGCTCTGTCCAAGTACCTCTGCTGATAAACGCCCTTCGGCTCCAGCCTTTGTACTTCCCTCCATGCCCACCCACAACGTTTGGGGAAGCCTCTCCTTCAATGTTGGCCAAGCTCCCTCCTCCTTTCACACACTGAAACACCTCTCCTGTGAAGAGTTCCTGCTCTGCTGACCAATCTCCTTCTGTCCTGCACTCCCCTGCTTTCTGGTGTTTTTAGGCTACAAGATCTTTGCTGGGGGGGACTCACTTGTTCTCCTTGTACCCAGCACACAATGTCATGTACAACTGTGGTGGTCTACACATGGCAGAAACCACACAGTCGGGCAATAAGTCACTAAATTTCTCTTCATTTTCAAAGTGAAATAACTTCATTCAGAAAGATTATTGGGTTCCATTGGGATGTAACGAGAACCTGACAGTGAACCCAGTCAGGCTGGAAATACTCAGCCCTACTTTCTTCATTGGTGGAAATCCCAATACCATGTGAAAGTGTCAGGCCACACAGAGGTGAGCTGGTGCTGCCCAGAAATCCAGCTAATGCTTCCAGGGAGGAAGGAAAGTTTGAACTGAGTTCATATCTTAGCTTGAGTTGTGGGCTCTTGGGAGTGGACCCAGTGTGGAGTGGGATTGCTTTCTGTATCATGTCTGAGTTTGAGGGAAGGGAGCAGCTGCAAGTGTTTCATGGCAAGACGGTTTCTCACCCACCAAGAACATTAGGAGGAGCTTGAAAAGAGGCTGACTCCGCATCAGAACTCAAACTACAATTGTTGGGGCCTGAGAAATACTGATCTACACAGGTGCAGAGGGGGTGCAAACTGTGACTGTTATGTTATGGGGTGAGGTTATACTAATGTGAATAATGTACACCTGCAGAGCCCTGTTGCCTGATGGTCAGCATCCAGCCCAAAGACCTCAGGAAGGGTTTTGTTTTTTTCACTGGTAGATCTTGGGGAGTTTCTGTCCAGCTCTGCTGATCCCACATCAACTCACTGCAAAGGCTCAGATGAAATGCTCCTTAGAGAGATGGCCCAATCCTCATTTATGCTAAGGCTACTTTTACATTTATGCCCACTATAAGGCAACATAAAGGGGCCTTAGTGGAAGTGGGAATCAGACTGCTGAGCAACTTCTGCTTACAAACAGGAAATGTTTCACTATTTTAGAAGGGCTTGGACTAACCTGTCATCCTCAATATCCTTACAAAGCTACAGTTGGCAATAGAGGTTCCTGGTAGCAATATTTGTGCGCTTTTTTATTATTTGTTTGGTTTCAGTAGTTTGTGGAGATTGAATGCGTCCTACAAAATACTTGGAAAGTCAGGAACCTCTTGCTGTCATCAAGGTTTTTGTTTTTTTAAGCATTTTGTAAGGTAATGTTCAATCTACTTTAGCTCGTGCTACCTGAATACTCACATGTAGTTGAGTTTTTCACCATATTCCTCCAGAAATATGGCTTTCCAGTGTAGGCTAAATTACTCCTCGTGTTTAAATTATAAAGTATTGGTGGTGGTTTTGCTTGCACAGTTTTGCAGTGCTGGTACTTCAGCTGGTCCTATATCTTTCACTGATCTTCTGACTGTGCTGGGCTCTAAAATGTAGTAATTCGGCAAAGAATGGACCAAGATCAGATGCAGTGTTACTGTGCTCACGTACGCCCTGTCTAGATTTGGTATGATTTATTTATCTTCCTCATAGCTCCTTTGCTGTATTAGATATGAGCCTTTCTCCATTTTCACAGTAAGATCACTCTATGGTCTGGCTATGGAAATCCTTGGGATTGGGGTGACCTGTCTTTTGAAATAATCCTAACTCTTTATGTGCATTAAAAGAGTCTGGCAGAAGCAAGTTATGCTAATACCTCGCCTAGTGCTGTAGCTCCCTTGTTAGAAAGTGGAACCTGCAAGCAGATGAGGGGGAGACTAGACAGCAACCGTGGGAAGAGGGTTAAGCACTGTTGAGACCCCAGAAAGATAACTTGTGAGAACAGCAACACAATCTTCAGAATTTATTCCAAATACTTCTCTCAAACTGATCAATACAGTGTTGACATTTACCTTTCCAATTCAAAAATACTATGGGCCTGATTCTCATTTAGTCACTGCCCTGTGAAGGACACTTGCAGTGGGTATAAATATAATTTTACCTAAGCATGTAAAGGTGGTGAATGTAATTGAGAGTCAGGTGCTGTACATTTTAAAGGAAGTATTAATGCATTTGGTTTCACAGACGTAACATTTAGAGACCAGGTCCTCAGGACTAAGGGGACCAGATGTCCCGATTTTATAGGGACAGTCCCGATATTTGGGGCTTTGTCTTATATAGGTGCCTATTACCCCCACCCCATGTCCCGATTTTTCACTCTGGTCACCCTACTCAGGACTGACACTGTCACTTGTAGATTTCCCCACAGAGGGAGAATCCTTGGCTATCCATTGAAACCAGTTTTGCAGATACCCACAAAGCTGCTCCCTGACGGCCAGCACAATTCTCAGCAGGATCTTCACAAAATATAATTTGGCTGAGCGCCTTAGTATGAACTAAGGAAGAGGGATAGTTTCAACTCTGTAGCTCTTAGATGTGTATGGTAACTTTTTTAAAAAAATATTTTATTTGTTACATTCAGGGAACAATCGGGATCGCAGTTGAAGCCAGTTCCTGTCCATATGTAAGGGGACTGTTGGCTTAGTGGGGTTTTTGGTTGGCCCTCTCCCAGTATCAAGGGAAAAGGCCAATGGGAAATCAGAAGCCTGAGACTCCTCAGGGCCAACGGGGAGAGGTCAGTGCTCTAGGTCAGCCCGATTGACAGGGCAGACAGGCCAATGAGGGAGTTAGGAGTCCGGGGTCCTGTCCTTCGAGTGGGCTGGAGCTGCCCGAGGCAGTGCAGGGCCGAGCTAAGGGGAGAGCAGGGGCCGGGGCTGGGCCGGGGGCACAGCCAGAAAGGAGCAGCCCAGAGAGCAGAGCCGGGCCGGGAGCAGAGCCGCGCCGGCCAGAGGGGCAGCCCAGGGAGCTGCGCTGGAGGCAGAGCCGCAGCCGCGCTCAGGCAGGAGCTGGGGCCGTCCGGAGCCGAGTGCGGTGAGCAGCTGGGAAGCGCGAGGGGGGACCCCAGGCAGAGGGCCCAGTGCAGGGAGAGGTCCCCAGCCAAGGGGTCTCACAGGCCGGACTGGGAGGGGGCAACGCTGGGGGGAAGGGCCCTGCCACCTAGAGCCTGAGGGCGGCCCCAGCCAGAGCAAGTGTCCGACCCGCCGCGTCTCTGCAGCATGGCCAGGGCAGGGGCCTGGGGTGTGCGAGGGACAGACTGACCTTCCCTTGCAGCCCAGAGGCGGCTGGTGGCATCCCCGGCCCACAGAGGGGGTGACGTGGTTTCCTTTAACTGGCCCGTTTTTCCTTATTTTGTTTGTTGGTTGCTGTTTAATCAATCGTGTTTGCTTTGAACTCTATGTAATGAGCAGTGGGTCGGGGACGTGGCCGGGGGGGAGAGAGCACCCTGCCGTAGGGATACCCTAGCCACTGTCCTAAGTGACCACAACGAGACTGGGGGTCCAGCCCCCCAGGGATCCTGGGCCCAGCCTTGTCGGGATTACGGAGACTCTGCCCCATGGGAGGGAGGAAGGGGACCCTCGATGGCAGGCAGGCTCCTGGGTAAAGGGAGTGGGAGAGAGGACTCAGATTCTTTCACTAGCCAATTCCACAAGGGTGGTGTCTAGGCCAGGGAAATTTCCCACGATAGCAGGACCATTCCTCCGCTTACATGTGTTAATCTGTTCCCTGGGTTTTGCAGTTCAGTGGATTGTGCACTTGCTTCCTCACACTGCACCTCCAGTATTGGTTACACAGTTCTGATTAAAATCTCCACTGCATCTCCTCCTCACTCACTTTAGCTTTCTGAAACCTTTGCCTTTGTTGCCAAACTTTTGCATGCTTGGACTCTGCCTGAGGGGAGGGAGTAATGGGGTTGGGCTGAGGGAGTTATACCAGTTTTCCACTGATTGCTAGCAATCTACACAAATTCCTGCAGGGAAAACATCATCTGGAAGTGGAATGGAGCATTTTGAAGTAAATCCAAATGCTGGCTTGAATGCTTGGTAGCTTCTTCTGTTCCTGTTTATGGGAATGAAACCCAAAAGGATGTTACTAAGACTTCGTATTCTACATAGGGAACCCCCATATTTCTCCTCTGAGTTGATTATAGACTATCACTTTTGACAAACCTTTGGCAAATTGAAAAATACGTGTTTCCTTAAGGCACTTGTTGGATTCTTAATCTGCCCCAAATTGTGCAATGAGAATTTTATCAACAGCACTTTTGTAACTAAATCATCCTTATTTCCAGCCCCCTTGTCGTTGTGCATTTGTAATGTTATCTGTCTACTTGCTTTGATTAGCATGTGTGATAGTTGCTATTTTATCACATTTGTAACATAGGAAATTCCATACAAACCTAATGCCCCTGACACAATCTCACACTTAATACATTCAAAAGGCATGAATAATCATATCCTAACTGTATCCAACTTGATGCAATACTCTTTAATTACCAACCACTTAGTGATTAAAGTTTACAACACAAGGTTGCCTTCAAATTATGTCTCTGGAGTTTAACATCTGTTCTTATAGCTGTACTGTATACTGTAACACATACCACATAATGCAGGCAGCAGAAACATGAGTAGGGTTCATTGTTACAGTAGAAGCAATTACTTCTCTTCCTCTGCACCACTGAACATCACAGTAAATGCTGAAGGGCGCCTCCTGCCCGTAAGGCTTTCCCCAGCACAAGCCTGAAGCTAATCTCGTTTCTCCTCAGAAATGCTGAATATTTCGTCATTTTCCTTAAACAAAAGGAAAGTTCACTAAAATGTTCCCTCTTCCTGTCTGTTTTGCTGTTTGTTGAATGGAAATGTGAGAAGGAAATACAAGAGCTTATTCAAGGGTTTAATTAGCTGTTCTAGAGAACTCACTTCTGCTTCACCTTATCCCCTACACTCTGATTCCCAGCACAAATCTGTGGTGCATCATTACAGGAGCCTGCCTACTCTGAGGCTACATCTACACTACAGGGGGGAGTCGATTTAAGATATGCAAATTCAGCTACGTGAATAGTGTAGCTGAATTCGACGTATCGCAGCCGACTTACCCCGCTGTGAGGACGGCGGCAAAATTGACCTCTGCGGCTTCCCGTCGACGGCGCTTACTCCCACCTCAGCTGGTGGAGTAAGAGCGTCGATTTGGGGATCGATTGTCGCGTCCCGTTGGGACACGATCATTCGATCCCGGGAGGTCGATTTCTACCCGCCGATTCAGGCGGGTAGTGTAGACCCAGCCTGAGTGTGGGCTTGATGCAAAATTCTATCAGATCTCTTACTGACACTGTTTTAAGTCTTAGCTATTTAGCACTGCAGAGCCTTGGGACAGAATTAATTGAATGTGCAAACAGCACCATTGCTAGAATGTATAGCTCTATTACATTTTTTAGATAATATAAATACAAAACCTAAATCATTTATCTAGCCTGGTGCTGGACTCTGCCAAACATGGCATTTACATTTAAGCAGACTTACTTCAGAGTTCAATGTTACCTTGGACAATGATCTGTGGGGCACTTCGTGATGGTGTACAGACAGCTGGCTAGTAACAGATTGACGTTTCTCTTCCTGTTACCATGTGATACTTCATAGTAGAAGCAGCTAAAAATGCATCAGATACTTTTCCATGTAAGCAATTCCAGTAGTTTGTTTTTCAATTAGCTGTCCACAAACACTTTCTCTGTAGGTCACTGAGGCTAAGCATGGGTGCACAGAGGAATGATCAGGCAGCAAAAATACTGCACAGTGAACAAATTAGTAAACCAGACCTTTCTAAATGTATGTGACGCACTGAATCTGATTTATCCTCTAACAAAGATTAAGAGGATTCACAATGTTAAGGATGTAAAGTTGTGGCCATCTGGTGGGTCAAACTCTTCTTTTCAGTGTTGAATGAAGTGATTCCAATACATATAATTTAAATGAGTTCACAAAGTTCTCTGGGATCTTTTTTTAATAAAAAGCATCAATTGGGATGATGCTCAGGCTGCATTATAGAGATGTGCCCAAACCCAAATGTCAAGACCATGCACATTTTATAGCTTCACAGTAGCAGTTAGGGAAAGTCTGATGGAAAATCCATATTTCAATCTACTGTGAGTCAGTATTAGACAGTAAAATAACCAGTCACATTTGAAGTTTGCCATCATTATATCATTCATTATTCACTGTAAAAAGTTTATAATTTGAGGGGGGGGAAGAAGCGGTGTATCTGGATATATTATATACATTCAAGGAGTTTTACTTTAATACATTGTTATTGGACCAAGAAATTAAGACATTTACCAACAGTCCTCAATAGTCAGTTGTTGTAATGACATTCTGTTGTGAATGGGAGGGGATGTAGGGCACACAAGTGTGAAGGGAAAGAGATGTACAAGATAATCTCTGTATTAAATTGTCGTCTACAGTACAAAAATGTTTCAGAACACCTGCTCTGGGAACTGGTTCTAGAAACCTATGTGGTGTTGAATAGCCAGGCTGTGCTCACAATCAATGTCACAAGAATGGACCCTCTTTGGCCATTTCCTATTTTTATTACAATTTTTCACCAGAGCAATGAGGCCTCCAGAATTGCAGAATAATCAGCACAACAGGAGAAATAAACTATGGAGGAGACGTTCAAAGACATAAATGCAAGTTTGTTCTTTGAAAATCTTCCCCCAACCTGTAAAAAGGCCTTATATATCTTCTGTCTGACAACACTATTTCTGCTTTTGCTGTTTTCTTCTGGATGAACTCTAGAGTTTGAAAAGGATAATCAAATCATTGTGTTACGCAAAAATCTCAATTTATGCATGTCACTTTTTGCCTATTGTAAAGTCAAAAATCTAAAAAGTTAAAAATAAAAATGCTTCAGAGAACATACTTCCTATGCCCAGGATACCAGAGTTTCAAAGTGCCATTGAAAAGTAATTTTGATTACTTTCTTTGATTAGGTTACTAAGATCTTACTAGGAATATAAAGCAATTAACTTCAAAATCTTAACAGAGACCATAAAATCAGCCATTTTCCAGCATGAAAAATGTCTGCCTCTTGGCAAATTATTTCCTTTCACTTCCAAGACATGTTGAGTTGTCAACAGGCCATAAAGCTGCAGGCTGAATTGAAATTGATTATGAACTCTCTTAAAAAGCTATCTTGTTAAAGGACAAAACACTTAAAATTCAGATCAAAGCAGGAGGAAATTCTGCAGTTTGTTAAATTGTTGTATGTGACATGGAGAAAAATGTTCCTTATCAGGAGCCATAATTTCTTTAGTATTCTTGCAACAACTAAAAAAAAAAAAAGAAAAGGGTGGAGAAGCACATTCATTCTTTCCCTCCCCCTCTGAGTCAGACACAAAAGTGGGAGAGGGAGGAGGGAGAAATATAGTTCATTTGTTGGACCCCATGTTGCCTTAGCTCTTTTTTTGGGAGGCACACAGATAGTACAGTGATGGGTGTCTAGATAAGAACGTAGTTTGCAGCCTGATTTCTTCTCCCTCATGTGAGTGGTTCCACGTGCTTTGGCAAAGCTGGGAATGCACAGTTCTGGCAGAGAAGAGGCTCCGGAATGTGTAGCTCTGCACTGAACCTTGTGCACTCTCCTATTTACAGCATATGCCTGAGAAGATGAGAGAGAAAAGAGTTGGCAAGAATTCCTGGGGCAGGACAGATTTGCATCTGGGAAGAGCTGAAACATCTTTGAGTATTTATAATGTGGATAAGATGCATTAATAATAGGGATAGAAACGGGGCCTGGACAGGAATCCTGACATGGGGAATTAAAAGACTGTCTGTTATCTCTGGCCTGTACTTTCTGTAAGTAACGCTTAAGCCACTATGCGGGGTAAGAAATCACTTTCTCCTCCCACAAGAGGTTTTTTTGAGATTTTTGAAACTTTTCTCATCTCAAAATGGGACAAAAAGGTCCATCTTCAAAATTTTCACAAACTGATCATTTGAAAAAAATCTGATTGGGTCAACTAAAATGTTTTAACTAACTAACATGACCTTGTAAAAATGTAATGTTTTTAGTATAAATTAAATAAAATTTCTTAACCAAATTGTTTCAGATTGGAAAAACACAACTTTTCATTTTAAAAAGTGAAACAAAACATTTGTCAAAACCGACCCTTTCTCAAACAGAAATTTGATAATAGAGAGGTGTTCACTCTAGCAGACAAAGGTATAAAAATCCAGTGGCTGGTAGTTGAAGCTAGAGAAATTCAGGCTCAAAACAAATTACACATTTTAAATCGGATAATTAACTATGGAAGCAATTTGCCAAGGGTTGTGGTGGATTAATTGGAAACTTCTAAATAAAGATGGTATGTTTTCCTAAAAGATGTACTCTAGTTCAACCACAGCTACTGGCCTTGAAGCAGTAACTGATTAATTTAGGGGGGTCCTTTGGCCTGTTATGAAGGTCAGATTAGATCACAATGGTCCTTTCTGGCCTTAAAATCTGACAGTGGAGTCATGGCCCTTTGCCCAGTCTTCATCAGCCCCTGGAGCTGCCTGGCTGCAGAGGGGAGCACAAGGATGTAGCTGGGTGGGGGGACTCCCCTGTCACCCAACAACTCTGGAAGGGATTGGGCTCTACAGTGACCACAGTGTGGGATGCTGCCTAGAGGGCCCAATCCTCACATCACTCATGATGGCTATGGTTAGGCTAGCATAGGAAAGCAACAAGCATCTCATGTGATGGTCTGTTGTTAGTGGATTGGGATGTTCCAGGGCAGGCAAGATGCAGAGAGAGCATGATCAGGGAGTGGTCCTGTCTGGGTGGGATATAGGTTGCCAGTTAGGGTTGGTTGTATTCCTGGAGGTGTCATCCCATGACATAAGCTTTAAAGATTCATCTTTAATTCCTGGAGACTCCAAGATAATCCTGGAGGGTGGCAACCCTAGTGGGATAGAGGCTTATCCCTATATTGTGCTTATCTTAGATGACAAATCTCAAGAGGAAGGAACTGAGCTGGGGACAGCCAGAAAGTGAAGGTGACAGACAGACAAGAGAAAGGGTTTTCTAAGTGAAACATTCTGACTCTGCCCTGTGGGAAAAATTATTGGTCACAGGTTAATGAAGTTTCTTCTGAATTTGTATTATCCTGCATAGTCTGCTCCTTTTCTTCTTTTGATACAATGCACAGGCTTGTCCCTTTCTTCCCCAGGAAAGGGGTTGAATGTCTGAGCTGCTCTTTTGATGACAAAATTGAATAGGCCGCTTGGGGGCGGGGGGGAAGAATCAAGTGTGTTCCCAATTAAAGAGAATCATTTTAAAATACCCTTTCAATGGTATCTTGCGCCTATAGGACTTAAATACATATCCATAGTAGTGTAGAGTGCTGGAGACTTGGGCATAATTTCTGTCCTTTGTTACAAGCGCACCACTCCCATTGACTTCAAGTCATATACACTGGCTTGGTTTATACCATAGGAACAAACAACTGAGAGAAGAACTTGGCCCTTTGTATGGATAAGTCTCCATATTGGTGGAGTCACTCTGCTTGGGCTCCTAGTCAAAGACAAACATGAAAAGATATATGGAGCAAACATAACTCTTATTAATAGTTGCTCATGGTGAACAGCAGTCAACTTGAACAGAAAGGAGGCCCTGGGCATGGAAAACCAGTTGGATAGGGAATAAATGGGAGCTGTTACTTTATGGGTGCCAACATTATTATGCAGGAGATATCATATACAGCCAGGGCCAGCTCCAGGGTTGTTGCCGCCCCAAGCGGGGGGGGGGGGGGGGGGGGGGGGGGGGGGGAGCCACAATCGCGATCTGCGGTGGCAATTCGGCGGAAGGTCCTTCGCTCCAAGTGGGAGTGAGGGACTGTCCGCCGAACTGCCACCGAATAGCTGGACGTGCCGCCCCTCTCCAGAGAGGCCGCCCCAAGCACCTGGTTGGCAAGCTGGTGCCTGGAGCCGGCCCTGCATACAGCCATCTACTGATGGAGTAAGGAATTAGGAGAAGCCAGTGGAATCAACTGGAGTTTTGCCTGAGGTAATTGAGAGATTGTCAGGCTCTGGCCCATAGTGGGGGTCCCTCTTTATAAGTCTATTGAGGATCAAGCTGTCGGGACCTATTTGGCGCACCCAGTGTGTCCTGTCTTGATCCATAATAACAGTACTCCTCTCTCTGCACTGACCTGACTCTACATGAAATATCACAAATAGGTTAGAAAAGGAGTGACATCACTGTGGACTAGTTGATGAAAAGATTCCAAGAAAATAAAATTGCACAAAGCTTGGTCCACTTTATCTAATACGCAGTGCTAACCTTTTTGTCCAATGTTCCTGCCTGTTACAAGGAGGCCATTTCCCCCTCAGAATCCTTTAAGGTGCTGATTTGTATTTACCCTTCTGTGCTGCACCCCTCCCCCCACCAAATTAACTTGTATCTGATACATTATATCTGCTGAACATTCAAAACAATACTTATTTTCACAAAGGAGAGGAATATGGCATCCACTAGTCCCTGAAAAAATGATGCTCTGTGGCTCAACTCAACTTGCTGTGGAAACTGGCTTTTGTCTGGATTGCCTGCACATACCACAACGTTCCTGTTGAGTGCACAGGACTCTGCCTTTCTTGAAATGCTGTTTTCTAACTTGTCACAGCAGTAGTCCTGAACTTGAGTAATAGCTATGGGGAAATCATCCTTACTGTGGCAAAATTACAGCGAAGGTGCTATTTTTCTACATCAACTGAAGAACATTACTACCACAAAGCTGTGATAAATTGGGTCATTTTCCATTCCTATGCTAATGCAACACAACTCAAGTGCAGACATAAGATGATTATGATGATACTCCATGCCCTCCTCTTTTACTTCTCTTGCAAGGATGTCCAAGCACCTTGAAAACATTAAATACTCATAACTTGCATGTGAAATAGGTAAATCATTGTATCCCCATGCTATATACACCTCTACCTCGATATAAGGCTGTCCTCTGGAGCCAAAAAATCTTACCGCGTTATAGGTGAAACCACGTTATATCGAACTTGCTTTGATCCACCGGAGTGTGCAGCCCCGCCCCTCCGGAGCACTGCTTTACCACATTATATCCAAATTCGTGTGATATTGGGTCGCGTTATATCGGGGTAGAGGTGTATTGGGGAAAGTGAGGGTCTGTCTGCACTGCAGCCGGGAGACAGCCTCCCAGCTCTGGTAGACGCTCGCACAAGCAGGGCTTGAGCTAGCCCACTAACAATAGCAGTGGGGATGTTGCAGCTTGGGCTGTCAAGCCTAGAGAATCAGATGGGCTGGGATGTACAAGCCACAACATCCACACTATTAGTGTATCCTAAGCCCCAATAGCACAACTCTGTATACCCGAAGTAGGAAGTGCGCTCCCAGCTGCAGTGTTGCATACCTTGAGGCACAGAAAAGTGAAGTGACTTCCAAGGGCGACAAGTACTATATGCTGTAAAATAGAATACTTTTTTCTCATCTTGTTTTGTCTTTTCTGCGTAGAATATAAGTTCTTCAGGGCAGGGACCATCTCTCATTGTAGCACCTAGTATAATGGGGTCCCTGATCCTAATGTAAATAATACCACCCAATCAATGGGGGTCATCAGTGTCCTAAAAAAGACCATTGTTAGGGAAGAGGGATGCTAAGTCTCTCTAGGCATTCAGTTCTTGTCCTCTGAGATTGCCAAGTATGATGGCAATTTAAATCAGAAACAAATGGGAGCAAAGATAGGGTTACCATACGTCCGGATTTTCCCGGACATGTCCGGCTTTTGGGGGCTCAAATCCCCGTCCGGGGGGAAATCCCCAAAAGCCGGGCATGTCCGGGAAAATCGGGAGGGCTGGGTGGTGCTCGGCCGGGGCCGGCGGTGCGGGGCCGGGGGCATGGTGCGGGGCCGGGAACCAGGGGCGCAGTGCAGGGCCGGGCGCGGGGCCGGACGGGGAGCTGGGGGCGCGGTGCCGGGCCGGGGTCCGGGCTGGGAGCCGGGTCGGCCGGGCCGGCGGGGAGCCGGGCCGGCGGGGAGCCGGGTCGGCCGGGCCGGCGGGGAGCCGGGTCGGCCGGGCCGGCGGGGAGCCGGGCCGGCGGGGAGCCGGGTCGGCCGGGCCCGCGGGGAGCCGGGCCGGCGGGGAGCCGGGCCGGCGGGGAGCCGGGGAGCCGGGCCGGGGGTGCGCCGGGCCGCCGGGGGCCGGCAGTGCTGGGCGGGCCGGGGGTGGTGGGCCGGGGCCGGCACCCCAGGGCCCGAGCCGACCCAGGCTGGAGCCGCCGGGGGGGCTAGCCTGGGCTGCGCCTCCTCCCCCCCACACCCCCCTTACCTGCTTCAGGCTTCCCGCGAATCAAATGTTCGCGGGAAGCAGGGGAGGGGGCGGAGACTTTGGGGAGGGGGCGGGGTTGGGGAGGGGGTATGGGCGGGGCTGGGGGCGGGGCCGTGGGCCGTGGAGTGTCCTCCATTTGGAGGTACAGAATATGGTAACCCTAAGCAAAGATGAAGCAAATTGAGGCCTGTATCAGATGAACTCAGATATGGTTGATTGGACTGTGTTTTGGGATTATGATTCCAAAAGTATCCGTTATAGTCTTCAAGATTTGGCAAAGTACTTCTCTGTTCCTTTTTAAATTCTCTGAATATTATCTGTTTGCAACCAGAGGGGCACTTGGATTATCTCTTTTGATGCCAGCATTTCCAGCTGCATCACAATATACCAATGCCCTTGCTGATGGATTACTAATATTTAAGAAGGATTTCCCACAATGAGTTGCTGTATATAAAAATTAAGAATTAGATTAATATTTGCATAACGGTAACATTTACAGGCCCCTTGGTGCTAGGCATTATACAAACATGCACCAAAAGGCAGCCCCTGCCCCAAAGAATTTCCAGTCTAAATAGATAAGACAGAATAGGAGACAGGAAAGTATAGTTTATACCCATTTTATAATAGGGGAACTGAGGCCCAGAGAAATTAAGTGACTCGCCCAAGTTCACAGAGTAAATTTGTAGCAGAGACAGGAATTGAATCCAGGTCTGAGTCCTAATCTGTATCTTAACCATAAAACTCTCCTTCTCAGAGGAGACTTGCGGATGGGATCACAATATCCTTCCATTCCTATGATTATATCCTTATAGGGATCAAACCTCAAACAGATACTGGCTACATAAACTGTAACTCCAGTCCTCTTCTGTAAGAGTGAAGACCAGATATGAATCCAAATATAATAATTTCAGATAACCTCCTATTCCCTAATAGTGAGGAATGCCCAAAGAGTCAGATATTGAAAGGAATACAGAAATTTTATTTGTCAAATAAGTGTGGAGGCTCCAGCATGGCATTGGGAAGCACAGGCCACTGGCTGCACAGAGGTGGGAGATCACTGTGCAGCTCCGCCCCCCTAGACACAGACTCAGCGGTGAGGCTGCACCCAACCCTGACACAGCACAAGGACCCAGCCTGCCCCAGAAACACCCCAGGGCCCTGCCTCTCTGTATGGGCAGGCAGGCTCAGTAAGGCAGGATCCAAGTGTGGAGAGGCTTAATGTGGGGGGGATCCAGGTATGGGTTGAGAGGATTCTGTATGGGGCAATCTGGATGCAGGCAGCTCAGTGGGGTATCGGTGGGGGGAGATCTGGATGCACAGGGGCTTGCTGGGGGTTCTGGGTGCAACAGTAATGGGACTCTGCAGGGTGGACAATGTGAAGGTGGTTGGGGCTCAGTGTGGGGGGGGTCTGGCTGTGGGGGGATGGAGCTTGGCAGGAGGGTCTGGGTGTGGGGGACTCAGTGGAGGGTCCAGATGCTGAGGGAGTGGGGCTTAGGGGTGGGGATCCAGGTGCCACTGGTTGGGACTTGGTGGAATGGGGATCCAGGTGCAGGTGGCTTGTCAGGGTGGTCCAGGTGCAGGGGAAGTGGGGCTTATTGCGGAGGGTTCTGAGTGTGGGGGGTGAGGTGTGGTGGGAGGGTCTGGGTATGAGGGGGTCTGGATGCATGGGCATTGGGTGGATGAGGGAGCAGCTCCCTGTACAAGGATCCCTTCCCCTGCAGCTGAGGAGAGATGGGTGCAGGAAGTGGTGGGGAGGGGGAGTTTGCAGAACATCTTGCACTCAGGGGAGTAATCTGGGAGTAGGTCTGACCTGGCCCTGGATGCTGTGCAGGGACAGAAGTCCCATCCTCCCCAGCCCAGCTGTGACTAGCAGCTGAGCCAAGGGTAGGAGCCACAAAGCTGGGTCTTCCCCAGTCCTGCCCCACAGTGATTTACCTCTGCCGGCTGCCCTGGGCACCCAAAACATACTGCTGGGGAGGGTCACATGACCGCTCTTTTGGCTTCCCTTTGCTTCCCCATCTGAAAGTCATTTTTCTGGGGGGAAATGAAGAAATTTGCAGGGGACATAAATTCTGCACATGCGCAGTGGTGCAGAATTCCCCCCAGGAGTAACATAAGTGTTTACTTCTCAGACAGTGAATCTTTCACATTTAAAGGGTACACAGAGTCTTTAAGATTTCTGGGGGCATTTAAAATTAAACTGCTAATAAAATAACATGAAAAGTGCACTGATCTATGATAAATGGGATAAATAACAAAAAAGATCAAAAATAAAAATTGGTGGTTTTGCTGGAACTGAGACTTTTATAATGTTCTAGTTATTGTGAGACCTACAAAATTATATATGGACACACAGTAATAAATAGGAAAACTAAGCAGAAATCCGGGATTCATTACAAATAGCTGTCCTCTGGTCTTTCAGAAATATTTATGCAAATCATTATAGGCCCAATCCTGGGGACTTCTCAGGCAATAGAATGTGACCAAACTCACTGCCTCATTACTGTGCAAACTAGTATTTTCAAAAGTGGCCTTTACTTTTGGGTGCCTTGATTTTTAAATGCCTAATTTTACATATCTAGGGCCTGATTTTCAGAGGTGCTGAATGCCTAAAACTTCAAATGGAGTCCATGGGAATTTCTGGTGCGCAACACCTCTGGAAATCAGGTCCCAAGTATATAAAATTGGACATTTAAAAATGGAAGCAGCCAAACTTGGACTACTTTTGAAAAATTGGTCTTTATTTTCCTAGTTGATGCAGAGATGAAACTGGTGGTACAGTGAATTTGGAAAGCTCTGAGCAGCAGCAGAGGCACTCAGGAGCAGTGCCAGGGTTTTTGCCACCCTAGGCGGCAGTGCTCCTCCTCTGAGCATTCAGGGGGCCTGGGGTCTTCGGCGGCGGGGGTCCCTTCCACTCCGCGTCTTCGGGACACTTCAGCGGCGGGTCCCGGAGCAAGTGAAGGACCCGCCGCTGAATTTCCGCTGAAGACCCGGAGCGGAAGGACCCTCCGCCGCCAAATTTCCACCGAGGGCGGCAAAATGCCGTCCCCCAAATCCTGCCACCCTAGGCAACCGCCTAGGGTCACGTAGTGGAAGTGCCGGCCCTGGAGGCACTGGAGCAGTCTGCCTGCAAACTCAGAAATAGAACATTGCATCAGTTGCATTTAGAAGATTTTCCTTCACATCCAAAATAACTAGAAACAAATTTAATATCCATAAATGTATGGCTCAGCCTGCTTCCATACTGTTTACCTGGGAAAACTGCCCACTGATGGGTGGATTTTTTTAAGCCTTGATATGTAGCTATCTCAGGGCAGGTCTACACTACAGGGTTAAGTCGACCTAAGTTATGCAACTCCAGCTATGTGAATACCATAGCTGGAGTCGACGTAGCTTAGGTTGACTTACTACAGTGTCCACGTCGCACTGGGTTGATGGGAGAAACTCTCCTGTCGACTTACCTTATGCATCTCATTCCGGTGGAATACCGGAGTCAACGGAAGAGCTATCTGCGGTTGATTTAGCAGGTCTTCACTAGACCCGCTAAATTGACCCCCAGTGCATCGATCGCTGCAGCGCCGATCCCTAGTAAGTGTAGACATACCCTCAGTATCCACTTTCAGACATCTGCATGACAGAAACGTAGTCCTTTTTGCTTCTGTAAAAATTTGAAGGGCCAAATTCATCCCTCCACTAAAGCCACCAGAGTTGCATTGCTTACATCAGGGCTGAAGTGAAAAGTGTTTAATCACTGATGGCTACATTGTTGCATAGTTATGGGTTTGATTCTGGAAGGTGCTCAGCATTGGAGTCAATGGGACTCCTCATAGGGTTAAAGTTAAGCCTGTGCTGTGGGGCTTTGGGGCCAAAGTGCTCAGCACCTTGCCGGAGCAACCCCCTTCAGAAGTGATGACCAGATGAAGATGCATGATGCACAATTTGAGTTGTCCTTGAAGTTACTAGAAATCTCTTTGAACCTAATTGGCACCGAAGTGTGGACATGCTTTTTCATAGTTCCGTGAACTATCCCACACATGGCCACGTCTCATAACAAAGGGTAAATTTCAAAACAGAAAAAAAGTGCTCACTTCTGAGCCAAAACTGTTTAACCAGGAAACAAAGATAACATGTAATGTGGGGTGGTTGGCAAGTCCTCACGTGGAAGATTTCTGATGAACTCAATACACTTTCTGTTTTTTATTTAGATTTCATATGGCTCGACTGAAAACAAAATAAAGAAAATGGATGAATGAGACAACTCTGTTAAAATCAGGAAGAGTTCTGAGGCACAATTACACACTCGATCACTTAGAGAAAAAATTGTGAAATTAATGAGTTGTAAAACATCATAAAAAATCATGTTTAGACTAGCAAAACCACATTAGTTGACAGCCAGAAAAATACTCAGAGTAATAGGAAATCATCAAAGAAATAATCCCCATCCCATTGACATTGGTAATCTAACTTCCTCTGTGTGACTAAAGACTGTCAAACAGTCTAATCTTCTTAGTTTTCCAAGCAGCCACTATATAGGCGCGATCTCTAAATAAGCTTATCCCAGCAACTTCAACACTGTAGCACCTCTCACAAATGTAGCAATTAAAAATAAATGACCAGCCACCAGAGTGAGAATCATGATCACATTATTTCTGGAAAGGATTTGATGTTTGAATCATATATGATTGTCATAGTTTTGATGAGGGTTGGCAAGTCAAGTTATTCCCCCCCCCCCAAAAAAAACCAAAAAGCCATAGAAATCACCTCGTCTGTGGATGGACAATTTTTTCTCTTTATGCTTGAAACAGTTTCCACGGAAATCAGTGGGAGTTTTGCTACTTAATTCAGTGGGAGCAGGATCTGCTTTTTTATTGGCACATTGTTATGATATACCACGGCAAGGGACATAAGATTTTGGAGACAGGATTATACATTTAAAGAATGATCTTTTGGAAGAGTCCTTTTAAAATATATTCAATGGGCCAACTTCAGTTTTCAATTTTCGAAACTTCCTGAGCAAAGCTATAACAGTATCAACTGAATCAGAAGTTGCAGGTACCACTTTACAATCAGTGGGTTCTAGGCCAAGAACATCTGAATATCACCAGGAAAATAACATTGGGGTTTGCCAATCCAAGGAGAATGCCTTGGGTTTGACAAGCTGCAGAGCCTGTATCATGCAACTTCTTTGGATTTTTATTGGAGACTGTAACCATAACACAATTTTTTTTCAGAGGATTCCACTGTATGTAATCATGCAAAATGTAATCATACAATACAACTGTTCCCAGTAATGGAGAATGTGACTTTGATAGGAGTTGATATGGCCTTCTGCCAATGGGAACCACTTTACAGTAACTCTTTGAGGCTTTATGGCAAATGCAGGATCCTTGGAAAAAGAAGAAAGGATCTTTGCTAGGAGGTAAATATTTCTCTCCTCAGTGTTTGAGATGGAGTCCAAAGGGTTTCTCATACACTGAAGCAGGGGATTTAAAGTGATACTGCTGAAGCTTGATATGCTCACTCAGGCTTTTCAAACTATCTTGTACAAAAGTTTTGATCTGGGACTCTGCTCCACCAAAATGTCATCAAGATTTGGAAATACAAAGGGCCCTGGTCTCAATATGGTAGCTTTAATTTTCACCACGAATAGCTTTATAGGTCCTGAAGAAGAGCTCTGTGTAAACTCGAAAGCTTGTCTTCACCAACAGAAGTTGGTCCAGTAAAAAGTATGGCCTCACATCTTGTCCCTCCACTAAATGTGACCCTTATCTAATGCCCAGCAGTGACTTTGTATACGGCTTCCTATACAGGATAACATTCTGAGTATTGACTCTTGTGCATGGCTGAGCAGGCACATTCATTATAAGCCCCTGTCTTCAGGTACTTATAACTCTCAGAAAAACATAGCCTTTGGGCTCAAAAGTCTCATGCTTGATCTTAGAATAAAGGAGGTGTTTGTGTGTGCCTTGAGAGCTCAGTATAATTCTGTGACCTTTTATGCATTCTCAAAGTATGAAAAAAGTTGTTCACATATTAAAATAATTCAGACACTTTTGAGGGGCTGGACTCTATTAACCACTTCAACTGCAGTTGTGCTTACTGAGGACTTTATTAGAGATCTACCATTTAGAATCTGCTCCTTCTCACATTTCTACTTCATTAGTTATTACTGATTTAAACAAGCATAAGAGGAATTAATCATTCCCAATTAATGTATAAGAGTCAAAGTTACGTATATCACACACAGGTGTTGCTTCGCTTGTCTTTAGGGACGTTCAGAGGCAGAGCACTTCAGCTACAGGCGCACAGTTGGAGCCACCAGACATTGCAATAATGTCACTTTATGCACAACGCATCATAACTTGCAGTTGTAACTTGGTCACACTTGCACATACCATACAGTACAATACATAGATCGTAACAGCAATATAAGATGCTACTCACATGGAAAGGGGCTACATTATGCTTCTTGTAGGAAACATAACATTGGTATTTCCAGATTTTAATTGTACTTTTATCTTAGCTAGCGTAACTGAGATGCTATTTGTAGTCACATAAATCTTTAGTCCTTTCTGGAACATTCCTGGGCTACTTGCCTCTATATGGGGGAGGGGGGGGGAGTATTAATTTAAAATGGACAAAATATTTGCTTTTTAATATGAACTCGCAGTGTGACACTCTGGCCAAAAGGGCTAATGCTTGGATGCTGTGATGGGGTGTACAAACCCCTCTCTGGGCCCAAAGGGGTCAAAGGACAATACTGGATCCAGGTAGCCCTGCCCCACCCCTCCAGGCCTGCAGAGCATGCCCCACCTGGAGAGAAACCTTACAAAGGAAAAGACAGGGGAGGAAGATAGACTTATGGTAAGGTCTCCTGAACAAGTGTCGCTGTGAGGAAGATGAGTCCAGCTGAGATTAAAGGTTTAGGTGTCTTCTTTTTTTGCTATATTGGACTTGCTTGTCTTGGTCGGGGAGACGGGTGGTAGCATGTGGGCACACCAGAGTGCCTGACACTGCTGCCTCTCAAAGGGTCAGTGGTGTGGGAGGGCCCTGGCCCCCTGTGATGGGGTGTTCACCCCACATCTGCCTTGAAGAGGTTAAGGTAGCAAGGTGGGCCAATTAAGTGCCTAGGCTACACCTGGAGGAGGAGCTAGGGAGCAATGAGGACTAATTAAAGGAGGAAGCTCACCTGGACAGGAACAGGCAGGGCTGGTATAAAGCTGGGAAGCTGAGGGCAGACAGGGCGGTGGCCTGGAGTCTCTCTGAGGTGAGGAGGAAAAGGGAGTTTGGCCTGCAGGGAAGAGTGCACCTGGAGGTGGGTGGAGAAGGAGGCTGATAGAGGTAATGTAGGAAGCAGTCCAGGGAAACAGCAGCAAAGTGTGGGGCAAACCTTAGCTGCTGGTTGTAGGGTCCCTGGGCTGGAACCCAGAGAAAAGGGTGGGCCTGGGTTCCCCTATCAGCCACTGGGGAAGTGGCACCATTGAGAAACAGTGAATTGGAAGACTACCTGGGACAGCTGATACAGAGAGACTTTGGTACACAATTGCATCCCCCACCCAGAAGGGGAAAATTACAGTGACCAGGTGGGAGGGCCAAGGGAGCAGTTGAGGAGGGGAGTGGAGAGAGAGATGGAGTGAGCGCCCGCTGGAAGGGGCGCAAGACTGTCCGAGCTAATCGCCAGCCAGGGCTAGAAGGCGGCGCTTCAGTGGTGAGTAGAGCACTGTGTGATGCTCCCCTGCCAACTGCCCGTGTTGTGAGGGGGTAACCTCATTTCCACCCCACCTCCCGCTCTAGTAAGGAGAGAGTAAGAATGTTGAAAACCCTGAAATGAGGATAAGCCACTGAAGGCCCTTCCTGCTGGGAGGGGTGAGACTGGAAACCAAGTGCACTGAGCACAAGGCCACCTGGCTCTGCTACAGATGTAAAAGCAGAACTCTTAAGTAGGCATAGAGAGGTTAATTACTTCTGTATTTGGCACTGATGCAACTACTGCTGGAATACGCGGTCCATTCTTGTGTGTACAGTTCAAGACGGATGTTAATACATTTGACAAGGTTAAGAGAAAAGCCATGAGAATGATTCAAGGATTAGAAAACGTGCCTTATAGTTACGCTCCAGGATCTCAATCAGCTTAATAAAGAGACCATTAAGGGGCATCTTGATCACAATCTATAAGCACCTTCATGGAGAACAAATATTTAATAATGGGGGGGGGGGGGGGTCTTCAGTCTAACAGACAAAGGTATAAACAGATCCAATGGCTGAAAGTTTAAGCTAGACAAATTCAGACTGGAAATAAGATGTAAATTGTTAACAGTGAGAGTAATTAACCATGGGAACAATTTACCAAGGGTCTTGATGGATTCTCTATCACTGGCTATATTTAAATCAAGATTAGTTTCTTTTTGTTTTAAAGAGATGCTGTAGTTCAAAGAATTATTTGGGGTAAGTTGTGTGGCCTCTGTTCTACAGGAGGTCAGACTAGATGATCACAGTGATCCCTTCTGGGCTTAGAATCTATGAGCTTCAAGTGCTCTCTTACTCTGGTATTTCAGGAAAGAGTTAATTACAGTGCCCCCTTACCCTTGTCTGTTCAGCATTTCATGCCTCTTATACCACCTCGAATATTCTTCTCCTCATGCTGAGGATCCCCCTTGTACCCAGAGCCCCATTATTTTCATTGCCTTTCTCTGGACTTTTATTTCAGCTGCATATATTCCAGCTATGATGCAGTATTCACGGCAGGGTTGTATTAACTTTTCTATACTATTTCCTTGCTATTATTTATCTCCTTATTTTTGTTGCACATTTGGCAGATGTCTGTCTTGAGCATCCCATGCTGACAATGAAATTCTTCCTTAGACTTTACTTACAAACTTCACCACTATAAACAGATAACCTTTTTTTTCCAGCATGCAGAACAGTGAACACGACTCTCCTGAATTACAGCTGCCCTCAAATTGACCTATTATGTAGTTTTGTTAGGAGTTTTCTGCAGTTCTTTAGTCATCATCCTCCCTGCTCTTGAATAAATATTTTTTGGTGCCCTGGTATGAACCTCTTTTTACAGTGAATAAATGAATGCACATTGCCTATATCATTCATTTTTCTTTGCTGTTAGTCTTTAAACCAGTAGTTCTCAAACTGTTGTACTGGTGACCCCTTTCACATAGCAAGCCTCTGAGTACGACCCCCCCCCCCCTTATATAAAAAAGTGTTTTAAATTTATATTTAATACCATTATAAATGCTGGATGCAAAGCAGGGTTTGGGGTGGAGGCTGACAGCTCATGACCCCCCATGTAATAACCTTGTGACCCCCTGATGGGTCCTGACCCCCAATTTGAGAACCACTGCTTTAAACAAACCAAATACAGTTGGTATAATTTTACCAGCAATGAAATGACAGCCTGTATTAAAGTGAGCTTTGTGTTCTGCAAGACCACACAGTATTTTACATGTTAAAATAATTAGGGTAAATGAAACTCAGACCCTTTGGCCTCTTTGCAGCACTTTGGCAGTGTAAAAGGACCTTAATGTAATTTCCACCCATTTTCTAGCCTCTCTTTGCTGTCAGTATGGTGTAATCAAGCCTTTGTACAAGTGAGAATAAGGCCCAGGTGCTCTCAGTGTGTGCGCACAAATCATGTTAATGGGTTTTATGAAGCCATATCTAGAGCAGAAATGGTTCAGTAGTGTTTGACTACATTGATTCCTATTGTACACGTAATAAAGCATTGAGGCTTGATTTTTTTTTAAAGGTATTTAGGCACCTAACTCCCATTGATTGAGGTTCCAAACGTAGATTTTACTGAGCTTTATTTTTACAGGAACTTGGAGAGGAGTTAATTTAAAAGGTAGAGTTAAAACTTATGAATTTTTAGGGCACTTCACTTAGGAAAATATTTTTCACAGCATGATTTGGCGCTTTTCTGTTCCACAAGTTGCAATTCTTGCCGGGGACCCCTTATGGAGTCCAAATCTTATGGTTCTAATCGATGAACTGTCTTCCATGTCGAAAACACTTCAGCAGGTAGATCCCATCTCCTTCACAAGTCTCGAGTATTCTCTGGTTCGTTGCCTTAGTTACTTCTTGCTAGTGGATGAATGTTTCCATTCTTATGGGTGGTCTACATTGCCTATAGGAGTTCCTGTTCCTTCAGGAGGCCAGATTTTCAGCTGGTATAAATTGGTGTATTTACACTACAGTCACCCATTCAATCTAGCTGAGAATCTGGCCTACTAGCTACATGTGGATCAGGCTGGGTGTCAGTCCCCAGTGCCGTCAATCTCATAAGCAGAAAATCCAACAGGACACTGAGCCAGAGCTTTTACTCGGCTTCCATTTGGGGAATTAATTCCAGGCCATTGCATCTTTTAATATTTAGCCTATAGTGAAGTCAACTATTTCCATCTCAAACGATGACAGTTCAGGCAGCAGATTTCCCCCCGAAAGTGTTAGTGCTAAAATTACTCCCCAACAATGGACTGAACACAGTATTGCAAGCCTTGCTGGAGGAAACTTAGAGAAACATCTCTGTCCCTGGTTTAGGATATGTGTATAATGGGCTCTATTGTTCATCACAGATGTATACACGCACATAGATGTGCAGACACCACTAGAGCTGTTCATTAATGAAATCTAGAGCAATTTCTACATTTTATCAAATAAACCCATTACACTCATGGTGATGAGATGGCAATTGCCAGCAGAGGTCACCATTGCTTTAGATGGTTTGAAAGATCCTGTCTTCATTTGCTTTTGTAGGGCAGAGATTTTAATGACACTCAAATCTCTAATTCCACCAATATTGGACTGATTTTATTGGTGGTGAGATTTAATTTCAATCTTCTACTACAGATTTTATTTCAAGTATAAGTAATGTAGGCAGAGTTGGTCCTAAAATAACTACAAAACTGTATTACTGCCTTAAAACTACAAATATATAATTCCCCAGTATATGTAAAAATAGCCTTTATAATTTAAACTAGAAGAGGTGGTCAGAATGCAAGAAATGTTCATTAAAATGTATTAGGATTTTCAAATGTTTTTTTAAATTTTTATTTCTTTAAATTCAAATTAAGAGTAAAAGGGAGCATCATATACATGACCAAAGCAAGTGGAGTCATATATGAGCTTTTGCGATCTAATCTACCCATTAATACGCTGCTGCAGCCTTCACTTTGCACAGCTTCAGTCCCTACATGTGCCCCAGCGATCTCTCTTCTATTTGCTCCTTAAAGGAAGGGCAGTTAGCGTAACACTGACCTCCAAAAACATGTTCAGTGTTTCTAAACACAAATTTTTGATGCACATTTTAAAGCAAGTGGGTAACGACTGTAATGAATTAGGGTCGCAACTGTTTTTATTTAATACATGTGATGGAATAAGCCATTGTGCTTTGTGTAACTCTTAACTGAAAGCCCAAGAACACAGCTGAGAAGAGGAATTCTTAAATTTTGAGTGAAGAAATTAACATTGCGTAGCAGCACTCAGAGAAAGTAATGAGCAATATAGTCATCACTACTTCCTCTGCTATTACATTGTGAAATAGATAGATCCCTTTAGGGTGAGTTGTCTGCATTTCTCAGGTTGTTGAATAACTCCTACTACTTTGCATATACTCAACAGAAAAGTTACTGTCTTGCTGTAAGATCTCTCCAGATCCTGCTGAGATTTATTATAGAATGACTCATGCATTTGAGGGCCAAATCCTGCTTCTCTTACTCATTTGGACAGTCCATTTAATTTGGCCATTGATCCCATTGTTGCAGTCCTCTTGAGAAAGTACTGACACCACAGCAAGCTTGTGAGTTTGACGCACATGACATAGCAGTTGACAGAGTTGTTGTTTTAAAGGAACTTCTTTCTGTAATGTATGCAGCAACTCAGAACTGTAACCAATGTGCACGTAGGCAGGACCCTCAGATGACTGTCTTGGGGTGCAGAGGAGAACTCATGCATTTTGTTTTAGCTTATACCAAAAAGTACCCAAGAGGCTTTACTGTGCTACGCTTCAAGGCATGAAAACACCCATGAATTATTTTCCTAACAGTTACAGAGCAACTTCCAAGTTGTGGCAATTTGGAAAAACCAGCCTGACAAGCAAGCTTACTATTTTTTTCCCTAAAAGTTCTGGAGCATATAATAAGAATTTAAAGTGAAGGAAGAAACCCCCAAAGTGCGCACAAACTTTATCTAGTTACATTTTGTTCTGAGCTCCCCAATTCTTTCCCTTTTCCTGATGGGTCCCCATCTCTGTCTCCCTGATTAGTGTCTCTTCTATATAAAACAGCTTTATCACCAAATACAAATAAATAAACAGTTTCATCCTATCACAGCAGGCAAACAACAAGGAGTTTGTAAGCTTTTCCATGTGAACCTAGAGAATTTGTATCTCTGGTGAACTGCTGCTTCTGCCAATGTCTGATAGCCTTGAATCAATTCTGCTCAGCCTTGCACCACAGTTCAGTTCTGATAATGAACATTTTCTGAACTAAGGTAGGATTGTTTTAGGAAAAATGTGGTTAATATTAAATGAGCCAAATTCTCTGAAACGAGCAGGGTAATGGTGATTTCTTAGAGGTACCTGTGAACATTAAATTAGTCTGATTTAACAGGCTGGAAACAGATGAGAGAGAATCCTTGTATTTGTTTAAGACTGGGCTGCTCTGTAAGGATGTCACAGGTTTTTAACTTAGCCACAAACGCTTATTGAAGCCTTCCAGATAAGCATGACGTCCAACCCATATTAGGTCTATTTTAAGTCTCAATACACCAACCAAAATATGGGAAAAAATATCAGGCTTTTTGCATAAATGTTACTTTCTAGTCACAGCCAATATAATCCATCTTTCAAACACATCTGGACTGCCCCCATCCAGGAGGATAAGGATCAGAGTACACCAAAACCATGTTTGCTAAATATAAAAATCCCAAACTTCTACAACAACCATTGTGATTGCTTTGTGAAAACCCTTTGATCAGAGTGTTGTCACTCACCTCCGAGCTCTACCCTGAACACCACTGGGAGATGGAATCCTAAGGGGTGCCCAAGCTGTTCCGTAGACCGTAGTATCCTAGTTTGTGGACACTTTCCCAAATCAGATGAGCCATTCACACACACTCTGCTTCTCCAGCCTTATTCACTGCTCTGAGGGGTGAGAGCAGCACTGACTCATATGAGATTCAAGCTCCCCCTGGGTCCTAGTGCCTGAAAACCAGAGCGCTGCATTGATTCAGGAAACCAGTCTTTGGCTCAGAGCCTAAATCCATGCAGAGATGCACAGATGTGCAGTGGAAGTTTCAAAGTGTGTGCACGGGCTCTGTAGGAATATACACCATACATATTAAGTGAGGCCAGGGACTCCCCACTGCATAAATCTAACACTTTATTCTCGGCCTCCGGGCAGTGACTTTAAAATGTATGTTAGTTTCTGGTCTGCATCTCAGTTCCTGCCTTCTGCATTGTACATTGATCTTGGTCTTAGAGGAGCTGCATGTATGTAGAGGGACCATCCCAGCTCCCTGTGGGAAGGGTCCTTATAGCAGTGGCTCATAGTGTCCCTCCTCACGGGATATTTCTGGACAAAAGCCAAGATTACAATGCACAGTAAAAGGAGATACAGGGAGGCTTCTCTTAATTCTTTGTGTGCAGAAGGATTAAACGCATTGAGAAATGAATAGTGTTTGGGGCACTGAGTATTCTGTTACCGTGTTTTGGGAGGGATACTGAGACATACAGAGAAGAAAGCAAGAGGAACTCTGGAAAATCTTGTAGAAGAGTTATAGACAGACCCCAGAAAAAAATCAACCCACTCCAAGAATCTTTTAACAAATCCCTGGTTTGGCCACTTAGGACTGCATTTGCCATTTGCCACAAGGAATAGCCCTTGGCGCTTCCCAGAGACAGGAGGGATAGAACTTGGATGTTCTTCAAGTGCTTGTTCATGTCAATTCCAATCAGGTGTGTGCACGTGCATGATGGCCAGAAGACTTTCCCCTTGGCAGCACCCATCAGGTCAGCCTTGGCGCCCCCTGGAGTTGCGTCCTCATGGCGCCTAATATATAGCCCTGCTGACCTCCCACCCCTTCAGTTCCTTTTTACCACCAGTGACGGTGGCTGGAACGTCCCTTAGCTCTTGCTCAGCAAGTTTCTTTGTTATTTTGTGTATCTAGTTAGTTGTTGGTAGTACTCCAGTTAAAGTTTAGTATAGTAGTGTGTGGGGGGGGTGTCCCCTCCAATCCAGCCCCGGCGCCATGGCATGCCGCAGTCCCCGGGATTTAAGATATGCGTGGCTTGCGCCAAGCGCATGCCTAAGAGTGATTTGCACTCGTTGTGTCTTAGGTACCTGGGGGTGACCCATCAAAAAGATCGTTGCAAGATCTGCCGCGAGTTCCGCCCGAGAACGCTTAAAGAATGGGAACAGCAGCTGAAGGTGATTCTTACGGAGGCAGCCCTGCGCCCCCATTCCGACCTGGGCTTGAGAGACCTGACCCCTACAGCAGCGTCCTCGACGCGGAGCGGCCCGGCGACTTCAGCGCCGAGGAAGGACTCCTCCAGGGATGCTCGGCACCAACACGGCTCCTCACGGGGCCCATCCGATAGTAGTCACCGCTCCCACTCGCCAGTGACTCAAAAGAAGAAAAAGCCAGACGACCGTTCTCCTCCGGCTAAGCCTCAAGAAGTGCGACCCCTCGGCATCTCCTTCCGGGGCCGTGTCGACTCCTGTCTAGGTGAGGCAGTCGAGTCCAGCCCCGCCTCTATCTCCGGCGCCTATGCAGCAGTTTCAGCTCCCGTCCACGTCAGAAGCATACCAGGTTGCCGGAGATCTCCTCCACCTGACGGCACCTTTTTCGCCTGCCAGGGAGGAACCGTCAGTGCCGACTGAGCCCCGTCCTCCAGTGCATTCCAAGGGAAAGCTGCTATGATGTCGAGGCGCTCCCCTTCGCCTTGTCCATCGGCACCTACATGCTCCGACAGAAAGCCTTCCCGCTCCCTGAGCTCTCGACGTTTGAGGCACCAAGGATCGGCTCCTCCGTGGTCTTCAGTGTCTGAGACCTTGGAGTCGAAGCCCGACTCCTATCGCTCAAGTAGGAGCAGAAACCGTAGAGCGAGGCTGGGCAGAGACAGAAGGGAGCATCAGGCGTGGCCTCTGCAGTGGCAGAACCCACCTCAGTGGCCCTTCTGGACTCCCTGGGCTTATCACCAGGGCCAGAGAAGAACCCAGGGCCCATGCTCAGCAACGTCTTCAGTTGCTTCTGCCACTGTTGTGCCACCTTCCACTGTGCATATGTACCCGGTGTCTACGGTCCCAACGCTATTCCCCTACAGCGCCGTGTTCGGCTCCGACTTCGGCAATGGCCTTCATGACGGCAAGACACACCAGTCTCCCACACGTGCACCATTGCTGACGTCAACCTCGATGCAGGCACCTACAGCCCAGGTGCCAATGTAAGCACCTGGCCCCCCGGCCCCGGTGGCTCCTCTGAGCGTGCCGATGCAACACTCTCCTGTGAGACTGATGCTGATGTTGACTACGACACCTATGGCCCCGGCACCGACATTGGCACCACTACCTCCAACGCTGCCCCGGGAGTCATGTGACCCGTCCAGGGCAGATGGCAGGGAGCTTCCACCACTGGCACATGCTTCCTCCTCTTCACTGCTGGACGAAGCGTTGGCAGAGACGTCCATAGCTCCTGTGTTAGAGGACAACAGAGTTCTACAGCAGTTGCTTCACAGGGCTGCCCAAGGTTTGGGCATCAAGGCCGAGGAGGTGGTTGAGGACAAGGATCCCATGGTGGACATTCTAGCACCCTTGGGGCCTTCATGGGTAGTGTTACCCCTCATAAAGACGGTGGTGGACACCACCAAGACTCTATGGCAGATGCCGGCATCCCTGCCACCTACTGCCAAACGC
The DNA here is from genome assembly GCF_027887155.1 of Malaclemys terrapin pileata. Taxonomy (NCBI): domain Eukaryota; kingdom Metazoa; phylum Chordata; order Testudines; family Emydidae; genus Malaclemys; species Malaclemys terrapin. Next base: position 8,101,156 of record NC_071508.1, on the reverse strand, counting down.
AATGAGCGCCGGTATTTTGTCCCTTCCAGAGGCTTTGAGCATCTCTACTCCCATCCGCCTCCGGACTCGCTGGTCGTCGATGCAGCTAACCAGCGGGAGAGACAAGGTTTCCAAGGTCTTTCCCCAAAGAATAGGGACGCTAAACACCTGGACCTCATGGGTGGAAAAATCTACTCCACTGGTGGTTTACAACACTGTGTTGTGAACTAGCAGGCCATTGTGAGCAGGTACTTTTATAATACCTGTGCTTCCATGGCTAAGTTCACGGAGCTCGTCCCTTTGGACTCTCAGTCAGAGTTCACCGCCTTGGTGGAAGAAGGGAAATTCAGTCTCCTGTGCTTCACTGCAGGCAGCCTTAGACGCTGCCGATGCTGCCACAAGAGTCATGGCAACAGGGGTGGCTATGTGGCAGGGGGCCTGGTTGCAAGTCTCAGGGTTACCCTACAAAGTCCAACAAACAATTCAGGACCTCCCGTTTGAGGGTGAGGCTCCGTTTTCAGAGAAGACCGACAAACGGCTCCACAGCCTAAAAGATTCCCAAGCCACCCTCAGATCCTTGGGCTTGCATACCCCCGCCACACAGCAGAGACACTTCCACCCACAACCTCCTCAAATGTTCCAGCAGCAGAACCGCAGGACAATTCTAGTTGGAGGAATGGGAGCGGTAGGAGAAGGCAACATCCCTCCACTAATCAAGGCAAGCCCAAAATGCCCTCTGGCCCTAAACTGGCCTTTTGAAGGTGTGGTTGAGGACGGCGCACCAGACCAGAGACTGGATTCACCCCGCCTTACCTTTTTCCTCCCGACTATCCCCTTTCTACCATTCATGGTCCCGTATAACTTCGGACTGCTAAGTGCTTCGCAAGGTAGAGAGGGAATATTCCATCCAATTCTGTGCCCTCCCGCCCTTCCACCCCCCCCTTCCCTGTTCCTCTTCAGGGACCCTTCTCACAAGCAACTTCTCATTCAGGGGGTGCAGTCGCTCCTAGCACTGGGGCGGTGGAGGAGGTTCCACTGGAACACAGGGGCGAGGGTTTCTATTCTGGCTATTTCCTAATACTGAAGGCCAAAGGCAGCCTCAGGCCTATCCTGGACCTGCGCGACCTCAACAAGTTTGTGAGGAAACTCAGGAGTTCCGCATGGTCTCCCTGACCTCCATTATTCCTTCACTGGATCCAGCAGACTGGTATGCCGCCCTTGACTTGAAGGACGTGTATTTTCACATAGTGATTGCGCACAACCACAGAAAGTTCCTCAGGTTTGTGGTAAATGGTTCCTATTACCAACTTACTATCCGCCCTTTCGGCCTGTCGGCGGCACCTCGTGTCTTCACCAAGTGCATGGCAGTCATCGCCGCCTTTCTGCAGAAACATCAGATACAGGTGTTCCCATACCTCGACGACTGGCTGATCAAAGGCCGATCCAGGTCTCAGGTGGAAGCTCAGGTGGCATTCATCAGAGCCACCTTCAAGAATCTGGGCCTCCTACTGAATGAAATGAAATTGACTCTGTCCCTGGTCCAGAGGATAGAGTTCATAGGGGAAGTTCTGGACTTAACCCAAGCCAGAGCATTCCCACCGCAGGCGAGATTCCAGGCCCTTGACACCATGATCCAGGGACTCAGGCAGTTCCCCACCACCACCGTGAGAAATTGTCTCAAACTTCTCGGCCACATGGCAGCCTGTACGTATGTGGTTTGGCATGCCAGACTCAGGCTTCGGCCACTTCAGTCGTGGCTTGCGTCAGTGTACGGTTCAGCTCAGGCCCCATCCGGCTTTCCTCCCGAATGTGCCAGGGACAGCTTGGACAGGACTGTGACCCTGCCTTCCCCTATTCTCGACTTGCTCCTGTGGTGGATGGACGCTCAGCATGTGTGCTCAGGAGTCCCCTTCGTTGCCCCACAACCATCCCTGACATTAGTGACGCATGCATCAGAATTGGGGTGGGGAGCTCATCTGGGGGACCACAGGACGCAGGGCCTCTGGTCACAGACAGATCTCAGGCTTCATATCAATGTCAGGGAGTTCAGGGTGGTACGCCTAGCGTGTCAGTCATTCCACCCATCTCTAGCAGGCCAATGTGTATCGGTCATGACAGACAATATGACCGCGATGTTCTATATCAACCAATGGGGGTGCATGCTACTCTCCCCTGTGCCAGGAAGCCCTCAAGTTATGAATAGAGCACTCCGTCGATCTAAAGGTGTCATACCTTCCAGGGGTCTAGAACGAGCTGGCGGACCACCTCAGCAGATCTTTTCACAGCCACGAGTGGTCCCTTCGCTTGGATGTTGCATCTTCGCTCTTCCTTATCAACCTCTTCACCACGTGACGCAACAGGAAGTGTCAGCAGTTCTGCTCCTTCCAGAATCACAGTCCGGGCTCCACAGCGGACATGTTCCTCCTCCATTGGGGACTGCTTCTGTACGCCTTCCCACCCATACCGCTCATCCACAAGGTCCTGCTCAAGATCCGCAGAGACCGGGCTCGGGTCATTCTAATAGCACCAGCCTGGCCCCACCAGCATTGGTACACGTCTCTCCTAGACATGTCAGTCGGAGCCCCAATTACCCTGCCGTTCTTCCCAGATGTTCTCACGCAGGATCACGGGCAGCTCCAGCACCCGAACCTACAGTCACTGCATCTCACAGCCTGGAGGCTCCATGGCTGAATACATTCATGCTCTTTTGTTCAGAACAAGTCAGACAGGTTCTCTTGGGTAGTAGGAAACCCTCCACTAGGGCCACATACCTGGCGAAGTGGAAGAGATTTTCAATCTGGTCAGCTCAGTGTGACTTTTTTTCCCAGAGCCTCAGTGCCCCAGATTTTGGATTACCTTTTCCACCTAAAGCAAGAAGGTCTCTCCTTGTCTTCCATAAGAGTACATCTAGCTGCCATCTTGGCTTTCCACCCGGGGGTACAGGGCCGCTAAGTTTTCGCTAACCCCCTGGTCAGTCGCTTCCTGAAGGGCCTCGACAGGTGTACCCGCACGTCTGCCAACCGGTTCCTGGTTGGGACCTTAACTTGGTCCTCTCTAGGCTCATGGGGCATCCCTTCGAGCCTCTAGCAACATGCTCCCTGCTCTACCTCTCCTACAGGTCATGTTCCTGGTGGCAGTAACTTCAGCCCGGAGGGTGTCTGAGCTCAGGGCTCTAACATCCGAGCCTCCCTACACAGTGTTTTTTAAGGACAAGGTTCAGCTCAGGCCCCATCCGGCTTTCCTCCCGAATGTGGTGTCCTGGTTGATGTGGAACTGCGATATTTCCTCCTGGTTTTCTACCCTAAGCCTCATGTGACTAGCAGGGAGCAGAGGCTCCACACTCTCGACATCCACAGAGCGCTGGCCTTTTACATCGAAAGGCCGAAACCGTTCAGGAAGTCAGTACAGCTCTTTGTCGCAGTAGCGGACAGGATGAAGGGCCAGCCTGTTTCGACACAGCGCATTTCATCATGGATTGTGGCCTGCATTACCGAGTGCTACAATCTAGCAGGGATCCCAGCGCCCCCGATAATGGCGCACTCTACAAGGGCACAAGGTTCATCAACAGCTTTCCTGCCTCAAGTCCCCACCCAGGAAATTTGCAGAGCAGCGACGTGGTCATCGATACACACTTTCGCCCCACACTATGCAATTACTAGGCAGGCCAGAGATGATGCGGCCTTTGGTAGAGCAGTTCTCCAGTTACTGGACCGCTCCGACCCCATCTCCTAAATTTGCTTGGGAGTCACCTGATTGGAATCAACATGAACAAGCACTCGAAGAAGAAAAAACAGTTACTCACCTTCTCGTAACTGTTGTTCTTCAAGATGTGGTGGTGTTGTCCATTCCAATACCCACCCTTCTACCCCTCTGTTGGAGTAGCCAGCAAGAAGGAACTGAAGGGGTGGCAGGTCAGCAGGGCTATATATTAGGCACCACGAGGGCACGACTCCAGGGGGTGCCCAGGCTGACCTGACGGATGCTGCTAAGGGAAAAATTTTCCGGCCCTCGTGCGTGCGCACACACCTGATTGGAATGGACATGAACAACACATTTCAAAGAACAACAGTTATGAGAAGGTAAGTAACCATTTTTTCCTCCTCCAACGTATTGTCCCCTGCCATTTGGCTGCTACACCTTTTAGTAGTATAGGAATTATCACATATTTTAGCACTTCTAATTCCATTCAGCAGATGGCAGTGGTGTGAGGAGAGGCATGTTGTTTCTTTAAATCCATCTCAGGAAACTGTATAGGCAAGAGGGAGATAGGGAAGATTCCAGATAGAAGCTGTACAGTGAAACAGAGGGTATGTCTATACTATGGAGATTATAATGGCATAACTATGCAACATAACTTTGTAGTGAAGATGCAGCCTACACTGCAAGAAAGTATTTATTTTTTCTGAACACCACCTCTCCAAACAAAGTTAGTTATCTTGACGGAAGCCCTCTTCTGTCAACATAGTTGTATCTACACTGGGGGGTTTGTTGGCATAACTATGTCAGCCAGGGATTTCATACCCTTAGCCATGCTGATATTCTATTTCAGTGTAGGCCAGGCCAGAGAGAGGCTAGATTTAGGGATACTATTTTCTTCTAATAAAGTTCCTTGTTCAACATCAGAAGAAATTAATTGATTCTCTTTAAATGGTGTACACAAGCACTTGCCAGCCTATTACAAAAAACATCTTGGTGTATCAATGAGATTAGTAGACAAATTTACTGTTCCTTTCACAGGGTGGTAGGCACACTGAAAACTCCAGTTGTGGAGCCCCCACATAGTTGGTGTCAATGTAAAAGTGTTGTAAAATCCTTAAGGGAATTGTAATACAAAGTGCTTAGTAAAAGATACAAGAACTGCTGTCCCCAGAGCCAGATTCAGTTTGGTTTGTTTTTTTTTTTTCCAAAAGAAAAGTGATTTCCCACACAAGGTACTCACCACAGGTGAAATGCTGAAGTCATCCTTGAGTCCGCAGTCAGGTGGACTGCCATCTGATTCAGTGGGAGTTTTGCCTGGATATGGGTGGCCGGATTTGGCCTCCAGTTCATATTTCACTGTAGAAGTGTGAGGCTATATTTGTGGTGAACATTTTTATTGCTCAGCTAGAAACTGCTCATATTAAATCTTTATACTGGAAAATCTGTAAAACCATTATGAGCAGCCTTGAAACAGATACAAAAAAACGTTTCTTTCTGTATAAAAGTCAGTGAACCTTTAATCTAAATCCTAGTGCTCAGAATTCCTGCAATGGATTTCATGACAGGAGCGACCAGTTTTCCTGCAAAATCAGTATGGACTCAGAACATACTTTGTACACAGATAAACTTCTTCCCAGGTTGATCTTGTATTTACATCTATTTCATTATCACTGATGTCCAATGAGGTACAAAGCCGTTTTTTTTTTACCTTGCCATCCTCAAGTTCACAACATAAGCTGGTGGACCAGAACAAAAAAGATCATTGAAATCTCCCTTGACAAAGGCCAATCCATTGTTCGTCAAATTCCCATCGTGTCCCAAATAAATTTAATTTCTGGGCTTCTGAAGTAGGTGAACCCTCAGGGCACAGCTGCAATAATTACTAATTAGAATCCCAAGTGGACTGCTGTCTCTGAGCTGAACTGCAGTTGTTGGCCAGAAGTCATGCATCTCTTCTTTCAGCATTGGCTCAAACCACTACTTAGGGGGAAAATTCTTGTTTCATGAATGGACAGTTAGCTTTACTTCTCTCATTAGTTGGGGATTTGTTTATCTTAAATCTGGATATGAATTCACTGTTCATGAAAGTGTTGTGCTGATAGCTTTAATCTGAACTAGAGCAGAGTGGTGTTCTTGAATCAGCTGAACCACTGGATAAAGTCAAAAATAGGAACACGCCCATTGTAACAGGATTTAAAAGGGCAAAGCTGCACTTGCCAATTTGATTTGTTACCCAAATATTCCCTTGATTTTTGGAATATCAAAATTGTTAAATCCACAAAAGAAAAGCAGTGTTGCCCAGCATCCATGAATACAGCCAAAATACTTTGTGTGTTACTGAGATGCACTCTTTAACTATATGCAGGGCTGATGAACAGAACTAGATGAAGAAGTAAGAAAAAGACTTGCTTGTTAGCCAGTGTTCTTGAACGCAGCGCCAAAGTGAAGTGACCTAGAACACCGGTTCCCTTAGTGCATCCCTTTCTGCTTCAGAGCTTGACAGGTTCCTTCACTCAGACTAATGTTATGCTTCTTTCACTGGTGTTTTATTTTATTTTTGATGTTTAAATGGTCTGAGACCCTGATTTAAAAAACAAGAAAAAACTAGTGGCTTATCCCTTCTCTAGCTAGCTTGAGAAATATTCCCAATCTATCCTGAGTCCTTTTCATTTCACATAGTTCACATTAGTGGGGTGTTCTGGTCAGACTGTAATGCACTCGAGCAAAATAAGTTTTTCTCAGAAAAAAGTACCCCAAAACCTGACCTCATGTATTGGTTTTAGAGATTTGAATACAAGCCACATTCTGGTAAAACCATATATCCAAATTTCCAATTATGCCTCAACCCAGCCTCTAAATTTATTCTTCAGTTTTGCACATAATTTTTTTTTGTCAAGCATACACCTGTTGCATCTGCACCTAGAGTTTTATGCATGCAGAAATGTATTGGTGCAAATTCAGAGCTCACATTTGAAAATGTAATCCTTTTGATAAACTTTGTTTTCCCCTCAAGACTGTCAGATAATGAGATTTGAAAAATAAAGCATATTTTAATGAAGCTGGACACATTGTCCTAACCAAGGGTCCTTGGTGACGTAGGAGGCAGTTACTATTATGCAGTATTTTGGCCCATCGCACCAGCCACAGCAAAAGACTCTCCTGCATTCTAAGGCCTTCTTTTTCCCTGAATGCGACTTTACATTTCTTGCTGTGAAATTCTCAATTACATATGGGAACAGAAACTGTAAGCGCAAAAAAGACCATGAAATGAGGCCCCCAGAGAATCAGACACATTTGGAGTATCTCCTAAAACTCTCAGGGAGGGAATGAGGAATAGCTCTTCTTTTTTGTTCCAAAAATATATATCTGTGTTAGTGTTCTGGGGGCAAGGGAGGGTCTCCTCCCTACAGTCAGTTACATTCATTGCTCCCCTCTTTTTTTGTTACAGTTAGTATCTGTTTTTTTCATATGAAGCTTCTATACAAAAGAATTAGAAGCATTGACTTGTGAGTGCAGGAGATTTCTTTAAACACCATAAATGGTACTTTGAGTATGAGCTATAGTCTACATTAGCCACTAAAGATTTATCTTCTCCAAATAAGTAAAGGAATTTCTGGAAATAATAATGTTGAGATGAATATATTCTGTTTTTTGTGCAAACTTGTCTGAAGGCCTCAGTCCTAAACCTGGATAATCTTGAATGAGATACCACACAACAAATTCTGTTTCTATTTCACATACAGTAAAGGAAGAGTTGGAGTCAGGAACTAGGTGTTTTGTTTTGACTGTTTTGTCTCAGAGTCAGAAAGTGTACTACGAGAGAGAAACTGTTTCCTATCAGTGAAATGTATTCTGTAGTATTACATTATAGTACCACGGTTAAGAGCAAAATTATTACAGAGAATCAAGAGCTCACTCATGAGTTATAGATAAATGGGTCATGTAAGCCAACTCATTACTGATTTGCTGTAGAGCTCAGTGTCCTGTAAATATTGTCTTAACTGTTTCTGCCATATGAGTTCTTGCTGAAATCAATAATGCACAGAATTCAGCTGGGGCACAATCAGAAAATTGATCCACCCTTGATTAATTTATATTATACTGCAGCTCAGACCAAGCAGTGCTAGAAATGTTGAGAGCTGGGGAATTATGCAAGTGATCTGTGCTAGGCTAATTCTTTTTTCTTGTTTGGAAGGGCACAGTAGGAATGCACTGTCTTGTTGTTGATAAGAAAAAAATCTCAAAGATCTGGGGAAAACGGCACTGAGTTTAGTAAGGGCAAAATGTGTGTTGACTATACAAGTGCAGTAACACCAATTGAAACCTATAACAATAGGGGGGGAGGGATAGCTCAGTGGTTTGAGCATTGGCCTGTTAAGCCCAGGGTTGTGAGTTCAACCCTTAAGGGGGCCATTTAGGGAACTGGGATAAAAATCTGTCTGGGGATTGGCCCTGCTTTGAGCAGGGGGTTGGACTAGATGACCTCCTGAGGTCCCTTCCAACCTTGATATTCTATGAACAATCATGATTGTGTTATAGCGATGGAGCATCAAGTAGGGGTTGGAGGTGTCAACTTTAGAAAGTTATGGGGAGATAATAGGGAGACCATATTTCAAAGGTTAAAAATTGGGCTGCTGTAGCGTGGGGTGGCAGTGCAGGGGATTGTCAGAGGGAGGTGTGCCACAGGGAGAAGGACTCCAACGGAGTGGGGGGAAGCTCATTTGGAGGCCTCATGATCAGGAAGGTGACCATATAAGATTGGCTTTGTGGAGGTCATTGAAGTTCATGCATGCCACTGGTATTGGTTTCATTGGCTCAGCTGAGTGACAGCATTTTCAGGGGGCCAGTTTGTAGGGTGACCAGATGTCCTGATTTTATAAGGACAGTCCTGATATTTGGGGCTTTTTTTTATATGGGCTCCTATTACCCTCCCACCCCATCCCGATTTTTAACATTTTGCTATCTTGTCACCCTGCCAGTTTGAGAAGGAGAACCTGAGGCAAAACACTGTTGTTGTTTTTTTGTAAAATTGAACAGGCCAATGGGATAAGCCCCGAAAAGAAGGACAATCCTGGTTTCAGGGACACAAGGTCACTCTGAGAAAAGGATACAGTGAAGGAGTTGTAGGGTATTGTCAGTGGATTTACAAACTCACTGAAAGTTTGAAGCCTCTGTATAAGGGAACAATACAAATCAATTGGCAGGTTAACTACATATAGCTTTAATAACCTTCCAAAAATGTTCTTGACATGCATAGGATGAATCCAAACCACTTTGGGTTAGAAGAAAGCAGGGTTTACTCCAGGACACGTCGTGCAGTATTTGCAGATCGTTGGACAGAGCAGCATAGTACAGATCATGCCTTTTTATGGGGACATTCCTGCTCCAAAGAAAGCAAATTCTCCTGAAACACATTGTCTTAGTTAAACTTTTAATGTGTTTTGAGATTTCTAGAACCAGCTTTACATAATGTAGCCATGTAAGAGTTACCCAATAGAAATTTATTCTATACACTGCTCAAGTGTGGGGGAGCCATTACAGATGTAGTTTGTATGTTATTACATGTGTGATTTGCACAGTATATTACCCTTATCATTAAAGGGTTAATTATCTCATAGGGTGTGGACATGTACTAAGTAAGAGGACCTCCTGTATGTCTGCTGTATTAGCTAAAATGCACTTAAGCAGAGCTATGCTGCGAAGTGTGCTGGTTTTCAAGTTCTCTGAAAGTTTGGATAAACTGATGGGTTACTCTCCAAGTTCCTTTAAAATCTATTTTAATAGATATTAAGTAAGTAAGGAAATACAAGTGTGTGCTTCATAATTTTTCAGTACAGAGGTTCCTGCAAAGATTTGGGTCACTCTGAATATGGAAGTTTATATTTCTACCATTGGGCATTTGCCAGACTCTATTAAATTTGAATCTGTTTGAATATGACTTTCTAGGCTAAAACACAGGGAGTTTTGCAGGAAACTGCAGATTAATGCTGAATAGTTAGTCTCTGCTTGCCCTATACAAGATGCACTCTAGTTCAAACAGGAATTAAGTCCTATGGCCTGGATTATACAGGAGGTCAGAGTGGATGATCTTGATGGTCCCTTATGTCTTTATAATCTATGAATAACACAATGCATGCAAAAGATGATGTGATACAGCCTCAAAGACTAAATATTTTGATATCTTTACTCTGTATCAAAGCGTGCAGAGGGCTGTTCTCTAATCAGAAATGACCATTCCATGCTAGAAAGCTAATTGTTTATCAGTTTTCGTCATTATCCTGGCCCAGTGAAGGCAGGCTGAAGAATGCACTGCTCAACAAATGACAGAGAGGTGGTGGAACAGAAAACAAAGAGGAAAAGTCTGGCTTAAAAGACTCCTGCATTGGTATGTCATATTACAATATAGCACAAGACAGAAAACCAATTTAATCTTCTGTACTGCTCTAATTGCCAAGTTTCTCTGCACTTGAAATATTTTAAAATAGTGTCTCTTGGTTGCAGAGACAATTGCTGTGAAAGTTCTGGAGAATGTGTAAGTGAAGAGTCTGCTCTTAAATAAATAGAAAAAGTATCTTTGTCCCCCGTGATGGCTTGTATCCCCCACACAGGTGACAAAAGTGTTAACATAAGCCAAAGAGGCCAGTTATGCTACCTGGCCGCACTGGAGGAGGGTGGACCAGACAATTAGTCCCAGCTGGGAAAGGAGTTGGATGAATAGTTTTAAACAGATGAAATTGAGCAAAGAAAGGGGCTGCAGGGAGAGAGAGTGAATAACTCTGTAGTCGCTCTCTAGGATTAGAGAGGCTGTGAGGAGAAAGCCAGGGAGAGAGTTGGCCTGGGATCCTCCCCTAGTTGGGAGATCCTGGCAGGAGACCAGGAGAGACTTGGAGCAAATAGCAGGGTAGAGCAGGCTCTGGTGGTGAGCCCTGATTAAAATGACAGGATCTGGACTTATGGGAAGAGAGTCTTGGGAGATTTTCAGTTGTGGAACAGAGCCAGGGAAACAGAGCAGCAGAGAGGAATGAAAGGTCAAGTCTGAGAAGGGCAGAAGTTGGTACTTTAGTTTGCGATTTTATTGGAGGTTTCCAGGGGAGAGCCCTGTGAGGCCAGGCCCTGAAAGAGGGGTGAACTTGGAAAGAGTAATGTTGGAGAGGCCTGCTGACAGGCTATGGTAAGAAGATCTCCAGGGAGGCAGCAAGGAATCTGAAAGAATAGACCTTGGCTGCTAGTTAAATGGTCGCTGGACTGTAACCTGGTGTAGTGGGAGGGCCTAGGTTCCCCAGCAGGCATTGGTGAGGTGGCATGAGGCCGGAGAAAGGGATTGGTATTGTCCAGGAGAGATCTGGGAATGTAATTCCCAGAGCAGTTTTGGAAAGAGACCTTGTTTATTTAGTTGTCAGCACAGCAGGGCAGGGCTTACTTCCCAACCACTTGCCAGAGCTTGGGGAGCCCAGTTAATGCTGCAACAGGACTAGTGAAGTAGAATGTGTTTGTAGTAGCGTGGACGACAGTGAAGTGTTGTGCTAAAAGAAATCAGATTCTGTGTTTACTGCTGACTGCCATTGTTTGAATCTTGGAGACTGAAACTTATGTAGGACCCTTTCTGCTTGACTGCATCCTTCTTCCTGCTTGGGTGGTCCAAGAACCCTGTAATCTATGAAGAAAAAACATTAATTGTTTATAAATTGCAACAACCCTATTGAAAAGAAGCCCATACAAGATAAAGTTTATTCCCTTGCTGGTACCACTTGTCTTAGTAAATACACTGTTGCTCCTCCGATAGGAGAGCATTTGCACTAAGAACCATTTTGGGCCACAGGGGAGGGAAGGGAGGCAGCTATGTTGGCTGTTTCACTGGCCCCCTTGTCCAATGCAGCACCCTGACGCCCCTTCACAAAAAAATTCATGCATCTGACAGGTTATGAAATAAGAGGCATGGCGTGAGAGGAGGGAGGAACCAGTCACCATCTCTATAAACAACAGATTTTATTGTGAACACTGCATGTTATGTAGAAAAAGTTCAGAAACCTAATGCGTCTGAAGCATCTTTAACTGCCTTCATGCTTTAGCCCCCTCTTTTCTGTGTCCCAATGGGTCATGAAGCATGGCCAGTAATTTGCCAGGCAAATGCAACTGCCTTGTGGTGCAGCCATGGCTGTGTTGGGAACGCTGAGGACCGAGTACCTTTGTATTCATGGCCAGGATGTGCAAGGTTGAGGGCTTGGCTTCCTGGCCCCCTGCTACTTCTCTTAGCACCATCCCCTGCCCACACTACAAGCCTGCTGACACACTGCCTGCAGGGGGAACATGCACCTGACTCACATGTCTTATCATGCTGTACAGTATTATTTCACTCTTCTACATTATGCAGAAAGGGGACAGGTATTTTTGTTTTTTCCCCTGCTAGCAGTAATACCTCCTTTTTTCAGCACATGCATATACAGTTTTTGAAGAGTTTTACACTGCATTTATTGTTCCATAATTTAGTCTGCAAAAAGAACAGGAGTACTTGTGGCACCTTAGAGACTAACAAATTTATTAGAGCATAAGCTTTCATGGACTACAGCCCACTTCTTCGGATGCATACAGAGTGGAATAAATATTGAGGAGATATATATACACACATACAGAGAGCATAAACAGGTGGGAGTTGTCTTACCAAGTCTGAGAGGCCAATTAAGTAAGAGAAAAAAAACTTTTGAAGTGATAATCAAGATAGCCCAGTACAGACAGTCTGATAAGAAGTGTGAGAATACTTACAAGGGGAGATAGATTCAGTGTTTGTAATGGCTCAGCCATTCCCAGTCCTTATTCAATCCTGAGTTGATTGTGTCTAGTTTGCATATCAATTCCAGCTCAGCAGTCTCTCGTTGGAGTCTGTTTTTGAAGTTTTTCTGTTGTAATCAACTCAGGAACATCCACAAGGCAGCACCATGGAAAAGTAGCCCTTTCGGTTAATGTACTGGCTGGCCTGGTGGTCCGGTGCCAGGATAGGGATGTGAGTTCCATCTATGGCCCCACCGCAGTTTGGGAATCCCATCGCTGCGAAGCCATCTATGATCGCCTCCACGTTTCCCAGGGTCACTACCTTTGACAGCAGTACATCAACGATTGCCTTCGCTACTTGCATCACAACAACCCCCACGGTAGATTTGCCCACCCCAAACTGGTTCGCGACTGACCGGTAGCTGTCTGGCGTTGCAAGCTTCCAGAGGGCTATGGCCACTCGCTTCTGGACACTCAGTGCAGCTCGCAACCGGGTGTTATTGCGCTTCAGGGCAGGGGACAGCAACTCACAAAGTTCCAGGAAAGTTCCCTTCCGCATGCGAAAGTTTCGCAGCCACTGGGATTCATCCCAGACCTGCAGCACTATGCGGTCCCACCACTCAGTGCTTGTTTCCCATGCCCAGAATCGCCGTTCCACGGAATCAACATGACCCATTGCCACCGTGATGTCCTCGGCGCTGGGTCCCGTTCTTTCTGAGAGGTCTGTGCTACTCTCAGACTTCAGGCCATCACCGCGGTGCCGTAGCCTCCTCGCCTGACTTTTCTGCATCTGCCTCAGGGAAACCTGTATGATAAGCTGCGAGGCGTTGAGAGCAGCCACAACTGCAGTGATGGTCGCAGCGTGCTCCATGCTCGCAGTGCTGTGGCGTCCGCGCTGTCAATGACCGGAAAAGTGCGCGAACTGATTTCCCGCCGGCGCTTTCAGGGAGGGAGGGCGGGAGTGATGGACGGATGACGACAGTTACCCAAAAGCACCCTCAACACATTTTGTTACCCAGAAGGCATTGCCGGCTACACCCAGAATTCCAATGGGCAGAGGGGATAGCTGACCACAGTGCACCGCTTCGAATGTCGACGCTTTCACCGTTAGTGTGGACTCACAAAGTCGAATTACTGTCCTTAGTGTGGACACACATGTTCGACTTTGCAATATCGATTCCAAAAATTCGATGCAAGTAAAATCGAACTACTCTTGTAGTGTAGACAAGGCCTAAGGTGCCACAAGTACTCCCGTTCTTTTTGCGGATACAGACTAACACGGCTGCTACTCTGAAACCTATAATTTAGTCTGGTATCCAAATACAAGCTGTCAGATGGGCAAAGTCAGCCTGCCTGGAAGTTACTCTAAAAATTACAAGAGTTACTATATTAAGAGCAGAGCTCAGATTTATAAATTGCATGCTGTAAACAGACTTCAGTTTTCCCTATAAAGAGCAGACAGGACCTTTTGCTTCTGTTACAAATGTTATAGCAGTTGTCTTTTCTACAATAAAATCAAGTATAATTTGTTACTTTTCATAACGTTGAGCTAGTTCTTAGAGCCCAGCCAGCTAGTGCAGTGCAAGTGTTTTGGTTTTCTGAGAAATTTACCTATTGATTTTAATGGTAACATTAAAAGTTTTCCATAGAAAAGATTGAGCCTTCAAGGTAAATCAAGAATAAATGAAAAACCCAACTGTAAAAGGCACAGAAAGGCTTTTTGACCCTACACAACAGCCTTACTAAGTAAAATGTAATAATTATGCCACATTGAGCAATAGACAAAGTGAGAGCCACACACACGGCTATGTATACTTGCAGACATAAAAGATGGTAGTGCTTTGTGCAGCATTTGAAGATGCTGTCAGGCAAATTTTTATAGAGTGTGATAGTTTGACATCAAGGAGGAATTCTCCTATCTTCTCAGCTTTACTTCAGAATCCAGAGTTATTTTAAAAGATAACTGTTTACCCATTCATCTCTCCCCCACCTTGTACCAATTCACACGTGCTCTGAGGATGCATGAGTTGACCATCAGCCATGATGTAATTTGATTCTGCCCACACTTGATTATGAAAAATGTGAGTTTTTAGAACCTCTGGTCAGAAGCAGTCCATGGCCTTTTTGCAATAACTGAGAAGTTGGTCTAATTCCAACCTGAATGTTAACCTCTGTGTTCACATTATCATCTCTTCTGTAGGGTAGAAAAGGGGTTTGGTAGCCACAAATGACAATGAATTTTGTTTTTCATGCTAGTCACCATTTTTGTCTGTTGCAGAACTGCCACACAGACTGGCACATTTCAGCATCACTGACAATCTTTACTCAGGAGTGGACTTTTAAGGAGTGCTGGAGGTCAGAAATGAGGTGCAGTGACAGTGTGGACAGCTTGCCTGCCTTATTCTTTGGCTCTTCTCCTGGTTCCACCATTTTCATGGGCCCTATATCATCTCACTAACCTTTCACAGTGAAGTGCCTGGTGTAGTGACCATAATGTGAAAAGTGACACATGCTTCTTTGGAGCTATAGTTTCTGTATAAGGTGATATTACTCGTAAGGAATGCATATCATAGAAATCTAGTGTATATACAGTACTGACATAACCCATCAGTGCTTGCCTGCAGCCAGCCCAGCCCTGAGAGGAGTTTTGATTGCCACCCATTTGAAGCTCAGTAAACAGACATAGTGCAGTTCACACACTGTTGTTTTGGAACAAAATCCTGCTTTTGAGAAGAGCTGCCTCAGAAGTGAAAAGGGCACACGCGGCTTGGGACACTGAAATAGAGGGTGATGGGCGGGGCAGTGGACAACAGAGTAGGGCAGGGGGACTCTGCCCAGTGCTGAGTGGAGGTGAATTGTTGAGCAGTAGGTTTTAATGTCTGTTTCTCTTTGTCTAGACCTGGAACCATATTTAACTAGGTCATAAATGACTGGAATTTGTACAGTGGCAATTAGTCTGTGAATTCCAAAAAGTGAAGCATAGGAGCTCTCACTTTAGAGTATTAACTACAAGTTGATTGACAGCAAACTGTCCCACTCTGGAAAGTTGCTTTTGTGACCCAGTCAAGTTTGAGCTCTCAAAATCCACAAACCTGTTTGAAGATTTTAACCTGCTGGCTGGGAACAAGGAGAACTCTCTTTCCCAGTATTTTCTTTTTCAGATTCCCTTTCCTATCAAGAGGACTTCAGTGAAAAGCAAATAACCTTTATTCCAGAGGCAAATTTGCAATGAGAGTCTTTGCGTCTATTTTCAGCCAGTACCAGCTGGACACACATCAAGAATTTGATTTCCCCCCCCCATACATACTACTTTAACTTTTTTTTCTTTAGCTGACTCTGAGAGCAGAGTCTGAACCACAAAATTCAATTAAAACATGAGGAATAAACAGAAAATTTCATTAGGTTCCATGGATAGTCTTCATGGTGCACACTCCATCTTGTCAAACTCTTTTGGCAGTCAGGCAACTGCCTGAGGTGGAACAAGAATAATAACAGATTCCTTAATCATTGGGGCATTGACGCTTCCCAGCCAGTGGCAAAAAGCTGGTTCTGTAGTGCGGGACCATTCTCTCATATGTAGATGTTGTGGATGAGTTCAGTGATCTTAACGAGTTTGAGAATCCTCTACAATCTCACCTGGGTTTAAATAATGTCTGAAACCAGCACAGTGCAGTACAGACACCAGAGTCAGCAGGCTTTTGGTTTCCAAGCATTGCATGTGTCTAGTAAATAAGGCCAAGACACCTGCAACAGAATTCTAAACTATGTGGCTATCTAAAGAGAAATGTTTACTTCTACTGTCTGAATCAGCACCTTCTCTAAAGCCACTTATTAATACCTACCTGCACCCTCTGTGTTCCATCAGAGCCTGTAACTTTTCCATGTAGCAGCATCTCTCGAAGTTCTACATCAAGGCTTCTAAAAATCGGTATTAGTGGCAGTCACTACAAAGAGCATTTTCAGAGATATTTGTGGCTGTTTTGGGAATTGGCTACAGTAGCAGGACTTTGTGTTTTTTTTAAATAGATTTAAAAAATCTGAAAGATTAAGATGTAAGAAGATTTTTTTTGCATGAGGAAAGGTGTACTCAAACACTTCAGACAGACTATGATTAGCCTCAGTCTGTTTAGCAACTGAAAAGTCCTCCCAAGTGTTGCAAGCTTGGAAGAAGATTCCATCACCCTGGACTGAAGGCACCAAATCACAGAATGGCTAGATCACCAAAGCTGAAAGTCATTGTTACTGACTCAGTAACACATATCAAAAAGTCAGCATGATGGAGACATGGCTGTGGAGCACTATGTGACCCAATGGGTGGCTCCACTGCTGCTTGGTCTTCAGTGGTTCAGAAGCTGAAGGCCTTTCTTCTTGGAATGTGTACATCTCAGTTGGTGGCCATTTGGGAAGGAGCATGACTTGGGGTAAACTTTTCCTTATGGTACATGTTTTCCATTAATACCCATACTGGTATTATTAGTAGGGCTGTTGATTAATCTCAGTTAACTCATGTGATTAACTCAAAAAATTAATCACGATTAAAAAAATGAATCATGATCAACCGCAGTTTTAATCGCACTGTTGAACAATAGAATACCAATTGAAATTTATTACATATTTTGGATGTTTTTCTACATTTTCAAATATATTTCAATTGCAACACACAATACAAAAAGTACAGTGCTCACTTTATATTTTTTATTACAAATATTTGCACTGTAAAAATGATAAAAGAAATAGCGTTTTTCAATTCACCTCATACAAGTACTGTACTGCAATCTCTTTATTGTGAAAGTGCAACTTACAAATGTAGATTTCTTTTGTTACATAACTGCACTCAAAAACAAAACAATATAAAACTTTAGAGCCTACAAGTCCACTCAGTCCTACTTCTTGTTCAGCCAGTCGCTAAGACAAACAAGTTTGTTTACATTTACGGAAGATAATGCTGCCCCGCTTCTTATTTACAATGTCACCTGAAAGTGAGAACAGGCATTCACATGGCACTTTTCTAGCCAGTGTTGCAAGGTATTTACATGCCAGATATGCTAAACATTCATATGTCCTGTCATGCTTCAGCCACCATTCCAGAGGACATGCTTCCATGCTGATGACGCTTGTTTAAAAAAAAATACATTAATTAAATTTGTGACTGAACTCCTTGGGTTTAAGAATCTGAAGTGCCTTCTAAAATCTGAGGGAGTGGAGCGTGCTTTCAGAAGTCTTAAAAGAGCAACACTTCGATGCAGAAACTACAGAACCCGAACCACCAAAAAAAGAAAATCTAGCTTTTGCTGGTGGCAGCTGACTCAGATGATGAAAGTGAATGTGCATCAGTCTGCACTGCACTGGATCACTATCAAGCAGAACCTGTCAGCAGCATATCCTCTGGAATGGTGGTTAAAGCATGAAGGGACATATGAATCTTTAGCGCATCTTGTGATGCCAGCTACAACAGTGCCATGTGAAAGCCTGTTCTCACTTTCAGATGACAAGAAGCAGGCAGCATTATCTCCTGTAAACGTAAACAAACTTGTTCAGCCACTCTGAGCAATTAGCTGAACAAGAAGTAGGACTGAGTGGACTTGTAGGCTCTGAAGTTTTACTGTGTTTTATTTTTGGATGCAGTGTTTTTTATATACATAATTCTACTTTTGTAAGTTCAACTTTCATGATAAAGAGATTGCACTAAAGTACTTGTAATGGGAGAACTGAAAAATAATTTGTTTTTTACAATGAAATATTTGGAATAAAAAATAAATATAAAGTGAGCGCTGTCACCTTGTATTCGGTGTTGTAATTGAAATAATATATTTGAAAATGTAGAAAACATCCAAAAATATGTAAATGATATTCTGTTATTAACAGTGTGAATAATTGCAATTTTTTAAATTGCTTGACAGCCCTAATTATTAGTATTGGAAATTGGTCCAATAAAAGATATTACCTCGCCCAACTTGTCCCTCTCATACTGGTTCTGTGCAGTCAATATAAAACATATATTCTCTTTCAATGTGGGGGTGGTTTCAGCTGGGCATATGTGGTTGAGTTTGTCTCTTGTTGCCATTGCCCTGACATTGAAGAGGGAGTTTTGAAGGAGGCGACTATAAGAGTTTGGGGTGGAAGAAGGACCCTACAGAAGAGTGTCTACTGTTATGAATTTCTTTCGTGTATTTTCATGAATGCTCAAATTATGGTGAAGTGTCATGTGACTAAAGAAATGGATGTACAGCCATGATTAATGTTTCACACTCAAGGTAGCCTTATTGACTTCCTCGGCACCTAGAACAATACATTTTTCTCTCATTGGCTGCCATAGATACCCATAAACATGTCTTCCTTTCTTCACTTCTTAGGATATATTTATTTTTTGTAGGGGAGAGGGAAAGACAGAAAATCCTGAGTTTTAGCCACAGGAGCTGATCCACCACTGAGCAGGCACTAGGCCAACTGAACACATGGCCATAAATGTACACAGTCAAGAGGACAGATGTATCAAGTCAGGTTTATGAGGGCAATTTTCCCAGCCAATAAAGTCCAGATTGCTGTCTGCACTGTCAAAACCTTCCCATGGTTAAATGGATGAGAAACAGATAATCCAGCCTTTAGCAAGAGCAGCACTGATAAAACCACAAAACATAACTGGTGTGGCCACATAAGATGACATTTCCAATTTAACAAGATGTTTTGGCTTGAGGATTGCTAGAGAGGTCACATTATTATGTACCGGTTGAATGTGAATAAAGAATCTCGGTCCTGGAGAAGGAATAGAGTACATATCTTTACTAGGCTACCACAGGAAGGAAATTCACAGCTTGTCCTAAAACAGCCACTGAAGATGCCTCCGGAGCAGATATAAGCAGTTTACTTCTAAATTGCAGAATGAGTTTCTGTTCATTACAGTTTCATACACTGAAAGAATTTGTCAAGTGCTGGACATATCCCATGCAGACAAAAGGCTAAATATTACACAATATGGTGCTGTGCAGAGGAGTATACTCACGAGCCAGCCATTGTTCAGGTTGCTGCCAGGTGTTCAGGTAGAGCTAGTTTTGGACTTTGTCATGGGACACGTGTAGTAAGGGCGGAGTGCAAGGCCAGTGGACTTGGATGCACTCAGCTACTGACAATAATAGAGGGAAGTGGAGAGTGCAAAGGGTGTCTCAATGCACTTGAAGAGTTGGTACTTCTCCAGATGCAAGCCGACCTGCTCTTCCTCAGATGGGGTTTGAGTGAGGCTGATGCGTTCCTGCTGCATCACTCTTTTGGTATGACAGAGGACAGGGGATCCAGAATGAGATCCTTGCCAGCTTGCTGTTAACCTTACCAATATACAATAGGAACCAGGATATCATTCCTATCAAGATAGCGGTTTAAGTAATGATATGCCTTGAAAATGCCTAAATCCATATTTTCATGATTATCTGAAAGTCCTATTCTCGATGTAGATTAATGCAAAATCCATAAACTGCTTGTGATGTTCCCCTGGTGTTATCTGGACTGGTGATCTGCTAGGTCACTCCATCCTCGACTCTGGGAGTCAGCCTTACTCTTCTCCGCTGTGAGAATCCCCACTCCTGTGTGGTTCATGCACAGCCTTTAGCATGTAAGCTGCTCCCAGCTACGTGAGTGAGCACTTTTGGCCAGCCGCTGCTTGGATTGTGCAACTGAATGACACTAGCCAATATCTCCGGTCCCAGACACAACCCTAGGAACCTCCATCTTGCAATGTCCAGTTATGACCACTGGATGCTGCAAGCTTATATGAGTTCGTCAATTTAACCAAGAAATTGATACGTACCAAGCTTGTTATCCCAAGGGAGTCTCTGACATGCTTCAAACCAAACGCACTGCTTTGGATAGAATAAACAAATTTATTAACTACAAAAGATAGATTTTAAGTGGTCATAAGTCAAAGCAGAAGAAGTCAGATTTGGTCAAATGAAATGAAATAAAAGCAAAACGCATTCTAAGCTGCTCTTAACCCTTTCAATGCCCTTACAAACTTAGATTCTTCTCACCACAGGCTGGCTGGTTGCTCTTCAGCCAGGCTCTCCCCTTTGATCAGCACTTCAGTCGCTTGGTGTGGTGTCTGTAGATGTAAGTGGGAGAGAGAGAGCATGGCAAACGTCTCTCCCTTTTATCATGTCGTTTCCTCCTCCTTTGCACCCCCCCCTCAGAGTCAGGTGAGCATTACCTCATCACAGTCCCAAACTGACCAAGGGAAGGGGGGACTCACTTGAGAGTCCAACAGATCCTTTGTTGCTGCCTAGGCCAGTGTCCTTTGTTCCTGTGAGGCTGGGCTGGGTTTGTCCCATACATGCCCTGATGAGGTGTGAACTGCCTCTCTGTTCTTGGAGAGTTTTGCCTGGGTTTGTTTTAAGCCATGAAGGCACATTTTCAGCCTCATAACTATATACATGTAATTGCAACCTATAACAGGGGTCGGCAACCTTTCAGAAGTGGTGTGCCGAGTCTTCATTTATTCACTCTAATTTAAGGTTTCACGTGCCAGTAATACATTTTAAAGTTTTTAGAAGGTCTCTTTCTATAAGTCTATAATATATAACTAAACTATTGTTGTATGTAAAGTAAATAAGGTTTTTTAAATGTTTAAGAAGCTTTTCATTTAAAATTAAATTTTAAATGCAGAGCCCCCCAGACTGGTGGCCAGGACCCAGGCAGTGTGAATGCCACTGAAAATCAACTCGCGTGCTGCCTTTGGCACGCGTGCCATAGGTTGGCTACCCTGACCTATAACATTACTATAACAACAATGCTCAGTGCATCATGAGCCTTCCGAAGACACCCGTGGGCTGCACGCAGCCCATCAGGATAATCCGCTGTGGGAAGCAGCACAGGCCGCAGGGACGTGCTGGCCACTGCTTCCCGCAGCTCCCATTGGCCGGGAACGGCGAACCGCGGCCACTGGGAGTTGCGGGTGGCCGTGCAAATGTTAACAAACTGGCAGCCGGTCAGTGGATTACCCTGATGGGCAGGTTGCCCATCACTGGTCTAAGACCATAATAATATTTTATTTTAGAACTGGCATTAGCCACACAGTTCACTACATTCCCAAGAAGAAATTTGGAAAGATAAGGTATATTTAGCCAATAGCATGTTAAATATAATATCCTAGCAACATCCTTGCTGTCCTTACGCATACATAGCAAGCTCTAGGGTAATATCACTCGTGTATCAAAAGGTGGTCTCAATCTTATCTGTACTAGCTAATCTGTGGAATTAGCTTTACATGCTGAGTATTTCTAGGCAATAGTTCTTCTATTGAGCAAATACTGCAGTAAATTAAGACATTTTTGAGATGTAAATGATCTGATTCATTTGTGTTGCACACTCTGATATCCAGTGCGATACTAGTCCACACTGAAAACAACCTAATAAAGTGGCAGTCGGGGATTACCAATCAACAATGTTAACACACATTTCCTTGCCAAATGCAACATGCCAAGTAAGCTTACAGCCAAACTCAGAAAATATAAAACCAAACATAGATATTTAAAGTTCTCCAACAAAGACAAATGACAGTGATTGAACCCCAGTGGATAAATCTGTTGGGCCCCAAATGCAGAGTTGATGACCTCTGTATGTCTGAACTAAATCTATTGTTTTAGAGTTGTTTTATCCATCCTGGGGTAAATCACAAGCATACAGATTCATGAACAATGATGAATGAACAATCTTGGATAGAATTGTATTGTCGCATGGCATCTCATATTTAAATGAAACAAGTCCCCCACCAACGCTCTCACTGCATGTTAAGCTGTGGGGTCCATTGTCTGGCTTGTAGGAAAAGGTGTAACCCCTTTTAGGGATAGAGAGCCAAAATGACCGGCTGCAGCACCTTCAAACCAGGTCAGCATGGGGACAGTGATCCAGTTTCCTTCCCCTCCCCCGCCCCCCGCAGGTGACTGGAAGAGAGGGGGAACTGTTTAGGTCCATGTCCCTGCAGGAAAAGCCCTCTTTTACCTGGACCAGACAGAGCTGCACCCACCATCCCACCCATGGAAGTAGTTAAATACCAGGTTTTGTCATGACCCACTGTGGGCATGACTTTCTTAGGGGAGGAGGGGCTGGAAAGGACTTTTTCTCCTCACTGCCAGATTGGCCAAGGCGAGGTGACGGTTTTTTGGTCATCCCCCGGTGGGTTGGGGGCTTAGCTGGGGCAAACATGGAATGGGAGTTTGGCTATGATGTTGCAATTCATTATGTAAGTGTGGGGTGAATGTTAAGTGCAGGTACTCCATAGGGAAGGGATACAGTGATCTGATCAAATGGATTGGTAAAGGATTTTAAGGAATACTGTACCTCCTTTAAGGAGTGGAAAGTGGGGGGGGAAGGGGTGTCAGGGCTCCTATGACTGGTACACAGAGAGCTAACCCCTCCTTATTTATGATCCCCTCCCCTTAACCCTTATTTAAGGGGTGAGGGTGGTAAGGTCCCAGCAGCAGATTGGTGTGGGACCAGAATGTATGCAAATTATTATGGAATTACCTGCATTTTACACTTGTATCTGCCAGGTACTCCCAGAAATCTAGGAATATAGTGGCAACCTGATTAAACCACATCCGGGGCATAGCCGGACAAAGGCTCTTAAGTGAAGTAAGCAGTTGTGGGATAGGAGGGAAGTTCCTCTCATGCATCAGTAACTGGTTAAAAGATAGAAAACAAAAGGTAGGAATAATTGGCCAGCTCTCACATTGGAGAGAGGTAAATAGCGGGAGTCCTCAAGGATCCGTACTGGGACTGTGATGTTCAACATATTCATAAATGACCTGGGAAAGGGGTTAAACAATGAGGGGACACAATTTGCAGATGATACAAAACTACTCACAATAATTGAGTCCAAAGTTGACTGTGAAGAGTTCAAAAGGATCTCACTAAACTGTGTGACTGGACAACAAATAGCAGATAAAATTCAATGTCGATAAATGTAAACTACATTAGAAAAAAATTAGGACTGGCAAGCGATTAAAAAAATGAATAGTGTTCTATTATTATTTAACAGTGCGATTAAAAGTGTGATTAATCGTGATTTTTTTTTGAGTTTATCACGTGAGTTAACTGCAGTTAATCGAAAGGCCTACAAAAAAAAATCACAACTCCGCACAATATGATGGGTTTTAAATTAACTATTACTGTACTACAGAAGAAAGATATTGGCGTCATCGTGGATAGTTTTCTGAAAACATCCACTCAGTGTGCAGCAGTGGTCAAAAAAGCTAACAATGTTAGCAGCCATTAGGAAGAGGATAGATAATAAAACAAAAAATATCATAATGCCACTACATAAATCCCTGGTACATCCTCACCTTAAATACTGAGTCGAGTTCTGGTCACCCCATCTCAAAATAGATATATTAGAATTGGAAAAGGCACAGAGAAGGGCAACGAAAATGATAAGGGGTATAGAACAGCTTCCAAAACGAGAGATTAAAAAGCCTGGGACTATTCATTTTAGAAAAGAGATGACTAAGTGGGGATATGATAGAGGTCTCTACAATCATGAATGGTGGAGAGAAACTGAAATAGGGTGAATAACACTTCCTTTTCATGTAATACACGAACCAGAGGTCACCCAATTAAATCAATAGGCTGTTTGAAACAAATAAAATAAAGTACTTCTTCACACAACACATAGTCATTGTCAGGGGATGTTGAGAAAGCCCTGAAGCTCTGGTCCTGGCCACTGTAGGAGACAGGATACGGGGGTAGATGGATCATTGGTCTGACGCGGTATTGCTGTTCTTATAAGTCTTAGATTTGTTACAGACTAACCTTTTACATTCGTGAATCTGCAAATATTCATGTTTTGAAATGAAAAAGTTAGCCTAGACACAGGTAGGTAAATAGATTTTTAAAGGCCTGTTAATTACACACTGAAGTTCTTCAAGAGGTGCACATATTTAGGGTGTAGTTAAGGAAAACCATTCACCTAGCACAGGGGTGGGCAAACTTTTTGGCCTGAGGGCCACATCGGGGTTCCAAAACTGTATGGAGGGCCAGGTAGGGAAGGTGGTGCCTCCCCAAACAGCCTGGCCCCCGCCCCCTCCCACTTCCAGCCCCCTGACTGCCCCCCTCAGAACTCCCCACCCATCCAACTCCCCCTGCTCCTTGTACCCTGACCACCCCCTCCCGTGACCCCCACCCCTAACCCCCCCCGGGACTCCACCCCCTATTGGAATGCAGCCATGAGCAGGAGCGCTGCCAGCTTTTCTGCTGCCCTAGGTGGCGCAAGGTCCCGCCCCGAAATGCCGCCCCCCAGAGAGGCAGTGGAAGGTCCTGCCACCGAAATACCCCCACGGTCGCCGACCCCAAAATTGTAGTGGCCTAGGCAACCGCCTAGGTTGCCTAATGGGTTGCGCCGGCCCTGGCCGTGAGAACATGGGCGGAGGACTCAGGAGGATCAGGGGCAGCCGCACAGCCGGAGAGAAGCGGCGTTTTCCCCTTCAAAGCGCCGCTTCTCTCCGGCCGGCTGCGCGGCCACCCGGTGCTCCTCCTGAGTTGTTGGCCACGCTCCCACCACCCGCACCGCCCTCCTGCTCCCTTGCTCCCGCAGTGCAGCCCCCCCCCCCATGGGGGGTGCGACAGTGCTGAGCTGCCTGAGTGCCCGGCCCTGGGGCCCCGTTGTTGGGGGGCCCCTGTGCCAGGCCATCCTGTGTTCACTGGTGAATCTGCCCCTGAGCTGCGCCGCCCTGCCGGAGCCAGCCATGCTGCCGCGCTGCCGGCACGGCGAGCTGAGGCTGCGGGGGAGGGGTCCGGGGCTAGGGGTCACCAAATGAAATTATTAGAACATAAGAACGGCCATATTGGGTCAGACCCAAAGTCCATCTAGCCCAGTATCCTGTCTTCCAACAGTGGCCAATGTCAGGTGCCCCAGGTTGAATGAACAGAACAGGTCATCATCAAGTGACCTGTTGCCCATTCCCAGCTTCTGGTAACAGAGGCTAGGGACATCATCCCTGCCCCATCCTGGCTCATAGCCATTGATGGACCATGAATTTATCTAGTTCTTTTTTGAACCCTGTTATATAGTCTTGGCCTTCACAACATCCTCTGGCAAGGAGTTCCACAGGTTGACTGTGCATTGTGTGAAAAAATACTTCCTTTTGTTTTTTTAAACCTGCTGCCTATTCATTTCATTTGGTGACCTATAGTTCTTGTGTTATAAGAAGGAGTAAATAACACTTCCTTATTTACTTTCTCCACACCAATCATGATTTTATAGACCTCGATCATATCCCCCCTTAGTCGTCTTTTTTCCAAGCTGAAAAGTCCTAGTCTTATTAATCTCTCCTCATATGGAAACTGTTCCATACCCCTAATCATTTTTGTTGTCCTGAAATATACTTTATGCAAGATGGCTCATGTGAGATATCATTGGAAAGGTTATGATTTATTGAATGCGATTATCCTATTTGTATGTATGTATCATTTCTGTATCTGAAATTAGGAATATTGACTATGCATCTGTATTTCAACTATGCTGCTTCGGGTGACTCCCACTGCCAACACTTCAGGTACAACAATGGAAAAGCCAAACAGGGCAGATGGCCCATCAACAAGAACAATGGACTATAAAACAGCTTAGTCTTCCCGTGAACTTGTGGGTCAACCTGTGAAGAATAGCTACAAGGGCCCTACAGAGTCAGGTAGTCTTGTCACTTGATACTAATACATTACCTGGGACTTCATGTAACTTTCCACTGTAAGGGAAGGGGGGATCAAACTAGGAAACAAAGGACTCCCGCCTTATGCAAAGGGTGGGAAGTGAGGTAATCCAGGTCTAGTTCTCCACGGCTACCCCACCCAAGATGACTGCTGGAAACAAATATGAGTGAACAGGGGGGAAAGAACGGGGCTCAGGCTGGAAGGGTGTCTGGCCTACGAAGAAGATTATTAGAACACATTTAGGGTGAAAACTCACATGTAACAAGTTTCTTTGGTGTATTAAGCTTAGTTTGTGTGCTCTGTTTTATTTTCTTAGGGCTTGTCTACACTGACACTTTACAGCTCTGTAACTTTCTCACTCAGGGATGTGAAAAAATACCCCCCTCAGTGCTGCAAGTTACAGTGCTAAAAAGTGCTAGTGCAGACAGTGCACCAGGGCTAGGAGCCACGCTCCCAGCGCTGGGAGCTATTCCCCTTGTGGAGGTAGGTTATAGCGCTGGGAGAGCTCTCTGCCGCGACTACACAAGCCACATTAAAGCGCTGCTGTGGCTGTGCTTTAATGTTGCTAGTGAGGACGTGCCCTTAGTAATCAGCCTTGTTCTGTCTGCTACCTCCTTAACTACTTAAAATACACCTGTTATAGTTAATAAATTTATTTCTGGTTTATAATACAACCCAGTTTATGTGATTTCTAACTGTGTGTGTGTGTGTGTGTGTGTGAGAAATTGTGCATACCCTCTTCCACATTGAGGGAAGAGGCGAATATAATATCTTTGGGTCTGTACTCCAAGGGAGGTGGACATCTGAGTGCTGGAGCAAGTCCCTTAAACTGAGCCTTGCCACAGCTGATCTGCAACTGGGTGTGGCCCTGCCTGTGTGTGTTAGAGGAGGTTTTCAGAGCCTGGCTCAGCAAGACAGGTAAAAGGGGGCCCATGTTGGCAGAACAGGTAGACTCAGTGGTATCTCAGCACATCAGGTGACTTCCCAAGGGGTCCAACCCGTCACAGTTTGGTTTTTAATATTTACCTATTTTTATATTGTTTTATTATGGTTTTGATTATGCTGTTGTATAGCTTTTTTGTGTGCTGTGCCTAATGCCCCTGGGTTGGGCACTTTTTATAAATGAAAATATTTGGGGCAACTTTTCAAAACTGTGGTTTAAAATGCATGTGTAGTTTTGCACACGTACGAACTCTGGTCCACGTGCCCAGATCCAGACTAGGGTGCATATGTATGGGCATGTATAAATCTGGGTTATCTGCATGCAGTTTCCAGTGTGTGTACACTGAGCTGGGTATATGCAAAAGTGCACGTGCAGTTTATCACATGCTCGTCTGAAAATTCAGCTTTGAGTAATTATTAAACATGGACAGAAACGGGCTTTTACATTGAGATCTGCTTATTTCTGTTTCTTTATGATAACGCTGGGCATCCCATTAAAGACAGCTTGCATTTGGTTACTAAACTCTGTCTGTTTACATCAGCTTCCCCACATTCGTATGCCAATGTGTCTGACCCCTAGCCATGAGGGACCACTTCTAGATATCAAAAGGGAGGCAAGGTTTATTCCCTTTCATTCCTTGGATTTTCTAATGAGACTAGTAACAAGGATTGTAATTAATGTTGGGTGTGGTGTTTATTACACTGTGGATTTTGGTCAATTAGGAATTGGTATGAGATGACTAATTCGGTTTACACAGACCACATAGTAGCCAATGAAAAATAACACTTTTCAGTCACTCCTAACCTTGTCTAAATTTCAAATTGGTACTCAGAGGGTGAAAGACTCCATTCCCATTGCCTTTCTCTGAATTTTCTAGTCCTCAATAACTACAGATGATGTTTTGAATTGAAAGTTTAATTTGGAAAGTTGTCCTGTATTTGATGCCTTGGCTGGTGGTCTGGTGCTCACACCATTCTGTGTTGTATTTCTGCTCCATCACTTTGGTCCCTTTAGGCCTCAGTGAAGACTGCAAAGGTTCACTAACCTGCACCCACTCCACTGTGGGCTGTAATCTTTTCAGACTCATATGTAAACAAAGTTGGACCTCATCATTATTTTGATAAAAGGTTTCTAAGAAAAAGTAGTTGGTGGAACACACAACTTTTCTACACTAAAGTGCTATTTTATCTCCTACAGAACCTTTCTCTGCAGGTCTGACTTTACTTCTCTCCTCGCCAACCCTTTCATACAAACATTTCTGATTTATTGATTAATTTACTTTACATGTGATAATTTCCTTTAAAAATTAAAGAACACTACTACATGCAATTATTACATTAATGAAATACTGAGAGTAAGATTTTAACTGCAGAAAATTAGGAAGTCTAAAGTTCAGATTCCCACAGCAGTCTTAACCCAACTCATTGCATGTACAGTATCATCTCAAAAGTGTCTTTCATTACAAACTCCAGAATTCTGGGCAAGGTGGTGTGGTACACTGTGAAGCAAATAATACAGTACAGTAGTACATAGGAACCACAAATGTTTTCTGTAATCATAAAGGCACATGTAATATAATCATAGAGTGAAAAGTCCCATTGTGATACATGCACAAGGGAACAGAGTTAAGGATTCTGTGGAAATCATAATATTTTCTAATTGTGGTGCAATAAAACTGCAACCTTGTATTAATGTTTATGAACTTAAAAGGAAAATAGAAACAAAGTTACTCTACATAGTTATTTTTTTCTTGGCACAAGTTGCAAAGTTATCTGCCTCCTAAGGACAATGTGTTTTTATTATATATATAAAAAAGGAACGTTCTATGGATATGCTCAGTGTCTTCAATATATTTTAAAACATTCTGAACTATTTCTGTAAGTACCTGGAACTTCACCATAAGAATGTGAATCAATGCATCACTTAGAAGTTGTTAATGTTCTCATTCTATCTCCACATTCCCAGTTCTCACCCTGAACTTTATCAGCTCATTTGCTTTAATTTCCTGTTCTTCAGTTTGTTGATGTTGGACTCTGCAAATCCACTGGCTGTTGCAGCTTGCTGATGGAACTGTTAATTTTGACAGAGAATGGATCGTTTTAAACAAATGTATCTCCAAGAAGTCTCTAGGCAAAGAGATGGGATGGTTTAGTAGCTTTGCTGTCACAAGGCAATAAACAGAAATGTACACCTTTTTGGTAATCCACTTACGCTTAGGCCTGATCTACACTACGAGGTTAGGTCAAATGTAGCCGCATTAGGTCGATTTTATAACGAATGCGTCTACACAACCAACCCCGTTCCGCCGGCTCTTAAAATCGACTGCTGTACTCCTCCCTGACAAGGGGAATAACGCTAAAATCAACCTTCTTGGGTCGAATTTGGGGTAGTGTAGACGCAGCACTGTTCAATTCGATGGTATTGGCCTCCGGGAGCTATCCCAGAGTGCTCCAATGTGACTGCTCTGGACAGCACTTTCAACTCCAGTGCATGGGGGAGCAAATGGACATGATGAGGTATCTGGTAGAGCTGCAGGAAAGACAACTAGAGTACAGTACAGTACACCGCTGCAGCCATTGTGTAACCGCCTGCCCTCATCGCCAAGTTACATATCCTCCTCATCCAGATGCCCAAGAATCCGGGGGTGGGGTGGGGAGGAGAGGCTCCAGGCACCCTGCCACTCAACTCCAGGGGATGGCCCAAGCAACAGAAGGCTGTCATTCAAACAGCTCTGGGATTTGTAGTGTGGCTACAATAAGCAATGTGGCCTTGTCCTTCCTTTCTCACCCACCCCACCCCGTTATCAAACCCTTTGTACACCTGGGCTTCCTTTTACCAGTGAACATTGTCAGTGATTTCAAGTTTTTTTTAAATAAATAACGAATGAATGGATTCAGAACAATAGGGACTTTATTTCCTGTGCCAGCTGTGGCCGGGGGGGGGGGGGGGGAGCGGGCGGAAAGGGGGGAGATTGGCTTACAGGGAAGTATATTCACCAGAGGGGGTGGCTTTGCATCAAGGACAAACACACACAACTGTCACACCGTAACCTGGTCAGTCATGAAACTGTTTTTCAAAGCCTCTCTGATGTACAGCGCGCCTCAGTGTCCTCTTATAATTGCCCTGGTGTCTGTCTGTTCAAAATTGGCTGCCAGGTGATCTGGTTGCACTGAGGTCTAACCTACTCAGCAAACTGCGCCGGCACCCTTTTAAACATCCAAAGGCACATTCTACCACCATTCGGCACTTTCTCAGCCTATAGTTGAACTGCTCCTTACTACTGTGCAGGCTGCCTGTGTACAGCTTCATGAGGCATGAGAGCAAGGGGTAGGCTGGGTTCCCAAGGATAACTATTGGCATTTCAACATCCCCAATGGTAATTTTCTGATCTGTGAAGAAAGTCCCTTCTTGCAGCTTTCCGAACAGCCCGGAGTTCCGAAAGATGCGAGCGTCATGCACCTTTCCTGACTATCCCACGTTGATGTCAGTGAAATGGCCCTTGTGATCCACCAGTGCTTGTAACACGATTGAGAAGTACCCCTTGTGGTTTATGTACTCTTTGGCAAGGAGTCCAGTGCCAAGATACGGATATGCATTCTGTCTATCGCCCCACCACAGTTAGGGAGCCCCATTGCAGCAAAGCCATCCACTATGACCTGCACATTTCCCAGGCATTGGGAGCTTAACCCAGGATTCCAATGAGCAGCGGGGACTGTGGGATAGCTACCCACATTGCACCACTCTGTGAGTCAATGCTAGCCACGGTATTGAGGACGCACTCAGCCGACCTAATGTGCTTAGTGGGGACATGCACGATCGACTGTATAAAATCAGTTACTAAAGATTGACTTCTATAAAATCAACCTAATTTCGTAGTGTAGACATGCCCTTAGTTGTGGCGCTCACCTCATGAAGAGGTAGGGAGCGGATGGGATGTAGACATGATGCTGGCTGGCAGAAAAACATGGAATAATAATAAAACTTAGCTCTTATATAGCGTGTTTCCTGGCTTTTGTGGCTGGGGAATATGTGGATGGAATTTATCTCAACTTTTCAGCTTTTTATACAGAACTGTGCAAAGAACTAATCTCCCAGTTCAGTAAATCAGTTCCATTCAGTCAGAAGCAGATCTTGTTCTTGTTTCCTCTGGGAGCAAGATGAAGCATTCCACATGGTGGAGCTGATAAAATATCACCCCGTCTTCTGTAAGCAAGCCAGTTCTCATCCCCTTCATCATCAACACTACAAATTCCTGAATCTTGAAATTGGGGCCCTGATTCTGATATCCCTGTCACTTGCTTTAACCCTCCTTTTGACTTCGGAGAAAAGATTGCAGATCCCCAAGCACAACTGTCAAATTCAGGTAGATTCTATCCAGTCAAGTTGGTCAGGAGCTCCCCACTCAGTTTGTGAAGATGTTTCCATGATCTTTCCCATTATGGAAGTGAAGTTTTCCAGATCTTCTCTTGATGATCATGTTCTAAATATGCGTACTATAACTGTTTCCTTAGAAGGAATCTATGGCATGTATTTTTTGTAGTCGACCTATTTATTTTGATATTTGCTTACCAAATCCACTGATGAATACAATTTGTCTCTGGCGGTTACCCCTCTTCAGACATATCTGTGGCACTAATTCTTATACTTAACAACCAGTAAATCTTGCACAGTCTTTAAAAAGCTACATTAAAATTCTGGACACCAAACAGTTTAATTACAGCAAAGAGGCCTATCAGCATGTTACCATTTTAACAGAAGCCCGACTGGCAGCACATTTTAAAAGTAAGAAACGTGGTGGTGTTTTTCCCTTCCATTTTTTTTATATTTTTTGTATTTTGTGGATGTACATGAACGTGAACCACAGCTGTAAGGTATCCATTGAAATGACTTTGTTCAATGGGGCACATATTACATGGAATATAGTGCAAAGTCCACATTAAATTCCTGCATTGAAGATGTCAGCACATCACAGCTTTACTAAGTGGTTGCAATATTGTGCTGCTGTTTTCAGCTGTCACACGTAAGTAGAATATCCAGATCATTTAGCTTTGTTAACTGGTAAGATGAGAGTGTTAAACCCTAAATAAACTAACAATTTCATATCAGTGAAAATGCCCCAAACCCTACCCTGGACCTGACTATCAGAAAGAGAATTAACCACCAGGGGCCTAATTGTGCAAAGTGCTCTTTGGAAGCTGGGCATGCTCCCCACCTTTTCAGAGCCACTCAGAATCTTGCCGGTTCAGGCCTTTAAGGCCCAGTTTTCCTTTTATTGAAGCCACTAGCAAAATTCCAATTGACTTCATAGTGGGTGGCAGATTCAAGCACCAATTCTCCAGCAAGCCAATTACAGCAGTTTACAAGCTCTAAACAGCTGGGTTCTGTGTACTCGTCAATGTTTTATGTGACTGTAGGTGATGGTGGGCTTAAAATGACCTATTATTAGCATTTAATTTTCCACATTGAACAATTTCTTTGGGTCTTTTGCTCTGACAAGGATTTAATTCCTTCTTTAGTGACACTTCTAAAGTCAGCAGTGCAGTCGGTTAATCATTTACAAAAGTTATGACCATCTGATTTAGTTGTTTCTATTTTTCCTCTGATTATTCAGTAGACATTACATGACAGGACTGTCTGATCTTTTCCAGTTTGCCAAAACCACTCCTGTGCACTGTTCTTTCACTGCCTGCTAGTTTCTGCTGAGGGAAGTAACATCCACCTCCACCTCGATATAACGTGACCCGATATAACACAAATTCGGATATAATGCGGTAAAGCAGTGTTTGGGGGAGCGGGGGGGCAGGGCTGCGCACTCCGGCGGATCAAAACAAGTTCAATATAATGTGGTTTCACCTATAACGCGGTAAGATTTTTTGGCTCCCGAGGACAGCGTTATATCGGGGTAGAGGTGTATGTTTTAAATATAATGCAACAGTTACCTTGAGAAAAATCAAAAATAGCAGAACAGTACCAGAGAAAGATTCAGATAAAAGCTGAATTCCTGGAATCATGGATAAGGCTACAATTTTGTCATGGATATTATTAGTAAAAGTCCTGCATAGATTGGGCAATAAACAAAAAATCACGAAGCAGTGACCTGTCCCTGACTTTTACTAAAAACATCCCTGACAAAATGGGGAGGGAGGAGGGTCGAGCACCCTGCCCTCCCCCCCTCCCCCGCCCAGTGGCTTGGAATTGCAGGGACCCTGGTGGCTGGGAGGGGTCCCCCTGCTGCCCTGCAGGGGACTTGTGGGGGAACCCTTGCCAGCAGCGGAGGCTGGGGAGCTGTGGGCCCCCCCACCTCCACTGCCTGCGGCTGCTGAGCCGCTCTGGTGTCTGCAGTAGAGGCAGCTGAGCAGCTGCAGGGGGGACCCCTGCCGGCAGCAGTTGGGCAGCTCAGGGTTGCCACCGGTGACAATAGCCGGTCAGTTGCGGGGGGGTCCCACAGAGGCTGGGCTGCTTGTGCGGTCTCCAATGTCATGGAGGTTGCTGGAAGTCACGGATTCCGTGACCTCCGTGACACAATCTTAGCCTTAATCATGGAATAGGAAGGGGGGCAAAATTCAAATAAAGTTGGGAATAGAATTAATTAGATTCTACCGCTCTAGGAGGCTGCTTGTAATATCATGCAAAGAGATCAAAACAGTTTTTTTTTTTTTTTTTACAAATTTTGCCACTGGTTGCAGAGACAATCTATTAATTTTATAATGTAAATCTCAAGCACATGGTGAAGGTCATTTCAGATGTCGGACCCTTTCATTTTTTGTATTTTCCTTCCATTAGCTGAGTGTAGGTGGTCATCACGGAAGTGCCAAAAAATCCCTGATGGGATAACAAAATAATTTGGTGATAGCATACAAATGTCAGGTTTCCGCAAATTAATCCCAGGATAGTCACCCGGATGTGTGTATATCAAATAATCTAAACTAAAAAATAACACTTTAATCTGCATAACGATGACTCAGTAACAGATGCCAGATAAATCCTCCTTTAACCCCAGGACAAACAATCAGTGTCCATTACACAGAAAGCTGAAAAATGCTAAAGACATTGAATATTTTTAAAACAGTGGTTTAAATTATTTTTATAATCATAATTACACATTACGAAATACTAGATAGTCCTTTGAAATACTGATATAGTTCAGGACAGAAACAAAGAAGCAAACAAACTCAGGAACAAGCAACTTTGGATACTGTGGGAGCAAGCTTAGCCCCTTGCAGGATTAGCGCCTCAATGAGTCAATCCATAATGTTCTCAGTATTTTATTCAGATGCTGTTTCAGGTAAAAGAGAAGGAAATGGTCTGAACAATATTACACATGTGGATGTTGCAAAGATACCAAATTAAGATGTAGATACTTGGTACAGGACTGTAGGTCACTGGTATTTTTTAAATCTCCTTTTTCACTATGGGTGAAATTCCCTGTGTGCAAAGGCCCGACACAAGGCCTGTGTGCTATTTAATTCTTCATTCAACCCTCAGAATAAGGCTGAATTTCTGCAGAGAGATAACTTTCTCCCTGTGTATGCTGCTCACTTGCATTTTGTTTTCTACAGTACAATGAATAGTCTATGCTGTCTGTGCATCCATCTCCCACTTCTAGGAACTCTCTTCTCAAATTCACAAATTTCAAAGTACAAATTGTTTCCCATGGAAAGGAAGTGATGTTGGTAATTATTGCACTGGGATCTGTGGGTTATTTGCTTCATTCCAACCTACTACAATTAATTTGAATTGCTTATTCACAACAATAATTTTCTTT
The DNA here is from genome assembly GCF_027887155.1 of Malaclemys terrapin pileata. Lineage (NCBI taxonomy): Eukaryota > Metazoa > Chordata > Testudines > Emydidae > Malaclemys > Malaclemys terrapin. Next base: position 8,066,318 of record NC_071508.1, on the reverse strand, counting down.
TAGAAACATACAAGCACCAGTAAAGTCTCCCATTAAAAATATGGTTGCCTTCTGTAGTGAGGCAACCTGGCTCCCAGTCGCCCCTGTGAGGGATGAGCCAGAACAGCCACCAGAGTGGGCGGAGTCACCGCCGCCTGTCCCTGCCCCCCAGAAGTCAAGGGGAGGGACAAGAAGTATAAAGGCCCGGCCCCAGTGCTCAGTTGCGGTCCGACCGCGGGAGAGGACAGACGCTGGTGCCTGAGCTCCTGCTGGGCCGAGCCTGCCCTGAGCCCGGTATCCTGGGGAGAACTGGCCAAGCCTGCCCCGAGCCCGGTATCCTGAGGAAGACTGGCCGAGCCTGCCCCGAGCCCGGTATCCTGAGGAGCGGACTGAACTTCCCCTCACTGAGGGTCCGGAGGAGCCGTCCAACCTACCCAGCGCTCCGTGCCCTGAGGAGCCCATGATCTGGGACATGGTGGACGAGGCTGAGGACGTGCAGGTACCCATGGAGGGGGAGATGGGAAGTGGCCTGGGGACAACAGACCCCGAACCCATGTCAGTGTGTTGCGGTCAGGATCCCCACTGACCCAGCAGCAGACGGACTGCTGCTGATAGGGCCCCGGGCTGGAACACAGTGGAGTGGGAGGGTCTGCGGCCCCCCAGCCACCCAACCCGTGGGTGGCAGTCTCCCCCTCTCCCAGGCCTGTGAGGCTTAGGCCTATTCCTGTTGCTCAGCCCTGACCTAGGGCCTGAGCATATATACTGTGTTTACTGTTGCTCAGCCCCTGCCTGAGGGCCTGAGCCCCTGAACTACTGGTTGCTCGCGGCCCCTGCGAGGGACGAGCCCCACCCCGACGTCTACACCTTCATCTCAGGGTATGCTTTCAATAACATGGCAAAATGTCTATTGCAAAACGGTAGGTTATAAAGGCTTGCATAATGAGAAATAAAAATGCTCTTTCTACAAAAACTAAACTGCAGCATAATAGGCTGGACAGTTAATCGTTAGGGCATCTCGTATTAGTGAATAATTCCCATAGTGATTCCCCTGAAGAGAAAGATAAGATACACTGACAACCATTGAAAAACTAGAACAAAATGGGATTTCAATCAAGTACTTTAGCAACTCCTGAAATCAATGATCTGCTTCAGCATTTATACTCAGGTTGTGTCACTTTTCAACATTATTGCTCATTTATTTTATTGGTTCCCAATTTTAAGCTGAATGTCGTATGATGCATACTGTCTATACACTCAAGGAATTAATTTCAGATACATATTTCTAATAAACTCCCTCTGCAGAAAGAAAGAGTGAGAGACCCAAATTTCAACTGCAATGGGATATTATTAGAAACACAAAAAGGAAACTGAATACATCAATTAAAATACCAAACAAAACCATAGCAAAAATTTCCCAGGCCAAAACTCCCAGGAGACATGGACTTAAACTCAACCCAGTCCTTATAGAATTCATACTCAGACCTACAAAATGAATGATAACAACTTAATGTCCCCAAAAGATGACTTTCTACTCATGACAATTAATAACATTTTGCATTTATATAGTACAAAGTGATTTACCCACAGACTTACTAAATAAAAATTAGTTCTGTTGACTTCAGTCTATATATCTTATGACAATTTACATCAGTCAAGGATCTGCCCCTTAAGAAGCATATTTGCTACATTGATGACTGATTTTCATATCACTAATCTGGGATTTTTTGTTTTATTTTATTTAAGTTTTTCACTTTGAGGGATTCTTTTAAAATCTTTTGCATCACAGAATTTAGGAGCTTACTTTTTCTGTGTTCTGTTCTTCTGGCAAAGTGTGTGAGCTCTGCAAAATTAATAGCTCCAGATTTTTTCTTTTCCCTTTTCTCCCTTTAACGGAGTACATTGAACACAGATATATGTTGCACTCTTAGTAAAACTATAAGGCAAGTCTTCATACTTGGTAGATGCACCTGCTAAAATTCTGGACAAGTTTCTTTCTTCATAGAGACACCATGAGTTTGCATCAACTGACAAAGCACTGTTCATACTTCATATGATTTGTACGTTTATGCATCTGCTGTAAAACCAATTAGCTTCGGTGAAAATTTACTCTTCTGAGGCTTTGAATATAAGGAGATACACTTACTATTTGAACACTGAATTTCTCCTGTCAGAGCAAGATAAGTTTTGCTTTAGAGTATCTTTTCTTAACCAAACTATCCCTTTCAGTTTTGTGTTTTACAAATGTGAAGTTTAAATAAACTCAGATTATTTTAGTGACACTGGTATATTATGACTTATTCAAATATGATTTGCAATTCCCTGGTATGGTATTTCAGCCATCCATTGCTACTAATTCTATTTAAACAAACACACCACATTAAACTTGTTTATAGAAGAGGACGGAGGTCTCAGCATACTATGGTCCAAACATAGAAGAGAGGTCTCTAAGATAAGTGCCAGACACTTATAGTAGAGATCGCAACACTTTTGTCTAAACCTTTTTCTTCATTTATTTTCAATTAACAGAATGTGTACTAACTTCAGTGTCATGACTAAGAATTTGAGATACTAAATTCCAGTAATAAGAGAACAGGAGCCAGGTTGTGTGGGATGCAGGTAAATATCGGTCTACAATAAGGGGAAAAACGGTTACTCACCTTTTGTAATTGTTCTTCGAGATTTGTTGCTTATATCTATTCATAGAATCATAGAATATCAGGGTTGGAAGGGACCTCAGGAGGTCATCTAGTCCAACCCCCTACTCAAAGCAGGACCAATCCCCAACTAAATCATCCCAGCCAGGGCTTTGTCAAGCCTGACCTTAAAAACGTCTAAGGAAGAATATTCTACCACCTCCCTAGGTAACCCATTTCAGTGCTTCACCACCCTCCTAGTGAAAACGTTTTTTCCTAATATCCAACCTAAACCTCCCACACTGCAACTTGAGACCATTACTCCTTTTTCTGTCATCTGGTACCACTGAGAACAGTCTAGATCCATCCTCTTTGGAACCCCCTTTCAGGTAGTTGAAAGCAGCTATCAAATCCCCCCTCATTCTTCTCTTCTGCAGACTAAATAATCCCAGTTCCCTCAGCCTCTCCTTATAAGTCATGTGCTCCAGCCCCCTAATCATTTTTGTTGCCCTCCGCTGGACTCTTTCCAATTTTTCCACATCCTTCTTGTAGTGTGGGGTCCAAAACTGGACACAGTACTCCAGATGAGGCCTCACCAATGTTGAATAGAGGGGAATGATCACGACCCTCAATCTGCTGGCAGTGCCCCTACTTATACAGCCCAAAATGCCTTTAGCCTTCTTGGCAACAAGGGCACACTGTTGACTCATATCCAGCTTCTCATCCACTGTAATCCCTAGGTCCTTTTCTGCAGAACTTCTGCCTAGCCATTTGGTCCCTAGTCTGTAGCAGTGCATGGGATTCTTCCATCCTAATTGCAGGACTCTGCACTTGTCCTTGTTGAACCACATCAGATTTCTTTTGGCCCAATTCCTCTAATTTGTCTAGGTCCCTCTGAATCCTATTCCTACCCTCCAGTGTATCTACCACTCCTCCCAGGTTAGTGTCATCTGCAAACTTGCTGAGGGTGCACAGTCCACGCCATCCTCCAGATCATTAATGAAGATATTGAACAAAACTAGCCCCAGGACCGACCCTTGGGGCACTCCGCTTGATTCCAGCTGCCAACTAGACATGGAGCCATTGATCACTACCGGTTGAGCCCGACGATCTAGCCAGCTTTCTATCCACCTTATAGTCCATTCATCCAGCCCATACTTCTTTAACTTGCCAGCAAGAATACTGTGGGAGACCGTATCAAAAGCTTTGCTAAAGTCAAGGAATAACACATCCACTGCTTTCCCCTCATCCACAGAGCCAGTTATCTCATCATCAAAGTCAGTTAGGTTAGTCAGGCATGACTTGCCCTTGGTGAATCCATGCTGACTGTTCCTGATCACTTTCCTCTCCTCTAAGTGCTTCAGAATTGATTCCTTGAGGACCTGCTCCATGATTTTTCCAGGGACTGAGGTGAGGCTGACTGGCCTGTAGTTCCCTGGATCCTCCTTCTTCCCTTTTTTAAAGATGGGCACTACATTAGCCTTTTTCCAGTCATCCGGGACCTCCCCCGATTGCCATGAGTTTTCAAAGATAATGGCCAATGGTTCTGCAATCACATCCGCCAACTCCTTTAGCACCCTTGGATGCAGCGCATCCGGCCCCAGGGACTTGTGCTCGTCCAGCTTTTCTAAATAGTCCTGAACCACTTCTTTCTCCACAGAGGGCTGGTCACCTCCTCCCCATGCTGTGCTGCCCAGTGCAGCAGTCTGGGAGTTGACCTTGTTCGTGAAGACAGGCAAAAAAAGCATTGAGTACATGAGCTTTTTCCACATCCTCTGTCACTAGGTTGCCTCCCTCATAAGGGGCCCAACACTTTCCTTGACTTTCTTCTTGTTGCTAACATACCTGAAGAAACCCTTCTTGTTACACTCGTAACATCTCTTGCTAGCTGCAACTCCAAGTGTGATTTGGCCTTCCTGATTTCACTCCTGCATGCCTGAGCAATATTTTTATACTTCTTCCTGGTCATTTGTCCAATTTTCCACTTCTTGTAAGCTTCTTTTTTGTGTTTAAGATCAGCAAAGATTTCGCTGTTAAGCCAAGCTGGTCGCCGCCTGCCATATTTACTATTCTTTCTACACAACCTCAATAAGGATTCTTTAAAATACAGCCAGCTCTCCTGGACTCATTTTCCCCTCATATTATTCTCCCAGGGGATCCGGCCCATCAGTTCCCTGAGGGAGTCAAAGTCTGCTTTTCTGAAGTCCAGGGTCCATATTCTGTTGCTCTGCTTTCTTCCTTGTGTCAGGATCCTGAACTCGACCATCTCATGGTCACTGCCTCCCAGGTTCCCATCGACTTTTGCTTCCCCTACCAATTCTTCCCAGTTTGTGAGCAGCAGGTCAAGAAGAGCTCTGCCCCTAATTGGTTCCTCCAGCACTTGCACCAGGAAATTGTCCCCTACACTTGCCAAAAACTTCCTGGATTGTCTGTGCACCGCTGTATTGCTCTCCCAGCAGATATCAGGGTGATTGAAGTCTCCCACGAGAACGAGGGCCTGCGATCTAGTAACTTCTGTTAGTTGCCTGAAGAAAGCCTCGTCCACCTCATCCCCCTGGTCTGGAGGTCTATAACAGACTCCCAACACGACATCACCCTTGTTGCTCACACTTCTAAACTTAATCCAGAGACTCTCATGTTTTTCTGCAGTTTCATACTGGAGCTCTGAGCAGTCATACTGCTCTCTTACATACAATGCAACTCCCCCACCTTTTCTGCCCCGCCTGTCCTTCCTGAACAGTTTATATCCATCCATGACAGTGCTCCAGTCATGTGAGTTATCCCACCAAGTCTCTGTTATTCCAATCACATCATAGTTCCTTGACTGTGCCAGGACTTCCAGTTTTCCCTGCTTGTTTCCCAGGCTTCTTGCATTTGTGTATAGGCACTGAAGATAACTTGCTGATCGTCCTGCTTTCTCAGTATGAGACAGGAGTCCTCCCCTCTTGCGCTCTCCTGCTCATGCTTCCTCTCGGTATCCCATTTCCCCACTTACCTCAGGGCTTTGGTCTCCTTCCCCCGGTGAACCTAGTTTAAAGCCCTCCTCATTAGGTTAGCCAGCCTGCTTGCGAAGATGCTCTTCCCTCTCTTCATTAGGTAGAGCCTATTCCAGTTAGGTGTGTGCGCACGCTGCATGTACAGCTGTCAGAAACTTTTCGCTAGCAGCTACCCGTCCGGCCGGCTGTGGAGCCCCCTGGAGTGGCACTCTATATCTGACCCTGCCGGCCCAACCACCCTTCAGTTCCTTCTTGCTGGCTACTCCGACAGAGGGGAAGGTAGGGAGTGGGGGGGAATGGAATAGATATGAGCAACACATCTCGAAGAACAACAGTAACAAAAGGTGAGTAACCGTTTTTTCTTCTTCAAGTGCTTGCTCATATCAATTCCAGTTAGGTGACTCCCCCAAGCCTTACCTAGGAGGTAGGATAGGAGTCAAGGCACTGCTGACCGAAGTACCGCTCTGCCAAAGGCCTCATCGTTCCTAGATTGGTGGACGATGGCATAGTGCGACGTGAAAGTATGCACAGAAGACCATGTCGCAGCCCTGCAGATATCCTTGCTGGACACAAGGCTCTTGCTCGTGTTGTACAGGAGGCTAAGCGACCCCCCTGTTATACACTGAGCAATGAGGGCTCCCTCTGTGTGGGGCAGAGGCGAGACCCTGTGCTCCAGGGACGAGGTAGCTGGTGGACAGACCCCGCTGGAGCGGGGAATGTCGGCAGGCGCCACTCTGCCTTGGACGGAGTCATCTCCACTTGAGCAAGCGAGACTCCCCGCAACCGCTAGGCACCTCTTCCGTCAGTGGACGGTGACCCTGACTCCGGGAGAGACCCCCGGGAGAGCAAGAGCGAGACGGGGTGTCGCTCGGCTGGGCCCCCTGGGGCGAGATTCAGCCCAGCCGCAGCGGGGTACACAAGGTACTAGGTGGAGAGGGGAAGGAGAGAGAGAGCCAGGCTGGAGGCCTCCGGGCTCTGCTCCCCTCTCTGCACTAGCCTGAGTCCCCCCACTCAGGGCTTTTCCCAGCATGTACCCAGCTCACCCAACCTTGTGTCATGGGTCCGGGCCAAGCCTTCGGAATGAGGGGAGAGAAAAGGGCAACGCTGCCTCTGCCCGGGCTGTGCAGGGAATCACCCCGCCCTTCTGGAACTACCTCTGGGGACCCAGCTGGGATTGTAGCTCATTGAGACTTCCAGAGCCTGGCCCCATTGCCGTCACTCCATGAGGTAGAACAGAAACACCTGCCTTTAAAATTCAACTGTATCTAGGGTGACCCCACCTGTATTTCAAGTTCCGTAATAGAGGACACTGCTGCGGGGGGAGGGGGTGAGCTCGAGGGGGTATTTTGGGGTGCTGGAGGGGTGTGTGTGTACTGGGAGATGGTATTTGGGAGGTGCTGGACAGAGTATTTGGGGTGTGTAAGAGCAGGGGTGCCTCTCGGGACCGGGGGACCTCCCGCAGGCATGCTGCCGAAGGCAGCCTGACTGCCGCCCTCAGGGCGACCGGCAGGCAGCACCCCAGGCAGGCGCTTGCTGCGCTGGTGCCTGGAGCCTAGGGTTACCATATGTCCGGATTTTCCCGGACATGTCTGGCTTTTGGGGGCTCAAATCCCCATCCGGGGGGAAATCCCCAAAAGCCGGGCATGTCCGGGAAAATCGGGAGGGAGGGCTCGGTGGTGCTCCGCCGGGGTCTCTTTGGCTGGGGTCGGGACCGGGGGCATGGTGCCGGGCCGGGAGCCGGGCCGGGCACGTGGTGCCGGGCCGGGAACTAGGGGCGCAGTGCCGGGCCGGGCCGGGTGCGGGGCCGGGTGGGGAGCCGGGGGCGCGGTGCTGGGCCGGGGTCCGGTCCGGGAGCCGGGGGGCCGGGCCCGCGGGGCCGGGAGCCGGTCCGGGAGCCGGGGTCGCGGGGCCGGGCCCGCAGGGCCGGGAGCCGGTCCGGGGTTGTGGGGCCAGGGAGCCAGGGGGCCGGTCCGGGAGCCGGTCCGGGGTCGCGGGGCCGGGGGGCCGGGCCTGCGGGGCCGGGAGCCGGTCCGGGGTCGTGGGGCTGGGGGGCCAGGCCCGCGGGGCCGGGAGCCGGGCCCGCGGGGCCGGGGTCGCCGGGCCGGGAGCCGGGGTTGCCGGGCCGGGCCGGGAGCCGGGGTCGCGGGGCCGGGAGCCGGGGGGTGCGCCGGGTCGGGCCGGGGACCGGCAGTGCTTGGCGGGCCGGGGGTGCTCGGCCGGGGGCCGGCACCCCAGGGCCCGAGCCAACCCAGGCTGGAGCCGCCGGGGGGGCCAGCCTGGGCCGCGCCTCCTCCCCCCACACTCCGCCTTACCTGCTTCAGGCTTCCCGCGAATCAAATGTTCGCGGGAAGCAGGGGAGGGGGCGGAGACTTTGGGGAGGGGGCGGAGTTGGGGCGGGGGCATGGGCGGGGCTGGGGGCGGGGCCGGGGCCCCGTGGAGTGTCCTCCATTTGGAGGCACAAAATATGGTAACCCTACTGGAGCCGCCCCTGGTTGTCACCCATAACGTCCATTCTTCTTCCCCCCCACACCCCACGGAGCACTCCCCTTTTCTCCCCCCCCCAAGGAGCACCCTTCTCTCTCTCTCTCCTCCCCTCCGGCAGGGCTGGGTTGGGTGAGGTGTTGGGGGGAGAGGGAAGGCTAGCTGGCTGCCTGCTGAGGAATGAAAGTGAAAGTAACTCACTTCCTCGGCAGCCAGCCAGGATTGGAATGGTCACGCGTGGCTGGGCTGGGGATAGCCAGATAGTATGTGTGAAAAATCAGGACGGGGGGTTGGGATAGGGTGAGCAGATGTCCCACTTTTATAGGGACAGTCCCAATTTTTGGGTCTTTTTCTTATATAAGCTCCTATTACCCACCCCACCCCCTGTCCTGATTTTTCACACTTGCTGTCTGGTCACCCTAGGTGTGGGTAATTGGTGCCTATATAAGACAAAGCCCCAAATATCGGGACTGGCCCTATAAAATCAGGACATCTGGATCTGGTCACCCTAGCTGGGGAGCGCGTCTCTCCCCCAGGCTGGCAGTGATCCATCTCTTCCGGGGGGAGCTGCGCAGGGCAGGATGAGCTGCTGTGGCTCCATGGGTGCCCCGTCCCTGAAATCAGATGCTGTGCTAACTTCACCATGGTCCGTTGGGCTGGCGGTGGTGCCCATTGGCGTGTGATCGGACCTGAGGGTTTGCTGCTGCTGTTGCCACTCTGCACCCCAAGAGGTGGATTTTGGGGTCCTGCAGTTTTCCACCTATCTCCTCCTCTACTGCAGCTGTTGGACCAGCAGGCTGGGGGTGAGCCAAGCATGAAAGCAGTACTGTATTGCCATTTAGATTGTCATTTAACAACTTCGTTTGCCAAAAATGCTTGCTAACAATCCCTGAATTCAATTTCAATATATTTTTTTTAAATCAATATCTTAGCCAAAAACAGAAAATTAAGTTGTTGACAATTATTTGTGACAAGTTTGGTTTGGGGCAGGGAGTGGGCCAGTTTTCATCAGAGAAACAAAAAATATTGACTGACTTTCCTATAGCCGGTTACTGCTAAATAGAGCCTCCGACAACTGTAATATCTCATCCCCTTACTAGTGTACAGAGCAGGGGTCGGCAACCTACGGCACACGTGCCAAAGGTGGCACACAAGCTGATTTTTGATGGCACACGGCGGCGGGCTGAGTGGCTCAGCCCACCGCCGCTCTGGGGTTCCGGCTGCTGCCCCATTGCCAGCCGGGGTCCCAGTCGCCGGCCCCACTCAGCGCCTGCTGCTGGCCTGGGGACCCCCAAGGAACCCCAGGCTGGCAACGGGCTTAGCAGGCCGGCGGCTGAGACCCCGTCTGAGCCACTCAACCCGCTGCCGGCCTGGGGTTCCATTCACTCAGCCGGCAGCGGACTGAGCGGGGCCGGTGGGAGGCTGAGTGGGGCCGGCGGCAGGCTGAGTGGGGCTGGCAGCTGGGACCCCGACTGGCAAGGGGCCGGCAGCCGGAACCCCAGAGCAGCAGCAGGCTGAGTGCTGCCGGCACCCCAGACTGGCAACGGACTGAGCCACTCAGCCCCCCCGCCGGTCCCACTCAGCCCGCCAGCGGCCCGCTCAGCCTGCTGCCGGCTGAGTGAATGGAATCCCAGACCGGCAGTGGGCTGAGTAGGGCCAGTAGCTGGACCCCAGACCAGCAGTGGGCTGACCGGGGCTGGTGGCTGGAACCCCAGACAAGGATCCCAGGCATGGATCACACTAAATTGATAAGATCTGCATTTTAATTTGATTTTAAATGAAGCTTCTTAAATATTTTAAAAACCTTATTTACTTTAAATACAACAATAGTTTATTTATATAATATAGACATAGAGAGAGACCTTCTACAAATGTTAAAATGTATTACTGGCATGGGAAACCTTAAATTACAGTGAACTTGGCACACCACTTCTGAAAGGTTGCCGACCCCTGGTATAGAGTGACCATACGTTGTACTAAGATTCTCTTGCTTTTTTCCCCAGTGAGTCAGTATAGCTTTTGCCAGCCCAGAGGTTGGGTAGCCAATGTCTTATGTTTTCACAATGTTTTGTCCAACTTTCATAAAGTAAATACATGGTTAATACGAGTTAAAAAGGCCAGGGACACTTCCTTGTGAAGAATCTGTGTAGCAGATCATGCTAGAGCTGTGAAAATGTCAGTTTTTGATGGAACTTTAGAGGCAGTGATTTTCCAAACAAAAATGAGGCACAATAGGACTTCTGTAACATTTCTGTGCTACCTTAATCTAGATGAGATGATTCTGTGCTGACTTCATTTTGGTCATTTTGTGCTTTACCTAGGAGTAAAACTAGGGGTTATATTTCCCCACTGCTTGGAAACCCAGCTTATTAAACTGGATAATGCCATTGATCTATTTACAGTAGAAGGTTGATATAGAATTGTAACTAACATTAAGACTGATGCCCACTATACATTTAAAACTAAAAAGTGGCTTTGTAAAAATGACATGGGTTTCCAACTCTATTGTGTCTCAGTCAGGGCGGAGCGCCTTGTGAGGTGTCTTCACACTAGCTCATGGTCACAGCGCAAGAACCTAGAGAGCCTCCTGAAGCACGGTGATAGTTTTGATTTAAATGGACTTGAACTGTACGAAGAATTGAGGACACTGCCAGCAAGGCACGTGTTGGAGGGGGAGCCCCCTCAACCCACTAAGTAATGAGACTACAATTAACAATTAACAATTAACTAAGAACTGTGAACTATTAACTAACAAAAGGAACTATTTACAGAGAGTAACAGAAGAGCTAGGGATTAATGGGACACTTGAGTGCAAGAGGCCACTGTTCCAACAACCGTCATGGGCGGTAAGAAGGAACTGAAGGGGGGTTGGGCCGACAGAGTCGTATATAGAGCGCCATACCGGTGCCACTCCACAGTCGGCCTGACAGGTAGCTGCTAGGGAAAAGTTTCCGACAGCCGTGCACATCGGCGCACGCATAGACCTACCTGGAATTGATATGAGCAAGCACTCAAAGAACTTTTCTTGTGGTAAATTGGATTGGAATCTGTTGCATACAAATGTCCAGTTATCAATTATTTTGCAGTCTCCATATCAAATGAAAGTCTGGCTCACACATTTTCCAAGTTAAGTTTCTTGCACCCCCACTTTTGGGGTTTCCACCTTTTCTATTGCTGTGCGAACATACAATTGTGAGAGTCTTTGTCCAGAATCAACAGACATGAATCCGACCCCAGCAGAAAGAGATCAGGGCTCTGAGCGGTACTTAACATTTGAGGTTAATAAGGCATCTTTGACCTTTGCATTTAAGTATAAAGAAAACATCAAGGATGATGTCTTGCTTCTCTAGCCTGGAGAGTGTGCATTCTAACATGGGGATAATATTATTTACTGACCTCACAAGGCAGTTGTGATGATTGATTATTTAGGGCTAGATTTTGCAATTTCTGCACAGCCCTGGGTTAGGAAAGGTACAGAGGCCCCTCCCAGGACATAGGGGTGTGTGCTGGCTATACCATGCCATGGCTGTGCACAGAGGAAACAGGCTTGCTCTCTCATGGGCACAAGGACTGACCATGGCAGAAGCTTGCTCAGAGACAGTGCACAGGCTGAGAGGTTTATTTTGCATCCCAGTCTAGCCCTGGATATTTTCAGAGCATTATACTGACATGCAGATCCCTCCAGGGGCTGAAGGTGTAGTGTCCCTCAGACCCCTGATTAATTTGGACATTTGTCCCTAAATTCAGCTTCAGGAGCTCTGTTCCTTCTGCTGCAAGAGTCTGGTACACACCTGACAATTAATGTAAAGAGTCTCAAATTGTCCGACTGTTCTCGTGCAGAGCGCGTGATTGCTGTTGCGAGGAGTAATCTAAATTGGGAGGGGAAAAACTATTATGAAGGCTCACCTCAAAATGCTAACCTGACTCTGTCTGTAAGTGAAAGAAATCCACAAATGTATCATATTTGTTGTTTGTTTAAAAAAAAAAAAAGATTTTTCAGTCCACACCTATCGGGTTTCTCCTGCTTATTTCCTAATAGTCATTTAAGATAAAAATCAAATGGTAAGAACTAGGGAACTTCCCTATAAATCGTGTAACTGGCCATTGTCTTTCAAAAGTAGCTAAATAACAGTCTTTGGCCACGCTTATATTTTTAAAAAGAAAATGTTCTCCTTCCACCAGAGCTGAAGTAACATGCATCTTTTCATAGATGCTTTAATTGTCACAAGGGTCACAGGGTCTTACCACGCTAATGACCCTTACTATTATGCTTAAGTCCTTCAGAAATGGATGGGACCACCAATGAAGTGCTGGAGCATCATTCCATCCCATTACAGCTCACATCAAGCACTGCATGCTTAAACCTGGCGGCTGCAGCTCTGTCATTATTATACCCTCTGTGTGCCTAGAGCAGCTGTCTCCATGCTAGCATGGGAATATGCAGGAACCCATGGATGAGTGGCTTACTTTGTTGTATTCCTTGTTTACTTTGGGTGTCTCTGCTTGTCAGGTTTCAGAGTGGTAGCCGTGTTAGTCTGTATCAGCAAAAACAACGAGGAGTCCTTGTGGCACCATAGAGACTAACACATTTATTTGGGCATAAGCTTTAGTTGCAGCTGATGAAGTGGGTTTTAGCCCACGAAAGCTTACACCCAAATAAATGTGTTAGTTTCTAAGGTGCCAAAAGGACTCCTTGTTGTTTCTGCTTGTCAGGTAGCCTCTTGGGGGATAGTGGGGAGTCCTGGTAGAGAAGTCTGATCATCTTCCTCAGGTGAGAGGAAACTTTTGGAAAACAGACTGAGAGCTATGATTGGTAGAGGAGGACTGGGGAGGCTGAGAGGACCTTTAAAGCTGGCACTTTTCCCAGTGCAGTCTGCTGACAAAACTCAGAATATGGAAGGCTGATGCAGGAGAGAGGCCTAGAGACTCTGTATATTCCCCTCTGGGTTTTAGAGTTTGAGGTTTCGTGGCATTTTAAAGGTTATGTCCTGCACTGTAGCTCCCTTGGGAGCTGGCTGCCTAGAGGATTGTTTTCCTTCTCACAAGAGGTTGAAGACTGTGTGAATAGTTGAGAATTTTGTAAATGGTCTGGAAGTAAATGGATGCTCCCATTTTCATGTAAACCTTGAGCTTTTTAACTGCTGTCACTCAGTTGTTTAGCCACTAAGATTCCTGAACCAGTCTGCCACAGGGACAACCTGATTGGTTCATATTCATAAAAGTTGGGCTACGTGCTAAAATCCGTGCAATGGCAGTTTACCGAACGCTACAAATATTCTGTTTTTATTCTTCATTTTAAAGAAAATTTGACAGTTGAGAGGCATGTAAGTGGGGTGAAATATTTAAAGAAAGGTACTGGAGATGACCCTTGAATTAGCAAGAATGTGACCCTAATTCCTTTGGGATGTAGAAATAATTACTTTTTGCCTTGATGCTCAATATAAACTGGCTTGAGTACTAATATTGTTTATTTTCAATACATGAAAAGCTGGTTGGAAAATTTTTCTTGACCGGAAATGGCTTTTTCATTTGAGTTATTTTGATGAAATTTCATTTGAAAAGAATCAAAATGAAGTGTTTTAATAATGTTGAAATGGTACATTAGACAGTGACAGGACATTTTAATTTTTAACGTTAAAGTGAATTTTCTAAATGTATGTCCTTTTATAATATAACAATATTTTAAAAGTAAATTAAGGTTAAAATCAGAACAAAATGTTTCCATCAACCCAAAACAACATTTTTTTAAAAAAATTTCATTTGTGGGAAATCTTAAAATTTCTTGTTTCCATGCCAGTTCAGAATGAAAAAAATTCAAAATTGCAGAATTTCTCACAAAACAGAAAATCCAGTTCCTGTTATCTCTAAATAAAATATGTACTCCAATAATAGTCCCTGATAACACAAATACATTTGTGAAGTCCTCATCCGCTAATAAGGGCCTTAATAAACCAAAAACTGGCTAAAAGTCAGCTCTTCTGACATTGTTTGAAGCACCTTGCATGCATTTTATCTAAATGAGAAGGGAATTAGCACTGTCCTTAACTTAGTAGTATATGAAAGAAAAGATACGTAGCGGTTCTTCTCCATCCAACGCTTCCTGTTTTTCCATCTGAAGAGGTAGTTCCTGCACCACTATCACATCTAGCCATCCTTTTTCTTACATATTTGATGTTACCACAGTTTTTCCTTTTTAAATAATGATTAGGCAGTGTTTCTCAAGGGCTGAGTTTCAAGGGGGAGGGATAGCTCAGTGGTTTGAGCATTGGTTTGCTAAACCCAGTGTTGTAAGTTCAATCCTTGACTGGGCCACTCGGGGATCTAGGGCAAAATAAGTATTTGGTCTTGCTAGTGAAGGCAGGGGGCTGGATTCAATGACCTTTCAAGGTCCCTTCCAGTTCTAGGAGATAGGTTATCTCTGTTTAAAAAAAAAAAACTCTCAGGGAAGTCAAGAAAGGCAATCTGTGGGTTGAGAGGTGGTGAACAGTTTATTACAATGTAAAGCAAAGAAAATCTCATTCCTCGGCTCCCTTTACTTTCTTTCCCCAGTGCAGAGCCTTGTGCATATGAACTAAATTATTTCTGATTGTTTCATGTGTGAAAACTGTTTCTCTTTGTTGATCTTCAACAAATGTTTGTGAAAATAATAAATATAAAAATAAACTGGAGAAAGTGCTAAGAAAGAGTATGTGAACATTATCTGCACAGGTTTCAGAGTGGTAGCCATGTTAGTCTGTATCAGCAAAAAGAATGAGGAGTACTTGTGGCACCTTAGAGACTAACACATTTATTTATTTATTCATTAATTGTCTGCATAAAATATTAATGGGATTCTGTTAGCCTTCATCATCTCTAGGAATCTTCTCAATTAATTCAGAAATAACAGTAGAGGAATATATTTCTGATTAACTGCCATTTCACTTATGGAGGAACATTGTGACTGTTTGAAAGTTTCAGGACCTCTTGGCAGAATCTACCTGCAGTGATCCTGAACATGCTAGGGATAGCCTAGTATGCCAGTGGTTTCAATGGAACATTAAGGGATGGTGGAAACTCAGATGAAACAAACTGTGGAAGATCAGCAATGACATGGTTAATCCTGCCCAACACAAAATGCAGAGAAAGATACTCCTGAATCAATTTTTGCCTTTTCTTCCTTAAGGTGTCCACATAATTCTCTGTTAATGTACCACATAATAATTACTCCTCTGAAAATTGACCTGTCTCTGGCAACCGACCAAGACCTTAACTAATTAGTGGTGCCCCATCCTGCATGCTGCAGGTTGAGGGGTACCTTGGTCACATCCTATAATTAACTGGAGACCAAATATTTAATAAAATATTTAATAATGAGCTCTTCAAAATAACAGTCAAGGCTATAAAAAGATCAGATGCCTGGAAGTTGAAGCTAGACAAATTCAGACTGGAAAGAAGGCATAGATTGTTGACAGTGAGAGTAATTAACCATTAGAATAATTTATTGAGTGTCATGGTGGATTCACCATCACTGACAATTTTTAAATCAAGATTGGATGTTTTTTAAAAGATATGCCCTACTTCAAAAGGAATTATTTTAGGAAAGTTCTGTGGCCTGTGATCTACAGGAGGTCAGATTAGATAACCAGAATGGTTCCTTCTCGCCTTGGAATTTATGAACTGCAACTGAGATTCAAACCCAGAAACTTTGGGGCCCCCATAGTGAATGGTTGTAAAGGGGCCTCCCTCTGTCATGTGAATGGGGAGCCATGTATTAGCTGTAAGTTTCTCTTTGCATAGCTTAAATGGGAAGAATAGGACATGAAGGGAATAGACCACAATAAAAGTGAATAAATATGTAATTTATTAGAAATAAATATTTCTTTCTTGTGTCATTAAGAGTTTTACATACAAAGGAGAAAAAGGTTGCTCATGCCTTTTTCAGCAATTGAGGCAAACAGCAATATTATTTAAATGGGGGTCCAAAAGTACACAGCTCCTGGGCAGCTTTAATTAACTAGCTGGTCTATTAATTTATGTTACTGATAAATTATGAAAAAGATCAAACAAAAATTAGATAAACTTGTGAAGTGGTTTCAATTAAGAACTCTTAGAACTCAGTTCCTCACAGTCAAAAGGGAGGAGACCTTGCTCTCTGATTGGTGTTAAAACAGTCATGTGGCATACTAAAATGTTTGTGCCAGTGGAAAGGGTGGTGTATTCTGGGTGAATTACAGGATAGTCAGAACAAAATTTCAGCTTAATGTTTTCATGAACACTTTCTGTACTCCGTTCAGATCTGGAAAGTTACAGGCTGACATAGTTCTGGATTTTTTATGTTGTGATTCTTTCCTCTTAGGATCTATGCCCTAATTGTTCTGGGAAACTTGTGACCTCTGTATTTTTAATTACAAGATATAATTTTTTCCATGGCAACCTATTGTGATGTCACAAATACAGTATCTGTCAAATCACACACATTCCCAATGAAAAGTTGAGGACTTCTACAGGGATGCTGTCCAAATAAATAGAAACACCCGGCAGTTCCAAAAATTATAGTATAATGACACACAGCAAAGAAGTATTAAAATACAAGTGTTATCCCCACAGTTTAGGGCTCCCATCCCCTACTCTCCCTGGTCCTGGGGTTCAATGTCCCTCTACAGATTGGCGGGATCTTTTCTCAGTGAAAGAGCCTTTACACAGTAATATCCTTTACTTGTATTTATTAACAATCAACAGAATATATTCACTAATCATACAATGCTCACCTCTCCCAATAGGGCAGACGAGCTTCTCCCAATGGTCAGTCAGAAATGGATTGTTCCAGGCTTTGGCTTCTGCATGGAATGGTCATGCAGGGTATCGAGTTCTGGCAGCTTTGAACTTGGGCTGGGTCCGAGAGTTAAGTTCCAAAGAACTTCCTTTAGACCCCCATTTATGTAGTTAAACTTAGGTCCTGCTTATCTGTACCTTAACCAATCATTTTTACTGAAGTATTACTGAACAATTCTTTAACCAATCCTTGCATGTGCACCCCTACATACAGGAATCAATTCAAATGTGAAATCAGTTATGCAACAGACAGAAACAATTGAAGGTAAAACAAAAAGGAATTTCTCAACTGAAACTGTTGATAAGCGGTTCTGCCGGACAAAGTGTTATCTTGCAAAGCTTTTCTATAACATCTTAATGTCTGTCTCTCTGTTGATCTGGTCACTGTTGGTGCTATACTTCTTTAGGGCTGGAATGCTTTCTTAACAACCAGATATTCTGTTGTTTTGTACAGTTTAGATGGGATGTGACTCCGCATTTTTAGCTAATTGCTACTGCTGCTCCTTATTGCAAAAAGGCCTCAGGCAGATGGAACATTGGTCTGACCTAGTATGGCCATTTTTATGTTATGTTCTTGTGGCTCACAGATGGCAGCTCTCCCAAATGAAACAAAAAGGAGCCTCCCCAGGAGGTGACCTAGTTGGAGCTATGCTGACCAAGAAGATGCTTCTTGCAAGAAGCCTGGGAAACAAGCAGAAAGAATTCGAAGTCCTGGCACAGTCAAGGAACTATGATGTGATTGGGATAACTCACATGACTGGAGCACTATCATCAATGGGTATAAACTGTTCAGAAAGGACAGGCGGGGGAGAAAAGGTGGAGGAATTGCATTGTATGTAAGGGAGAAGTATGATTGCTCAGAGCTCCAGTATGAAACAGGAGAACAGCCTGTTGAGAGTCTTTGGGTTAAGTTTAGTAGAGGCAAGAGTAACAAGGGTGATGTCATGGTGGGCATCTGCTATAGACCACCAGAGCAGGACAACTAACAAAAGTTTCCAGATCACAGGCCCAGGTTCTCATGGGGGACTTCAATCACCCTGACATCTGCTGGAAGAACAATACAGCTGTGCACAGACAATCCAGAAAGTTTTTGGAAAGTGTTGGGGACAATTTCCTGGTGCAAGGAGGAACCAACTAGGGGCTATGCTCCTCTTGATCTGCTGCTCACAAACAGGGAAGAATTGGTAGGAGAAGTAGAAGTGGGTGGCAGTGTTCCAAAGAGGATGGAGCTAAACTGTGGTGGCAGATGACAAAACAAGGAGCAATGGTCTCAAGTTGCAGTGGGGAAGGTCTAGGTTGGATATTAAGAAAAACTATTTCATTAAGAGGGTGGTGAAGCACTGGAATGGGTTGCCTAGGGAGGTGGTAGAATCTCCATCCTTAGAGGTTTTTAATACCTATTTTGAGAAAGCCCTGGCTGGGTGATTTAGTTGGGGTTGGTCCTGCTTTGAGCAGGGGGATGGACTAGATGACCTCCTGAGGTCTCTTCCAACCCTAATCTTCTATGATTCTAGGCTCTTTGCATATTTCACAAACATTCTGCAGATATTTGCATTTTATCTGTGTAGCGTTACATACATAATGAGACTTGTGTAACTAGGAAAATATTAGGGTGAACAGGCCCATAAGATTTTAAGCTTGCTATTAAGTAGATGCCAGAAACAATATTACACTTCGGACTATAAACCCCATAATATTTGCATAATTTTATGTGGATGGATTGCTGCTTTAGTTTGGAATAGTCTCAAAAGAATTTACTCTCCAAGATATCTGCTTCATTGAAGAGTGTAGAGAACCTCATTGAACCTAATTCTTGCTTTCGTCTGGAGCAAAGGAACATCATTCAATGTTGTGCTTTGTCATTGAACAGCCTCTTCCTAGAAAGTACCATTGCCTTCACCGTTCCAGTCTCAGATTCTCCCCTCTGCAAAGTTAAAATAATGATATTCAAAGTTAAAAAGAAAACAGATACCAGGCATGGAAATACTCTGTCATATGGACTTTTTCACTTTGTCCAAAACTCTTATCGTCTGTCCAACATGGAATCCAGTTGCTCTTAGTTACCAAAGGTAATTGATATCCCAATTCAATGGGATAAAGTTGCATTATTCCTCTGACAATTGGTGATACCCCCCCTCCTTCTAAAACTATATTTATTAGCAAGAACACTTAATAGTGGGATGCTCTCGTTAGTTTAGATACGCCTCAAAGGCCACCTGTAAAAAGTGATCTTCCCTGAGTGCCTTGTCTCTGGATTGACTGGTTGGCTTTTTTTGCACTTAGCTAATGTACAAAAAGATGGGTCATCTATCACTTCTGAAATAGCACAGGAAGCTAAACTGGTGAGCCTTTTTATAGGACTCCAGACATCTGTTTGTGGAAAACAGACTTTCAGTGAAAGTCTATGTTACATGAGATGTTTGACTATTCAAGCCTAATGAAGAAAAAAAGTGTAGCAAAAAATTATGAAAAGAAGCTAAAAGATACTGACTCAGAATGAAGATATCTCACTAACAATGACCACTGAGATTTTATGCTTTTGAAAGGAGAAATAAAATAGTAGATTCATACGTTGAACTTTGAGATCTCCACGCAGATAACATATTCTTGCTAAAATATTATAAAACATTTGTTTACCTTGGTCACATAGACCTTCCTAAAGGAGGGTTTATTTGTTTATGAATAATCTTTGGTTTGAAGTTAGGTCCTGTTAGAGCTCTAAGACTGGTTTATTGCCAGTATTGCATATGGCTCATTCTTATGACCAAGACCTCAGGCTTTTACTCCTTAAAACAAGGAGGGGAAAAGTCAAGTGGAATACATACAGAAAACGAAATTAACCAAGTTGCTAGTATAGACCTTTTTTGTTAAACGATAGAAACATAAATTGAGTTTATGCATTTCAATCTTGTACAGCTGTAATAAAGTCTAAAGAAAGGGCTGTAATATAAAAATTCACAATGGAGTCTTTTTTTCCTTATTGGTTTTAAAGTACCATGGCTAATTCAGAGGAGGGCTACATGTATGCAAGAGCTTTCAGAATGCTGATCTGTACTTTTATGAATGTAGAAAATGCTATTCATCTGTATTTAATGAGAAGTGTTCGCTTTTTGAAGTCTACGAGCCCAACTTGCTGTCATGAAAAATTCTAGCCAGGAGCTATGAAACTGCTGCACTGGTTATTTCCTTTCACTGCTTTCTATTTTGTATAGTAAAATAGTTTCTCAGAATAATTAGAAATGGTCTGAAGCTAAAATCATGGGTTCAAGCTCTGGATCAGGATCCAAACTTAACACTCTGTACTAGGCTGACGCAAAATATCAGATCAGAATCCTCCCAGTTTGAACCAGGACCTTACCAACCGTCAAGGTATTTGGATTGAGATTGGTGTTCACAGCTCAAACCACCCTCTGAAAAGGCCTGACTTCAGAATTCAGATCTAGGATTGGTGGCTGGGCCCATCTCTAACCTTTCAGTTACTTTACTGAGTTATTTTATTCTATACAAACACCTACAATGTTGACTAGACAAAAAAAAGTTGATAATTTTAAATTACTTTTTCCTCGTGGCTTAAAATAAGCTGTCAGAAATGGGAAACGATCATTTTCTGGTTCTTTCTTTTTTATTGGGTAAGGCAGATTGGTTTGCTGCTGCAAGGCTGGTCACGAACATCAGGTTACTGCCATTTTACAAACCAAAAAAGGAGCATTGAAGTATTTGATTTATTAAAACATCTTAAATGTTTGCATGGATTTTGCAAACAGATATTGCATTTAAAAAAGTAAAAAAAAAAATCAAATTCTGATCATACCAGCAAAGATAGTGTCTCTAAACCTATAAACCAGAGTATACTATTGGTGGTTATAGATTTGTAAAACTGCTGTGTGAAGAACTCCTGAAAAAAAGATGCATACTGACTCAGCCTCAAGGTAAAATACCACTCTTGTCCTGTCGCAGAGGGGTCCTCTGTGCCTTGACACTGCTACCACTCATCTGGTCCTAAAGGTGGGCAATGCCACATTTTGTCTGTCACTGAGCTGAGCTCAAGACCTCTGTTTTCCCATGTTACTGGTAGTTCTTTTGATTGTCACAGTGGGGTGTCCCCTCTCTAAAGATTTTCACACCATTTTGGTTTTCCTCTTTGAAGATTATTATGCCACTATCTGAGACATTGGTAAAAAAAACCATCTCTTAAAAAAAGAATTATATCATGTCATTAAGGGAGACTCAATAAAGCATTTCTTGTTACAGACTGGAGTCTCCTGAAAAACATTCCATCCTTGACATTTTATAAAACTAAAGGGCTAGAGGAAGAAATACTGCAAATCATCAGGAGTAATGGCATCATCTCTGGAAAACCTCTTCTGTACAAAAGGATCCGATTCAGAGCATTGCTAGGTGCCATGCAAATACAGATCTTTTCCTGTCACTGATTGCCAAATCATCAAAAGAATTTTTACTTGTTTTCTTCCCCTTGGAACCTTAAATGGGGGAAATGGAAAAACTCTTTAGAGTTTCAGGGCCTGATTCTTCCCTTCCTGGCACCTTGTGTCACCATTTACACCTATCCAAAGTGGGTATAAAATGCTGCCAAACTGGAATGGTTACGTTTTACATCCACTTTGCACAGGTATAGATGATAACACAAGGTGCCAGGCAGGAAAGTTGAGCCTGAGGTATGATCTGAAAGTTCAGATCAAATGAAAGATCCTTTAGGAGCAGTTCCATGTGAGCCAAAGATCTTTCCCATGTACAACCCAATTTCCCTTAATTAAGGTGATTATATGAAATGCAGTGATGGATTACATCATCACAGGGTCTAAGAGTCTACAAAGCTGACTATAAAGAACATCCAGAACACACTGTACAAGATATATAGAATCTCTTTGCAATAAAAAATGGCTTATAACATATTCAGGAGCCGCATTTAAACAAAAAGTTTTACTTAAAATGATAACATCTAGAGATTAAAAAGACCTATTGGGACACACAATCCATCTTCCTGCCTCTTGTGTTTTCTGTTGCCTAATATTCAACATCCGAAAAGACAAATTCTACCGTCAATTCTACTCTATGTAGGATCTCATACGATGGCTATTGCTGTGGTATCTGATCACCAATCTAACAGAGTTTGCTGTCAGAAAGGCTGTCCTGACATTCAATTTCAATTTTCCATTTCTTAGTTTAATCCAGTTCCTCCTCCGACAGTCACAATCCCTTTACTTATGCTAAATAATTCCTCTTTTACATGAATATTTAAATTGTTTAGCTATTTGTATGTCATATGTTACCATATCCCTCAGTAGTCGTCACTTAACTGAGCTATAAATATGTAACACTCAATCTTTCTTTGTAAATTGGTGCTCAAGTCCCTGGTCATTTTTGTTGCTCTCTGCTGTCTCCCCAGTTTGTCTGTCTTTCTGATAATCAGGTGCTCATCATCTCTGAATGCAATATTCCAGGGGCAGTTGCCACAGAATTGTTTGGAGAGGAATGATTGCCTCTCTGCCACTGCATTTGCAGCCCAAATTTACACTGATTTTCTTTGCTGATAAAGGTCAGGCAACAAGTTAACTGCAGAGTCTGGACTGAAACTGGAAATTGACTCTACAGGGAAGCAATATTTCCAATGGTTGGTTCAGGAAACACAGTATCGTTAGAGATGTAGGACTGGAAGGGCCTTCTGGGTCATTGAATCCAGTCCCCTGCTATCTCAGGCAACTGCATCATATCACCCTATTCATAAATTTATTAAGCTCCATTTTATCACTCCTTTGATGGTTAGAAACATTTTTCTAATTTCCAGCCCAAATTTATTCATGGCCAGTTTATCTTCATTTGTTCTTGCGCCCACATTGTCCTTCACTTAAATAGCACTTCTCCCTCCCTAGTGTTTACGGCCTTTTGCAGTCGGCGTGATATAAATGTGGATTTTAAGAGATGAGTCTAGCCATTTCCCTGGTTATTTAAAATTGTTAACCTGCTCGTTTTAAAGCTAACAATCTCATTGCCAGTGTACTAAATGACTCAAGAGTTAGACAGGATTTCGCCATATTTAATATGGTACAGGAGCCAATAAACATATTTTTGTTTTAGGAGCTAAGTAGTCATAGAAAACTGGGATTCAATGTATTAATGTCAGACTATATATTAGATATAATTTGGCAAAAAGATGATTCTCTATAAAACAATTTAAGAGCATTTCATCTGTGTATGCGTGTGTGCAGGACAAGCTGTCCAGAGCCTGAATAAATGGTATAGACACCAATAAAGCAAGTACAGAGTCCTGTGGTTCTTCTGCTATACATATGGTAATTAAGCCACATCTTGAGTTTCGATGGCAAATTGTTCCTTTCTATATATGCCCAGACAGATACCATGGCTCATAAATCAATTAACTGCATGCTCCTTCTAGTAAATTAAAATGTTGTGTAACAAACTGAGGAGTCACTAAACCAAAGGCCTTCACCAAAACTGCTTTTAAATAGCTTACCTAATATTTTGGTATTCACTGTATGTAAATATTTTAAAACTGGTTTAAAAAAGTAATGATCTAAAATAATAATGTCTGGGCATTTTTCAGAGAGCCAGCCCACTGGGGTTTTGTTTTTAATTAAGAGTTTGGGATGAACCAACATACGGTACTTTATTTTTTATTTTTTAATCTCCCTGTGTACCTAAGAGTTAAATATTTATCTTTGACAGAGGCTTTCTTTCTGCTAAACTGCTCAGGAAGAGCTGTCTGCTCTAGAGCATTAGGGCTTCTCTCTGCTCTGTGATAGAGCATATGCATGTATTGTCACATACCATGAGAAATCCAGTTTGGAGCACATTCCTATAGTGATAGTTATTGATCTTCAAAGATATGAAGAAAATCATTGTTTATCACTGAACCATCACTTCCAATGCCTATGGCTGTTTGGTCATGTCTTTCCCTTCCAACGATGAGCATTTTTTCATATGTTAGTATAAAAGTGCTGTGGAAGTACTTGGTGAAGTTCAGAGTTTGGACTGTATATACCTAGACTTTTGATTGACTAGACTAACAGCCACATAAATCTGTCTTTAGATCCATGATCCATCAGTGTAACCAGGTCAAAGTGTCTGGTCAAGCTGAAAGGGGAAAATGGTTTAATGGTTTTATTAAGAAGTGCTCTTAAAAGTTTTGCTGCATCCTAATCCAGCTGTTTGAAGCACTTTCACTAGGAGATTGATGAAAAGTTTCCATGTGATTGAAATACTTCCTAAAATAATATCAAATTCCACTCGGTTGTGCCAAATGTGTTTTTCCTCAATGCCAGCCTTGTCTCGTTGCATAGCATGAGGTGACAGAGTAAAACCAATTAGCTTCTCCAACGTATAATGTAGAGTTACACCTACGTGCAAACTTTATAAGAATTGCTGCTACATTCCATAGTGAATGACT
Source organism: Malaclemys terrapin pileata (assembly GCF_027887155.1). Taxonomy (NCBI): domain Eukaryota; kingdom Metazoa; phylum Chordata; order Testudines; family Emydidae; genus Malaclemys; species Malaclemys terrapin. The sequence goes on along the minus strand of NC_071508.1, from coordinate 8,041,992 downwards.
CTTCAAGTTCTTTTCTTTGACTTCATATAATTTCGATGTATTATTTAAACAGTGGTTTAGAGTTAGTTTTTAAAATTCTTTGCATAAATCACATCACTACATTAAAGTGCCTCGCCAAAAATACAGATGGACTCAGGAATAGAATCCAGGAACTGTTGACACTGTCTACACATTTTGACAACTTTAGGATTAGTTCGTTAATATCAGAGCACAAGCTGATATGTGAGAAGTCTATGTTGTATTCTTTCTTATACTTTTTGTACCAAACGCCCTCAAAACCACCACCCCCGAAAACCTGCCATGAACCAAACAGGATTATCTTTGGAAAACTGGTGCAAAAGAGCAAGATTAATTATTTTTCAAGACATATTTCAAAGCAACAAATTATAGTGCCTCTTCCCTGACTTCTGTGCCTGAGCAGGTGTGTCTCATTAGTTGGATGCAGTGGAGGAGAGAGGCCTGGGTGTGTGTGGGTCAATCACAGGATAACTATGAGCTACCAGTGTGATGTGGCTATGAAAAAGCCTAATGTGATCCCAAGATGTAGCCAGTGAGGCATTTCCAATAGACACAGAGACGTACTAGTGCCACTGCTTATACTGCTTCCAATTCTGGTTACCCATGTTGGAGAAGGATGAATTTAAATGGGAACAGGTGCAGAGAAATGCTTCTAGGATGATCCAGGGGAGCTGAGTCCTATCTAATGAGAGGAAGAGCTTAGCTTATTTATCCTACCAAAAAGAAAGCTGAGGGGGGTTTTGATTATCTATAAATACATTAGGGGCATAAATACCAGAGAGGGTGAAGAGCTATGTAAGCTAACAGACAATGTTGACACAAGAACAAATGGCTATAAACTGGCCATGAACAAATTTAGGGTGGAAATTAGAAGAGGGTTTCTAACCATCAGAGGGGTGAGGTTCTGGAACAACCTCCCAATAGGAGTTGTGGGAGCAAACAAGTCAGTTGGTTTTAATAGCGAGATGGACAAATTCATAAATATGATTTTTATGATGGGGTTGCTTGTGATGGTAGGTGGCTGGGCTCAGGAACCCTGGGGCTCACTCACAGTTTATATCTTATGTTCCTAAAAGCTCATGCTTCAGGGTATCAGCTGGCCACCGTCAGCAGTCAGGAATTGATCTCCCTCCCTCACAATGTATTCTGGGGTGATTTTTTTTTTAATCTCCTTTTTCTGAAGCCTCGGAGATGGCCACTCCTGGAGATGGCACATTGGAAAGGGAGGGTCAGGTGTGCTTGACTGGCTAGTTCTTATTCACATGCTCAGGATCAACTGATTGTCATATGTAGGGTTGGGAAGGAATTTCCCCCCCGTGAGATTGGCAGTGACTTATGAGGTTTTTTGCCTTCCTCTACAGCATGTGGGTGGTGGTCACTTGCCAGGGTTATCTGGGGGTATCTCACATAATCATTTCACTGCCATTGCGGGGGTCTCAAGCCAAGGGTGCTGGAAGCTCCCTAGAGGAGGGCCATCAGCACCTGAATCATGGCTCCACCCCTGCTCTCTGTTGGATAGGTGGGAATCCTCTATCCACCACTCTGCTGCAGTCCCTTTACTCCGAAAGGAATTTACAATTGATGGTGCCTCCACCTGGCTGGCCCCTGTACACACTCAATGGCGTGCCTTGGGAACCTCCAGAATAAACCTATTCTAATAATAATGGGTGGCATGGGTCTAACTCAGAAATATCAATTATAAATAATATACATCCAACACTCTTAAATTAGACTTAACAAACCTTTACTTAACAATTTAAAGAAACTGGGTATAACAGATTAAGATTAAATGTCACTAGTAATTTAAATCCACAGGGGGAAGATGAATAAAATCAATTAACAAATATAGGATACAGTAATAAATTAAACTTATCTAACTGGCATTTACACTGCTGCCATTTACCCCACCCCAGAATGTACACTCTTCTGGGTTTCAGAGTCCTAGACACTTGCTTACATGTGCACGCTTGAAGATCTGAAGCTGGAAACAGCACTCTGTTGGTTCTGTGTATCTGTCCAGCTAAGGCGGGGTGCGCAAACTTTTTGGCCCAAGGCCACATCTGGGAATAGAAATAGTATGGTGGGCCATGAATACTCACAACATTGGGGTTGGGATGCGGGAGGGGGTGAGGGCTCCAGGGTGGGGTCAGAAATCAGGAGTTCATGGTGCGGGAGGGAGCTCCAGGCTGGAGTGGTAGGGATGTGGGGGTGGGTGAGGTCTCTGGCTGGGGGTGCAGGCTCTGGAGTGGGGCTGAGGAGTTTGGGGTGTAGGAGGGTGCTTTGGGCTGGGACCGAGGAGTTTGGAGTGCAGGAAGGGGATCAGGACTGGGGCACTGGGGGAGGCTCGGGGTGCAGGCTCTGGGCGGCACTTACCTCAAGCGGCTCGTGGAAGCAGCGGCGTGTTCCTTCTCCGGCTCCTACGTGGAGGCATGGCTAGGCGGCTCTGCATTCTGCCCTGTCCACAGGCACCACCCCTGCAGCTCCCATTTGCCACGGTTCCTGGCCAATGGGAGCTGCGGGGGCGGTGCTTGGGGCGGGGGCAGCATGCAAGGGGAGCCCCCTAGCTGCCCCTACACATAGGAGCCAGAGGTGGGCCATGCTGCTGCTTCCGGGAGCTGCGTGGAGCGGCCCCCGACTCTGCTCCCCAGTTGGAGCGCCGGAGCGGGGCAAGCCCCAGACCCTGCTCTCCAGCGGGAGCTCAAGGGCCAGATTAAAATGGCTGGTGGGCTGGATCCGGCCCATAGTTTGCCCACCCCTGAGCTAAGGCAACAAGCTGCACTATTCCTCTGAAGATTGGAGTTGGCCCCACCAAATGTCAGCAGTTCTGGGTCCTGGTTCGGTGAGAAGATCATTCTGCCTCTCCTCAGACTCAGTCTCTCTGCTGTGCCCCTTCCCTTGCAAGTACTTTCCCAAACCAGAGTGGAGGTTACTCATAGTTCCTTCACTGCAGGCTCACCTCAGTCAGCTCTAAACACAGCCATAGTCTTTGCCCTGGCTTCAGTGAAGCCACCAACCATCTCTGAAGCTCCCTGCTCTATCAAAGTCCCAACAGCAGCTTCTGGTATGGACAGAACTCCAAACCAGCAATCTGGCTCTTCTCCCAAAATTGACCCCACCACCGCCTGCTCTCCCTGCACTGCCTGAAAGAGGACGTCTCTCACTCTTTCCCCAAGGCATTATGGGAGTTGTGGTCTCTAAGGCTAGATTGCAGCTTATGGGATCTTCCCAAATGGAGCACTCCCAAGAAAGTCAGAGCCCCTCTAGTAAAGGGGGCCTACAAATATATGGTGCTAACTGCTTGATAGCATTTTGATATTATGTAAGGGGGCCGTTGCTCCTTACTGATAGGTGGTGGCTTTTTGGTTGCCCAAAGAGGAGCCGGGATCCTGAGACTGACAGTCCCTAGGACCAATGGGGAAAGGCCAGCTCTCCAAGTCATCCAGATTGACAGGACAGGCAGATCAATGAAGGAGTCAAGAGCTCAGGGCCCGTCCTCCTTGTGAACTGGGGCTGCCAGGGAGAGTGCTCAGGGCTGGAGCCCCAGGGGGCTGGAGACAGTGCTGCGGGCTGGAGCTGGAGCAATCTGGAGCTTGGGGCAGCACAGACAAGCCATGCTGATGGGGAGCCGCGGGCCAGAGCCAGGATGGCGGGTGCCCGCCATGCCACAGGTACTGCTGGAGCCGAGCGTGGCAAGTGGCTGGGAAGAGCGACAGGGGCCGTGGGCAGCGAGGGCTGGACTTGGAGGGGGGACGTAACACTGACGGGGTGGGAGGGGCAATGCTGGGGGGAAGGGTCCTGACACCTGGAGCGTGTGGCTGCCACCAGAGAATTGTCTGACCCACGGTATCGCTAGGGTTGCCAGCCCTCCAGGATTGTCCTGGAGTCTCCAGGAGTTAAAGATTAATCTTTAATTAGATTATATGATGTGACAAAACTTCCAGGAATACGGCCAACCAAAATTGGCAACCCTAGGTATCATCACAGCACAGCCAGGGCCTGGGAAGGGGCCTGGGACGTATGAGGGAGATACTGCAAATTTTCCTTGCATCCTAGAGTGTCCCCGCGCCCGTTGTGTGGGTCCCAGAATCCTTTCCCTTTCTCAGTTTTTCCCTAATTTTTTTTATGGTTGCTGTTTAATAACCTGTATGTGGTTTAAACTCAGCGCAGTGACCACTGGGTTGGAAGTGGCCAGTGAGGAGAGAGCAACCTGGAGTGGGGACCCCCTAGTCTCCGTCCTGATTGACCCACAACGAGGCTGGGGTTTAATGCTCGGCCCAGCCTTATCTGGGTTACAAGGACTCTGCTGCATGGAGGAAAGAGGAGTCCTCAAGGTCAGGCAGGCATCCGGGTAAAGGGAGTTGTGGGGAAGGACTCAGATCCTTTTGCCATCCAATTCCACCAGGACAGTACAGAAACCAGGAGAATTCTGCATAATAGTGGGACCATTTTTCTGCTTACAGTTATCTTGTGCATGTGTGTGGCAGCATGTACTACCCCTTTAAGGAACAGTCTGGATCTTACAGCCAAGTCAGCCTTAGGGCTGGGCTATCTAAACAGGAAAAGGAAGCACAGCAAGAGACAGAGGAGAGCAGAAGCCAAGCTGACTGCTACAGGTTTCAGGCCCTGGGTCGCTAGCGTCTCCTTGGCCTTCGGGACTTTGTGGTTTTTTACTATGAGTTTGGTTGCTCTGACTCAAGGGTCTGAGATAACCTTGTTCACAAAACCCTTAAATGGCTCCTCCCCTGATCTACTGTCTCAGGGAAAGGGAGAAGACCAGCTTGCCTGCCACCTAGAGCAAAAACAGGACTAGGAACTCTGCTGGCTGGAGTTGATTTGGGGGCCTTCTTAAAGGGGACATGGATTTTTTTGGTTAGTTTGGTTTTGGCCTCCCCCTTCCTAGATCCTGTACAATATGTTCATGTCTTTTGGAAGGTAGTTTTGACAGAAAATCGAAAGAATAAACCCATTCTTTAAACATAATGCCACTCTTTAGAAATGAGCAGAACAAAGAGGAAAATATGCTTTGGCCTTTCCCAACTTAAATCTTTGGGGCTGATACTATAATATGTCTGAATGCTTCAGGCACAAGGATGCTATGCAGTATATTTGATATGTATGCACAAGGCAGCTGTTTGTCTTTGTTCATGTCATCAGCTGACTTGCAACATGACACCCAGCCACTGACAATTCTGTACAATGGGGTTGTGTTTCTGTATGTTCAGAATAGTCAAAGAACCCTAGAGAGATTCAAAACAAGGCAAATGTACTCCAGACTGGGCAATATGATGAACAGTCATATTCTCAGTAAATAGTATTGATTTGCTATAATGAAGTTTCTCCAAGTGTTGTACACGATGCATGAAATGGAGGACTGTCAGTCTCTGCACACGGGATGATGCAATTCTGTGCATATATATATACACACACATACTATGCATATGGTCATATTTTACTTCCATTGTGAACATCACAACCTGTTCATGTGATATAAAGATTTACAGTGCTGTGCTCTGCTAAAGATCCCATATATCCCTCGTGACCTTGTGGTCACCCTGATGTGTAGGGGACAGTCTGGGGGTGGTTTTCTAGCTCTACGCCTAAAGTCTGGGTGCTGGACAAACACAACATCTTCTTTTCAGACTAGGCTTAGAAGTAGGACTGGGAGATGAGTGTATGTAAAGACCACATCTTTGTCTTAAACAGACCATTACATCTTGTTTTAGGGCAGGGCTCACTTTTGCTCTTGTCAGAAAGGAAGATCTGCTTTACTGATCTACCATCTAATAGTAATGGAACCAATAGAGTCCCCCTTTCTCATAATTCAAGAGCAGGGACCATACATGAAACAGGGGATAAGCTTAAATCTGATAACATTAAATATTTTTTACTCAACGTACAATTAACCATTAGATATCATTAGGCCAAGAGCGTCACAGGATTCCATAAAGAATCATCCATTTATACAGATAATGAAAACATTCTGAGTTATTTTACAGAGGATAATATATGAGAGGTATACACTCGCAAGCTTCAGGACAATAGACTACCTCTAACTTACTGGGGTTCACAATAAACTTCTCTTAAGGGCATGTTATTCCATAATTGTCTATTATTGTGTACCTTGCACCTTCCTTTGAAGTAGCTGGCACTGGCTACTGTCAGGACACTGGATTCATTGGACCCCTAGTCAGTTGGTTGATCTGGGGTGACAGACACATGGATCAGTGTGGTTAGATCCTCACCTACAGGAAAGGGGCATATTTTCCTACAAGCTGAAGAAGAAGGCATTTCCTGACACAGACGCAGAACAGCAATTTTCATATCTCGGATCCATTTGAGGAAGAATGTTATTCAGCCAATGGACTGTTCTCTTAAGTTCCCGGTGCTTCCATATTGTAACAATCCCTTGTCCCTGATAATGTGCTGTCTTCCCTTTGTTGTCCTCAGCATACAGCATCTCCTTAGCATACAGATGGGAGCAGCAATAGAACTGAGCAGGAATACAGCGGGAGCATTTGACAGCACCAGTCACAATTTGAATTCAGCTAATCATGTGGCTGAGTCAGAAGGAAATGAAGTTTCTTCACTATCACCAGAACATCCACACATCCCAGATGGTGGAACTGTTTTAAGGAGGTAGATAGCCTTGTGGCTCTAAGTTGTTTTCAGTTGGGAATAGTAGATGTTCTTTCTGTGAGAACTTTTCCATCTACTTCACAGATAAGATTGCTCAGATTCATACCACAGTGGTAGCCTCTGTGGTTGCTAGTCTGTGAGGGTGAAGTGGGAAACAAAACTAGCATGTTTTCTCCTGGGGTTTTGGTCAGTCTCACTCACTGAGTTTCTAGAGGTACTCATGGAGCGACAGGCCCGTGCCTGAGAGTTAGACCCATGGTCTTCTCAGTGTGCAGACATTTGGTTTATTATGCCCTCCCTCTAGGATGGGAAGGTGCTGGCATCTCTCAAATGAGTGAAAATTAGGCCTTTACTTGAGGAACTCTCTCTAGAGACTTATAATTATAATAATTATCACCCTGTCTCAAACCTTCTTTGCTGGGATAAGATTTATGAGTAGGCCATGGTGAAAGTACATTGGGAGTCCATGGAATCCTTGGATTTCCTTGGTCTCTTTTAGTCTGGTTTTTAGGCCTGTGGCTGGTTGTTTACTGCACTAGTCTTACTGGTGATTAATCTTCTCCTAGGAGATTCATATAAATGCCACTAATGCAGAAGTATCTTGAAATATAGTGGAAAAGTGAGATCTAATGTTAGTCTCTGGAGGCTGAGTTCATTTAAATGGTTTTTTTAAAATAAGTTATTTTACATATATTTCTAGGGCACAATCTCTTCTCAGGTGTTTAATATGTAAAACATTTAAATTTAATTTATATTGACTCAATTTAAAACATTACTATATGTGAAATATTTAATTATTTTTAAAATGTTTTCCTTTTTCACTTTTATGTTTACATTTTATTAATATAAAGTTCTGAATTTTATTCTTTAATCAGGAACTACAGTAATGTTTATTAGTACACCTCTACCCTGATATAACGTGACCTGATATAACATGAATTCGGATATAATGCGGTAAAGCAGCGCTCCGGGGGGGGAGGCGGGGCTGCGTGCTCCGGCGGATCAAAGCAAGTTCGATATAATGCGGTTTCACCTATAACGTGGTAAGATTTTTTGGCTCCCGAGGACAGCGTTATATCGGGGTAGAGGTGTATTCTATTTTAGACTCCAGTTCACTTCTCAGAATTATCTTGGATTTTCTTGGCAATACATCAGAGGGTTCTGTAATAGGGTATACACTCCATCCTGGCTCTGAAAGGATTAATGTGAGCATGAGAGGTCAATTAAACCACCTGGCTGCACCTGGAGGGTGGGCCATACCTAATCAAAGATTAGTCCCAGCTGGGAGAGTAGTGGGGTGAGGGGGCAGGGGGGTTAGTATAAAGAAAAGAAGTTTGGAGCAGATGGGGGCTGCAGTGAGAAACTCTGTGGTCACTCTCTTGGTAGTAGGAAGTGAAGAGACCTGCAAAGGAACAGGCAAAAGGAAACTCCAGGTAAAGGCTTGGGAAGAAGAAGTCCAGGAAGGTGGCAGCAAGGAGTCTTGTGCTGTGAATCTTGATTGCTTGCACTAAGATCCTTGGACTGGAATCCAATGTAGAAGGAAAGCTAGGATTCCCTACCAGCCACTGGTAAGGCGGTGTGAAACCCCTGAGAAAGGGTGGACTACTGGAAGTGCTGAGAAAAGGGTGTACAGAACAGAGAGCGGCAGACCAGATGGAGGTAATGGACATTTGTAGTTGTTGGATTTTCTGTTACTCTGGAAGGGATGGGACTCAATGTGACCTGGCTGAAGGACTGAGTCACAAGAAGAGGTGGACCACCAGTGGACTGAAGTGATTCTCCAGGACACGCTAGAGGAAGAGAGCTGGCTATGCTATTCCCAGCCACAAGGGGGCACTCCAGTGGTGAGTCCACTCTTCTGCTGTTTCCTTTTAGATTAGAGGTTTTTGTTTTACCTGAAAATCCCCTTTAACTAGTTTGATTATGAAATGACTAACAATCCAAGCTGGAGCAGATAGAATTGTCTGGGAAATTACATGTCCCTTGCATGTCTGGGACTATATGCAGTGAGGATTGGTTGGCTTGTAGTAAACCCATATCCTGCAAACTCTTATGTTTGTAAGTTACTTTAATATTACTCAGGTGTGTGTTCATAGGATTGCACTCCTTGTCCGGTAATACAACCACTTAAGTGTAATGTATGTCCAATTTAGTACAACAAAGTATAATATACATTTAAAAACACAAGCTATTGGGATTATAATGCAAATCATTAAATATCAAAATGTACAAAATTAGTGAAAAGTGCAGAAAAGACTAATCAAAATGAATTAATTATATACAAGTGAAGTGTTTGTCAATGTATTCATCCTGATCATAACAAACCTACACCTTATGTGTCCATATTGCTAACGATTTTTCAGTCAGTGCTATGTTCACTAAGCATTAAATACATGATGAGACAGGAAAACTGAAAAGTGTTCTTTGTCCACAGCTCAAACTTGTCTGAACAGTCAACAAGGGTAGTGACTGAGGGGAACCCAGCATGGTCTGTTTTCAGATCTGTATTTAATATATTCTATGGCTGTCATATTTGACTTTGTAACTGAAAAGCTGCCAATAATTTTCCCCAAACACTTTAATATTCCTTGAAGAGACACTTTTTAATAGAGGTCACCAGTCTTTAACTCATGAAAAATGTCTAGGGTATCATCAGCAGTCTTAATTACTGAAGTCACAGATCAACACTCTTCTTTCAGTGAGGACTTGACGGCCTGTTCTTTTTCAAGTTTCCATTAACTACCGGTAATAAAATCCCCACCCCTACCCAGTACTGAGCCTCCCACTGAGTCACATGCATAGACCCACCCCCATATTTTAAACTTGTTTCTATGACCCTAAGAAGACCTGCGTAGCCTCATCTAGCACTTTTCTTATGTTTATTTCTTTCATTTGTCCTATTTCACTAACTCCATGAGTAATAATGATGATACTTATTACACATAATAGTCTACATGTTCAAGGCACTTTGCAGACACTAAATGATTATTTAGTAACAGAGGTGTGCTGGGCCTCTTCCTGTTTTTCACTGGTGGACAAATATACTAAGGATTACGACTGAACAGCTGTTGTAACAGAGCCACTAAAGGTCAGGATATTCCCGCAGTCTTGCTTCATGCTAGAAAATACTCCCTTGCATTGTTTGATGTCTCACAATTGGGGACCTGCAGCTTTTGAATATGCCATTGCCCCTTTGGCCATTTAGTAACCACAATTTGGTGCAGGCTAGCTTCCATATGAGTCACGCAGAGTCAGGATATTTTCTTAGTGTTTTTTTTAATGTACAAGCAAAGCACACCAGTCCTGTTTGAACAGCAGCAGGAACAAACTAAACTGGCCGCCCTCTTTTATAGGAACTCCAGATAAGGCACTCCTGCCCCAAGAAGCAGCACCTTTTTGCCCCTGTTTCACTCCAGGGACCAACACAGATTCCTTTTGCTCGCTCACTCCAATGGCTGAACTCACACCCTTGTTCCTTCCCCTGGCCCCTGCATTTGGAAGCTGAAAAGCCATGTTAGCTTCATACTTTTTTGCTGTCACATGGCATCCAGAGATGAGAGTGGATCAATTAACCTCCCAATAGTTCTTAACGACTTTCTGGGTGGTTACATACACTGCACCTGCTCTGTCTAAAGAGAATTTCTCTGTGAGCGACCACCTCAGTGACCCCTAGTGGACAAGCCATTAAAAAAATACTGTATTTATATGTTACAGACCTCTCTTGGATAAACCAGTGGTTAGAATTATGTGTTCCATTTTAATGATCAAGAGGAGGCCACTGAACAAATAACTTCACTATACTTGTCACTGAGTGGCAGTGTGCATTGAAGAAGGAAATCCTGCTAGAAGAATATCAGCATTTCTAATTTCCTGCTAGTATCAGCATCCTTTAGCTAAGTGTCTTAAAAATAAGTGCATCTACTATCCTCAGAAACAGCTCCATCTCCCCTTATGTTCCCCTCTTGACTCAAACCTTCTAGGTGTCTTGGCTGCACGTAACCTGATATTGTCCTTAAACTTTGATCTTTCTTTCTCCTGCCAAACATCATCTCTAAATCTGCCCTTCATCACCTTGACCCTATTGCTCATGAATGCCCCGCCCAGATTCCACCTACTATTTCTTCAGGTAGATTTTGATCTGACTGTTGCAACTCCCTCCTCTGTGCTTCCCTGGACTCCATCAAGTGTACAATGCTGTCTGCCATCTCAGACATACCAAAAAGCCTGATAGTCAAACAACTGCACTAGCTCCCCATTGATAGCAGGATCCGGTTCAAAGCCCTCCATGGCATGTCTCAAGCCTATCTTATGGGCCATGCCTCTTTCTGTTCCCCTCCTTGCTCCTCTACTTACCTAGACTCATGTAATCATGACACTCTTACTGGGACATTTTTCTCTGCAATTTCTGCCTCATCAGCTCTCTCTTGCCCAGTCTCATCTAAAACCATATATTTCCTCCTTTGCCTCTACTTAAGTTTGCTCTCCCTATGGTATTATTTAAGTTTACAATTATGTTTTATCCTGGCTTCTGTAAATCCTTGCAAACTCTGGTTGCCTGAAGGCCAGCTAAATTGACAGCCTGCATGTTGTGAGCATGTGCCGCTAAGGGAACCTGCACATGTGCCAGATCCGTCACGTTACTCTTCTGCCTTCCACCCTACTCCCCGAAAAACAATCTGGGAGTCCCCCCTGAAACCTCAGTGTAACCCTCCCATGCTCAGGCAGAGGAAACTGATGAAGCCATAGACAAGTGGTACCATTGTCCAGCAGAGGCCTCTTGTTTCAACTTAAGGAATAATAGTTTAATAGTAAATTGTGATTCATGTGACCCTCTCAGTCACTAGACAGGCTCCTGCCCCATGTGCAAGTATAGTGAAAATTTCCCTTTGTTTTTTATTTGTCCCTGAGTCACTTTGCAGCTTGTTTTCCTTTCAGAATATTCTTGGGCATATTTTCTAAAGTCATTGGAAGTATTTAAAAGTTCAGAACAGCTTCATCAATGGCATATTTGGAAAGTGGCCGTGAAGACTAGTTTTTCTATCCACAGCTAAGTATTTCTCTATTTTTCTTTCCTTGGAAACTTCTGTGCTGAATATTATTAAAATGCAGATTCTGTCAGGTTCTTTAGAGAAATAAAGGGCATTTTAAAATTTTGCATACTATATCATAAAGAGTCTCTTCCATCTTGTACTCAAAACTCAAGGAGTTTGGTCCGAACTGTATCAGTGCCCATCCCCAGAGAGCACTCTCAACAAATTCTCATGGCAAATAGAACATAACATTCCTAATAGGACAATTTTTCTACTTTAATAAACATAGATAAAAATAAAATCCTGCTTGAACATTCCATTTTGCATAAAGTCTTCAGAATTTGACCACTAAGGGTCCCATTCTGACCCTCACCCCCGTAGTCCTTGAGAGTCTGTAGGTTTTCACTGTCAAAGGTTCAGAGTAACAGCCGTGTTAGTCTGTATCTGCAAAAAGAAGAACAGGAGTACTTGTGGCACCTTAGAGACTAACAAATTTATTAGAGCATAAGCTTTCGTGGACTACAGCCCACTTCTTCGGATGCAAAGGTATCATTCACGCTTAAGTCTCAAAGCATGATTCAGTGTGAATTCTTCATTATTACGGATCAACATATTAAGAGTCTAACAGTGTTCTATTTTAAACTCTGCAGGCTTTACCCAGTTTTGTTCCCTCCCTTGCCCCAGAAGAGAGCAGCACTGGGGTTATAGTTGGAACCTTTAAAATGATGCAAAATTAAAATAATGCAAATTAGACTTCTTTTATCCTTTCATAAAGGGAGCATGAGGAGACAAAGGCAAAGTCTGCCTTTAATGCAAAGGGCTCACGGACCTCACAGGAAGAGGAGCCATTGCAGTTCTGCTGCACAGAGAGGGAGCAGGTTTCAGGGGGTCTTCACTCCCTGCACATGCCATGGAGCTCTGCTTGAGGACAACTGAGGTAGGGGTGGTCTGGGCCAGGGATGAGGATCCATTAACCATATACCCCTATAATGATCCTGAGGAGCTAATTGCTCCAAGATATCACTGAAGCCAAAAGCTTAATAGGATTTAAAATAGGATCAGACACTTCTATGGATAGTGAGAACATCCAGTGACAGTAATGTGGTAGTGGCCCACATCCAGGATACTGGACTAGCTGGACCATGCTGATCCACCATGATCTGATGTGGCAGATTCCTATATTCCTATAAGGATAGTCTTCAATAGGTCACAGATGTTTGTTTGTTCCTTCTTTTGATGAGTATCAATACTACACTGACCACTTCTCCGCTATGAGCTCCTTTTCCTGATTATTTATGAAAGTTAAATACAGTGGGCCTGACAGCCTATTAGAGATTTCAAGGACAAGTGGTTTCTGAGCCCTCACAGAATTTAACAATTTCTTCAGAGAAAGAAAAGTTCATTAATGATAACCACACTACTATTCATCGGTGATTTTCATACCTATTTCTAAAGACTACACCTTGGGAACTGTTGTGTGTCGTGCAGCCTGCAGTCAGGCCAATCCTTGTAGCTTGTGTTAGAGCTTGTGCTCGCATGAACAGAGAGCAACAATACCCGAAGTCCGAAGGTGCAAACAATTTGATGTTTATTGGGGTGAACTTCCAGCAAGCTTAAATCCAAGTTCCTTTTTCCTTATTTTCGAATCCCAACTTACTTCCTGTTTGCCCGTAATTTATATAGTAATATTCTCAGCTATACCTTAACCAGTCATTTTACTGAAATTTACCTCACCAATCCTAACATAATTCTCTAACCAATTATATCCCACTACCCTAATTAACTTACACCTAGCAAAATTTATTATACAGTAGACAGAAACAATTAGAGAACCAGACAGATTAACAATAGAAAGGTGGGGGCCATAAAGATAAAATGTACAGAAATGAAGGTTTCACAACCACAACTATTGAGAAGTGATTTCTTGCCAGACAGGATGCTATCAAACTAAGTTTTTTACATCTTCTAGGCTCTTCCCTTTGTCTGGAGGTGACAGATCGAATCACCTTCCTAACAGTCCCAGATTGTGTTATTTCAAAATGACTAGTTTGGAATGTGAGGATGTAACCATACGGTTCCCAGTTTATGACTGGCCTCTGCTCCTTAGCCAAAGGCCTTCACCTAAGAACCAGGCCTCAGACTATTCAGGGGGAGGGATAGCTCAGTGGTTTGAGCATTGGCTTGCTAATCCCAGGGTTGTGAGTTCAATCCTTGAGGGGGCCACTTGGGGATCTGGGGCAAAATCAGTACTTGGTCCTGCTAGTGAAGGCAGGGGGCTGGACTCAATGACCTTTCAAGGTCCCTTCCAGTTCTAGGAGATGGGATATCTCCATTATTTTATCCTAGTGAGAGAAGGCCCTTACACAGGCCGACTGTGATTTTGATTCTTTCTTTTATACCTCTATAACTAGCTAAATGATGAACATGTACCTACATTCTTCCTTTATAGACAGGCCTGAATATCTATATCCTAACAAAAGCAGCAAAGAGTCCTGTGGCACCTTATAGACTAACAGATGTATTGGAGCATGAGCTTTCCTGGGTGAATACCCACTTCGTCGGATGCATGCTTTGCCGCTTTTACAGATCCAGACTAACACGGCTACCCCTCTGATACTTATATCCTAACAGCTTGTATATCAGAATGAATTAGGTGTTGATTTTTGCTCTCTCTTTAGGTGACGAATAAAAGGTTCACCTCATGTAGTAATACTTTCTGACTGAAAAAACAAAAAAGGTTAAATAATGGCTTCTCTCTGGTTAGAAAAATAGCAAATTTATCTTCTGCCAAAATATGCTTACAAAAGCCCAACACAAATCTGTGTGACAGTTTAGTTTATCTTTTTCTAGTGTTGCACACCAGAGTTAATTTTAATCATAAAGCTCAGAAGGTGAGAAATATTTGATTAATCTGGGGGACCAGCCCAACACTGTTTAGAGATTTCAGGCTAAGTCCTGCCCCACAAAAAAGAATCCCCACAGAGGATTGGGAATCAGCAGTGTTGGGTAAGGTGTTGCCAATGACTAGCACCTGGCTAGCTCATTGTGGTCCAACAAAATGCATGTGGAGGGGACTTTATTACAGCTCCTGGCTGCTGAAGCAGCATGCATTCCCTTAATGTCACAAGTTAGTGATTGCTGCTGATGGCGGCATATGCATTAGTTGGCTAGGAGCAGCAAGGGCACCTCTTTCTTCAGGCCATGCCCAGGTCAGCATGTGAGCTGGTTCACCTCCTAGTACATTACATACTCTTGAGCGATACAGAGAGTTCCTATGCAGGTCCTTGAATAGAAACAGGAAGAGGCTCCCCATGCTGTCTTTCTCATCTCTCCATGTACACCGTAGTGGAGGGCATGATCTGGCTCACAATTTGGCTTTTAAATTAAGATCTGCAGTCTGCTAGAATCTTTCCCTACATCACTTCTGACTTGGAATAAATTGTGTTTAGGACTTGGTAATTTGGGAGTTTTGTCCCACTTCTGAGCATTTCCTAATTTGAAATTGTTTCCTTCTGCTTCCTGAATAGGTTTACAAATGTTGGCCTTTGGTAGATGTATTAAATGGCACCAACATGTTAAAAGTGGCTTCCCAGAACTGCTTAGGTGTCAGAAAAAGCATTTTCAGTATATTCTGTTGTATTCTATTCAGGTTCTTGCACCACACCCAATACCTTGCTCTCCGAGCACCCAGACGGTGACATTTCCCTTGATACACAAATTCAAACACACATGCTTCAGGATCAGACAGTGCTTACAAGTTTAAGTTCCGTTTTCAACCCCTGCAAACCAAGACTTGGCCTCAGATAGCTGAGTCAATCAACAGATTTCTATGTAGATCATCTTACTGATATCTATTTGAACATCACTGCTGCACAGGAAATACTCTTAATGGGGCTTGTTAGCTATGTAAGTCTCTCAAAGGCATTTGTGATGTGAAGAACAATCCTCTGAACTCAGTTTTTATACATTGCATAACAGCACCATCTAATAGGGATGAAAGTAGTTCAGGAAAACTAAGCTCTCAGGGGACTATTCCTCAAAATGCAAACCCAACACTTTTACACTGATCCACTTTTCTGAATCTTTGGAAGATAGGGCTTACCCACCTCTGGGTGAGGGCTTCCAGCCCTCTGGGATAGCAGAACCCAGAAATGCTGCTTCAAACCCCTTTAAACTTTTCAGCATTCTAGAGCTGGTATAGCCAAGAGAATTTAAAAATTCCTGGTCTTATGTAACACCTCACCCTTGTCTCTCCTTGGTGCTAAAATAAATTCAAGAGGCGCTCCAGGATTAAGTTAACCCAGACATCTTTAATTGTTTAAAATAAACAAAAGCCTGCCTGTGTATTTTTGGACGCTTCCTAGATAACACTCTTGGAATCAGGGTTCCACTCAGCTGCCTCTTCCCTGAAAGCCCCTGTGATCCCTCTCCCCAGAGAGAACTGAATACCCAGTCTCATTCCTCTCACACATCCATATGACTAGATATCCCCATTCCCATCTATTCTGCTAGCCCGAAACCAGAAATACCCCAAGCTTGATACCTTTACGTTCACTCACTTAGCTGTCCCCGGGTAGGTCAGAACCAACTGTGTTGTGCACAGTACAGCCACCTTCTTTTTGACGGAATGAGATACAGTAACGTCTGTGTTGGAATGCTTTATTCATCTTAATAAAGAGTTTTAGATTAATTAAACAGTTTAATGTCTGTTTAAATAAAATAAAAGTAAGGCAAGTGTTTATACCCGTATATGAATATTGCATACTTCTGCTTTATACCCATTATCAAAATGAGCATTTGACATGTTCACAAAGTTATGGTAAAGGAATTGCTAAAAACACAGACGGAAGCAGAAATAAATCTTATTCTCTTTAGAGTAATATCACTGGAACATTAACTATTCCTGTGCTTCCCAGTAGGCTCTTTTCTACTTGCAGAATTTATTACAGGAAGAAGATGTCCTGTAAACAGCCAGTTTTAGTTTCTTTTTTTCCTATTCCAAGGTGTTGACAGATACTGTGGATTTCTGAAGCTGATATTATTCTGGCAAACAAATGACAGTGTTTTTACAGAGCAATGTTAATATGTTCACATAACATAAGTGTTCTTTTTAGCACAGGGATAGTTGGGCGTGAATGCAGGAGTTTCATTAGAAGCTGAACATCTATTTTTAATTCATTCCAAATGTCTGTATTGATTCCATAAACTCTACATAAGCATAATATAAACTGTGTACAAGTTAGAACAAAGTACTTTTACAAAAAAAAAAAAAAAAACTATTTAAAAACATCCAAGACACTAGACTACCTCCTACCCCATAGAACTGACAAAATAAATTCAACCCTTGTATGCCTCTGTCACAGTTTCAAGGTAGTTACACCTGTTTTCCTCCCTCTGTAGTCCACTCCAGGAGTTCCAAGTAAGGTCTCAGATCTCCAGCTGTCACCTGTCTCTTGGCAGGGACACCTGTCCCTCTCACTTCTTACTGGGGTAAAATGGAGGGCGGGGGGGAGTTAAGGCTGCACAGATCCCTGCCTTACCCTGTGATATCCCGAGCAAGCCAGTCTGCCTACAGGCCAGCACCTGGGCTTTGCTTTTTGTCCACGGGCTATGAACACGATATTGCCAGCAGTTACAAGTCACCACACAGCTCCTTCTAAGCATACACACTTATTCTTAAGGCAAAAGCATTACAGAGAAAACATAATAAAAACAATAAACAGATTTTAAACACACACTAAACATACCGGGAACCACCCATCAGTCTCATGGGGCCCACGTAGACCAAAGTCTTTCCATCCCTTCTGCAAGGTTGGGCCTCCCTTGGACAGAAGGTCCTGTCCATTTTGTTGGATTAGAATGAAGGCCCCAAATCAGCTTAAATGCAGCCTATTTATGACGAAAGACCTTTCTTTGTCTGTTGATCTCTTGAAAAAAAACAACAGTTTGAACCAGTATATGCAAGCCTTCCCAGGTGCTGTTACCTCTCTGCAGGTACTTATAACCTAAGTGATTCACCTTAATCACACTCCCCTTCACCCCCACACATCTGGTTCCCGGAGGAGTTGTGGTAACCTTCCCGCTGGAGTTACATACAGGAGTTACATACAATCTCTAGCCCAACATAATACATACACTTAATACAATATGGTCCCCAAAGATATTGCATGGGATTGTTGTATCTGTCACAGACTTCCATGAGGCTGTACCCACTGGCACTAGGACTGTATTCAGTAGTCTTTCAATTAACACAAACCAGTGTGAGATCTGGAAGGTACCCCTGAAGTCCAGTGTATGATCATCAGCCATCCTCTATTGAACCATTGTTCCTTAGCCAAATAAAAATGTAACTCTGATGGGGTGGCTGACCTTTCCAAAATGTGCTTTGATAAATCTCATCCTTTATCATGAATCATGACTAAGGTCCTTTGTCTCCAATATGGATATGCAATGTGCTGTCTCACCAGACCAGCTATTTGTCTTGGCTGGTTTGTGATGAATTCAAAGATTGAAATAATTCCAGGGCCCATGAATCAGAAAATAAACTATTCATCCAACTCCCTTTTTATAATTTCCTGTTTTCTAGTGCCCAGAGCTACAGAGCATTCAATCAAGACAGGAACAGTCTCACCAAATGGGGATTCCATCGAACAGAAAGCAGCCATCATGCTAGTAGCAGTCCTACTTAAATAGCTTCTATCCAAGGCAAAAGCCATACCAGAAGTGATGCCTACCTGCACAGCAGCTACAGTGTGCTAAAGTACGCTATGAGAAATCAGACTGAACTTATCCCTAGTTTAATGGATACAGTAAATAATTAGCTATGTACATCACATGCAGCTGTCACTGTTGTATATCCCTTGCCCCATGGACTCTGAAAATGCATTCTTTGCCCTGTAGGATTGTTTACATTGCCAGCTGGATGTCTGTAAGGCAATAGCTCTTACTGCTGTAGTGCCCTCTGGCATTAGATCCCCACTTCCTTGGCCCCACAAGAGCCTGTCTCTGTCGGAGTCTTCTGTGACCTGGCCCTCCGGCCAGACCACTTAATAGTCCAGTCCTCTTCTGCCGTAACAAAGGTCTAACTGTAAATCCCACTAAATATCTCAACTATAATAATTCCTCTGCCCCTCTTGGGCTATGCTGAAGTCTACAGCTTTTGCCCCTACTCCTTGGCCCTGCAAAGTTCCCCCTAGGCTGCTGCTTCCTCAGCAGGATTTCCCCAATGCCTAGGGTGACCAGATGTCCCATTTTAAAGGGTTAGTCCCATTTTTGGGGACTTTTTCTTATATAGGCGCCTATTATCCCCCCACCCCCTGTCCTGTTTTTTCACAGTTGTTATCTGGTAACCCTACCAATGCTTCCCTTCCTCAGGGGCTCCAGCAGTTTACCTCAGGCATCTCCTTATAGGCCCTATCTCAGGACTGCCCCTCAGGAGCCTAATCTACTCCCTGTGTGTCTTTTCCAGCCTGACTTACCCAGGTCATTCCCAGACAGGGTACTCTCCCCTTTTCTCACTCTTGGGTTTCTCTCCCTGACTGAATTCACGGCTCTATTTAAGCAGTCCTCACTCTGATTCCCACACAACTGGGATCAGTCATCACTCAGCTGGGATTACTAATTATCACTAAGGCTATGTGTACATTGTAATTAAATACCCGCGACTGGCCCGTGTCACCTGATTTGGGCTCACAGGGGTTTGGCTATTGGGCTCTTTCATTGTGGCTTAGGGTAGATCTATACTTACCTCCGGGTCCGGCGGTAAGCAATCGATCTTCTGGGTTCGATTTATCGTGTCTTGTCTAGACGCGATAAATCGATCCTGGAAGTGCTCGCCGTCGACGCCGGTACTCCTGCTCCGCGAGAGGAGTACGCGGAGTCGATGGGGGAGCCTGCCTGCCGCGTGTGGACCCGCGATAAGTTCGAACTAAGGTACTTCGACTTCAGCTACGTTATTCATGTAGCTGAAGATGCGTATCTTAGTTCGAAGTGGGGGGTTAGTGTGGATCAGGCCTTAGAGGTTTAGCCTCAGGGTGGAGACCTGGGTTCCCACAGCCCAGTCTCCAGCCCAAGTCTGAACATCTAAGCCTCAGTTCCACAGCCCTGTAGCCCAAGCCCTGGAAGCCTGAGTCAGCTGACACAGGCCAGCCGGGGGGTGTTTAATTGCAGTGTTGGATATAGCCTTACCGGTGATCTAGCAACTTAGGGATAGCAACTAGGTCACAGGCAAGGATGAGCCCTGCTTGCTTTAAAGGACTAGCCAGCCTGTGATAATATGTCAGAATTACCTTTTTCTTTGTCCTGTAAAACAGAGGTCTTTTGGGGGTGGAATAGAGTTCATCAATATGAGAATGTCCTCTCCTTCGTGTCCCTGGTTGTTGGAAGGGATTTGTTCCAAAGCAGACAGCCAGGTTAAGAATTTGTCACTTTCAAGATACCTTGTGCCATGATACAAAAATATTTTTTCAGTAACACACGATCTGTCCAGGGGGAACACCATAATGTAATGTAATGTTTTCTTTGAGGCAGTAGCATTCTGAGGAATAACAGTCTCAAAAATATAACACTAAGGCCCGTTGCCTCAAAGGTATTTAGTTGCCTAACCTCCACTGAAATCAACAGGAATTGGGTGCCTAAATATACTGAGGATCTGGGCCTTAGATACTGCAATAGGTATTATAGAAAAACCTAAGATAGCTAGATAATAAATCTAAAAACTGGTGTTGCAGTGCTTTGACTCTCATAGAAATACAGAGAGGCTGCAGAATATATTTATGTTTATTACACCAGGTCTAATAATAAATAACATTTTGTGTTGATCTCCCTTTCTGGTTTGTGGGGTTTTATTTCACTTGTTAACTCAATTCCCCTGTTGGTACAACTGGATTTCTTTACAAGGGGTCTAACTTAATTTGAATTGAGTACATAGAATTGCACAGCTCAGTGGAATAAGACTATTATAAATGTGCTAGTAAACTTGAGATCTGCACAATACATTAAACAGCCCCAGGGGATTTCTGCCACACTTTGGCTTCACATAAAAGAAAATTCTGATTCAGTTTACACCAACGTAAGTAGGGTTTCCCCTATATTTATATGAATGTAAGTAGTTCCCAATTATGGAATCTGCCTGTGTTGATTCACTGCCCAATACAAAGTATTATCCATGTTTCTAACTTCTAATAATTTATCAAATGCATTAGTTCTTCTTCGAGTGATTGCTCTTGTGTATTCCACAGTAGGTGTGCGTGCTCGCCACGTGCACCGGTGCCGGAAGTTTTTCCCTTAGCAGTACCCGTAGTGGGGGAGCACCGCTGCGACCCCTGGAGTGGCGCCTCTATATCACGCTATAAGGGGAGCTGTGCGCTCCCCCCACCCTCAGTTCCTTCTTGCCACCAGTGAAGGTAGTCGGAACTTCGTGCTCCAGCTCTGCTGTAGTGCTTCTAGCCTTAGTAGTACAACTTTTTGTCGTAGATTGCTTCTCTAGTTAGTTACCTGGCTCGGGGTTTAAACACATGCCAGAGTTGATACTTTATTAGGTGGCCTAAATTAGTTATGCAGTGCTAACTTCTTCTTCGAGAGATGTCCCTGTGGGTGCTCCACTTCAGATCAAGGTGCGTCCCTGCGCCTTCGATCGGAGATTTCTACAGCAGCACCCCTACGGGCCACGCACATGCCTGCCTCTAGAGCTGTCAGTGCTTGAATAGCGTGTGCACAGCCCGGGCTCCGCAGTTCCTTCTCTACCGTCCCCAGCTAGAGACGCAGTTTAGTAGTGCTCTTTGAGATTAGCTAGTTAGTTTGTTTCTCAGTTTAGTTAGATAGTTTTTAGTCATTAGAGTTGCTATTTAGATAAGATACATTAACTGTTACATTTATTTCTTAAAAAAAAAAAAACCCAAACCTCTGCTGTTACAGACATGCCTAGCTCCCCAGCCTTCAAGAGATGTGCCTCCTGTAATGATGCCATCCCCATCTCAGATGGTCATTTGCAATGTGTACGCTGTTTGGGGGAGTCTCATGTACCCCAAAAATGCATCCACTGTGCCAAACTGAAACCATGGACCCGCAAGGACAGGGAGCTCAGACTTACAATGCTCCTCCTGGAAAACTCTCTCAGACCTGCATCTAACCCTGGCCAGCAAACCTCTGTGACACCCTCCAGAGGCAAAACCAAAGCAAAAAAACAGCCAGCTTCCTCCCGCCTCAAGGGCCGTTCCTTGGGAAAGAAGTTAAAACCGGTTCTCCTGTCTCCGGTAACTGACGCTCTGCGGCTCAGTACCTTTAACTCAGGAGGCACCTCAGGCTACGTCTTCACTACCCGCCTGAATCGGCGGGTAGAAATCGATCTCTCGGGGATCGAATTATCGCATCTCGTCGGGACGCAACAATCGATCCCCGAATCGACACTTGTATTCCACCAGCGCAGGTAGGCGTAAGCGCCATCAACGGGAGAGCCGCGGAGGTCGATTTGCCGCCATCCTCACAGCGGGGTAAGTCATCTCGGATATGTTGAATTCAGCTACGCTATTGGCGTAGCTGAATTTGCGTATCTTAAATCGACCCCCCTCCCCATAGTGAGGATGTAGCCTCAGGCACCAACCGTGAGTCACCTGCCCCACTACCCAGTGCCGAGGCTCAGGGCTTTCAGTTGCCTGCCTCTTTCAGCTCTCCCTCGGCCACCTCTGTCACTATGCTGAGAGCTGCTACAGCTGCCGAGAACACAAGTGGCAACTGCGGCACCATCCTTTGATCATGTAGTGCCGCTTTTGCAGCCAATGCTCTCAGCACCGAGCCTCTTGAGGTCCCAGCCTCCCTTACAGTGCCTTTCAGGCAGCTTGCACCCCCGGGATGCCTTTCGGAGCATCAGCAGATGTCCCAGCAGACTCTGCCTCCACCATCTACACCGGCACCAGCTCCTGGTCAGTCAGCTCCACCTCAGTTTTTACGACCAGCAGAATTAAGGCTGTCCCGTGCCCCTGAGTCTCCTCTTCTTGGCACTAGTCTGTCACCAAGACCTTCAGCACCCTACCTTCAGTGCTCCCCTACCACATCAAGCCTCTCCAATGAAGATGAGGAGGGATGAGGAGGAGGAATACGATGAACAGATGTTTTCCTCTCAATATTCTTTCCAGGTTCAGTTACCTGCAACTGGGAGACGCATTACAGCACAATCTCCATATCCTCATGGCTATCCTCACTGGTATGGCAATCTCTGGATGGGACCACCTATGTCCCACCCCCCGGGGCAATGGCCATACTGGGGTCCATGGACCTACACCACAACACACTCAGGTGCTCCATGAGCTGCCCAGAGGAAAGTTGTCAGATCCTCCCCACTGCCGGCTTACACTGAAACCCAGACCTGAAGTGGCCGCCACCCCTACAGAGGATGCTGCCCCGCAAGCCTTCCCTACAGCGATACCACCACTGGTACCCCCACCACCTCCCACTACTGATGAGCTCACTCACTTTCAAGAGTTGTTTAAGAGAGTAGCGGAAGAACTCAAGATTACCCTGGAGGAAGTACCTGAAACACACCATGAGCTTACCGACATCTTGCAAGCTATGACCTCCTCCAAAATATCCCTACCAATCAATGGGGCCATTATGGAATCTGCTAAAACTATTTAGCAGACCCCAGCCACAATAACCCCCACTAGCAAGAGACTGGACCGCAAATATTTTGTCCCATCTAAGGGTTCTGAGTTTCTGTTTATGCACACCTCATCTAATTCGCTAGTGATCAATGCGGCCAACCAGAAAAATAAATACCAACACTTCCGATCCATCCCATGTGACAAAGATGATAAGAGACTGGACTCCTTCGGCCGCAAAGTGTATTCTTCTTCCATTTTGCAATTTAGAGTAGTGATCTATGCGGCGCTCTTAGCAAAACATGACCACAAAAATTGTGCTAAAGTAATGCAATTTATTGATGATGTCTTGGAGGATAAATGACAACAGTTTAAAGCAGTAGTGCCTGAGGGCCAATTGATCTCCTGGACAGCTCTTCAAGCCACCCTCGATGCTGCAGACACAGCGGCCAGATCCACAGCCACGGCCATCATCATCCGGCAGGCCTCATGGTTTGCTTCTTCCTCCTTTCCCAAGGAGATACAGAATACGGTCGAAGATCTCCCCTTTGATGGAGACAAGCTCTTCGCCTCTACGACCAAAGAGGTCCTTCACTCTATGAAGGACTCACGTGCCACACTCCGATCCTTAGGCATCCAAACACCTGCCTCAAAGAAGAGACAATATAGATACCAGCCATACCAACGACCGCGTTACCATACCTTTCCGCAACATCCACTTTTAAGACAATGTGATACGCAGCAACAACGATATAGACCCAGGAACCAATGATGTCGCCCTCCGCAAACAATGGCAACCGACTCTCCTAACCCAAATAAACAAATTTGAAGTCTTGGTTCAGGGTACAGAAAACCTCGCATCCTCTCCAGCACCAACTCCAACCAACCATTTCTTTGGACATCGTTTGCATCCATTCCTGGCCAACTGGAAAACCATCACTACAGACAGATGGGTCCTGGAAATTATCAGATCGGGTTATGCCATCCACTTTCTCTCCTTACCTCCCCCGGCCCCGGCCCTCTTCAGGGATCCCTCTCATGAAAAATTGCTCCATCAGGAGGCACAACACCTCCTGCATCTCTGAGCAATAGAGAAGGTACCCCCTTAACACAGAGAGAAAGGGTTTTACTCCCACTACTTCTTGACGGAAAAGAAAAACAGCAGTTGGTGCCTTAGCTTCGATCTTTGATGTTTGAACAAGTTTGTCAAGAAACAGAAATTCCAGGTGGTTACTCTTCCAATGATAATTCCGATGCTGGAACAAGGAGTTTGGTTTTCAACCCTCGACCTCCAAGACACATATTTCCATGTCTCTATCCACCCTGCCCATCGATGTTTCCTCAGGTTTGCCATGGGAGCGCAACACTACCAATACAGAGTCCTCCCATTTGGCCTCTCCACTGCACCGCATGTCTTCTCAAAGGTTCTAGCAGTTGTAATAGCACATCTCAGAAAAAAAGGGATCCTCATATTTCCTTACCTGGACGATTGTCTCCTCAAGTCCCCCACTCAGTTAGAAGCGAACCACACAACTCTTGCAACCCTTCACTGCTTCCGCACCTTGGGCTTGCAAATAAACAGAAACAAGTCTACCTTACAACCTATCCAACAAATCGACTTCATCGGTTTACACCTCGATTCCACCAATGGTCTTGCATCTCTTCCCCAGGTCAGATTCCACACAATGGGCAACCTTATTACCCAGATACGTGCCAGTCCACAGACTACAGTCTGAGACTCCCTGCAGCTCTTAGGACACATGGCCGCTTGCACATTTGTGGTCGCAAATGCTCGCCTGTACATGCAATGCCTTCATGGTTGGCTAGCCACAGTATACAAACCAAATATGCACAGGCTAAACGAGTTACTAACTATGCCCCAGAAAGTCAAGGACTCACTTCTGTGGTGGACCTCTCCCATCAACCTCTGTACTGGTATTCCCTTCTGACAAGATCCCCCTTCAATTACCATTACTACAGATGCATCCCTCACAGGATGGGGAGCACACATGGGCCACCTCACCACTCAGGGCCTCCATGCCTGCCTCCATTTCCTTCCTATCATCCGAAACCGCCGAATTTGAATCATGACCAAAAACATCCCATGCATGTTTTATGTCAACAGACAGAGGGGAGCCCGGTCCCACTACCTCTGCACAGAGGCAGTAAAACTTTGGAACTGGTGCCTTCAACACAATATCCATACCTGCCAGGTTCTCAGAATACCACCACAGACAAGTTCAGTTGATCGTTCCCCATACAGCACGAGTGGGAACTCAATGACACCATTCTTTCCAACATTTTCCATACCTAAGGTTATGCCCAACTGGATCTGTTTGCCACAGTAACAAACAAAAAATGCCCGACATTCTGCTCCAGAGCTGGCCTGGGGAAACACTCACGGGGAGACGCCTTTATGCTCCTATGGACCGAAAACTCTCATGTATGCCTTCCCACCAATGCCTCTATTGAACAGAGTAATTCATAAGATACGAACAGACAGAGCCAACATCATTCTCATAGCCCCAGCGTGGCCCAGACAACTGTGGTACCCCTTTCTCTTGCACATGTCGGTCAAGCCACCCATTCTCCTTCCCCCACCCAGTAACCTC
Source organism: Malaclemys terrapin pileata (assembly GCF_027887155.1). Lineage (NCBI taxonomy): Eukaryota > Metazoa > Chordata > Testudines > Emydidae > Malaclemys > Malaclemys terrapin. The sequence continues at coordinate 8,016,102 of NC_071508.1, read as the reverse complement.
CTATCACAACGCTGGGGGCAACTATTTCACCCCAACGTACAATGTCTCCACCTGAGCGCCTGGCTAATCAATGAGGAGTTAACATGTTCGGACTAAGTGCACACTGTCCAGCTACACAGCAGAACACACAACACGCACGCTACCTACTTGCATAAATGGAAACGGTTCACATATTGGTGCACTGACAAACAGACCTCTCCAGTTTCTGCTTCACTCCCAATGATACTGGTTTACTTGTTACACCTTAAAACATCTGGCCTCTCCATGAGCTCACTCAAGGCCCACCTCACAGCAATCACCGCCTTTCACCATAAGATTGACAACGTTATGGTCTTTGCCCATCTAATCACCAAAAGGTTCCTGAAGGTATCCAGACATTATACCCAGATGTGAAACCTTGGGACCAACACCTAGTCCTCAAAGCCCTGATGGATAAAGACTTTGAACCAATGGCTACCTGCTCCCTTCTCCACCTATCCATGAAGACTGCCTTCCTCATAGCAATCACGTCTGCCAGACAAGTAGGAGAAATGGGAGCGCTTATGGCGGACCCTCCGTATACCACATTCTACCATGATAAGGTCACACTCTGCGCGCATCCAAAGTTCCTACCTAAGATACACGCTTCCTTTCACCTCAATGAGCCTATACACCTCCCAACATTTTTCCCAAAACCTCATGCTAATGCCTTTGAAAGAGCAATGCATACACTTGATGTTCGCAGAGCATTATCCTTTTACTGGATAGAACAAAACTCCAGACTTTTTGTCTCTACTGCTCAGCGCTCACAGGGAAACGCTATCTCTACACAGAGACTTTCCAAATGGATTGCTGACTTCATATGCCTTTGTTACCAACTGAGGCAAATACACCCTCCTGCATCAATTAGGACACACTCTACCAGAGCTGTCTCCAGCTCCACGGCCTTTCTCTGTAATGTCCCGCTGTCTGACGGGCAAGGCAGCTACCTGGGCATCAAACCTTACCTTCGCCAATCACTACGCTCTCATGCACATGGCAGCATCCGACACCAGGATGGGTAGAGCTGTCTTGTCAACAGCCTTCTTGCCTGATCCAAAGTCCCAACCATCCTAAGGGATACTGCTTTTCAGTAACCTGAAGTGGAGCACCCACAGGGACATCTCTCTCTCGAAGAGGAGGTTACTCACCCTGTGCAGTAACTGACGTTCTTCGAGATGAGTATCCCTGTGGGTGCTCCACTACCCACCCTCCTCCCCTCTACTTCGGAATTTGTAATGCACTCCGTTGTAGAGAAGGAACTGCGGAGCCCAGCCTGTGCACGCGCTATTCAAACACTGACAGCTCCGGAGGGAGGCACAGTGCATCCGCGGCCCGTAGGGGTACTGCTGTAGAAATCTCCAATCAAAGGTGCTGGGATGCACCTTCACTTGAAGTGGAGCACCCACAGGGACACTCATCTCGAAGAACCTCAGTTACTGCACAGGGTGAATAACCTCCTCATTTGAGGCCAAATTTCTCCAATACCTTACAAACAAAACAATCTTAAACAGTCCATGTTTTCTTCAGATATATAATATCTGACCCAATGTCATATTGTACTTGGTTTCAGTGGTAGCCATATTAGTCTGTATCAGCAAAAAAATGAGGAGTCCTTGTGGCACCTTAGAGACTAACAAATTTATTTGTGCATAAGTTTTCGTGGGCTAGAACCCAAGCTTATGCCCAAATAAATTTGTTAGTCTCTAAGGTGCCACAAGGACTCCTCATTTTTTTTATATTGTACTTGGTTATTGCAGTAGGTCATCCTGTTTCAGTTGCATTTGAATGGGAATGGAAGTTATTCCACACATTACTAGGTCTTGACTTACAGTCATTCAGATTATATTTCAAGAAAATTAGACTCTTCTATGGCTTGCTTAGCTCACATTTCCTTTTGCTTCACATAATTACCTGTTTTGTTATCCTTAGTTTGGTAAATGGATGAATCTATCTACACAACTCTTCCAGATTTTTATCCAACACACAAACTTTTCCGAGTGCTAGATTATTTTAGGGATAGTGTTCATGGGGGAGGAATACACGTGGTTTTAACTGGAGTTTATAAGTGATCTAATGCTGAAACAAAAGCTGAGGCATTTAGTCACTACAGAAACCATTGATTGCCAGTGTACTCCAGTGCTACGAACACTGTATTTCTGCTATAAGATACAAAACCTGGGTCAAGACACTAAAATATATAAAAAAATACATATTTTTCTTTCTTTGTTAGGGTTTGAAATGTCTTTTTACTAATTTATTGGACTTCCTGATGATGAGAACATAAGTATGGCCATACTGGGTCAGACCAAAGGTCCATCTAGCTCAGTGTTCTGTCTTCCAACAGTGGCCAATGCCGGGTGCTTCAGAGGGAATGAACAAAACAGGTAATCATCAAGTGATCCATCCCCTGTCACCCATTCCCAGCTTGTGGCAAACAGAGGCTAGGGTCACCATCCCTGCCCATCCTAATAGCCATTGATGAACCTATCCACCATAAACTTTTTTTGAACCTGGTTATATTTGTGGCCTTCACAACATCCACTAGTAAAGAGTTACACTGGTTGGCTGTACATTGTGTGAAGTAGTACTTCCTTTTGTTTGTTTTAAAGCTGCTGTCTATTAATTTCATCTGCCATTTTGTTGCTCAGTCATCCAGTTTTGTGAGATCCCTTTGTAACTCTTCGCAGTCTGCTTTGGACTTAACTATCTTGGATAGTTTTGTATCATCTGCAAATTTTGCCATCTTTCTGTTTACCCCTTTTCCCAGATCATTTATGAATATGTTGAATAGGACTGGTCCCAGTACAGACCCCTGGGGGACACCACTATTTACCTCTCTCCATTCTGCTTACTTTGCTTAAGAGCCTTTGGGGAAATATTGGAACGGCCTTCCGAGGGAAACGGTGGGGGCGAGGGACCTGTCTGGTTTTAAGATTAAGTTAGATAAGTTTATGGAGGGAATGGTTTAATGGTAAAACATATTAGCCAAGGAATACCAAGCAATGGTAGGTAAATAGTATAATGGCTAACAGGGGTCAGGCTGGAGACTCTTGCCTACATGCTCGGGGTCTTACTGATCGCCATATTTGGGGTCGGGAAGGAATTTTCCTCCGTGGTAGATTGGCTGAGGCCCTGGAGGTTTTTCGCCTTCCTCCACAGCATGGGGCAGGGATCGCTAGCAGGAGGGTTCTCTGCCAATTGAAGTCACTAAAACACAGGATTTGGGGACTTCAACAGCAGAGTCAAGGGAAGGGGTAGGGATGGTTTTGTGGCCTGCAGCATGCAGGGGGTCAGACCAGATGATCATAATGGTCCCTTCTGACCTTAAAGTCTATGAGTCTATGAGTCTATGGTTAGGGACTGTCATGTAGTGTGGGGGAGTCAGGGCCCTGCATCCCCACTTCCTGCGATCCGTGACTCTCAGCCAGCCAGTAAAACAGAAGGTTTATTAGATGACAGGAACACAGTCCAAACAGGGCCTGTAGGTACAGGCTACAGGACCCCCTCAGTCAGCTCCACTTGGGGGGCAGGGATCCCAGACCCCGGTGCTGGGCCTCCCTCCATTTCCCCAGCCATCTCCAACTGAAGCTCCCTCCAGCCCCTCCTTTGTCTCTTTCCCGGGCAAGGAGACCACCTGATCTCTTTGTTCTCCAACATCTTCAGATGGCACCTTGCAGGGGAGGGGCCCAGGCCATCAGTTGCCAGGAGACAGGGTGTCAGCCATTCTCTGTGCAGACCCCTGCACACCCCTGCCCTCTAGGGCTCTGCAACAATCACACACCCTTATCCCACCACCTAAATACTTAAGAAATACACAGGGGAACTGAGGCACCCACACACTATTCAGAGAAAACATTAAGAGCATGCCCACTTCATCACACCAGGTCAATACTCCCCACTCCCTACTCCGTCACAGGGACCTTGTCAAAGACTTTCTGAAAATCTAAGCACGCTATATCCACTAGATCACCCTTATCTACATGCTTGTTGACCCCCTCAAAGAATTCTAATATATTGATGAGGCATGATTTCCATTTACAAAAACCATGTTGACTCTTCCCCGACAAATCATATTCATCTATGTGTCCTGTCTGATCATTCTGTTCTTTACGATAGTTTCAACCAGTTTGCCTGGTACTGAAGTCAGGCTTACCAGCCTGTAATTGCCGGGATTGCCTCTGGAGCCTTTTTTAAAAATTGGCGTCACATTAGCTATCCTCCAGTCATCTGATACAGAAGCTGATTTAAATGATAGATTACAGACTACAGTTAGTAGTTCTGCAATTTTACATTTCAGTTCCTTCAGAACTCTTGGGTGAATACCGTCTGGTCCTGGTGACTTGTTACTGTTTAGTTTATCAATTTGTTCCAAAATCTCCCCTAATGACACCTCAATCTGGGACAGTTCCTCAGATTTGTCATCTAAAAGGAATGGCTCAAGTCTGGAATCTCCCTCACATCCTCAGCCGTGAAGACGGATGCAAATAATTCATTTTGTTTTTCCGCAATGGCTTTGTCATCCTTGTGTGCTCCTTTAGCATCTTGATCGTCCAGTAGCCCCGCTGATTGTTTAGTAGGCTTCCTGCTTCCGATGTACTTAAAAAAAATTTGCTGTTACTTTTTGAGTCTTTGACTAGCTGTTCTTCAGATTGTTTTTTGGCCTTCCTAATTATATTTTTACACTTCACTTGCCAGAGTGCCTGGGTTTATCTGAACAATTCTTTGAGCTTATTGTCGGTGTGGAAATAGATTTAAGGGAAAGGACAAGCATGCATAAGGGTTTCAGAGTCATTCTTGAGAGGACAGTTGATTATTTTTCTGGGCTGTGGAAGAAAAATATGATTTATTGAAAGAGCAGTTTATCAATTATGGATGCTACAGTAACATCAATGAAAAACTGAAGTTCCAGATAAATCCCTTTCGTAGAGAAGTATCTGCTCAGACATTTTGTTTTTTTGCTGTTTTAACTGTCTAATGAAGACTTTAAAAAAGGACATAACATGGTCTCTTTTCCAGAGCGTAACTACTTCTTTGTTGGCAGTTGGCACCTTGACTGAAGAGTTGACATAGTGGGCCAGAGTCTGCTCTCAGATACACCTCATTGTGAACCTCATTGACTTAAAAATTTGACATGGTGTTTGTTCATTAGGCAAAGCTCTTTGACTTGGGGGGTTTTACTTACCAAAAGAGCATGGATATTAGTCCAGATTGAATCAAGGTGCAAACTTTTACTTAATTAAGTGTGAGTGGAATGTGTCCAAGTGAGTCATCTGCCTTTATATCCAGAGGTCAGTTCTTTGGACACCTCTGTTTGCCATCTTCAGCAACAAATTAAATTACCAGATGTAACTATGGTGGGTAATGTTACTTACACATAAGAAAATCTTGGACATTAGTTTGAAACATTACAAAGCATTGAGAGAGGTACTGAAATGAAACTCACTAATTTAATAATAACAGAGGGTCCTGTGGCACCTTTGAGACTAACAGAAGTATTGGGAGCATAAGCTTTCGTGGGTAAGTACCTCACTTCTTCAGATGCAAGTAATGGAAATCTCCAGAGGCAGGTATATATCAGTGTGGAGATAACGAGGTTAGTTCAATCAGGGACTAACCCTCCCTGATTGAACTAACCTCGTTATCTCCACACTGATTTATACTGCCTCTGGAAATTTCCATTACTTGCATCTGAAGAAATGAGGTTCTTACCCACGAAAGCTTATGCTCCCAATACTTCTGTTAGTCTCAAAGGTGCCACAGGACCCTCTGTTGCTTTTTACAGATTCAGACTAACACGGCTACCCCTCTGATAATTTAATAATATAGAACACAAAATTGTAAGAGCATATGCTATCTGATTGTGTTCAGAAAGAGAGAAAATAAATCCCACACAGTAAGAAACAAAACAAAAAAAACCACCTGTGCAGATTCATCTTAGAATAACCAGAGTCTCAGTGACTGAAAAAATGCTTAGAAGTTCAAATTCGTGTTTTGTTAGTTTGTTTTTTTCAGTTTACACTGTCTAGGCTGTTATCACTTCCATACAGGATCTTGTAGTTTACAGATGTGGGGGAAGGGGGGGGGGGGAGGGACAAGCCATTCTCAAGAGATGGCATAAAAGATATCACAAAATTATCTGTTTTGCATTAGGATTAGCTTTCTTGTGGTGCTATATCCTGAATCTGTCCCTTGTTACAGAGATGAGAAGAGCAGTGCCTATGTGGATGGAATGCACAATGGCTATGTATCTCATCATGTTTATGTGCTCAGTGTCTAATGCAGTACCTTATTGTGTCTAGATCTGTGGTCTTCTGGAGCACTGACATGATTTCTGAGAACGGTGCCATCATTTTTAACCTCCTCCCATTATTAAGTTCTTAAAGAAGTTGAAACAAACAAGCCAAAAATGCAAAATTCTACACCAGATTTCTTAAAAAGGGGCTGTTGAAACTTTCACAATCTGTTCCATATTCTTAGCAGTTGTTTTGAGTTTTGTTAGTTTTATTCTAGACATGCATCTTCACTATGGAGAAAATTCAATTCAGGTTTCTTCTTCAGAAGAAACAATACCATCACAAAAGAGATGTTTGCCCAAATAACTGCTGGAGGATGTGGACAGAATGGAAGCAAATGTTAAGCCAGTAATAGTGATGTCAGGTTTTTTGGGTGAAACTGAATCTAGTGATTCTTATCACTTTTTTTCTCTTACTACTATGTCAAAATGACTCTGTAAACTGAATGATGTGGTAAATGTGGTTTTTTTGTTTTGTTTTGTTTTCCGTATTTGAGGGATACCACAGGGCTGGTTACTCAAGGAGTGAAACCACAAGAGAAAGGAATTCAGAGTCTCCTGGTTCCTTTTAAGTCAGTGGGTGGAAGAAACACACAGAATCAATGTGGGCGGGAAGTGGCTTTCTCTAACAAGATGGAAGAGAAACTCTTGATTGAATAATAAAGCTCAGTAAATGTGAGGTTGTTTTGTCCTTATGGGGAAAGAAGAGTATTGATTTGTTCATTGGTTGCTTTGTATCTGCGTACATTTCTTGGTGAGCATTCCATCCACAGTGATTGTCTTCTCTGCAAACAAGCAATGTACTTCCAAATAATTGAGCAACAGTATTTTATCATCAATGAACTATGTATACTGAAGAGCCTATGATAGAGAAAATATGATGCCATACGATGCAAAACCCTCATCTTAAAAAATGATCAAACAATTTACATTCAACTGGACATAAAATGAAAAGACTATAAAAGTTCTCTAAATGCTCTAAAAATTAACTGAATAAGGATTAAGAATGAAAAAAAATCTTGGATCAAATAGTTGGGAAGAGAACCGCACCAAACACTAATATAAAATCTGCTGGAGTTGCATATAAATTAACTAAAAAATGATAAGCTCAGAAATAATAAAAGATTAGGCTAGAGATTGAATTCTGGGACGGGTCTGAATATAGTTGAGAATGTTGCTTTGGACTCATCTACACTGTGGATAGAAAAGCTTCTCATTTTTTTTCTATGTGCCTTAGATCCGGTGGACCATGAGAAAAACAAAAAGATGACAATTTACCATTTTATAAGAAAAGGCTATCGATGCAGCCTGATGTAAATACTCTTTTTTTTCAAAAAACGATGTAAGGAAATGCTTCTCATTTTCTTTCCGTTTCTGACTTAATGACTACGTAGCACCATCTAGAGGCTTGGGAGGCATTGACAGTTCCTTTGCCAGCTCTGTCATTCAGCCTAAAACATAATTTTCACATATTTACGGGCCAGTTTAATTTGAAAGCATTGAATATCTACATTGCCAAGGCGATAGGTATCTTAGAAATACAAGATAGATGAGAAACCTCCCACATGTAGACATATTTTAGTCATGATATGTGTGCATTTCCTTTAGCCTTTTGTCTCATGTTAGTTTAATATTTAATGGAGAGTCTCAGCTGTTCAGATACGTCTAATATTACAGCAAATATCTCTAATCCCTGGACCTTAGTTCATCGTGTGCCACTGACACATCAGGCAGTCCAGTTCCTCCACTGATTACAATCAGTTGCCACTTGTTCTGTGTCTTCCCAGGTGATGCCAGTGCACTTAATATCCTCAGTCACTGTCTTCTGCCAGTTATTCCTTGGCCTTCCTCGTTTTTTCTTTCCTCCCTCAGGTAGCATGTCTCCCATCTTCCATAAGGTGTACACGTCCCAACCATCTGAGCCTTCATTTGATATTTTTAATGTCTTGCTCTGTCAGTTCCCTTACTCTCTTTCCAGCTCCCTTACTTTTTTTTTGTCTTTCCATGAAATGTGTAATATCCTCCTGAGCCATCTGTAATGGGCAGCCTCCAATCTGGTTTTGTTAGCCAAGTCACTGCTCTGTACAGTACCATGGTTAGTACAGTTGCATGGGATCAGCTGACCTTCAATTTGGTATGGAGACCTCTGTTTTGATCAGATGTTGCTTTTCCTGATCTCACATGAATATCTGTATCATGGCCACCTTCAAATGTCATCCCACTCCCCAGATAGCAAAGCTGCTCTGTGTGTTTGATTTCTTTTCCATCCATGTACACCTTTGCATTTGTTGTCCAGCTGTCTATTTTCATAATCTTGGGTTTTCTCTCTATTTACTTTCAATCCAATTTTTGCTACTTCTTATTCACCTCTGATGGAAGGGCAATCATTCCATTCCACATCATACTTACAAAAGCAACGTCCTTGGCAAAGTCAAGGTTGTGTAACTCATCTCCGCTAACCTATTTCACCCTGTCCACGATGCCTTTTGTTGCCCATTTCATCACCCAGCCTATTACTTGTGCAAAGAAGATTGGTGATAACACACACCCTTGAAAAACTCCAGTCACAATATCAAATCATCCACTCAGGTCTGCATTCGATCTTACTGCACATGTACTTCCATCATATAAACTTATTATGTTGATCAGTTTGTCTGGTATCCCGTAGCTTCTAGCAATGTTCCATAGGGTCTCTCTGTGAGCACTCTAGAACGCTTTCTTGATTAAGATGGGGTTTTGCCGAGTAATATCTTTTTCAAAGATCTGTCAAACAGGGAATTTTTGTTTGCGATATGATCTACCTGTTCTCTTGAACAGGGGCGGCTCCAGGCACCAGTGCTGCAAGCGCGTGCCTGGGGCGGCAAGCCGCGGGGGGCGGCCTGCCGGTCGCTGTGAGGGCGGCAGGCAAGCGGCTTTCGGCGGCGCGCCTGCGGGAGGTCCGCCAGTCCGCGGCTTTGGCGGTAATTCGGCGGCGGGGACACCGATGGCGCGGCACCGGCGGACCTCCCGCAGGCATGCCGTCGAATCCACGGTACCAGCGGATTTCCTGCAGGCGCGCCGCCAAAAGCAGCCTGCCTGCCGTGCTTTGAGTGGCAAAAAACATAGAGCCACCCAAGCTCTTGAAATACTGCATCCACTGCCTTCTTTGTTCTATTCAGCATGACATTAACCGGGATTGATAGTAGTACAATGTCTCTCCAGTTAGTGCACTGCGTAAGATCACTCTTTTTTTTTTTTTTTTTTTTGCAATGCCACAAAGATACTATCTTTCCAGTCTTGTGGCACTTGTTATTTCACCCATATTTCATTACAGAGTTTTGTTAGCTGCTCAGTCAGAATTTTGCTTTCTGCATTTAGTATCTCTGCTTCCATTGTGTCAACTCCTGGAGCTTCCGCCTGCTTGAGGCCTTTGAAATTAAAGCAAATTGTTGGTCTCTCTTTTATTTGTAACTCACCACTGGCATTTCTCTTGAATCTATGCACGATCATTGGCTCTGGACATGTTAGTATGGAATGGAAATGTTCTTTCTATCGCCTGTCTTGTTCTTCGAGTGTATTCAACATCTGTCCATCATAGTCCCTAATGTCTTTCATTCTTCTATAGAGCTGTCTTAAGTCTCCTATCTATGCTGTTGCTTCTGCCTCTGCAGCTGTTACCCAGGGTTCTTTCAACCCAAAGCTCTTGGTAACTTTTATTCTGTGTGAGGTGGTGTCAGGAAATAAATCAGGGGAAACACGGCCGTCCAACCGATAGCTGGCTGGCACAAACAGGACAACACAAGAGTGCTTTCACTTAAAGCTAAATTTTACTTAGTCTCAAGCACCTACACACGTCCGCAACAGATTAGTAAAACACACGCAACCCTTGATCATTACCAAAGCTGAGTGTGGCTCTCGAGTGACACAGTGGCAGGCTTCTGGTGGCCAAATCTTCCGTCTGCCGGTGGGGACTGCAAGATGTATCCAGACGGACAGTCCAAAAAGAGTCCCCAAACGAGTCCAACTATCTCAAACTTTTCCCCCTTATTTATACATTAGTAATAGAATGACATGTCCCTTAAAGAAAACTTGTTAAGTAAGCAGTTTCAATGGTCAAGCAAGAGGTTCCTTCTGATTATTGATTAACCGGGTGTGGGTTTTTCCAGAGTTTGCACCCTTGAGACCCCAATAGACATTCCTGGGGTACATCCTGCTCTTTTAAAATGCATGTATCAGCAACTTCAATACAATTCTTATCAGGAAGGACTCGGGGTCAAGCTGCCCTTTCTGTGGCACTCCAACCCCCCTCCCCTCCTAACTTGGTCAAGCTGAAACTGCTGAATAGGTTGCTTTTAACAATAAGCCATAGTGGTTTCAGACACTTTACTGGTTTGCCAAAATCTCCCCATACACAGCCTTCTCCTGAACCCAGGAATTTGTCTTGTTTGCATCTCTTCTTTATTTCTTTGTCCTTTTCCCTGTGCTTTGCGTCCACCTCTGAGTTTGCTTGTGTCTTGCACTGTTCCTTTTTTGCTTTAGAGCTTTCCGCTCATCAATTGCTGCCCATATTCCAGATGTATTACATGCATCTTTCTTCTGAACTGGTAATGGTGAATAGCTCTTGAATCTCTGAGGCAGACACCCTGAAGATAGGAGTCAGTCTCTTTCAACCTAAGAGGATTCACAAGATCACCAGACAATGCAAATGTCAACCAGATAGACCGTGTGTGTATATCTAAGAGATGCGGATCTTCTCTGAGGGATATCATTGTTGGCAGAGGAACAGACCAGGCGTTCTCAAACTTCATTGCACTGTGACCCCCTTCTGACAACAAAAATTACTACACGACCCCAGGAGGGGGGACTGAAGCCTGAGCCAGCCTGAGGCCTGCTGCCCTGGGAGGTGGGGGGGGCAAAGCCCAAGGGCTGCAGCCACAGGCAGAGGCCTGTAACCTGAGTCCCACCGCCCAGGGCTTCAGCCCCAGACGTGAGCAAGTCTAAGCCAGGAAAATAGGGTCGCCCCCACAGTTGCCAACTTTCACATGGTAAATAAGCACCTCGACTTTCACAATAAGCCAAAAATCAAGCTAATCCCATTTCAAAACAAGGCCAAAACAAGCCAATCCCTAAGAACCCCAACACTCTATGTGACTAGCTCCCCCCAGCGTGCAGTCTGGGACTGTGGAGGTCCCGCTGTGCACCCTGACTCTCTCTCTCCCCCCCCTTGCCCCTGCTTGCCCCCCCTACTTGTCGGGAGCCGATCAAATAAAAAAAGCAACAAGCAATAAACTACAAGCCATAAACTAGCCAACAAGCAACTCATAACCAAAAACAAGCCCAATTTCTGCATTTTTTCCCACTGGTTTGGCATGTCTGGTCACGACCCACTTTGGGGTTCCGACTCACAGTTTGAGAACTGCTGCCTTAGATCATTATTAGGGCCCTACCAAATTCACGGTCCATTTTGGTCAATTTCACGGTCATAGGATTTTTAAAATGTAAATTTAATGATTTCAGCTACTTAAATCTGAAATTTCATGGTGTGGTAATTGTAGGAGTCCTGACCCAAAAAGGAGTTGTGTGGGGGGTCACAAGATTATTATAGGAAGGGTTGTGGTCAGTATTCCCTCTAACTTTTCTCACGCATGTGCAGAATTAATTTTGTTATGTGCACCAATATGGAGGTGATGTGTGACACCTCCATATTGGTGCACATAGAATCATAGAATATTAGGGTTGGAAGAGACCTCAGGAAGTCATCTAGTCCAATCCCCTGCTCAGAGCAGGACCATCACCAACTAAATCATCCCAGCCAGGGCTTTGTCAAGCCGGGCCTTAAAAACCTCTAAGGATGGAGAAATTCATGTGGCGGGGGTGGGGCCGAGGGGTTTGGAGTGTGGGAGGGGGTGTCACGGAGTGTGGGGGAGTCAGGGCCCTGCACCCACCACTTCCTGCGATTCACCATGACTCTCAGCCAGCCAGTAAAACAGAAGGTTTATTAGATGACAGGAACACAGTCCAAAACAGTCCTTGTAGGTACAGAAAACAGGACCTCTCCGTCAGGTCCATCTTGGGGGTTAGGGAGCCCAGACCCGGTGCTAGGCCTCTCTCCATTTCCCCAGCCAGCTCCAAACTGCCTCCCTCCAGTGCCTCCTCTGGCCTTTGTCTCTTTCCCCAGGCCAGGAGGCCACCTGATCTCTTCGTTTTTCAATACCGTTAGTTGGCACCATGCAGGGGAGGAGCCCAGGCCATCAGTTGCCAGGAGAAAGGGTGTTGACCATTCTCTGTGCAGACAGCATCACACTGGTCCTCTAGGACTCTGAAATGATCACACACCCTTATCCCACCACCTAGATACTTAAGAAATGCATAGGGGAAATTGAGGCACCCACACACTATTCAGAGAAAACATTAAGAACATTCCCACTTCGTCACAGGGGGCTTAATGCTGGGGTAGAGGGTTGGGGTGTGGTGGAGGTGAGGACTCCGGCTGGGGGTGCGGGCCCTGGGGTGGGGCTGAGGATGAGGGGCTTAGGGCTGGGGCAGAGGGTTGGAGTGCAGGGGGGTGAGAGCTCTGGCTGGGGGTGTGGGCTCTGGGGTGGGACCATTGACGAGGGGTTTGGGTTGCAGGCTTCCCTGGGGGTACAGCAGGGAGAGAGGACTCCTCCTAGGTCTCTCTCCCCGCAGCAGCAGCAGCACTTTGGCTGGAGGGGAGAGGCACCTCTCCCCACTGCGGCAGCTCCAGGCCTGGGGCCACAGGATAGGCGCCTCTCCCCCAGCCACGGCAGGTCTGGGCTGGGCTGGGGCCAGCGGGGAGAGGCGCCTCTCCCCACCGCAGCAGGTCCAGGGCTGGGGAAGAGGCATCTCTCCCCACCACAGCCCTGAGCACCTGCGTGGGGCTTAAGAGGCTGTGGCTGCGCAGCTTAGAGGGAACGTAGGTTGCAGTACTGTTACCCTAAGTTCTGCGCTGCTGCTGGCGGCAGTGCTGCTGCCAGAGTTGGGCGGCTGCAGAGCGGCAGCTGCTGGCCAGGAGCCCAGCTCTGAATGCAGACCTGCCGCCAGCAGGAGCACAGAAGTAAGGATGGCATGATATGGTATTGCCACCCTTACTTCTGCATTGCAGGCTTCAGAGATGGGCCCTTGGTCAGCAGCCGCCACTCTCTGGCTGCCCAGCTCTGAAGGCAGCAGTGCAGAAGTAAGAATGACAGGGGAAGGTATTGCCACCCTTACTTCTGCACTGCTGCTGGCGGGGTGCTGCCTTCAGCACTGGGCATCCAGCCAACAGCCGCCACTCTCTGGCTGCCAAGTTCTGAAGGCAGAGCAGAAGTAAGGGTGGCAATACTGCGACCCCCTTAAAATAAACTTGTGAGCCCCCTGCAACTCCCTTTTGGGTCAGAACCCCCAATTTGAGAAACGCTGGTCTCCCCCGTGAAATTTGTATAGTATAGAGTAAAAGCACAGAGAACAGATTTCATGGGAGGAGACCAGACTTCACGGTCCGTGACGTGTTTTTCATGGCTGTGAATTTGGTAGAGTCCTAATCATTATTTTTTAGTGGTCACTTTACAACTTCAAAAAGATCATGAGGATGGACAAAAAGAATAGCAATAAAGAAGTTCAATGACAAAGAAAGGCAGATCGGATTCCAGATTCCACTTGGCAACCATTCTGGTGTTTTACTGGACCAGGCTGATGAAAGTGTGGAGGACAGATGGTCAAACTGGAAGAAGATGGTAGTTGAGACAGCAGAGGAAATAGTGGGCCACTGACTATCTCTCCTTATTATATTATATATTACTTTAAAATGTTGAACAATGTCTTGTATTCTCTAAGTTAGCGCTACATTCTGTAACATGCTACTTGTCTGAAATTATTCAGAATTAGGACTGAGTGAACGAGTCATAGTAAATAACCTACTAATTTTCTGTTCAAGCTATACATAAACAGACTTTTTAAGGATGTGATCGTTTTTGAAATTGTATGTCAAGCACTGTATGTGAAAATATTTCACTTAAAGGTTGTTTGCAAACTATTAATTTTAACCATATTTTTGACTATCATTCGTGGTGTGTCACTTGCATGGTATTGTGCCCAGTTTGAAAGACTGAAACTACTATAAACTAGAAGTGGAAGATTAAAGCAGGGGTTCTCAAATGGGGGTTGGGACCCCTCAGGGGGTCGTGAGGTTATTACATGGGATGTCGCAAGCTGTCAGCCTCCACCCCAAACCCCGCTTTGCCTCCAGCATTTATAATGGTTTTAAATATATTTAAAAGTGTTTTTAATTTATAAGCGGGGTCGCACTCAGAGGCTTGCTATGTGAAAGGGGTCACCAGTACAAAAGTCTGAGAACCACTGGATTAAAGGACATCAAGATGGCTACACGAAAACTTTTGGCCCAATGACTACCAACTTTCATAATGGCAATTCAGTATGCCGTGCTCATTATTATTGTGTCTGAACACGTCAATTAATAATTGTAATCATAATTAATGCATAGCAATAGTAAATAATATTGGGACACTGTCAGTTTTAAAAATCAAGGGTCATATCCTCAGTTGGTGTAAATTGGCATACCTTTTTTCACTTCCAGCTGTAGATCTGATCCAATTCTTTAGGACAGGAAATTTTTTTTGTTACAAATAACACTTAAGATAATAAACGTGGTGAAAAAAATTGTAGCATAACTCTTCAATATTCTACTCTTTCTTTTAGCCTTGACAATGAAAATAGATTATCTAGTTTCATTTTTATTTTTAGACAATATCACTAAGTAGCACAAGACTCCAATGTTTGAGTTACACTGTAGGGGAATATTTTTATTAAATGTTTCTATTGAAACTTTAAGAAAACGGTCATAGAAACATTTTGAAAACATAGAGAGACATGGTTATTGGTCCCAATGCTTGTAAAAGCGTATTCTCTCCACACACACCCCATCCAAAACCTAGAGTTCAGATAAAAAGTGACCTGAGAGAGTTATTTTAAATGTTTGTGCAGGGAGAGGATTTTGTTTTGCTGCTTTAGTTCTTGCTGAGCCTCCGGTTGATCAGTTTCTTCTCTTGGCTTCACCCTGTTGCCTTTGATTTTCTGAGCCTATAATACTTTTAAAATCTGACTTTGTCCCATTTTGGGATAGGAATTTATGCTTGAAAAGCAACAGCAAGTGGCAGCTGCATGGGGGAAGGCTAATGCCTAAAGAATTAGTTTCAAGTTCCGTGAAATCTGCAATTTTTACTATTATAGATTTTAACCTTTTGGATTAAATTCTTAAGTCACTAATTTTCATTTTTTCTTAAAAAACAGACCCTGACTTTTTAAAGGCCAGGAAGACATTCCATTTCAGAAAGAATGAACAAAATGAACAATATTTACAAGTAAAATGACATTTTTGCCAAGTCTCTGTTGCCTTAATTTTTACTCATTACAATAAAATTCTTAGAGGTCTTTATTTAGTTTCCTTTTGCCAAGTTACAAAAGAATGTATTTTTAAATAAATTGGGAACAACTCCTGGGTTTTGTTCAATACCTTTCTTTGTATGTTTTGTCAATATTATTTAACAGAATTAGAACTATGATGTCCTTTAAATCTTAGTAAGCATATGTTATTAATTAAATGATATCAAACTTGCTCATCATAAGATCTGAAAAGTCAATGAAATTAAATATTTTAAGATGATAAAAGAACATTAAATGCAATGCTTTGACCTCAAGGACAGAAGTGAGGTAGATGTTTATATTTGCTGGCTAACTAAAGTTACGGAATTAGTTTCTGCAGTTTCCCAGCAAATGTGATTTGGAAAGTATAGGAAGCATAATTGTACCAACTGAAGTTGCAAGGAAAAATATGTAAACTATTTAGTCAGTATACCCAGGCTTCATTTGTGAAGAGTATAAGAACATAAGACTGGAAGTTTATGCAGGCATATGTCCAGCCCTAAGTGTTTTGCTATGCAGAATGGAAACATTTTTGGCAGCCCTCACTCCCCATCCCTGCCACCCCTCGCTGCAAGCAAAAAAACAACAACAAAAGTAGGGCTGTTAAGAGATTAAAAAGATTAATTGTGTGATTATAAAAATCAACCACGATTAATTGTGCTATTAATCACGCTGTTAAACAATAATAGAATACTATTTATTTAAATATTTTTGATGTTTTCTACATTTTCAAATATATTGATTTCAGTTACAACACAGAATACAAAGTGTACAGTGCTCACTTTATATTTTTGATTACAAATATTTATACTATAAAAAACAAAAGAAAAAGTATTTTTCAGTTCACCTAATACAAACACTGTAGTGCAATCTCTTTATTGTGAAAGTTGAACTTACAAGTGTATAATTATGTACAGTAACTCCTCGCTTAACATTGCAGTTATGTTCCTGAAAAATGCAACTTTAAGCGAAACGAAGTTAAGTGAATCCAATTTCCCCATAAGAATTAATGTAAATGCGGGGGTTAGGTTCCAGGGAATTTTTTTCCAGCAGACAAAAGACTATTATAGATAGATAGATACACACATACACACACAGTATAAGTTTTAAACAAACAATTGAATACTATACACAGCAGTGATGATTGTGAAGCTTGGTTGAGATGGTGAAGTCAGAGGGTGGAAGAGGGTGGGATATTTCCCAGGGAATGCCTTACTGCTAAATGATGAATTAGCACTGGGCTGAGTCCTCAAGGGTTAACACATTGTTGTTAATGTAGCCTCACACTTTACAAGGCAGCACAAATGGAGGGAGGATAGACAGCATGGCAGACAGAGACACACACCCTGTGTGTGAGAGAGAGAGAGATGAGCATTGCCCCTTTAAGTACACTGACCCCACTCTAAGTACATTGCCTTTTTAAGTAGATCAGTAAGTTGAGACAGCAGGTGCTGCTAGCAAGCTCCCTCCATCCTGAGCCCTGTCGTGTGTCTCCCCCACCCCGCTCTATGGAGGTGGGGTAAGCAGGGGGCAGGAGCAGGGGGAAGGGGACACCCTGATAGTAGCCCCCCCCACCCCGCACAGCAAGCAGGAGGCACCTGGGAGCAGCTCCAAGGCAGAGGGCAGGAGCAGCACATGGCAGTGAGGGGAGGGACAGATGAGCTTCTGGCAATTGATAGCCTGCTGGGTGGCTGCTGCACAGGGAACTTAGGGGAGCGGGGAGCTGATAGGGGGCTGCCAGTCCACCCTGGTTCCAAGCCCCCACCAGCTAGCTCCAACAGGCTGCTCTTTCTGCAAGCAGTGGACAAAAGCAGGCAGCTGCCAAACAACGTTATAAGAGAGCATTGCACAACTTTAAACGAGCATGTTCTCTAATTGATCAGCAATGTAACTATGAAACAATGTTAACCAGGATGACTTTAAGTGAGGAGTTACTGTACTAAAAAATGACTGCATTCAAAAACAAAACAATGTAAAACTTTAGAGCCTACAAGTCCACTAAGTCCTATTTCTGTTGGGCCAATCGCTCAGACAAACAAGTTTGTTTACATTTGCAGGAGATAATGTTGCCTGCTTCTTGTTTACAATGTCACCTGAAAGTAGGGTGATCAGATGTCTTGATTTTATAGGGACAGTCCCAAGTTTGGGGGCTTTTTCTTATATAGACACCTATTAGCTCCCACTGCCTGTCCCAATTTTTTACACTTGCTAACTGGTCACCCTACCTGAAAGTGAGAACAGGTGTTCGCATGGCACTGTTGTAGCCAGCGTTGTGAAATACTTAGTCCTGCCTTGAGTGCAGGGGACTGGACTAGATGACCTCTCGATATCCCTTCCAGGTCTATGATTCTATATTTACGTGCAAGATGCGCTGAAGATTCATGTGTCCCTTCATGCTTCAACCACCATTCCAGAGGACATGTGTCCATTCTGATGACACGTTCTGCTTGATAATGATCCAAAGCAGTGCAGACCAATGCATGTTCATTTTCATTATCTGAGTCAGATGCCACCAGCAGAAGGTTGATTTTCCTTTTTGGTGGTTCAGGTTCTGTAGTTTTTACATCTGAGAGTTGCTCTTTTAAGACTTCTGAAAGCATGCTCCACACCTCGTCCCTCTTAGATTTTGGACAGCACGTCAGATTCTTAAACCTTGAGTCAAGTGCTGTAGCTATTTTTAGAAATCTCACATTGGTACCTTCTTTGCATTTTGTCAAATCTGCTGTGAAAATGTTCTTAAAACGAACATGTGCTGGGTCATCATCCGAGGCTGCTATAACATGAAATATATGGCAGAATGTGAGTAAAACAGAGCAGGAGACATACAATTCTCCCCCAAGGAGTTCAGTCACAAATTTAATTAACACATTATTTTTTTAATAAACATCATCAGCATGGAAGCATGCCCTCTGGAATGATGGTCAAAGCATGAAGGGGCATATGAATGTTTAGCATATCTGGGATGTAAATACCTTGTAATGCTGTGCGAACACTTGTTCTCACTTTCAGGTGACATTGTAAACAAGAAGCAGGCAGCATTATCTCCTGTAAATGTAAACAAACTTGTTTGTCTTAGCGATTGGCTGAACAAGAAGTAGGACTGAGTGGACTTGTAGGCGTTAAAGTTTTACATAGTTTTGTTTTTGAGTACAGTTATGTAATCAAAAAAAAATCTACTTTCATAAACTGCACTTTCACAATTAAGAGATTGCACTACAGTACTTGTAAGAGGTTAATTGAAAAGTACTATTTCTTTTGCTTATCTTTTTTACAGTGCAAATGTTTATAATAAAAATATTATAAAGTGAGCACTGAACACACCGTATTCTATGTTGTAATTTAAATCAATATATTTGAAAATGTAGAAGAACATCCAAAAATATTTAATAAATTTCAATTGGTATTCTATTGTTTAACAGTGCGATTGAAACTGCGATGAATCGCAATTAATTTTTTTGAGTTAATCGCATGAGTTAACTGCGATTAATTGACAATGCTAAAAAAAAGCAATCACCCCTGATTTGGCCAATCCTGCATTCATCAATAACAGTAAAACTAGTTGAAATTATAAATAAAAGATAATGATAAAACACTTAGAAAAATGTACGAGAGTGACTAACATGCTTGGCTTCTGTGAAGAAAATTCATGCCTTCTCGTAGAAGTCTCTGTGAACAGGTCAACAAAATAGTGGATAAAGAACTAGATGAATTTTTTTGGACTTTTAAAAATGTTGCCTCCTGTGAGAGACTTAGTCCAGATAAGGAATCTAGGTAGTCATGGGGTGAGAGGTAATGTTCTGTCATTGATCAGAAACTTGCTAAGAAAACAAAGAGTAGGACTAAATGGTCAATTTTCAACCTGGCAAAAGATTGACAGTGAGGTGTTACAAGGTTTCATCCTCAGGGGCTATGCTTTAACATCAAGGACAGATTGTGGTCGCCCTTTCTTAGTGTCCAGTTTTTTACACAGGAAAGGGGTGGTTGGGGATTTTGGTTACAAATGAATCAGCTCACTTACTGGGTCTAACTTTAGTCCTATGTGCCTCTTGGATGTAGCCAGACAACAGGCAAAAAGATTCCAAATTGGACATGTTTTACTGCAGAGTAGTGAGAAGATAATGTTCTTGGCTTTTTGTGTCATATTACAAGTTTATGGAATGAGTTAAAGTTGCGGGCATTTGTTTTGAACATAAAATATGTGTTATATCTTTATTTCTGATCTCTGGTGGTAATGATATTGTATTAACACATTTTTTGCATTTAATTTTATAAATTATATGATGATGGAATTCTTTAGTATGCCTCATATTATAATAACATATTGTTTTCTTATTTCTATGTTTAAAATAGCAGTTCTTGTCTAAAAAGTTGAATTCTGACTACCTTAAGTGTAATCTTTATGCTATTTAGTATTATCATTCATCATAGCTGAGGCATACTGCTGATGTCTGGGAAGAATTAGAACTGGTAATTACTAAAAGATAATATATATCAGCATCAGGCTTTTTAAAAACCTCTCCAGCCTGTATTTTAAATATTTAAGAGTTCATTAAAACAAGAAAGGAAATGGTACATTTTGTCAGTCATTTTCTGCTAATTTCCAAGCTATTAACCATAAACATAGCATTGTCATTAAACGTGAAACTCTCATTTCATATTTCAGAGTAGCAGCCGTGTTAGTCTGTATCCGCAAAAAGAACAGGAGTACTTGTTGCACCTTAGAGACTAACAAATTTATTAGAGCATAAGCTTTCGTGGACTACAGCCCACTTCTTCAGATGCATATAGAGTGAAACATATATTGAGGAGATATATATACACACATACAGAGAGCATGAACAGGTGGGAGTTGTCTTACCAACTCTGAGAGGCCAATTAAGTAAGAGAAAAAAACTTTTGAAGTGATAATCAAGCTAGCCCAGTACAGACAGTTTGATAAGAAGTGTGAGAATACTTACAAGAGGAGATAGATTTAATGTTTGTAATGGCTCAGCCATTCCCAGTCCTTATTCAATCCTGAGTTGATTGTATCTAGTTTGCATATCAATTCCAGCTCAGCAGTCTCTCGTTGGAGTCTGTTTTTGAAGTTTTTCTGTTGTAAAATAGCCACCCGCAGGTCTGTCATAGAATGACCAGACAGGTTCAAGTGTTCTCCCACTGGTTTTTGAGTATTATGATTCCTGATGTCAGATTTGTGTCCATTAATTCTTTTGCGGAGAGACTGTCCGGTTTGGCCAATGTACATGGCAGAGGGGCATTGCTGGCACATGATGGCATATATCACATTGGTAGATGTGCAGGTGAACGAGCCCCTGATGGTATGGCTGATGTGATTAGGTCCTATGATGATGTCACTTGAATAGATATGTGGACGGAGTTGGCATCAGGCTTTGTTACAAGGATAGGTTCCTGGGTCAGTATTTTTGTTCAGTGATGTGTGGTTGCTGGTGAGTATTTGCTTTAGGTTGGGGGGTTGTCTGTAAGCGAGGACAGGTCTGTCTCCCAAGATCTGTGAGAGTAAAGGATCATCTTTGAGGATAGGTTGTAAATCTCTGATGATGCGCTGGAGAGGTTTTAGTTGGGGGCTGAAGGTGACAGCTAGTGGTGTTCTGTTATTTTCTTTGTTGGGCCTGTCTTGTAGGAGGTGACTTCTAGGTACTCGTCTGGCTCTGTCAATCTGTTTTTTCACTTCAGCAGGTGGGTATTCATTTCATAAATTCCCATGACAGCTACTGAAAACTATCACCGAAGGTTTTATTTCTTTGACTATTTTAGTACTTAATTGCCTGAGGTGTACACAGAACTCCTTTAAAAAGTGTTACACTCAAAATTAATTACATCTGCTTTGTTGGAACAAGCTTGGAACTAGTAGGCTTTTGACTCCAGTACAGCTGGAGAAACCCAAGGCTGAATACGTACTGCACTTAAGAGCAAAGCAGTGCACGGTTTCCTATTTCCTTTTAATAGAAAACCTACTTGAGCTTTTTCACCTTCGTGGTTTACATCTGCAGAGGCATCTTACTCATTTACACATGGGGAGAAACACACCATTTAAGGTTGTTGCTTCTTAATCAGAAAGTGAAGTATAAGAAATACTATAATAAGAATATGTTGTTCGCAGTGTTGTAGCTGTGTTGTTCCCAGGAAATTAGACAGACAAGGTGGATGAGGTAAAACTTTTTATAGACCAACTTCTGCTGGTGAAAGAGACATGCATTTGAGCTTACACAGAGTCTTCTCTCTCTAATAAGAATAATATTTCTTGGCTATTAGAAAACATTTCTCAATAGACCACACAGCACTTTACAACACCAAATAAGTATCATTATCCCCATTCTGCAGACTAGTGTCTGATCTTCACCAGGCAGAGGGACAGCTGAGAAATAAATTAATGTAATACATCTGGGAGAAATAGAATTCACCTCGGAGAAGACAGACAGTGTTTCCAGTGTCACTCTGTGTTATCCCCTGTGAGGGGTAGTGCAATGGGAGAGCGTCTGTAAGGGCTGGTCCACACTAACCCCCCACTTCGAACTAAGATACGCAACTTCAGCTATGTTAGTCACGTAGCTGAAGTCGAACTATCTTAGTTCAAACTTACCACGGGTCCACACGTGGCAGGCAGGCTCCCCCGTCGACTCCGCGTACTCCTCTCGCGGAGCAGGAGAACCGGTGTCGACGGCGAGCACTTCCGGGATCGATCCCAGAAGATCGATTGCTTACCGCCGGACCCAGAGGTAAGTATAGACCTACCCTTAGTTCTGCTGGGTATTTAACAGGAGGCAGTGGTAGCGGTGAGACTGCGTTCTTTGGCCGCTCTAGCAATTACTTTCCCCCAGGCAGTGTGCCATCCATCTCTGGGGCTGTATTGGCTTCCTGCAGACACAGAGACAGATACACACACACACCCACCCCCCTGGTGGAGGGGGGACCTTGCTCCTTAGTAAGCCCTTAACAGACTTTCTGTTTCTGCAGTTGCTGTGCCAGGGTCTCGCTGCCCTAAGACACCTTCAGGACAGGCAGGGAAGGGATTGGTGCTTGGGGGATAACTGAGGCGGATTGAGGGCTGCAGTACACTGGGATGGGGTATAGTTGTTATGTTAGGATTAACATCTCTTTTTCTGTAGTTACAATGAGCATTCTTTAAGAATGAGGGGAACCATTGTCTATAGTCACTTGATTTACTGAACTGGACTGTGGGTTATTTTTGTTTCAGTTTGATACAGGACTGGTGTGCTTTATAATTATAAACTAATGGGCTGGGACAGATCTGCATTGAATCTGGCCTTCAGTAATAACTGGTCAGAGGAAAACTGTTCTTCCAAAACTGCGGGCAGGTGAGGATACTGTTTTTTGTACTGTTTACCCTATTTATAATATCTGAGTACATTACTACAACAGAGAGGAAACGTGTGTCTCTTGTTTAGTCTAACTTGTGTATTTTTCAAATTTACTTCCATACAAATAAATTTTAATAGGTAGAATGTTTTTAAAAAGCTATCTCAACTGTAACAATAGCATTATTACCCTAATGCTATTATCATGGATGCTTGCCATTAGTAATTTCTTTTTAAAAAATTACAGTACCGGAAAGAAAAACTGTAATTGGAATTATCATTCTGGAATAGCTGATTACATTGGTTGAGCTGGCACATGCTACAATGATTTGAGCTATAGTGTATATTATATTTACTTATTTGCCTTTGATCAACAGACCTCCATTGAATACAAATATGTAAACTACAGTAAACATGAAATATAAATTTAAGAACGTGTCACTGCAAAATAGCAGAGGAAAGGCAAAAGACATTCAAAATATAAAATAATGAAATGGGTGGTAGTGACCAAGGAAACGTATTGTTACAACTTCATTATCCTCTTATGGCTACCTGATGGGAACTTGTGGGACTGTTTTTATTAGATGTATTATATGAACTTCCTTCCTCTATTATTATAAAAGGATGAGAACCTTGACAAATGATTTACATCAGAAAGGCTGTGACTGGACTGTGAATGAGATGAAACATTTTACAACATTCAGTTCACATGTGGCTTTTGACTAGACTTTACAGTTATTCTCTAGAAGGCTCTCAATTCCTTTTTGTGCCTCGTTCATAATTACCAGTTGAACAATTAGTGTAATTCCCCACCCTCTGCAGGTCTGTAAATGATGGCCTTCGAGTGATATGACACGCTAGTATGTACTGTATACAGAAAGAGTAAATAGACATGACGTACACCATAGAACTAAAGTTGTCATCAGTTAAACACGAGCATCATTAGATTTGTGGAAACATGCTGCTCATTAGAATTTTTTAAAAAACGTAGATTCGATGAAAACTTAAAATGATTTTACTCTGCCATTCACAGTTAAGACATTAGCACTCACTCATGCAATATAGGTAGGATTTTAAACATTATTCATCACTGGAATGCATGTGCTTCAGTCCCATCACCATGAGTCACACTTGTCTTATATAAGTTCTGTGGAGACTGGGGAGGAAGGAGCGAATCCTTGGTTGCATGGTGTTGAATGGCATCACGTCTATTCTGAGCCACTATTGTGGCCCTGATGATGTAGTAGCCCTGCCCTAGCTGTAGAGGAGGCAGCAGGAATTGTCCACCAAAATATTGACAAATACACAGAATGGTGATATTAAGGCAGAATGAGAGATGATTAAGGAAAGAAAAGACAAATAAATGAGCCATTTTTAACCTTCACACCCGGGTCTATCTAGCTGCTCACTGCTTCTCCCTCTCTTTCTACTACCCCTCCCCAGTTTCCACAACCACTCTATAGAAGGTCTGAATGTATCAGGTAACTTTACATTAAAGGACAGATTTGAAATGTTGTCTGCTTCTTCATAGGCAGAATATGGAGATATTTGACCATGGAGCTTTAACCAATCAAGAGCAATCCTGTTTGTTAATAAGCAGAGTTGGATAAATAACCAATAATTTTACTAAGTCGTATAGACATTCAGTATTCTACTTATAACCAGAACATTTTTTATTGATCTGTATATCTCTATTGTAGGGTTTTGTGCCCATTATCATAATATCTGAGCCTGGGTGCTCAGTGAATAAATAAGTTCTACTAATAAAACCATGCCTAACAGTGAGAAGGACATTTCAGTTTAAAACCCTCTTTTCAATTGTTCATAACTTTCTCAAATATTTTTCCTTTTGGACTGAAACTTCATATCCTTGGCCTTTGTTTTGGGAAAACCCTTTTAAATGAAAACATCATAAGACACAAGTTTTCTCATTATTATTAATAATAATAATTAATAATATGATTAGCTAAAGTAAGTAAAAATGGCTGAGGTCTAAAATTTCACACTTGTTTATTACTGATGTTTAAATGTAAAAAAGAAAAATAAAGTTCTTAGAGCTAGATATAAATGTAAGGAGATGATGGATATACAGTAAGGTGCATCAGTTGAGATGATATTTACAGCAATTTCCCACAACTGTGAAAGTACACACTTAGACCCAGATCCTGCAAATATGTACAAGAGCAACTTTCAGTGTAGCCCGCTCTCACACAATGCTATCAGGAATCTTGTGTTATTTCATGTTTTTCATAAAAACCACAGCCTCTGGAGTCATTTCATTATGCCTGCATCCGTTTCGTTTTTTAAAAAAAGTTTCTAGCCCTCCAGCTTGGGGTGAAAAACTGGAAAATATGAACTATAGAGGTTCTATAAACAGAATACCTAATTTATTATTTTTTAAATTTTCATTTTTTTTCCAGCTTGACTCATACTTCTTTGAATCCCATAGTTGGCAATACTCAATTTTCCATATGTGCGTAGTCCCATTAGTTCAGTAGGCTGCTAACGTATATAACGTTACACATGCTGAGAATTTGCAAAACTGGGGTTTAAATAAATAATTTATCTTGAAGTAGCACATAGGAGCCCCGATCATGGATTAGGGCCTCATTGTAATTGGTGCTCTGCAGACATTTAATAAGAAAACGGTCCTTGTCCCAAAGAGGTTTAAGTTCTAGCTTATGATGAGAGACAAGAGAGGTGTGAAAAAAATGAAAAAGGGGAAGATGCAGGGACAAGATCCCACTCCCCACTCTCAGCGACCACATGCACACATGCTATTCTGTAAAAGCTTTCCATTTGCTGCCAGAGTTCAGACACCAGAGCTGTTCTTTTAATTTATGTTTTTTAAACACTGTATCACCATGAAATGTTGCACAGATAATGGTGAGTGCGCCTCAATTCCAAGTGTGCAGTTAATCTTGTTAGGCACCTGTCTCTGAATGTATAAATACAAAAAATGTGCATGCCATAGCCACTGGAAATAGGAAGTGCCTTTGTGTTGTCTAGTTTTGAAAAACAGGCACTTGTATTTCTCAGCTGGTGATGTTTGTGTGCAGCACAAGTGTAAAGCTACTCATGGATACTGAATTTTTAACTTCTTTGTCACGGAACCTTCCTGGGTTAAACAACTTTCCATGTGGGAAACTTTCCATGTGGGATTGATCTGAATAACTGTAAATATATTACAAGAAATATATACGTATTTACATCTAATCATTCTTATGGGGGTGACACCTTAAGGCTTTTGGCAATGGATTGAGGAGAGATGGTGGTTGATTCCCATTCTGATTGATTGGGGGAGTTATGGACAGATTACATTCTTAACTGCAGAAGGCCTAGCACCTCAAAATTAGATAGGAAAAGCAAGGATATTTGTGAGAAAATTCTGGGGAGGCAATTTACTGTGGCTACATTTCAACTAAATTCTTCAAACAGCTATTAAGTGAGATTTGAATGCTTGTTAAAGGTCATGAAATCTTCCCGCCTCGTTCCCTCCCTCATGAATTGAAATCTCTCTCATATTCACTTCAATGAAAGCTTTGTTTGGACTTCGGTATCCAGCAGCGACCTTTTGGTTGGTGGAAAATTCTATGATAGGATGCCTAGATATTCCATCTGTCTGTCATCTTCATAGAATATTTATTTTACTACACGATTGTCTATCAATTCAAGAAATATGGTTTATTAACACCTGGATCATATAGTCCATTGAAATTATTCAGATTAGTTACACCATTGCATATTTTAAAAATAAACACAGGCTATCAAAATTATCTTTCCTGGTGACATGGCTCCCCCTCCAGTTTCCTTCATCTGCTAAGAAATCATATGTGTGCATCCGACGAAGTGGGCATTTACCCACAAAAGCTTATGCTCCAATATATCTGTTAGTCTTAAAGGTGCCACAGGACTCTCCGTTGCTTTTTACAGATCCAGACTAACACGGCTACCCCTCTGATACATATGTGTGCTGTTACTGTCAGATCTAACTACCTGATTTGTTTGACAATATTAACTCTTTGAAATGCTTAATGACCAACCCTTGTTAGCTCATACCCATCCCAGTGCATAAGGATTTACATGGGTTACTCTAATGCTAATGTGAGCTGGGTCGATTTTTCTGTAACATTTGACAATTCAGCATTAAATTCTTCATACATACAATCAGATTGAAGCTCAAGCCCCGCACTGTATAGGTGCAGTTAAATATGTTAATAAAGTGGGAAAATTGAGGCAGAGAAGTTAAGTTGCTTTCCCAAGGCCACAGTAAGGCATTGGCAAAGCAGGGATTATAACCATGCAGTTCCTATGTTCCAAACCTGCTTTAATTCCATAGACCAGATTTGGAAATTATGACTGGCAGACAACTTTACCTCCATGGAGGGGCGTGTACTAACAGGACTTTATCATTTTGATAATTCCTTTATTAACCTGCATCACCACTTCAGAATATATATCTTACAAGAAAGCAGTTTTAGAAGTTTTGAACATTATGTAATTGTAAAGTACCTTAGGAGCAAAGTGCAGTTCTGTTTACCAAAAACAAACAAGAAAATTAATTCAGCAACTCCCAAGAGAAAAGGGTGGAGTGACACTGATTGACATTCTGAACCATATAGCATACCTAATCAGACCCCTACTAATTGGCCTGAGATTGATAGGAAAAGTGAAGCCCCACAGCAAGATCTAGGACATCACACCCATGTAAATCCCAGCACATAGGAAAATAAGTTTCATTGTCAAACACTGTGTTCTCCATGTTAATATCACATACTTTGTACAGAATTCCTTAGCTCACACCTTTCCCTGAGGAAGAAACAGGAGGATGTAATGTGGAGAGCCTTTTACATCAGGATATACTGTGGTTTTCTCACAAAAACACCCTATTTGTAATAAATAGTGAATCAAAACTGGATGCCGTTCACAAAGTGCAAATTAGCGTGGTGAGCTGCCTAATCTATTGCAAATATAGACTGTATAGGTAACAATATGGCTGGACAAATACTCATTCTTTTATTGCTGCCAGGCTTGTAGATTCAGTGATTCAGAGAGAAACTGTTTCTTTTGGTGTCTAAATAGGTGATGAAAACCCTTACCACCTGGGATTCATTGATGCAAAAAAAAAAAAAAAAAAGACATACAATATTCTCATGCAAAGTGAGAAGTGATATGGCAAACTGCATTAACCAGCACTTCTCAAAGGGAGGGATTCTGTCTAAACAAGAGTTTTACAAATATCAAATGTGTCTGCTATAAAACAAAGGAACTTTGCCCTAATTGCAAGGATTTCAGTGACTGTTTTGGTGAAATTTGATATGAATTATTATTTATTTTAATGAGTGTAAAGCACCCAGTGCTGAGGATTGTTTTCATAACCAACTAAATAAATGAAGCCCAAAATGTAAGAACCATCCCAGTCTTTATCGATAGCTATCTTTTTTGACGGCTGGGGTGGAAATCATTATTTTAAAGCACAGGAGGTCATGCCTCTGCCTCCATAACGTTCTTAGGTTTGGCAAATTCCTCCCTCAGTCAGAGCTTCCTAACATCTTCCTGGGCTCGTTCACTGTCTCACATTCCTCTTACCACGAGCCATTCTTCTGTTACTCTTTCTAAATATTTCAACAGTGTAACTGTCTTCCCCTTTTTATTAGTTTTTCTGATATGTTTCATCAGTAAAAACTCCACTTTTCCTTCTTTTAATGTAGTTACTTCTTCAGATTTGATATCTCTTCTTGTAATCCCATATTTTATTGTTACTAATAGTTGATCTTTTTGGCTTTTGAGTTTGATCTTATTGCTATGTCCTTCTGTTACACTTAATCCGTGCTTTGGATCAAAGGCATTAAATAAACAAATTGTAATGCAATTTTAACTCTTTCAAACTGCCCATTTAAGGTTTACTTCTAATTGCCAAAGCAAGGGTCAAATTCACCACAGGTATCTGCAAGCACAACTTCGTGGCCTTTGGTGGAGCTATTGTTACTTACACCAGTGGTGAATTCTACAAGGGCAGAAAGGCCGGACTCAGTACCTCACACTTTCCTGGTACAGAGTCAGGCAAGATGGCAGTTTTTCCAAGTCACAGTTTTCCTACACTCCAGTGAATTATCAGTAAGGCTATGTTTTAGTCACGGGTATTTTTAGTAAAAGTCATGGACAGGTCAGGGGCTGTAAAAAAAATTCACAGGCCCCTGACCTGTCCATGACTTTTACTAAAAATACCTGCCCTGACTAAAACTTGTGCGGGGGGCTGCGGGTGCTCTGGTGGGAGGGCGGTCTGGGACCCTGCTGATGCTGAGGGTGTGGGGGGCCAGGCTCTGGCGCATGGCCCGGGATCCCCACTGGTACTGGGGGAGAGAGGGCCGGGCTGTGGCATGTGGCTCGGAACCTCTGCTGGGGCGAGGGGGGTGGGGCGGGTGGCAGGGCTGGCAGGGGCTTCCTATCCAGCTCTGCATCCCTGAAGTTCTAGGTGGCGGAGGCACAATGAAAATGACCTTGAGCAGCAGTTTTAAAACATACAATACAAAGTTATGTCAAAGTAATACATACATAACTGTCAAACTCAGAGGACAAGGGAGGATTGCAAGGGATAATAGGAATCGAGAGGACTTGCAGCCAGAGGGAACGGGGATAGACTGGAGAATCGCACCATCACCCGGAAAAGGCAAGTCTACATGATTGGGGACTCCTTACTGAGAAGAATAGACAGGCCTGTAACCACAGCTGATCCAGAGAACAGAAAGGTGTGCTGTCTATTGGGTGCTAAGATAAGGGATGTGGACCTGAGGCTAAAGAGGATCCTAACGGTAGTGGGAAAGAATCCACTGATTGTCCTTCATGTGGGAACAAATGATATGGCTAGATTCTCACTGGAATGAATCAAGACAGACTGTGCCAGGCTGGGGAAGACGCTTATAGGTGATACTGGTGGTAGAATGTCTGTGCCTAATCGGGTAAAGAATGTGAGTGAAGTCAAACAGCAAAAATTAAGATGCTTATACACTAAGGCGAGGAGCCTAGGTAACAAAATGGATGAACTAGAGCTACTGGTGCAGGAAGTGAAACCAGATATTATAGGAATAACGGAAACATGGTGGAATAGTAGTCATGACTGGAGTACAGGTATTGAAGGGTATGTGTTGTTTAGGAAAGGCAGAAATAAAGGCAAAGGTGGTGGAGTAGCATTGTATATCAATGATGAGGTAGACTGTAAAGAAATAAGAAGGGATGGAATGGATAAGACAGAGTCTGGCTGGGCAAAAATCACATTGGGCTAGAAAGCTACTAAAGCCTCTCCTGGGATAGTGCTTGGGGTGTGCTATAGACCGCCAGAATCCAATTTGGATATGGATAGAGACCCCTTTAATGTTTTTAATGAAGTAAATACTAATAGGACTTTTGTGATCATGGGAGACTTTAACTTCCCAGATATAGACTGGAGGAGAAGTGCTAGTAATAATAATAGGGCTCAGATTTTCCTGGATGAGATAGCTGATGGATTTCTTCACCAAATAGTTGCTGAACCAACAAGAGGGGATGCCATTTTAGATTTGGTTTTGGTGAGTAGTGAGGACCTCATGGAAGAAATGGTTGTAGGGGACAACCTTGGTTCGAGCGATCATGAGCTAATTCAATTCAAACTAAATGGAAGGATAAACAAAAATAGATCTGTGATTAGGGTTTTTTATTTCAAAAGGGCTAACTTTAAAATATTAAGGAAATTAGTTAGGGAAGTGGATTGGACTGAAGAACTTGTGGATCTAAAGGCGGAGGAGGCATGGAATTACTTCAAGTCAAAGTTGCAGAAACTATCAGAAGCCTGCATCCCAAGAAAGAGGAAAAAATTCATAGGTGGGTGTTGTAGACCAAGCTGGATGAGCAAGCATCTCAGAGAGGTGATTAAGAAAAAGCAGAAAGCCTACAAGGAGTTAGATGGGAGGGATTAGCAAGGAAAGCTACCTTATTGAGGTCAGAACATGTAGGGATAAAGTGAGAAAAGCCAAAAGCCATGTAGAGTTGGACCTTGCAAAGGGAATTAAAACCAATAGTAAAAGGTTCTATTGCCATATAAATAAGAAGAAAACAAAGAAAGAAGAAGTGGGACTGCTAAACACTGAGGGTGGAGTGGAGGTTAAGGATAATCTAGGCATGTCCCAATATCTAAACACATACTTTGCCTCAGTCTTTAATGAGACTAATGAGGACCTTAGGGATAATGGTAGGATGACAAATGGGAATGAGGATATGACGGTAGATGTTACCACATCTGAGGTAGAAGCCAAACTCGAACAGCTTAATGGGACTAAATTGGGGGGCCCAGATAATCTTCATCTAAGAATATTAAAGGAACTGGCACATGAAATTGCAAGCCCATTGGCAAGAATTTTTAATGAATCTGTAAACTCAGGGGTTGTACCGTATGACTGGAGAATTGCTAACATAGTTCCTATTTTTAAGAAATGAAAAAAAGGTGATCCAGGTAACTACAGGCCTGTTAGTTTGACATCTGTAGTATGCAAGGTCTTGGAAAAATTTTTGAAGGAGAAAATATTTAAGGACATTGAGATCAATGGTAATTGGGACAAAATACAACATGGTTTTACAAAAGGTAGCTCGTGCCAAACCAACCTGATCTTCTTTGAAAAGGTAACAAATTATTTAGACAAAGGAAACGCAGTGGATCTAATTTACCTCGATTTCAGTAAGGCATTTGATATGGTTCCACATGGGGAATTATTAGCTAAATTGGAAAAGATGGGGGATCAATATGAAAATTTAAAGATGGATAAGGAACTGGTTAAAGGGGAGACTACAACGGGTCATACTGAAAGGTGAACTGTCAGGCTGGAGGGAGGTTACTAGTGGAGTTCCTCAGGGATCGGTTTTGGGACCAATCTTATTTAATCTTTGTATTACTGACCTTGGCACAAAAAGTGGGAATGTGCTAATAAAGTTTGCAGATGACACAAAGCTGGGAGGTATTGCCAATACAGAGAAGGACCAGGATATCATACAGGAAGATCTGGATGACCTTGTAAACTGGAGTAATAGTAATAGGATGAAATTTAATAGTGAAAAGTGCAAGGTTATGCATTTAGGGATTAAAAACAAGAATTTTTGTTATAAGCTGGGGAGGCATCAGTTGGAAGTAACAGAGGAGGAGAAGGACCTCGGAGTATTGGTTGATCACAGGATGACTATGAGTCGCCAATGTGATATGGCCGTGAAAAAAGCTAATGCAGTCTTGGGATGCATCAGGTGAGGTATTTCCAGTAGAGATAAGGAGGTGTTAGTACCATTATACAAGGCACTGGTGAGACCTCATCTGGAATACTGTGTGCAGTTCTGGTCTCCAATATTTAAGAAGGATGCATTCAAACTGGAACAGGTACAGAGAAGGGCTACTAGGATGATCTGAGGAATGGAAAACCTGTCTTATGAAAGGAGACTCAAAGAACTCAGTTTGTTTAGCCTACCCAAAAGAAGGCTGAGGGGAGATATGATTGCTCTCTGTAAATATATCTGAGGGCTAAATACCAGGGAGGGAGAGGAATTATTTAAGATCAGTACCAATGTGGACACAGGAACAAATGGATATAAACTGGCCATCAGGAAGTTTAGACTTAAAATTAGACGAAGGTTTCTAACCATCAGAGGAGTGAAGTTCTGGAACAGCCTTCCAAGGGGAGTAGTGGGGGCAAAAGACATATCTGGCTTCAAGACTAAGCTGGATAAGTTTCTGGAGAGGGTGGTATGATGTAGCCCTAATCCCTAAATGCCTAATTTTGGCAATTAATTGATCTTTGACTATTAGCGGTAAATATGTCCAATGGCCTGTGATGGGATGTTAGATGGGGTGGGTAGGAATTTTCCTCCAGGGCAGATTGGCAGAGGCCCAGGGGTTTTTTCACCTTCCTCTGCAGCTGGGGCACGGGTCACTTGCTAGAGGATTCTCTGCACCTTGAAGTCTTTAAACCATGATTTGAGGACTTCAGTGGCTCAGACATAGGTTAGGGGTTTGATACAGGAGTGGGTGGGTGAGATTCTGTGACCTGCGTTGTGCAGGAGGTCGGACTAGATGATCATAATGGTCCCTTCTGACCTTAAAGTCTATGATTCTATGACATATCATGTGGAGTCCCCCAGGGATCTCTACTGGGTCTGGTACTATTGAATATTTTCATTAATGACTTGACTAATGGACTGAAGTGACATCAAGCTAGAAGTAGGTGCTAGCACTTTGGGGGATGGGATTAGAAATCAAAACAACCTTGACAAATTGGAGAATTTGTCTGAAATCAACAAGATGAAATTTAATAAAGACACTTAGGGTATGTCTACACTACGAGAGTATTTCGATTGTACTTAAATCGAATATGTGGAATCGATATTACAAAGTCGAACGTGTGTATCCATACTAAGGACAGTAATTCGACTTTGTGAGTCCACACTAATGGGGCAAGCGTCGACATTGGAAGCGGTGCACTGTGGGCAGCTATCCCACAGTTCCCGCAGTCCCCGCTGCCCATTGGAATTCTGGGTCGAGCCCCCAGTGCCTGCTGGGGAAAAAAATGTGTCGAGGGTGGTTTTGGGTAACTGTCGTCATCCAACCGTCACTCCCGCCCTCCCTCCCTGAAAGCGCCAGCGGGCAATCAGTTTGCGCACTTTTCTGGTGAGTGACAGTGCGGACGCCACAGCACTGCGAGCATGGAGCCTGCTGCGACCATCGCTGCAGTTATGGCCGTTGTCAACACCTCTCAGCTTATCATCCACCTTTTCCAGAGGCAGATGCTGAGAAATCGGGAGAGGAAGCTACGGCAGCGCGGTGAGGACATGAAGTCTGAGAGTGGCACAGACCTCTCGCAAAGCACAGGACCCCGCGCAGTGAACATCATGGTCACAATGGGTCATGTTGATGCTGTGGAACGGCGATTCTGGGCCTGGGAAACAAGCACGGACTGGTGGGACCGCATAGTGCTGCAGGTCTGGGATGAATCACAGTGGCCGCAAAACTTTCGTATGCGGAAGGGAACTTTCCTGGAACTTTGTGAGTTGCTGTCCCCTGCCCTGAAGTGCAAGGACACCCAGATGCGAGCAGCCCTGACTGTCCAGAAGCGAGTGACCATAGCCCTCTGGAAGCTTGCAACGCCAGACAGCTACCGGTCAGTCGCGAATCACTTTGGCGTCGGGAAATCTACCATGGGGGTTGCTGTGATGCAAGTAGCCAACGCAATCGTTGAGCTACTGCTGTCAAAGGTAGTGACCCTTGGAAACGTCCAGGTCATCATAGATGGCTTCACCGCGATGGGATTCCCAAACTGTGGTGGGGCTATAGATGGAACTCACATCCCTATCCTGGGACCGGACCACCAGGCCAGCCAGTACATTAACCGAAAGGGCTACTTTTCAATGGTGCTGCAAGCACTGGTGGACCATAGGGGACGTTTTACCAACATCAACATAGGATGGCCGGGCAAGGTTCATGACGTTCGTGTTTTAAGGAACTCTGGTCTGTTTAGATGGCTGCGGGAAGGTATTTACTTCCCGGACCAGAAAATAACTGTTGGGGATGTGGAGATGCCTATAGTGATCCTCGTGGACCCAGCCTACCCGCTAATGCCCTAGCTCATGAAGCCCTATACAGGCGCCCTGGACAGTGAAAAAGAACTCTTCAACTACCGGCTGAGCAAGTGCAGAATGGTGGTGGAGTGTGCTTTTGGACGTCTCAAGGGGAGATGGAGAAGCTTACTGACTCGCTGTGATCTCAGCGAAACCAATATCCCCATTGTTATTGCAGCTTGCTGTGTGCTCCACAATCTCTGTGAGAGCAAGGGGGAGACCTTTATGGCAGGGTGGGAGGTTGAGGCGAATAGCCTGGCTGCTGATTACGCCCAGCCAGACAGCCGGGCGATTAGAAGAGCCCAGCGGGACGCGCTGTGCATCCGGGAGGCTTTGAAAGCTAGGTTCCACAGTGAGCAGGGTAACCTGTGACTATTAAGTTTGTTTAAAGAGAAGCTGAACCTGCCCCTGTTTCTTTACCCACTTACTGTTGACTATCCTCTCCAGTTACATACCCCGTTTACCCCGTCCCCCCCTTCCAACACACGTTTAAAAATAAAAGACACGGAACTTTGTTAATGAACACCGTTTTCTTTATTACGCATTTCACGGTAAAGTGTTGAAAGTAGGACGCAGACTGTGGTGGGTAGCGGGCGTACTGATGGAAAGAACACTTCTAAACTCGAGGAATGACAGGCTCCTGCTCCTAGAGAGGTCTGCAGTGGTGGACTGGTTGTTTCAACGGAGCCTGCAATCCCTCCTTTTCGGGACTCTGTCTGTGGAGGCTATGTGACTTTGTGGCGGGGGAGGACGGTTACAGATCCCCTGCTGCGTGGCTCTGTGATCCAGGACAAGGACTGCTGCATAAGATTTCTATCCGCTGTCCCCCGCCACAAAGTCACATACCCCCCCCCACAGAACATGAAAACCACCTCCCAGACTGACCAGGGTGCCTAGTGACTGCAATGTGTGTGTGACCTTCTGCTGAACCTGCCCCCATGTCTGTACCCTGGTAAAGGTGACTGTCCTCTCCAATTACCAACCCCCTCCCCCCCCTTCAAACACAGTCTCCCCTAAAAGAACATGATGGATACAGTAATTAACAGAAACGTATCTTTTATTAACAACTACACACTTAGGGGATGAAACTGGGACGGGGGCTTGGGTGAGGCAGGAAGGAAAGGACTTATCAAATTTTTGGGAATGAGAGCCTTCTGGTACTTGAGCAGACTGCAGGGGTGGAGTGACAGTTTTCATGGCACCTGCCACCCCTCCTTCTTGGGACTTTGGGTGAGGGGAGTATGGGACTTTGTGGTGGGGGATGGCGGTTAGAGATAACCTGCAGCGGGGCTCTGTCCTCCTGCCTCCGGTCCTGCAGAACATCCACAAGGCGCCGGAGAGTGTCCGTTTGCTCCCTCATTAGTCCAAGCAGCGTTTGAGTCGCCTGCTGGTCTTCCTGCCGCCACCTCTCCTCCCGTTCGCTGTGTGCTCGCTGGTATTGCGACATGTTCTCCCTCCACTGGGTCTGCTGTGCCGACTCGGCTCGGGAGCAGCCCATAAGTTCTGAGAACATGTCGTCCCATCTCCTTTTCTTTCTCCGCCTAATCTGCACCAGCCTCTGCGAGGGGGATGCCAGGGTAGGTTGGGAGACATTCGCAGCTGTGGGATGGGAAAAAGGGAGTGAATTCATCACAAAGATAATTTTTTGTGAACAATGAACATAGTCTTTCTCTGTGAACAAGACCATGCACAGCACCTATCCCATGCGCACTCAGGACAAGATTGAATTTTCGGCTTTCGCATTCAGTGCCTGGGGTCTTGCAGTGGAGATCAGACAACCGGGGCAGGACAGCGGAATTCGGGTAGCAGGCTGACATGGTAAGCCATAGACTTTTGGCTGCTTAAAACTTAAATTATAGCTGTGCCCTCCTTTCACGTTCAAAGCAATGCTCCTATCATTGGCCAGTTCCTGCTGCCGGCAATCCGGCAAGCATGAACTCTGCCCCTTTCCCACCCCCTCGCGGCTGTCCCCGGGAAAGATCCCTGTATGCTGCCCCTCTCCCGCCTCCACCGCATGGCTGTAAACCGCCAGTGAGAGTTCTGTAAAGGAACAGTCAAGCAGTCCCAATAGTAACATTCCCCTAATTCTAAGCAGGTCACCATGAGCGACATCACTCTGCTGAGAATTTCGGAGACTGACAAAGAACGCATGCTGCGTGAAAGCCAGCAAAAACCAGGGCCGTATGCCGCCATGCTCTGCAAGGCAATGATCCCAGAGTACTTGATGATAGCCTGGCGAGGAAAAGTTTCCTACTACGGAGGACACAATAAGGCCGCTCTCCCCAGGAACCTCATGCAAAGGTTTTCCAATTACCTCCAGGAGAGCTTCGTGGAGATGTCCCATGAGGATTTCAGCTCTATCCCCGTACATATAGACCTTCTTTTCAAGTAGCTGCACTGGCAAGGACTAAAACGATAAGCGCCTAGGGCAAACAAATCATGAAAAACCCATTGATAATATTCCTGTTCTGTTCAAAATAAATGTTTACATGTTTAAAACACTTACCGACTGATCCTTCCCCTGATTCAGGGTCTGGGTTAACGCCTGGGGACGGTTGGTAGGGGATCTCTGTGAGGGTGATGAAGAGATCCTGGCTGTCTGGGAAATCAGCGTTGTAAGCGCTGTCGACTGCCTCGTCCTCCTCCTCACCTTCCTCATCTTCCCCGTCCGCTAACATCTCCGAGGAAGCAGCCGTCGACAATATCCCATCCTCAGAGTCCACGGTCAGTGGTGGGGTAGTGGTGGCGGCCGCACCTAGAATGGAATGCAGTGCCTCGTAGAAACGGCATGTCTGGGGATGGGATCCGGAGCGTCTGTTTGACTCTTTGATCTTCTGGTACGCTTGTCTCAGCTCCTTGATTTTCACGCGGCACTGCGTTGTATCCCGGCTGTATCCTCTCTCTGTCATGGCTTTTGAGATCTTCTCATAGATTTTTGCATTCCGTCTTTTCGATCGCAGCTCCAAAAGCACGGACTCATCGCCCCACATAGCGATCAGATCCAAGACTTCCCGATCGGTCCATGCTGGGGCCCTCTTTCTATTCTGAGATTGCATGGTCACCTCTGCTGGAGAACTCTGCATCATTGCCAGTGCTGCTGAGCTCGCCACGATGTCCAAACAGGAAATGAGATTCAAACTGCCCAGACAGGAAAAGGAATTCAAATTTTCCTGGGGCTTTTCCTGTGTGGCTGGTCAGAGCTTCCGAGCTTGGACTGCTGTCCAGAGCATCAACAGAGTGGTGCACTGTTGGGATAGCTCCCGGAGCTATTAGCGTCGATTTCCATCCACACCTATCCTAATTCGACATGGCCATGTCGAATTTAGCGCTACTCCCCTTGTTGGGGAGGAGTACAGAAATCGAATTTAAGAGACCTCTATGTCGAACTAAATAGCTTCGTTGTGTGGACGGATGCAGGGTTAATTCGATTTAACACTGCTAAATTTGACATAACCTCCTAGTGTAGACCAGGCCTTAGGAAGGAAAAATCAAACACACAACTACAAAATGGGAAATAACTGACTAGGTTAGGTAGCACTGCTGAAAAGGATCTGAGGGTTGTAGTGGATCACAAATTGAAGATGAGTCAACAATATGATGGATTTGTGAAAAAGGGTAATAGTTTAAAGTTGGGAAATCTAAAACCACCTGTTTTGATAGGAGCTGTAAACTGTGTAAGGAAATTCTAGGTTTGTTACCAGCACCCCACAAGAAGGACCTGAACATGTACAATTTTCGGTAAAATGTAAGGGAGGAAATATCTCTGGAGATATTTAAGAGTAGGTTAGATAAATGTCTATCAGGGATGGTCTAGACAGTGTTTGGTCCTGCCATGCAGGCAGGGGACTGGACTCGATGACCTCTCGAGGTCCCTTCCAGTCCTAGAATCTATGAATCTATGAATCTATGAAAAGGGATAGGAAGGGAATTCAGAAAAAAAAAAGGATCCTGGGAAGGGTTTTAGTTATGTTTATTTTTCCTCAAAGGGGGAGAGCATTCCTGCCATCTATTTAAATCATTTGCCAACTGCATAATTAACGGGGCTACGTTAATCTGAACTAAGTTTTTTATTTCCTTAGGGAACAGGATGCCAAGATATCTGAGGTTTGTCTTGCCATCTAAATGTCCCAGTAGGAGAGCCACTTCCAACTAAATCCAATAAGATCTTAATTGCTTCTAACTTATCCCAATTTATCTTGTAGCCAGAGAATTACCAAAGTTATCTATTGTATGTAGGATATTTGTAATAGATTGATTTGGATTTTCAATAAACAAGAGGATGTCATCTGCATAAAGAAGGATTTTTTTTCTCCTGAGTCCCTGACTTGATCCCTTGAATACCTTGGTGTTCCCTAAAATTAATATTGCAAGTGGAACTGGAGTGGGGAGAGGGTGCATCCCTCTCTAGGTCCCTGAAAGGTGAGGGGATATTGTACTATCTGTTAGGGTATGAGTGTTGGGATTGGAATATAACAGCTTTATCCATGAAATAAAGGATTTCCCCAACCCAAATTTATTCAGGGTAAGAAACAGATGTTGCCAGCTCACTCTGTCAAAGGCTTTCTGTGCTTCAAGTGAAATAATTGAATGAGTGAAATGATAAGTTTTTAAGTACAGTAGAACCTCAGAGTTACAAACACCAGAGTTACGAACTGACTGGTCAACCACACACCTCATTTGGAATGAGAAGTATGCAGTCAGGCAGCAGCAGAGAAAAAAAAAGCAAATACAGTACAATACTGTTAAAAGTAAACTAGTAAAAAAAATAAAGGGAAAATTTTAAAGACTTGACAAGATAAGAAAACTGTTTCTGTGATTGTTTCATTTAAATGAAGATGGTTAAAAGACCATTTTTCTTCTGCATAGTAAAGTTTCTAAGCTGTATTGAGTCAATGTTGTTATAAACTTTTGAAAAAACAACCATGATGTTGTATTCAGAGTTATGAACAACCTCCATTCCCGAGTTGTTTGCAACTCTGAAGTTCTACTGTACATAAAAGATGGTTACAAGGAGAAGGGAGAAAAATTGTTCTTGTTAACCTCTGAGGATAGGCCAAGAAGCAATGGGCTTAAATTGCAGCAAGGGGGTAGGTTAGACATTAGGAAAATCTTCCTAACTGTCATGGTAATTAAGTGCTGGAATAAATTGCCTAGGGAGGCTGTGGAACCACCATCATTGGAGATTTTTAAGAGCAGGTTAGACAAATACCTGTCAGGGATGGTCTAGATAATACTTAGTCCTGCCTGGAGTGCAGGGGACTGGACTAGAAAACCTCTCAGGGTGCCTTCCAGTCCTATGATTCTATGGTGGATTTCCCCTCTACTGTTTGGGGACACCGAGCAGAGAACCCCGGACAGTGCCCACTGCTCCTCAAAGGCGTCAAGGGAACCAGCGGATGCCACCCAGAGGAACTCAGCCCGGATGTGTGAACGTACGGAGGAGCGGAAATAGGTCCCACAGTCGCAGGAAATCCCGTCGGCCAACCTCCTCTCCCTGGTTTTGTAGATGGCCAATTTGGCCAGGGCTAAGAGGAGGTTGATAAGGAGATCCTGCGACTGTGTGGGGCCACGGATGGGGAGTGCATAGATGAACAGGTGAAGGGAAAAGTGCAACCAAAAATGTAATACTATATCTAAGAGGAGCCGGAATAGGGGCTGCAACCTGGCACACTCTAGATAAATGTGCGCCAGGGTTTCCTTCATGCCGCAAAAGGGGCAGGTGTTTGGGATAGGGGTAAACACGCCCGTGCTCACGGCCCCGTGAAGGAGCCGCCAACTGATATCCCTGGTGGACCTTAGAACCAGAAGGAGAGTGATAGAAGGCAGATATATTAGTCCCAGATTAAGCAGATCCCTTTTCCCTGGGTAAGGTAACAGGCAGTTCCAGAACAAGCAGGAACTTGCTGAAACCAATTAAGGCAGGCAGGCTAATTAGAACACCTGGAGCCAATTAAGAAGAATCAATTAGGATAGGCTGGCCAATCAGGGCACTTGAGTTAAAAAGGACCTCACTTCAGTATGTAGCGTGCATGCGAGGAGCTGGGGGCAAGAGGCACTAGGAGTTGAGAGGGAGAAGGCATATTGCTGGAGGATTGAGGAATACAAGCATTATCAGACACCAGGAGAAAGGTCCTGTGGTGAGGATAAAGAAGGTGTTTGAAGGAGGCCATGGGGAAGTAGCCCAGGGAGTTGTAGCTGTCGCACAGCTGTTCCAGGAGGCACTATAGACAGCTGCAGTCCACAGGGCCCTGGGCTGGAACCCGGAGTAGAGGGCGGGCCCAGGTTCCCCTCATCCCCCCAACTCCTGATCAGACACAGGAGGAATTGACCTGCACTGTGGCTTCTACCAGAGGGGAAGGTCTCTGGGCTGTTTCCTGACCCACATGGTGAATCTGTGAGGCGAGCAAATCCGCCAATAAGTGCAGGACTCACCAAGGTAGAGGAGGAACTTTGTCACACTGCATGTTACTGTTTTGCCCTCAATAGAGTCGAAAAGAATTTGAATATGATTATTCACTGGCATGGTAAATAGACTGCTTCCATTTTACCATATTCGGTCAAAGATAAAGAAATTATAACTGCAGAATTGCCTGACCCATTTTTAGTCCCTAGGTCATGTGTCCTTTACTATATTCCCTACAGGGATAAATGTTCTTATTTCAACAGAGAGAATTATGATCATGCTTTTCAAAATATCTTTGTCTGTCTACTCAGCCTGTTCAATGAATAATCCTAGGTCTATGTGATTCAATCTGAAAACATCTAACAGACATAAAGCTTTTGTTTTATAAACTGTACATTAGACATTAATTCTGTAGGGATGTGGCTGTAATGGTGAAGAAAAATTGTCATATATTATTCTAACCCAGTACTTAAAAGATTATCTCAAAAATTGGAAATGTATTTTATTTATATACACATACAAGATGCTATGAGAGTTAATAGTTAAACTAGAATGGAGGACGAGCTTTTGACTTAACAAAAGAAAGTGAATGATAACCTTCATAATATGTCATGGATACATTACTTTGTTTGTCAGCTGCTGAGAGACAAAACAGAGCCAATTGAGTCAGAGTGATCTGCTTTTATTGTAGCAGATGCGAAATAGCTGTGTATATTACTGTTTTGTTAATGCTGTTGTATAAAAGCTGTACTGAAAAAAGTAACTCCTTATTTTGTTGCCAGTGCAAAAAAGCTAACGTGCGTTAAAATAGCAATGAACGTATGGCAATTCAGCTTTTAATTTAAGTTAGCACCTCAAGTTAAAGCCTGTGCACATCCTGGCATTGAACTCGAGTTACTAACCTGAGTTAAAAGGCAAGTTGTCATGTCTTGACTGTTACTATAACCCAAGTTAGCAAACTTTTTTGCAGTGAAGATAGGGTGACCAGACAGCAAGTGTGAAAAATCGGGACGGGGGTGGGAGGTAATAGGAGCCTATATAAGAAAAAGCCCCAAATATCGGGACTGTCCCTACAAAATCGGGACATCTGGTCACCCTAGAAGATATACCCTTAGCAGATGTGTGGTCTCTTTACCCCTCTGCTCTTGTTGGCCAGATATAGATGTAGTAAGTAATTCCCATGGTGTTTTGCATATCATCCCATTTTATTTATATAGCATTAAAATATTGCCTCTTCTGCATGATGTTGGGGTGTGGATCCACATCCACAGATTTACTTACTCACAGAAACTATCCTTCATTGCACCCTGATAAAATAGTAACATGACTATTTTGCATTTCCAGGAAGGATTGCCATATGATTAGGGAACAGGATGGGGGTTCAGAAGACCTGGGTTCTATTCTCTGCCATGGACAACTCCTTTGATGTGGGGGAAAATCACACGAGTGCCCTGTACCTCAGTTTCTCCATCTATATAATGGGAGTGTTATTAGCCTGCCTCACAATGCTCTTGTGTAGTTAAATAAATTGATCTTTATGAAGCAAGTTGAGATCCTCAGATTGAAGGTGCTATGTAAGCATGACATATAGTTATTAGGAAAATAGGAATTATCATACCAGGTTAGAACATAGTCCATCGAGTCCAATACCCGGTCCAAAACAACAGTGACCAGTACTGAATGACACAGAAGAAGGGGCATGAAACCAAAGTAGAGGGAACTGTGGTCTGATCCTGTATGACAATTTCTGTGTTCCTATGTTTATGAAATAGCATCGTCTAGAGGCATGAGTTAGAGTTGGGGGACAGGGTGAGCAGGGCTGGCTCCATAGTTGCCGCCCCAAGCAAAAAAAAAAAAAAAAAAAAAAAACTGCAATCGGGAACTCTAACGCCACCGCTTCATTCTTCGGTGGTAGATCCTTCCCTCCGACATGGACTGAGGGACCTGCCGCCGAAGAGCCGGACATGCCGCCCCCTTCCAGGGGCCACCCCAAGCACCTGCTTGCTGGGCTGGTGCCTGGAGCCGGCACTGAGGGTGAGGGAATCCTTTGTTTTCCCCAAACTGGTAAAGATGACAAGCCCCTGTAGATTTTCAAATTCTATGATTGCTACTAAGACCAATACGGGGGCGGGGGATGGACTTTAAAGGGCTTCAAACATTAGACAAGCAAAATTGCTCTGTACAGACATAGGTTTGCAATACACTGTTACCAATCTTCACAACATTGTCTACTAACTGACACTATTTAAACTTAAAACAAACACATATTATGTGATGTTGTACGGATGCCAAACTTAGTTGCATCCAGCCTATCCCGAAAGCCTGAAGCAAATTAATAGCTATTTATCTTCCTGTCCACACTGCTGACATACAGAATGCAACTTATTCAGTGCTAACATTCTGAAAAAAGCAACTAACTGCTGTACAAATCTATAAATGGACGTCAGCTGACCATTCTGTTTGAAATGGGCCTGTGATATTCACCCAATTAATAAGGCACATCTGTTTAACATGGGCTAGCTCAGTATGACCCCTAAATGTTGAAACATCAGGTTATATCTATCTTGCTTCAAGGATCATCCCTGAGTTGATTTCTGAGACTAAGGAGCTGAGGCTGATTGAAACAGAAAGAGATGTGTTCTCTTACATTGTTTAAAAGCAGGGAGGATGGTCTCTGGCAGATGTGCAGGAGTAAAGCTAATATTAGCCGAAGTTCTGAAGGGGAACAAGAGAGGCTTTTACAACTCATTTTCTCTCTATGGGTCTGTTCTCCCTGATTAAGGACATAAGAACGGCCCTACTGGGTCAGACCAAAGGTCCATCTAGCCCAGTATCCTGTCCTCCGACAGTGGCCAATGCCAGGTGCCGCAGAGGGAGTGAACAGAACAGATAATCATCAAGTGATCCATCCCGTCGCACATTCCCGGCTTCCAGCAAGCAGAGGCTAGGGACACCATCCCCGCCGATCCTGGCTAATAGCCATTGATGGACCTATCCTCCCTAATCCCAACTATACATATAAAATGATGGTGTCTAAATTAGCTGTTACCACTCAAGAAAGAGATCTTGGACTCATTGTGGATAGTTCTCTGAAAACATCCACTCAGTGTGCAGCGGCAGTCAAAAAAGTGAACAGAATGCTTGGAATAATTAAGAAAGGGATAGATAATAGGGCAGAAATTATCATGTTGCTGCTATATAAATTCATGATATGCCTACATCTTGAATACTGTGTGCAGATGTGGTCGCCCCATCTCAAAAAAGATATATTGGAATTGGAAAAGGTTCAGAAAAGGGCAACAAAAATTATTAGGGGTATGAAACAGCTTCCATATGAGGAGAGATTAATAAGACTGGGACTTTTCATCTTGGAAAAGAGACAGCTAATTGAGGTCTATAAAATTATGACTGGCGTAGAGAAATTAGATAAGGA
Source organism: Malaclemys terrapin pileata (assembly GCF_027887155.1). Lineage (NCBI taxonomy): Eukaryota > Metazoa > Chordata > Testudines > Emydidae > Malaclemys > Malaclemys terrapin. The sequence continues at coordinate 7,971,574 of NC_071508.1, read as the reverse complement.
AGTGTTGTTTACTACTTCTCATAACACAAGAACTAGGGGTCACCAGATGAAATTAATAGGCAGCAGGTTTAAAACAAATAAAAGGAAGTATTTCTTCACACAACACACAGTCAACCTGTGGAACTCCTTGCCAGAAGATGTTGTGAAGGCCAAGACCGTAATAGGGTTCAAAAAAGAACTAGATACATTCATGGAGGATATGTCCTTCACTGGCTATTAGCCAAGATGGGCAGGAATGGTGTCCCTAGCCTCTGTTTGCTGGAAGATGGGAATGAGCGACAGGGGATGGATCACTCGATGATTACCTGTTCTGTTCATTCCCTCTGGGGCACCTGGCACTGGCCACTGTTGGAATACAGGATACTGGACTAGATGGACCTTTGGTCTGACCCAGTAGGGGTTCTTATGACTAGGCATTCACCTGAGAGGGGTGAGATCTCTATTCAAATCCTTTCTCCCTCTCAGATGCAAGGGAGACTTGAACTAGAGTTCTCCTACCTCTCATGTGAGTAGTGTAACCATTGGTCTAAAAGATATGAGGGAAGTCCTCTTCTTCTTAACCTCCCCCTGTTGCTGAGAGAGGCATCTTCCTGCAGCCTGGATTTAAGTTCCTATCTCCCTGAAAGGGGATAGGGTTTAGGATACATACTTCTTCATGGCATCTCCCGCTGGCCAGTTTAGGCCAGAAGCCACCTACCATTCTGGCTTCTATGAATCCCATTCTCAAGACGAGCAATGCAGATTTATGAATTGGTTCACCACTTAATCAATGGGAAGTGGACATACACGAGTCTTCGCAAAGTTGAGCAGATTTGCCACACACTTTGTACAAACTCACTGTTAAAGATAAACAGTAAAACAAATGTATTGACTATAAAAGGTAGATTTTAAGTGGTATTAAGTGATAAGCAAAAAGTCAGAATTAGTTACCAAAAGAAATAAAATATAAGCACGCAGTCTAAACTGGCAACCCTATTAGACTGGGCAACATCTAGATGAAGCGGTTTTTCTCACCCCACTGGATACTGAAGTCCTTAATGTACAGGTTTGTTCCTTAAACCTGGGCCAATCTCCTCTGTTGGAGTCTTGTCTTCTTCTCAGTATCTTAGTTGCTTGCAGCATGGTTGGGGGCAGGAGAAGGGTCCCAACACATGGCCACTCTGTCTGCTTTATACCCTCAGTCCATGTGCTTGGAAAAAGTCCAGGCATGTCTGGGTGCATTGCTGAGTCTCCAGACAAAGTTGAGTAATTCCCCTGGTGTGGCCTCACGTAGGTGAGTCATTGCATTGTAGCTCCCTTGTTGGACAATGGCTGTTCATGGATTGATTGATACCCCGCCCGGGTGTTGATTACTTTCCTTGCTGTTGCCTCTGGGGTGGTAATATCTAGCTGATTCCCCAATTTACAGCATGTTTTAGTGACAACCATACAACACAATTCTCATCACTTCATATGTATTAATGATATACATAAATGGATAGAGAAATGACTTTCAGCAGATCACAACCTTTCCCCTAATACCTTACAAGGCATGCTTTATATGTAAGATCTCAATTATATACAGATGAGGAATAGGAGTGGTTACAGGGTGGCCCCCCAAGGTACAGAATGTCACAGTGTGTACCCCGTGGAAGACTGCACACTAGTCCTGCAGGCCATCATGACATAGGGAAGCAAGCTGTCTCAATTCTATTGACTGGCATCTACAAAGGATGACAACATAGCTGCCAGCATACAGTTTAGATGTTTCACTAGCCCATCTGATGACAGGCAGCAGGTCGGAATAAGGTGTGCTATTCTGGCAGACAAACTGCTCAACATCTACCTTAGCAACACTCAGTCCTTGAGCAGGCAGTGGATGAACCTCTGCCCACATGGAGAAGTAGCCTACTATCACAAGGAGGTACTGACTGTCTCACTTAGTGACAGATACAGGTCCCAGAATATCCATAGCTACTGTCTGTAGAGTGGCTCATATGAGTAATAACCAGTGTGAGCCAGTGGTAGAGCGTACTTGGACTTTCAGAGAGCTGTTGATGATGGTCCTCACCAAAGGCTCTTAGCTCAGTGGTTTGAGCACTGGCCTGCTAAACCCAGGTTTGTGAGTTCAATCCCTGAGGGGGCCACTTAGGGATCTGGGGCAAAATCAGTACTTGGTCCTGCTAGTGAAGGCAGGGCGCTGGACTCGATGACCTTTCAAGGTCCCTTCCAGTTCTAGGAGATAGGATATCTCTATTAATTTAAAGCAAACTAAGCAGTCCTGGCAGAAGAAGGAAGGTCCTCTCATGGATCAGTAACTGGTTGAAAGATAGGAAACAAAGAGTAGGAATAAATCGTCAGTCTTTCACAGTGGAGTGAGGTAGATAACAGGTGTCAAGTATCAGGGGGTAGCCGTGTTAGTCTGTATCTACAAAAACAACAAGGAGTCTGGTGGCACCTTAAAGACTAACAGATTTATTTGGGCATGAGCTTTCGTGAGTAAAAACCTCACTTCCGAAGATTTTTAATACATTTCAATTGGTATTCTGTTGTTAATAGTGTGATTAATCGCGATTAATTTTTTAATCACAGTTAATATTTTTTAATCGCTCAAGTTAAACTGCGATTAATTGACAGTTCTAGAAATAATACTATCCTATCTCTCAAGATGATTGTGAGGTTCCAAAGACTCCTGTTCCAAAGACTATGAATCATTTTGAAGCCCTCTGCAGTGACAGCAGGGAGGGGGTGGGGAAGAGTCTAGGTAGAAGTTTTGCCGTGAGGCAGACATAAAGACAAAGGAATGTTAGAGATAATGCAACTCTGGTCATTCTAATACAGTTCCTTGTTCGGTGTTAGAAGCAAGGGACTCTTTCTGTGTTTTTTTTCCCCCAAAGTCACATGACATGGGATACCTTCCTTATTATCAGGAAATCTTCCATTAGGTTGATTGAAAACATATGTATTAGCTAGACATGATAGCAGCATAGTCAACCTGCATTAATTTATGAAAACTTTAATCATGAATGCACTTTCGACTAGAATCCACCAGGTGGAACAAGAAAATTAATCACAATATAGTTTAGCAAATTTCCTTTCAGAATAAACTGAGAGATTTAATTATATCTCTTCCAACTTCCAGACTCCACAATTGCATTACCAGATTTTATAGCCTGGACAAATGACTTCAGCATGCAGACCACACTGCAACTCTGTCTAATCTTGTGCACTCTGACTGTAATGCAGCTGAAAGCATAATACTCCATGTTTCCTTATTAACTCTCCTATAGGCATCATATACACGCTGAAGGAGGTGATGGCGGAAGTGAGGTGACAAGAGAACCCTGCATGAGAGATATTTGAGCTTAGTTTACAAACTGGCACCAGAGCTCAAGACCCTATGCTGCTGTCTTAGTCTCAGTCTTATATCAGTCAGTTCATTTATTCTATTGACTTTCCTTTCAGTTTATTTATTTATTTTTAAAAATTAATACAAAATTATATCTAAAGTACTCCTTTGGGTTGAGCATAGACCTGTCATCATAGATTATAACAGTTGATTCAGAAACAAATAACAAACCACAGATACACAATGTTGGGAAATCTGTTAACATCCCTGTTAGGAGCTTGAAAAAGTTATCTGTTACTAAAACCCCTTCCCATACCCCCCCACACATTTGCATGCACACACTCCTTTCTCTTGCACAAAATTTATCAAATGCAAATCAAAGGGATCATACAAGTATCATCCAAGCAAGTGGTGGATTGCATTGGAACAAAATCTTTCATCAATAATCTTTCATCAATCTTTGAACAAAATCTTTCATCAATCTCATAAATCTTTTCATCAATATTCTCCCAACTCTAATAGAGAGTGTGGTTTCCAGGTGTGAAATATGCAGAGAAGAGCTGTTCACTGACTTCAAGGTGATGATTAGAAGCACAAACTCCATGCAGAGGTCAAGTGGAAGCCACTCATCGAACTGAAATAGGAGAGAGACATGTCTAAGTAGCTACTAAGGTTAGACATTTTTAAATCAGCAGGTCCAGATAACTTGCATCCAAGAGTTTTAAAAGAACTGGCTGAGGCGCTTGCTGGACCATTAATGTTGATTTTCAGTAAGTCTTGGAGCACTGGGGAACTTCCAGACTTGTGTCCATTTATCCTTTTACATAGGGACTGTCCAGTTTGGCCGATGTACATAGCAGAGGGGCATTGCTGGCACATGATGGCGTATATAACATTGGTAGACATGCAGGTGAATGAACCGGTGATGTTGTAGCTGATCTGGTTAGGTCCTGTGATGGTGTCGCTGGTGTAGATATGTGGGCAGAGTTGGCATCGAGGTTTGTTGCATGGATTGGTTCCTGAGTTAGAGTTACTATGGTGTGTTTTGTGGTTGCTGGTGAGAATATGCTTAAGGTTGGCGGGTTGTCTGTGGGCGAGGACTGGCCTGTCTCCCAAGGTCTGTGAAAGCAAGGGATCATTGTCCGGGATGGGTTGCAGATCACTGATGATGTGTTGGAGAGGTTTAAGCTGAGGATCGTAGGTGATGGCCAGTGGAGTTCTGTTGGTTAGTCAGATATTAGGAATGGCAATATACAAAAACCTGTAGGAAAACACTTCAACCTCCCTGGCCACACAATAGCAGATTTAAAGGTAGCCATCCTACAGCAAAAAAACGTCAGGACCAGACTTCAAAGAGAAACTGCTGAGCTTCAGTTCATTTGCAAATTTGACACCATCAACTCAGGATTAAACAAAGACTGTGAATGGCTAGCCAACTATAAAAGCAGTTTCTCCTCCCTTGGTGTTCACACCTCAACTGATAGAAGAGGGCCTCATCCTCCCTGATTGAACTAACCTCGTTATCTCTAGACTGATTCTTGCCTGCATATGTTCTCCCACTGGTTTTTGAGTATTATGATTCCTGATGTCAGATTTGTGTCCTTTTTCCTTTGTAGAGAGGCAAAGTTTGTCTTGTAAATGGCTTGTCTAATTTTTGTAAAGTCTATCCATGAGGAAGTTTGTGTGAAAGGTTGGTTTTTTATGAGAGTATCCAGTTTTGAGATCAAATCTGACATCAGGAATCATAATACTCAGAAACCAGTGGGAGAACACTTTAACCTGTCTGGCCATTCAATGCCAGCCTGCGGGTGGCTATCTTACAACAGAAAAACTTCAAAAACAGATTCCAAGGAGAGACTGCTGAGCTGGAATTGATATGCAAACTAGATACAATCAACTCAGGATTGAATAAGGACTGGGAATGGCTGAGCCATTACAAACATTGAATCTATCTCCCCTTGTAAGTATTCTCACACTTCTTATCAAACTGTCTGTACTGGGCTAGCTTGATTATCACTTCAAAAAAAAAATTTCTCTTACTTAATGGGCCTCTCAGAGTTGGTAAGACAACTCCCACCTGTTCATTCTCTCTGTATGTGTGTATATATATCTCCTCAATATATGTTCCACTCTATATGCATCCGAAGAAGTGGGCAATAGCCCACGAAAGCTTATGCTCTAATAAATTTGTTAGTCTCTAAAGTGCCACAAGTACTCCTGTTCTTGTTGTCATTGTACTTGTCTTGTCAGAGTATGGCAGCAGTGATAGCATTGCTAGAGAAAGAGAATGCATACGTGTAAAAGAAACCACCACAATTTCCATTGGAAAGGAAACATTCTGGTCTCATTTCCCTCTTCTCCTGGGTTACCGTCTACCAAAATTTAGAGCTTTTTACAAAGAGACCATATTTTAACTGTTACCCCAGCCATTGTAGCATGTTTAAACAGAGAATTTAGGGGGCTCACTCTTCATGGAGAAACAGAAAAGAATATCTCCTCATTCATAATAAACTGGAATGAAAGTCTTTCCCAAGCTGTATGGGAGTATAGAGGGTTTTATTCCACTTCATTTTGCCATCCCCTAATGGCACCATTGAATAACATCATTATGCTCATTGTCTTCTAATTGTTGGAACTAATTTGTCCAGATTTATGCGCTCTGTTCAATTAATCTAATGCAATTTAATCTCATAACACTACAAGCTTTATCAGTAGTCACAAAATAACCCCTGAAGAACCCCAAGAGACAAAAATGCTTGTTGAGTTTAGCTGTTGAGGCTGGATGTCTGTGCTTGATGAAAAATGAAGTAATTGTTTGGGGGAAAAGCCTCCAGAAAATTGCTGTTTCTTTCTGAATTCTTTGTCCTTCATTGGACACATTATCCGGTTGTAATTTGCCTTTTATTTTTACATCAATCACAACGCTTTTTTTGTGCCTTTGGTAAAGCTGAAGATTTGAAAATTTCCCCAAAGCCTGCTCTATAAAATCTTGTACAGTTAAAAATACAAAATTGATCTAATGTTTTCCTGAGCTAAATTGTGGGCTCTTACCCAGTGCAAAAATGCATGCAAATAGTAAGATGCCTGTTTATCATGAAGTTACATACAAATAAGCATCATGTATACATATTCTTTGCAATTTTTGCATTATATTCAGGACATTACAGAGGAATAAACCCCCAACGTTTCTAGCTGCCTAAATATAGACAATCATTCTTCTTTTTTTTCATAAATAAGGAACCTTTAACTGAATGACTTATATTTTTATCAGCTACATTTAATTAATTTCAGGAATCTTTGAGTTACCTAACTGTAAGAAAAATGTCAGAAAATTTTGAAATAATTAAATATTTTATTACACTTCTTACCAAAACAGTCACTTCTGGACTAAGGCTGCTTTTGAAAAACTCATTCCATTTTTTTAAAATTGTAAATGGCTGAAAATATGAATTAGAAACAAAATGTCATTTCAGCCTGATTCATGGCATTGCTAACTCTTTAATACCATGTGACACTGTGTGGAATATGTGGGACACTTTAGGATATTGTTGACAGCAATATTATCAAATTGCAATGAATTTGACCAGATATGTGGGGTATCTGCGAAAATGTTACAATTGACCAAGTATGATAATTTTGTTTATATGTTTATATCACCTTTGTGTTATGAGTTATGGATATGTAGGTTTTAGCTGTATTTCCAAACTTGTTCTGTGTTTCTGGGTGACACCCACAGACATCAGCACTGCCTAGCCTGCTCGATGGCCCATTAAGCACCAGCGCTGGTGCACTGTCTATACTGGCACATTATAGCGCTGAAACTTGCAGAATGTATCTCCCATGAAGCAGAAGTGATAACCGGTGGCCAGTCAGGGTAATGTAGAGAGTATGTCTCTCTTAGAGCAGCAGTGGTACCTGGTGGCCAGTAAGGGTAATGCACAAATTGTGTTCCCCATGGAGCAGCAGTGACACCCAGTGGCCAGTCGGGATGATATACAGAAGGTAGGTCCCTTGGCGCAGCGGTGACACTGAATGGCCAGTTGCGGTAAGGCACAGAAGGTGTTTCTCTTGGAGGAGCAGTGACACCTAGTGGCCATCCAGGGAAATGCATAGAGTATGTCTCCCTTAGAGGAGCAGTGACACTTAGTGGCCAATAAGGGTAATGCATAGATCATGTTTCCCCTGGCACAGCAGGGACACCTGGTGGCCAGTTGGGGTAATGCACTTCAGGACCAAACTTCAAAGAGAAACTACTGAGCTTCAGTTAATTTGAAAATTTGACACCATCAGCTCAGGATTAAACAAAGACTGTGAATGGCTAGCTAACTACAAAAGCAGTTTCTCCTCCCTTGGTATTCACACCTCAACTGCTAGAAGAGGGCCTCACCCTCCCTGATTGAACTAACCTCGTTATCTCCAGACTGATTCTTGCCTGCATATTTATACCTGCCTCTGGAAATGTCCAATTCGTGCGTCTGACGAAACGGGTATTCACCCACAAAAGCTTATGCTCCAATACATCTGTTAGTCTATAAGGTGCCACAGGTCTCTTTGTTGCTTTTTACAGATCTAGACTAACACGGCTACCCCTCTGATACTTGACACCATGCAAGGCACTGCATTTAGCTGTATGGAATGGAAATCTATCAACCTCATGAAGAAACTTGCACAAGTACAGACAGATATCATCTTCCTTTCCAAATGCAAACAGATGGACATCATATCAAATGGACTGAAGGTGAAAAATCCATTGCTATCTACATACTGCACAGACCACAGTGAGAGATTATGCCATACACTATCAAAGAAACTGAGGAACCACCTGATCAGCATCCTATACAGCAAACAGGAAAACATCAAAAAAGAGCTCTCCAACCTGGAGACTTTCATAAATATCCAACCCTCCACACAAACGGACTTTACTAAAATAAGACAGGAGATCTACATTACACACTTCACCTCTCTACAAAGGAAAAAGGACTGTAAGTTGTCTAAAATCCTACCTGCCACATGGGGCCACAAGAGTGGTACCCCTAACTCACCCAGCAATCTCGTCAATCTATCCAGCTATACACTCAACCCGACAGAAGAGTATGTCCTATCTCAGGGACTCTCTTTTTGCCCCACCACCCCCACGAACATGATACAGTTCTGTGGTGATCTGGAAGCCTACTTTTCCCATCTTCGACTCAAAGAATACTTTCAAGATAACACTGAACAGTGCACTGATACACAGATACTCGCCCACCAACAACACAAGAAGAAGAACTCCACATGGACTCCTCTTGAGGGTCGAAATGACAGTCTGGACCTATACATAGAATGCTTCCGCTGACGTGCACAGGAAGAAATTGTGGAAAAACAACATCGCTTGCCTCATAATCTAAGTTGTGCAGAATGCAATGCCATCCACAGCCTCAGAAACAACCCTGACATTATAATCAAAGAGGCTGATAAAGGAGGTGCTGTTGTCATCATGAACAGGTCTGACTACCAGAAGGAGGCTGCCAGACAACTCTCCAATACCAAATTCTACAGACTACTTTCCTCAGATCTCACTGAGGAATATACTAAGAAACTGCACCATCTACTCAGGACACTCCCTACACCAACACAGGAAAAAAATCAACACTCCCTTAGAGCCCCGACCAGGGTTATTCTATCTACTACCCAAGATCCACAAACCTGGAAATCCTGGACGCCCCATCATTTCTGGAATTGGCACTCTCACTGAAGGACTATCCGAATATGTGGACTCTCTACTCGGACCCTACGCCACCAGCACTTCCAGCTACCTCCGTGATACCACAGATTTCCTGAGAAAACTACAATGCATTGGTGATCTTCCAGAAAACACTATCCTAGCCACCATGGATGTGGAGGCTCTCTACACAAACATCCCACACACAGATGGAATACAAGCTGTCAGGAACAGTATATCTGAAGATGACACAGCACAACTGTTTGCTGAGCTCTGTGACTTTATCCTCACACACAATTATTTCAAATTTGGTGACAATATATACCTCCAGACCAGTGGCACCGCTATGGGCACCCGCATGGCCCCACAATATGCCAACATTTTTATGGCTGACCTGGAACAACGCTTCCTCAGCTCTCGTCCACTCCTGCCCCTTCTCTACCTACACTACATTGATGAAATCTTCATCATCTGGACCCATAGGAAGGAGACTCTGGAAGAATTCCACCATGATTTCAACAGCTTCCAACCCACCATCAACCTCAGCCTGGACCAATCTACACGGGAGGTCCACTTCCTAGAGACCACAGAACGAATAAGTGATGGTCACGTTAACACCACCCTATACCGAAAACCCACCGACCGCTATGCCTACCCTCATGCCTCCAGCTTCCATCCTGGACATACCACGTGATCCATCGTCTACAGCCAAACACTGAGGTACAACCGCATTTGCTCCAACCCCTCAGACAGAGACCAACACCTACAAGATCTTCACCAAGCATTCTCAAAACTATGATACCCACACGAGGGAATAAGGAAACAAATCAGCAGAGCCAGACATGTACCCAGAAGCCTCCTGCTGCAAGACAAGCCCAAGAAACAAACCAACAGAACTCCACTGGCCATCACCTACAGTCCTCAGCTTAAATCTCTCCAACGCATCATCAGTGATCTACAACCCATCCTGGACAATGATCCTTTGCTTTCACAGACCTTGGGAGGCAGGCCAGTCCTTGCCCACAGACAACCCGCCAATCTTAAGCATATTCTCACCAGCAACCACACACCGCACCATAACAACTCTAACTCAGGAACCAATCCATGCAACAAACCTCGATGCCAACTCTGTCCACATAGCTACACCAGCGACATCATCACAGGACCTATCCAGATCAGCTACAACATCACCGGTTCATTCACCTGCACGTCCACCAATGTTATATACACCATCATGTGCCAGCAATGCCCCTCTGCTATGTACATCGTCCAAACTGGACAGTCCCTATGTAAAAGGATAAATGGACACAAGTCAGATATTAGGAATGGCAATATACAAAAACCTGTAGGAGAACACTTCAACCTCCCTGGCCACACAAAGCAGATTTTAAGGAAGCCATCCTACAGCAAAAAATACGTCAGGACCAGACTTCAAAGAGAAACTGCTGAGCTTGGTGCAAATTTGACACCATCAGCTCAGGATTAAACAAAGACTGTGAATGGCTAGCCAACTATAAAAGCAGTTTCTCCTCCCTTGGTGTTCACACCTCAACTGCTAGAAGAGGGCCTCATCCTCCCTGATTGAACTAACCTCGTTATCTCCAGACTGATTCTTGCCTGCATATTTATACCTAACACTGGAAATTTCCATTACATGCATCTTACGAAGTGGGTATTCACCCATGAAAGCTTATGCTCCAATACATCTGTTAGTCTATAAGGTGCCACAGGACTCTTTGTTGCTTTGCACAGAAGGTATCTCCCTTGGAGGAGCAGTGACACCCAGTGGCCAATAAGAGTAATGCACAGATCATGTTTCCCTTGGCACAGCAGTGACACCTGGTGGCCAGTTGGGGTAATGCACAGAAGGTGTTTCTCTTGGAGCAGCAGTGACACCCAGGGGCAAGTCAGAGAAATGCACAGAGTGTATTGCCCATGAAGCAGCAGTGACACCTGATGGCCAGTCAGGGTAATGCACAAATTGTGTGTGACACCAGGTGGCCAGTTGCGGTAATGCGGGGGGGAGGGGGGAGGGGGGCTCCCATGTAGGACTAGTGATACCCAGTGGCCAGTCAGGGTAATGCACAGAGTGTATTTCCTATGAAGCAGCAGTGACACCTGGTGGCCAGTCAGGGAAATGCCCACAGTGTATCTCCCATGAAGCCGCAGTGGCAGCCAGTGGCCAGTCAGGGTACTGCACAGATCATGTGTCCCTTGGCACAGCAGTGACACCTGGTGGCCAGTAGGGGTAATGCACATAAGGTGTTTCTATTGGAGGAGCAGTGACACCCAGTGGCCAATAAGGGTAAATGTGTTCCTTGGCACAGCAGTGACACCTAGTGGCCAGTAGGGGTAATGCACAGAAGGTGTTTCTATTGGAGGAGCAGTGACAATCAGTGTCCAATCAGGGAAAAGCACAGAGTTTATCTCCCATGAAGCAGCAGTGACATCTGGTGGCCAGTCAGGGTAATGCAGAGAGTATGTCTCCCTTGGAGGAGCAGTGACACCTGGTGGCCAGTCAGGGTAATGCAGAGTATTTATCTTTTACAGCTATCTACCTGGGCCTCTTAACAATTCAGATCCCCTTCGCTGTCCAATTGCAGGCCACTTCCCCAGTAGTTTATGGAGGGGACCCAAGTTTGCCCACTACAGACAGCAAACAAAACCACAGACATGTGACAACACTGAAAATACGAAGGGAAGTAAAACATTAAGTGGGTATTATTATGGGTATTTTAAATGAGTGTTTAGGACCCACACTGTGTAAGTGCAACAGAGCGCTGTAGAAACAGGCAAAATTCTCTTGGTTTCACATTGTGTGTTTTACCAACTCAAAAATTCAGAGTAGGCTCATTAAGTTTTTATAAGCCCCTTAAGTAAACAGAGCACATGAACCCATGGCTTTGGAGTTTGCAGACAGATCCCTGCTTCAAAGAGCTTGCAAATAAGCTCTACAAAACACCTAGCTCCAAACCTAGAGCTGCTTGCTGTTTTAGTCAATGGGAGTACGATGAAGAACCAGAACTATACCATTATGCCAGATAGCAAAGATCTGGTGTTAATTATTTCCAATACCTCTCCCCAAACAAGACAAGTGACTCCAGACAAGTGATTTCCATTAGGTTTTAGAATTTGTTTGGGGAGAGGCATCTCTCCCCTGCCGCCGCAGCCAGTGGCAGATTTAGAGTTAGTGGGGCCCTGTGCTCAGCTTCATTTTTGCGGCCCTCCCTCAGGACCCAGCCAAGAAAAAGAACATCCTCTCTTATCTTCCCCCGTGTTTTTCATTCTTTTTTTCTTCCTCCTCCTCCTATATGATAAGTAATAGGCAGTAAATGAAAAGAAAGTGAAGCACCTTAATACTGTGACACTGGGTGGTCACTCAAGGTAATGCACAGTTGCTCCATGAGGGAAATGCTTTGTGCATTACTCGGAGTGGCCACACAGTGTCACTGTTGCTCTGTGAGGGAAATGCTTTGTGCATTACTTGGATTGGCCCTCTGATGTCACTGTTGCTCCATGAGGAAAGTTCTTTGTGGGTTACCTGTATTGGCCACCCGCTGTCACTGTTGCTCATTGAGGGAAATGTTCTGTGTATTACAACAAATGGCTACACAATGTCACTGTTGCTCCATGAGAGGAATGCTGTGTGCATTACCCTGAGTGGCCACCCAGTGTCACTAAGTATTTCCCTCATGGAGCAAGAGAGAAACCAGGTGGCCAATCCAGATAATGCACAAAACATTTCCCTCATCAAGGGACAGTGGAGTGGCCACTCTGAGTAAGGCACAAAGCATTTTCCTCATGGAACAACAGTGACACCCGGTGGTCACTCCGGGTAATGCACAGTTGCTCCATGAAGGAAATGTTTTTGCATTATCCTGAGAGGCCACCCAGTGTCACCCTTGCTCCATGTGGGAAATGCTTTGTGCATTACCTGGGTTAGACACCAGGTGTCAGACTTTCTCCATGAGGGAAATGCTTTGTGCATCACCCTGAGTGGCCACCCAGTGTCACTCTTGCTCCGTGAGGGAAATGGTTTGTTCATTACCTGGATTGGCTGTCTGATGTCACTGTTGCTCATTGAGGAAAATGTTCTGTGTATTATACCAAATGTCTACGCAACATCACTGTTGCTCCATGAGGGCAATGCTTTGTGCATTACCCCGACTGACCACCCTGTGTCACATTTGCTCCATGAGGGAAATGCTTTGTGCATTCCTCTGTGTGGCCACCCAGTGTCACTGTTGCTGCCCAATTCGCAGCGTTTCAATGTGGCAGTGATGGCATGTTGGGTTTTATTTAAATTCTTATTTTTACTTTGTTGACAGCTGCTAATTTTGGCCCAATTTGCTTTCTTTGGAAGACTGTGAGAACTGCTTCTCACAGCCTGTTTCTGATCCTATTTATTGTGGCCTGGTCATGGCCTGGGTCCTCCATGGGCCATCTGGCTGCCTGATAAAGGCGATTTAATGTTTTCTTGGGCAGGACGCCCTCCAGGAGTTGGTTTAAGTCTGCCCAGGTAGGGTTGTATCAGTGCATGACAGTTTTTAATTCTTCTTGGAATTTAATAGGGTCTTCTTTTATTTTTGGAAAAAAAAAAATTAAATTATACAATTCAGTGGGAGACCAAGGTGCATGCACAGACACCAAGGTCTCCTGACCCGAAGCGCCAATGCCCGGGAATTGGCGCAAGGGGAACATTTCCTCAATACAGGGAGACGCTGTCTGAGGGGTACATGTAAGGGCTTTTGATACTTAAGGCGCTTAACATTTCTTGCCCTTGGGGCCTGTGGGGCCTGGGCAGCAGCTCCCTGCCCAGTTCCGGCTGTGCGAGGTGCTCCAGCAGCTGCTTACATGGGTTGTGCTGGAGCAGCAAACTGCCTGCATTCTAGGAACAGGTCTATAAGATCGTCAGGAGGTGCGGAGAGGATACTCCAAAGGGGCTTTGCCTCCTGAAGGGGTCTAGAGGGGTAGAAGGATATCTGCTGGCCAGCGGGGTTACGGAAAAGAGTCAATTTCCTTTTTGTCTTTTTTAGTTGGGTTTTAAGCTTTTCTTGGGAGTCCTTGGGACTCCCTACTTGAGATTTATGGTGTCATTTTACTGTTTCCTTACACCAATAAAAGTATACATCAAACTGACCTTGTTCGACTTTGTTGGCAAGAAGTGCGCCTCTGAGGTGCACAAACTTGTCAAGGTTGAAGCTTCCTCCTAAAGGAAATTGTAATTTTGGATTATTCCTGGTATACCAATTCCATTTTTTCAGAAACTTGCAAGTAAAAAGGACTACAATTTAGGTACATGTACACTGCTGGTGTACCTTTTGGCGGGACGGTGATTCCTTTTGACTCACTGGCCCCCATATTTTTATGAACAATTTATACACAGACAGACACAGACAGACAAACACAGACTAAACCAGGTGTGTCCTTTTGGCGAGACGGTGATCTCACACCACCCCCCTTTTTTCTACAGCTTTCTCGGCGAGACGAGGATCACCCTGGATCCTCCATCCCCCAGTATCCTGACTTTCCTAACAGGGTGGTGCTCCCGTTGAGCCTACTGCCCCAAGACCCAATACTTTCACACAGATCTTTCACACAGGAAAGGCTTGTTTAGGTGCATCCACAACTGCCTACACCCCCGTCCAGCAAAGAGCGTCGGCTAGTCTTAGAAAGAACAGCGCCGCTTACTCTGTTGCTTTGGTGGGGCATTTTAGACCCATCAGTGGCTCTTCAAACTGCCTTTTACCGGCGGAGGAGGGGAACCAAAGGAAAGAGTGTAAGGAAACCAGACCGTTCACAGATGGTAGAGGACAGGGTCTCACACTCCTAGACCCAGGTAGGCCCCTCGCCAGGCATGCCAGGCAGAGGAAGCCTTATCCTGGTCAGGGCCTTTTACCGACCCACTAAGGTGCGGTCACAAGGCTTGCGTTCGAGGCACCTCTGGTCACGAGGCCAAGGCTTCGCAGAGGGCTCAGGGCGTCTTCCTGTGACCTTCGCTCACACCGGTCTACCGACCTTCACTTTCACACTGGCACACAGAACCAAAGGTCTATTCACGACCTATCTAGCCACACCCAGTGGCTCTTCCCGGGGAACCAAAACCAGAACAAAACAGAACAAGACAAAAACAGAAGGGCGTCAGGCGTGTCTGGCAGCAAAAAGGTTGAGATCCAGCGTGCAACTCACCCAACCCTGAGCCTATGGGCAAATCCTCCACCAGAAACCCACGATAGAGATTTCAAAAGGTCTCTTACCTTTCAGATGGGCCCTGGGTCTGGTGGGAGATTGCCCGCGGTCCTCCGGTCTGGGGGAGTCTTCTGTGGATCCCGGACGAGCCCCCAAATTGTTGTGGAAAATGGACCACACAATTGATTTGGGATCAGATCAGCCTGAGGCACCTTTATTGATTAATCAAACATGCATGCATGGGTGAGTCAGCCAAGGCAGCCGAACCCCCCCTACCCCCGACAAAATACGAAAGCTTATATAGGCTAAAACCACAAAAGTACATATACTTCCCTAAATTTTAACATCCATATAAGGAATAAAGCAAAGCAAGTTTTCCAGTTTTTCTTAGTTTTGCCCTTTGCAGTTTCTTGCTCTGTCACCGGGCAGCTATTAATCACAAGCTGTTATAAATGGTTAGTTCTGCTTTTATAGTTTCTTTCTGCCCTTTTTCTACCCCTCTCCCCCCTTAGCTGCCTCCAGGCCGTACATACAGTTTACTGGACCAAAGTTTAGGCCCGGACCCTTCCCCCCCCACATCCATGTGGAAAATACTTAATGACACTGGGTTGTCACTTGGGGTAATGCACAGTTGCTTCATGAAGTAAATGCTTTGTGCATTACTCGAAGTGGCCACCCATTGTCACTGTCCCTTGATGAGGGAAATGGTTTGTGTATTACCTGAATTAGCCACCGAGTGTCACTGTTGCTCATTGAGGGAAATGTTCTGTGTATTACACCAAATGGCTACGCAACGTCACTGTTGCTCCATGCGGGAAATGCTCTGTGCATTACCTGGATTAGCTACCCGGCGACAGTCTTGCTCAATGAGGGAAATGTTCTCTGCATTACACCAAATGGCCAACCGGTGTCACTGTTGTTCCATGAGGAAACTACTTTCTGCCTTACTCGAGTGGCCACCCATTGTCACTGTCCCTTCATAAGGGAAATGGTTTGTGCATTACCTGGATTGGCCACCCGGTTTCGCTGTTGCTCCATGAGGGAAATACTTAATGACACTGGGTTGCCACTTGGGGTAATTCACAGTTGCTCCATGAAGTAAATGCTTTGTGCCTACCCCGAGTGGCCACACAATGTCAGTCTTGCTCCATGAGGGAAATGCTCTGTGTATTACTCCAAGTGGCCACCCTGTGTCACTATCAGGGGGTAGCCATGTTAGTCTGTATCTACAAAAACAACAAGGAGTCTGGTGGCACCTTAAAGACTAACAGATTTATTTGGGCATAAGCTTTCATGGGTAAAAACCTCACTTCTTCGGATGCATAGTTTTAACCCACGAAAGCTTATGCCCAAATACATTTGTTAGTCTTTAAGGTGCCACCAGACTCCTTGTTGTTCCTGTGTCACTGTTGCTCCATGAGGAAAATGCTTTGTGCATTTCCTGGATTGCCCTGTGTCACTGTTGCTCATTGAGGGAAATGTTCTGTGTATTACACCGAATGGCTACACAATGTCACTCTTCCTCAATGGGGGAAATGCTTTGTGCTTTACTCAAAGTGCAGATTTGCACACTGAAGTGACAGGTGTAAACTTGGGGGAGACCTAGGTGTTGGCAGGACGGTTGTGCCCTTTCTTTCCTCCTTTGTCACTTCTCTGTCTCATAAGCATGTCTGTTCTCCTCAAAGTGGAGTGTGGCTTGTTGTATGGTGTGCACAGGGCCGGCTCTAGGGTTTTTGCCGCCCCAAGTGGCGGGGGAAAAAAAAAGCCACGATCGGCAGCAGCTCCACCGCGCCGCTTCTTCTTTGGCGGCAATTCAACGGCAGGTCCTTCCCTCCAAGATGGACCTGCCCTCTGCCTTGGAGCTGCTCCCCAAGACTCCTTCTTGCTGTGCAGGGGGGGAGGAGAGAAAGAACGGGGCTAATGTCAGGGTGTCCCCCTCCCCACTGCTCCTGCACCCCGCTTACCCCATCTTCCATAGAGCAGGGGGGACACACGACAGGGCTGAGGACGGAGGGAGCTTGCTGGCAAGCTGATCTAATTAACAAGGCAGTGTACTTAAAGGGGAAATGCGCCTCTCTCTCTCACACACACACGGTGTGTGTCTCTGTCTCTGTCTGCGATGCTGTCTCCCCTCCCTCCATTCCTGCTGCCTTGTAGAGTGTGAAAGTTAACCCTTGAGGGCTCAGCCAATTGCTAGTTCATCATTTAGCAGTAAGGCATTCCCTGGGAAATATCCCACCCTCTGACTCCTCCACCTCAACCAAGCTTCACAATCATCATCACTGTGTGCCAGTATTAAATTGTTTGTTTAAATTGTTTAAAACTTATACTGTGTGTGTGTGTGTGTGTATATATATGTATATTCCAGGGAATAAATTCCAGGGAATTTTTTTTCACCAGACAAAAGGCTATATATATATATAGTCTTTTGTCTGGTGAAAAAAAATTCCCTGGAACCTAACTCCCTAATTTACATTAATTCTTATGGGGAAATTGGATTCACTTAACATGGTTTCACTTAAAGTCGCATTTTTCAGGAACATAACTACAAAGTTAAGTGAG
Organism: Malaclemys terrapin pileata; assembly: GCF_027887155.1. Taxonomy (NCBI): domain Eukaryota; kingdom Metazoa; phylum Chordata; order Testudines; family Emydidae; genus Malaclemys; species Malaclemys terrapin. The sequence continues at coordinate 7,953,794 of NC_071508.1, read as the reverse complement.
GAGTTACTGTATGTCTTGGAAGCCCTTTGGCTGTCCTCTGCGAGCCCCTCTTCCCTGACTTAACTAAGAAAAGAGTACTTGCTTTGGGAGGAGAGTGCCAGGCATACATACAGAGTGGCCAGCCCAGTGGAGCTGGTGTTTCATGACCTGCTCTTCTATGCTGCTAATATTGGCTGCAGAGAGAACGCTGATGTTAGTGTGTCGGTCTTCCCTGCTGATCCTGAGACTCCTCCTCAGGCAGTGCTGCTGGAACCACTCCAGCCCCTTGAGATGTTGTCTGTAGCTGACCCAGGTCTCGCACCCACAGAGAAGGGTGGGGATGACAACTGCTTTGTAAACCAAGATCTTGGTGCCAGTTTGCAGGTCCCTATCATTGAAGACTCCTTTGAGTAGTATTCCAAAGGATGTGCTGGCACAGTGGATCCTGTATTCAATTTCTGTGTCAATGCTGGCTGTTTGGGAGAGGTGGCTGCCAAGGTATGCATGGATTCTCCACTGATGGTGATTTGTGGGGTACGAAGAGTAGTTTCTGCAGGTGAGGACTGGTAAAGTACCTTGGTTTTCCTGATGTTGAGAGAGAGACCCAGGCTGCGATAGGCATCTGCAAAAAGATTTAGGGTACTTTGCAGATTGGCCTTTGTGTGTGCGAGAATGACACAGTCATCTGTATACTGATCAGTGATGCCAATTCTCGTGATCTTAGGTTTTGTTTGGAGATTGCGGAGTTGACCATCCATACAATACTCAATTCCGATTTCATCAGGAAGGCGGTCATGGATGAGAAGCAGGATCACGGCAAGGTAAATGGAGAAGAGTGTTGGAGGAATGACACAGCCCTGCTTGACACCAATGCAAATGATGAATGGTTCAGTCTCTGAGTCGTTGCACAGAATGGTGGCAGTCATCCTGTCATGGAGTAGTCTGATGATGGAAATGAATTTCCGTGGACAGCCAAATCTACACAGCACCTTCCATAGGGCATCACGATTGATAGAATCAAAGGTAGCCATCTTACAGCAAAAAAACTTCAGGACCAGACTCCAAAGAGAAACTGCTGAGCTCCAGTTCATTTGCAAATTTGACACCATCAGATCAGGATTAAACAAAGACTGTAAATGGCTATCCAACTACAGAAGCAGTTTCTCCTCTCTTGGTGTTCACACCTCAACTGCTAGCAGAGCATCTCACCCTCCCTGATTGAACTAACCTCGTTATCTCCACACTGATTTATACCTGCCTCTGGAGATTTCCATTACTTGCATCTGAAGAAGTGAGGTTCTTACCCACGAAAGCTTATGCTCCCAATACTTCTGTTAGTCTCAAAGGTGCCACAGGACCCTCTGTTGCTTTTTACCACCAAGGGTTAGCCTCTCCCTACAATGGTGGACACAGCCAGGGAATGTATGCTCCGGGATTCCCTTTCAACAAGACCCCCCCCCCATCAGTGACTATTACAACAGATGCCTCGCTGATAGATTGGGGCACCCACTTGGGTCACCACAATGTTCAAGGCAAGTGGCCAGCGACGGAAACCCAACTACATATCAATTTCCTGGAACTCCGCGAGGTACACAATGCATGCTGACCCTTCCTCCCACTCATATGAGAAACCTCAGTCTCTATTCTCACTGACAATGTGGTGTGCATGTTTACATCAATTGCCAAGGAGGAGCCAGGTCTCACTCGCTATGCGTAGAAGCCATGAATTTATAGAACTTCTGCATCGGCAACAATATAAACATCACAGCATCATACCTACCAGGGTGCCAAAACACTACAGCCGACAACCTCAGCAGGCACTTCTCACAGGAACACGAGTGGGAAATCCACGACAGTGTTCTCGTCACAATATTCCAAAAATGGGGTCACAGAGTAATCGACCTTTTCGCCTCAGTGACAAATCATAAATGTCCAGTGAAAGTATATGGCAATGAAGATTATCTTTCAAGTTGCTCATTTTAAAGCAGGCATTGGTCTATGGGGCAAGAGAGGTGGGAGGAGGCCATATCTTTTACTGACATGCTTGAACCTTTCATAAACTCAAGGTTGGTGTGTGGGAAGAACTTCTCCCTACAGAAGAAACAAACACAACAGAAACAGGACTTCTTTGTTCTGTTCTGCAACTTTGAATAAGAGTTATTGCTCCAACATCTGGCATTTTGCTGATTAGGCTTTTTTTTAGCAAAGCAAGGTTATCTTTTGTTTATTCTGCTTTCTCTTAGCTAATCACTATTTGCTTTGGTCTCCTGACCAAACTCTGGACTTCAGGTCTGGAAAAGAGCTGGCACAATCCATATACCAAGTTATTACATAAGCTGCACATGGATTTTAACCCTTCAATATCAGCCTCCCACCCCCCTGTACCCTGTTACAATGTAATAGCAAGCATTTGTATTGTATATACACCTGTAATTAAGTAAGCCATCAAACAGGTATAAATCTTGTGTAATGCAAATGAATCTTAACAGGAGTGTTAATTCCTGCACATTAAAAGCACGTGGTCATTGTGTGTGAGATTAAAGATCAAACTCTCTAAATGCATTCCTCTTTTCCCACCATGAAGAAAGAACTCACATGGGGGCCATCCTGTCAGCTTGGTTTCTGTGAGAAGCAGCAATAGATATGGAAACAAGGAAAAATTCTTCATCTTTTGGCTTTTTGGATTCTAACAGGGCAGAAAACTGAATCAGGAGGTGTAGATCCCCAGAGTTATTCTGAGTAGCCCTGAAAGACTTTTGGGAAACTGGCAGAACTCTACGTCTCTGCTACCTTTTGAAATTATAGACTGTGACTCACCTGTGCATATATTTTTATTTGCTTTAACCTCTCAATAACTCTCATTTCCTCACTTCCTCTTCCTGGTCCCAGATCACCTTTAGGACATGCTGGAATGCCTGTCTTGGCTCCCTTGCTCCAAGATGAACAATATGTAGGAGTCAGAAGCCTCTGTTGAATATGCTTGTGGGTAGGTACGGATTTGCCTATCAAAGTTGCCCAGCTTGGGTATAGGTTCTGAGATTACGGGGTTGGAACTGAGCCTCAGGTAAGCAAATCAGAGAATTTCCTAGGAAGAAGGATCCGGCCTTTGTTGCTGTCAATGCTGTTGACAGAAGGGTTATACATAGAATTCATGAAATAGATTATGCAAGTGAGAAGTTGATGCATTGCTTCCTTTGAAGCCATGCATTGTTTATTGTTTTATAAAATTGTTAATTATTAAATTTATTGGCAAACAATTTTATCTTAATTATGGCTCTCAGGGCATCCTTCACATCTTGGTTTCTCAGGCTGTAGATGAGGGGGTTCAGCATGGGGATCACCACGGTATACAATATAGAGAATATTTTGTCTTGGTCCAAAGAGTAACTGGATGTGGATCGGAAATTCAAGAAGAGAATTGTCCCATGGAATATGGTGACAGCCGTCAGGTGGGAGATGCAGGTGCTGAAGGTTTTCCATCTCCTATTGGTAGAGGGGATCCCGAGGATGGTGCTGAGGATGTAAATATAGGATACCAAGACTGAAAGAATAGTGATTATTTCAATTAGTCCAGCAAGGTTAAATATCAGAAGTTCATTCGTATGGGTGTCAGAGCAAGAGAGCGATAACAATAACGTAATAGCACAGAAAAAATGATTTATCTCCTTAGACCCACAGAAGGACAAACTAAATGTGAAGCTTGTGTATACCATGGAATGCAATAGGCCAATTATGTATGACCCAGCTACCAGTGAGACACAGACTCTAGGGGACATGATAATTGTGTAGAGCAGAGGGTTACGGATGGCCACATACCGATCATAGGCCATCACAGCCAGGAGGAAACATTCTGTAGTGCCCAGGGCTAAAAAGAAGTACAATTGTGCTGCACAGCCAGCCCAAGAGATGGCTTTTCTCTCCTCTAGGAAGCTCACAATTGTCTTGGGTGCGGTCACAGAGGAGTAACAGATATCCAGGAAAGATAAATTACTGAGGAAATAGTACATGGGGGTATGAAGCCGAGATTCAATCCTAATTAACATGATCATTCCAAGATTCCCCACCAAGGTGAGGGTATAAATAGCTAGAAAGAATGCAAAAATGATGGTCTGAAGTGTTGGGTTTTCTGTTAATCCCACAAAAATGAATTCAGTGGCCTCTGTGGTATGGTTATCCACAGCCATTTTGTCTAAACTGAGTTACCTAGATTTGACAAAAGAGAAGAGACAGACATTAGATGAGATTATATAGGCAGCTAAATTAACTGCGTAGAGATGAAACACTTGTGTCAATCACTTTCTTGCTTAGTAGTCATAACTCCATGTGCTCTGTTAGAAAGTGTTTCCATATCCCAGTAAGAGCCGTTTACACCACATCCTGGTGCTATTTGGTGTTTTTTAAACATTAGGACTGGAGAAAACTCACTTGCCCAACACAGTCTCAAAAACACAGAGAACACACTGGGTATTCTCTGGGTATGTCTGCTCTGCAGATGTATTCTTAACTAGGGTTAAAATAGCAGTGAAAATGTGACTTTTAATTTGGTTTAGCAATTTGAGTTAAAGCCTATAGGGAAGCCTGGGATTGAAATCAAGGTGCTAACCCCAAGATAAAAGTCCAGTTGCCATATCCTCACTCCTATTTTCACTTGAGTTAGTTAATGCAGGTTAGCAACTCATGGCAAGAACACACATTTTTATGCAGAGTAAACATGCCACCAGGCCTTTACAAACAATCCCACCAGGAATCTGGTTTTCAAACAAAGGGCTAATTAGAAACAACCCCTCCAAAGCAAAACTTGGCTTAGAAAAAGTTAATGTTTAAAAGTCCCCCCCCCTCCCCCCCCCCCCCCCCCCCCCCGCCCGCTGCTCTTCAGCAATCCAAACACAATAACTATTTCCTCACTTCCTCTTCCTGGTCTCAGATCACCTTTAGGACATGCTGGAATGCCTGCCTTGGCTCCCTTGCTCCAAGATGAACAATATGTAGGAGTCAGAAGCCATAGTGTGGGTCTTTGTGAAGGATTTTGGTAGGATTTTAATTAATTGTTTTATAGGTATGTTTGTGTTCTATTCTTTACCCTGACAATAGTGTGCATTTAAAATATTGTCAAGGGAACCCAGAACGTTGGATGGGCCATCTTTTATTGTAGGAAACATCTAAATAAATAAATAAATAGCGTCCTTATGCATCTAGATTCATCGATTTTAAGTCGAGAAAGGACTATTAGATCCTCTCGTCTGACATCATGTATAACACAGGCCATAAAAATTCACTCAGTTACTCTTGTACTGAGCCTAATAACTTGTTTTTGATGAAGGCATTCAGACCTGAAGACGTCAATAGCTGGAGAATCCCCAATTACTTTGGTAGTTAGTTCCCAGGGTTATTCATCCTCACTATTAAATGATGTACTGCTTGCTATTAGCACAACAGATTTACATGAAACAATCTACATATGAAATCATGAGTGGATTATTTAAAAAAAGAGTTTTTCTCTAAGAAATACATGTACATATATTTACATACAATTATACTTGAGGAACACAGACACTATCAATGTGACACCAATATATACTGCAGAAATGCTCACCACAAATTAATACACACTTCTTACACGATAGGATAAGAAATCCCAGATCATGGCTTCCACAAACACGTTAATACATCTGAGATGCCACATGACTGATATTGTTCACACTGCCTAACAGATCATTCATATCATTTCCATTCCTAGAAATAATCTTCTGCTCCACCAACACATCCTACTGTGAGAAACAACAGTGGCTGATTCAAAGCCCCATTAAAGTCAATGAAAAGAATGCAGGGTACAGGAGGGAAAGAAAAATTGGAGCGGTGTGCAGTAGAATGTAGAGAAGTGTCAGGAGGCATGGGGAATTTGGGGTGTGTGGTGTGTAAAAGAATGTGGAGGGTAGGAAGGAAGGGGAAAGTGGGGGTACACTCCAGCTGCTATGTGCTCTTCCAGAGTAATCAGAGAGTAGCAATGAATCTGGCTCTAAAAGAAAATTAAAAAATATATCTCTTTAACTCATCAGAAATATCACATGGTAGCATTATCATTGTGTTGTAGTGCTCAAGTATAAAAGTAAAATAAAACAAAAACAAACAAACAACAACCAAGGAAATTCCCAGGGAAACATGTTAAGATGGAGTTAAGTTTCAGAATATGTATCAGTAAAATAAATTAGAAGGATGGTGTGATTATCCCAAAATAAGAGAAATCCAGGAAAATGTAAGACTTAAATCCAAACATGTCAAGGGATGAAGAGTTAAGCCACCCAACATGCCTTAACTCTACTCTGTAGTGACACCATGAAAGGAGAAAAAATTATTCAAAAATTGGTTAAATCTCACCCAACCCCCACCATGTTCTCTCCCAAATGTTTCTCTCTCTCTCTCTCTCTCTCTCTCTCTCTCACACACACACACACACACACACACACACACACCTTTTCATTGTGCATCAGAATAGAAGCACATTTCAAACCTTGAAATATTTTGCCAAACAAGAATTCTTGTTTTCTGACCTGGTGTTGGTTAATTCAAACAGCTTGGGAAATTCAGCGTCACTGCCCTCTGAACATCAGATAGATGGGCTGTCACAACCCTAGAGCTGGGAAAATAACTGAGTTTTCAATTCAGCCAGCAAACCAAAAACATGAGGAAAAGAAATTATCAGATTGGTTTAGAAAATGTCCAGAATCTGTCAGCAAATCAGAGGAGGTGCATATGAGTGTAACCATGCTCCCCTTTGTAACCTATTGCCCAGCATGGTTTCATCTGTGCCTGGGATGCAGGAGACATCTCCTACTCTGGAACAGGGGCTTGAATTCAGTTCTTCTTTTTCCTTTGTGAGGTGCCAGACCAGTAGGCTATAGGCCAATGTGGGGTGAGTTGCTCTCAGACTGTCCTGCTGAAGTTGTTCTACTGTGTACAAATAAAGAGTAGGACAGAGAGAATGTCCCTAGAACCTGGTGATTAAAGGACTCGTGTAGCCAGTAGAAGATGTCATTGCAAATCCCTTCTCTGACTCATCACCTGCTTCCTGGGTGAGTCCCTTAATCACCAGGCTTCAGAGCTGATTGTGTGCTCTCTTTTCCACCCAATGAATATTGAAATATTTATACACAATGGAATAACTTCAACGAGAGCGATGGAGAGCCATCCATTGCAGAATAGCCTGTAGTCTGGCAGTCAGACTGCTCATGTTGGTGGGGGGAGCGCTGAGTTCACATCCCTGCTCCAGTGTGAGAATTGAGACCTGGGTCTACTGCACCCCAGGCATGTGGAGGTTGTTAATGAGATGCACACATGTACTGTTTGCTGGCTGTGCAAAAAAACTATTTCCCAGGTGAAGCTCTTTGGGGATAAATTTGCCTTCACATTTTCTCCCAGCTCTAGTCACAGCAAATACGTAGATCTCCAGCAAGAGTAATTGCATCATCAACCTTGACATCTCATTCTATTGCCTGAGTTGCAAAAATCAATTCCTGATTCTGAACTTCCCCTGCTGCAGCTTAAGCCCCTTTTTGTGACCTCAGCAACTTTATTGAGAGTAATCAGTCCCCACCCTCTTTATGACATATCAGTCTAGATCCAGGAAAGTTCTATGGCTTTTCTTGTCTTTTCTCCTCACTTTACATGCCCTACTCCCTTAAATTCCCTCCCCTCTTCCCCCAATAATAAAAAAAGAATTTAAGCTGTGATCTTTGTGATCTGGGCCATACATCTTACCTGAACTACAGGAAAACAATTCTTCAAAGACCAAGGGAATTTGGTGTACAGATGAGATGCTACTGGAGTGTTTTATTTGTTCTGAAACCTTCTGGGAATGAGCCACTAAGACATCTCCAAGCTCTGTGTCTCAGATGGCTCTTCAGAAGCAATCACAATTCTCCTCTGTCTTTAAAGAGAATGAGGTTGTGGCTCAGATTATGTACATTTATATTTTTTAATGGTTTGATTGTATGTACTGCTCCTCCTTTCTGAATAAAAATATTGATATCAGTGGAGAAGGTTATGGCTAAGATACTTCCATTCCAACATAAGAAGAGAAAACAAACTCACAAAGGATGCTGCCAGTCAGGATTCAGGCACATTCACTGAGCATCGTGGGGCTTCTAATCTGACATGGGAAATCACAAGGCCTTGAAAGGGGACAGGATAACTAAGTACAGGCTTAGTTAACTTTGGTTTACTGAAGGCCTTGTCGCAGACCACTGGCTACGAAGTTACATCCATTTTGGCTTCTTTATTGGATTCTTATTCAGATGCTTATGGATGGGTTGGTGTTAGTGGTGGAAGAGTCAACTGTGAAATGTAAATTCTAAAACATTCTGGTGTCAAGCCCTGGAAACTTTTCAGATTTGGATCTGATAATGGTGCTTCGGACCCAGTCATGAGACTACTCTATGTCTTTCTGAGGAACCTAAGAACAGCCATATTGGGTCAGACTAAACGCCAGTCTAGCCCAGTATTTAGCCCAGTATCCTGTCTTCCAACAGTAGCCAATGCCAGGTGCTTCAGAGGGAATTAACAGAACAGGTAATCATCAAGTGATACATTCCCTGTTGCCCACTCCCAGCTTCTGGCAAACAGAGAGTAGGGACATCATCCCTGCCCATCCTGGCTAGTATCCATTGATGGACCAGTCCTCCATTAACTTATCTAGTTCTTTCTTGAACCCTGTTATAGTCTTGGCCTTCATAACATCCTCTGGCAAAGAGTTCCACAGGTTGACTGTGCGCTGTGTGAAGAAATACTTCCTTTTGTTTGTTTTAAACCTGCTGCCTATTAATTTAATTTGGTGACCCCTAGTTCTTGTGTTATGAGAAGAGGTAAATAACACTTCCTTATTTACTTTCTCTATACCACTCATGATTTATAGACCTCAATCACATCCCCCTTTAGTTGTCTCTTTTCTAAGCTGAAAAGTCCCAACCTTATTAATCTCTCAAACGGAAGCCATTCCATACCCCTAATCATTGTTGCCCTTTTCTGAACCTTTCCCAATTCCAATATATCTTTTTTGGGATGGGGCAACTACATCTGCATCAGTATTCAAGATGTGAGCATACCATGGATTTATATAGAGGGAATATGATATTTTCTGTCTCATTATCTATCCCTTTCTTAATGATTCCCAACATTCTGTGCGCTTTTTTAACTGCTGCTGCACATTGAGTAAATGTATTCCGAGAACTATCCACAATGACTCCAAGATCTCTTTCTTGAGTGGCAACAGCTAATTTAACCCCATTATTTTATACATATAGTTGGGATTATGTTTTCCATTGTGTATTACTTTGCATTTATCCACACTGAATTTCATCTGTCATTTCCTTGCCCAGTCACCCAGTTTTGAGAGATCCTTTTGTAGCTCTTCGCAGTCTGCATGGGACTTAACTATCTTGAGAAGTTTTCAACCATCTGCAAATTTTGTCACCTCACTGTTTACCCTTTTTTTCCAGATCATTTATGAATATGTTGAATAGGACTGGTCCCAGTACAGACCCCTGGGGGACACCACGATTTATCTTTCTTCATTCTGAAAACTGACCATTTATTCCTACCCTTTGTTTCCTATTTTTTAACTAGTTACCAATCCATGATAGGACCTTCCCTCTTATCCCATGACAGCTTACTTTGCTTAAGAGCCTTTGGTGAGGGACCTTGTCAAAGGCTTTCTGAAAATCTAAGTACACTATATCCACTGGATCCCCCTTGTCCACATGCTTGCTGACCTCCTCAAAGAATTCTAGTAGATTGGTGAGGCATGATTTCCCTTTACAAAAACCATGTTGACTCTTCCCCAACAAACTATGTTCATCTATGTGTCTGAAAATTTTGTTTTTTATTATAGTTTCAACCAGTTTGTCTAGTACTGAAGTCAGACTTACCTGCCTGTAATTGCCGGGATCAACTCTGGAGCCCTTCTTAAAAATTGGCATTACATTAGCTATTCTCCAGTCATTTGGTGCAGAACCTGATTTAAATGATAGGTTACAGACTACAGTTAGTAGTTCTGCAATTTCACATTTGAGTTTCTTCAGAACTCTTGGGTGAATGTGATCTAGTCCTGGTGACTTATTACAGTTTATTTTATCAATTTGTTCAAGAACCTCCTCTAATGATGCCTCAATCTGGGACAGTTCCTCAGATTTGTCACCTAAAAAGAATGGCTCAGGTTTGGGGATCTCGCTCACATCCTGAGCCATGAAGACCGATACAAAGAATTAATTTAGTTTGTCCGCAATGGCCTTATCATCCTTGAGTGCTCCTCAATCATCCTGTGGTTTCACTGGTTGTTTAGCAGGCTTCCTGCTTCTGAGGGACTTCAAAAAAAATTTGCTATTACTTTTTGAGTCTTTGGCTAGCTGTTCTTCAAATTCTTTTTTGGCCTTCCTAATTATATTTTTCCACCTCATTTGCCAGAGTTTATGCTCGTTTCTATTTTCCTCACTGGGATTTAACTTCCACTTTTTAAAGGAAGCCTTTTTGCCTCTCACTGCTTCTTTTACTTTGTTGTTTAGCCATGGTGGCACTTTTTTGTTTCTCTTACTATGTTTTTTAATTGGGGTATACTTTTAAGTTGAGCATCTATTATGGTGTGTTTTAATAGTTTCCATGCAGCTTGCTGGTATTTCACTTTTGGCGCTGTACCTTTTAATTTCTGTTTAACTAACCCCCTAATTTTTGTGTAGTTCCCCTTTTGAAATTAAATGTTACAGTGTTGGGCTGCTGTGGTGTTTTCCCACCACAGGGATGTTAAATTTAATTATATTATGGTCACTATTACCAAGCAGTCCAGCTATATTCACCTCTTGGACCAGATCCTGTGCTCCACTTAGGACTAAATTAAGAACTGCCTCTCCTCTTGCGGGTTCCAGGACTAGCTGCTCCAAGAAGCAGTCATTAAAGGTGTCAAGAAACTTTATCTCTGCATCCAGTCCTGAGGTGACGTACCCAGTCGATATGGGGATAGTTAAAATCCCCCATTATTATTGAGTTTTTTATTTTGATAGCCTCTCTAATCTCCCTGAGAATTTCACACTCACTATCACCATCCTGGTTTGGTGGTTGGTAATATATCCTTACTGCTATATTCTTATCATTAGAGCATGGAATTACTATCCATAGAGATTCTACAGTACAGTTTGGTTCATTTACTATTTTTACTTCATTTGATTCTATGCTTCCTTTCACATATAGTACTACTCCCTCACCAGCATGACCTGTTCTGTCCTGATATATTTTATACCCTGGTATTACTGTTTCCCATTGATTATCCTCATTCCACCAAGTTTCTGTGATGCCTATTATATCAATATCCTCATTTAATACAAGGCACTCTAGTTCACCCATCTTATTATTTAGACTTCTAGCAATGGTATATAAACATTTGTCACTTTTTTAGCTGTCTGCTATTACATGATGTAATTGAATGGGACTTCTTTTCATTTGACTGTTTCTCATCAGATCCTTCCCTCCTTACTAGGACACAGAGAATCTCCGTTACTAGATCCTGTCCTAAGGGATGTCTCTGTCCGAACCACGCGCTCCTCCACACCTGTCGGCTTTCCCGCAGCCCTTAGTCTAAAAACTGCTCTACGACCTTTTTAATTTTAAATGCCAGCAATCTGGTTCCATTTTTGTTTAGGTGGAGCCCATCCTTCCTGTATAGGCTCCCTATAATGAATTGTGTCAAGTATCAGGGGGTAGCCGTGTTAGTCTGAATCGGTAAAAAGCAACAGAGGGTCCTGTGACCAATTATCAAACCTATTATTAAACTAGACAGGAATTACAATGAAAATTTCAGAAACAAATACTAATGACTAATTTATATACTATAACATAGTCCACTTTTGACATAGTATGTCATACCACTGTGTTGATTAGGTCAAAACCTCCTAAACCAATGAGTTTACCCAGAAACCCTCATTCAGGTTAAATGTAAGAAACAATAGTGATCTCCAAGGCAAAGGTACATTGTAGCACCAATGGGGGGCAGTTGTTGATGTTTGAAGTATCATCTAATTCTGATCAGAGCAAGTTCAGATATCATAGTTGTTAACATACCATTGCACACTGCTTACCTTCCTACAATAGTACTCCATTCATTGCTAATATAATTTGTAATGATTGCAAATGGTCTGGACTTGGATTTCACATCTCATCCAGGCCAGTATTCCCAGCAACTCAGTCAAATGCCGGAAGATTGATTTAGTACTAACTCAAAGAGAAAGTTGCTCCCTTCTTTAATACCAACAGCTCTTTCTGCAGTGAGTAGGGTTCAGGGGTTCTTTTTGGAAATTTCCCATCCAGAAAAAAAAATTTACACTGTTTAATTTACAAAATCTAAAATAAGCCTAACATGAAAGGGACTATATCTACAGACTCTGGGAAAACGAAACTTAATTTCATAGCAATTAGAAACACCTCATTTAGACTGTGCTATTTGTCATTCAAGTTTATATTTTATCTCTACAATAGTATAATTAATAAATTAATTGCATTTCACAATAGTTAATAATTATAAAGGGTATTTTTAAATTGCAGTTACAGAGACTGATCCAAATGCCTTTGAAGTCAATGGAATGACACCCAAAGGACTTCAACAGACTTTGGTTTAGGCGTCTCGTGCTTTAGCATTTCTAAAGCTGTATGCAAATCTTAGCTAATCACTTGGCTAGCTCATAATTTTTACAGAATGCTGAAAAGATATGCACTAAAGTTGAGTAACTGAGCAATGTTTGCTGGCATTGCTTATAAATCAAAAAGTATCTATAAATACCTTTGCAGGAAGATTATCTCTGACACCAATTGTTCCTTTAATTAGTGGACAGAGGCATAACAAGATCCAATGGATAGCAGTGAAGCTAGACAAATTCAGTCTTGAATTGAGGTGCAAACTAGAAGCAGTGATAGAAATTAACCATTGAATAACCTTCCAGATGGATGTGACAGATACTACATCCCATGGAGTTTTAAATCAAGATGGGGTGTGTTTAGTAGTTAAATTCCTGTTGAACTGCAAGTTATTGATCTTGAAACCAGAACCACTAGGTTACATTCTATGTCCTGACTCCTGCAGAAGGGGAGACTAGATGATCGTACTTGTCCCTAAAATTTCAAACTAATGGAAGTAATTGCCCAGGTTAACAGGACACCTTGACTACAACTGATTGAGAGGAACCAGTTGTAGTCGAGGTATCCTGTTACTCTGTGGGATTATTTCTACTAGTTCGAGTTTTTAGGTGGTCCCACCATTCACCCCATGTTCAGTGTATTACAGCCTTCCAGTATTGAGGTTTAAAAGTAATAGATAATGGCATCAAGGTCTGCAGTGGAAAGAAAAGGTTTCTTCTCCCACCCCAACAACATCATATTGGTCATGAAGGATTAAGCCTCAGCCTTAAACTCATGAGCTACCCAATTTCATAAGGACACTGGGTAATTAATTTTACAGCATTATCTGGATTTGATGCAATGGAGATATAGATCCAGATCTTCTCAGTGTATCGAATGCACAGCAGCCCTTGCTCCCTCATTAAGGACCCAATAAATTAGAGCACTAAGTATGCATGTTTCATTATTATTATTATTATTTACAATACAGTAGTGCTAAGAGGTCCCTTTGTGTTGGCTGATGTACAGACACAGGACAAAAGACTGGCTTAGGTGGAAGAGCAATCTAAACAGACAAGGTGGAAAAAGGAAAAGAGAATACAATTATCTTTACTTGCTGTTGGGGAATTAAAGCACAAAAAGATTAATGGTAAATTTTTCAAAAGCACCTCATTGGCTTGGGAAGCTAAGTCCTATTTCCAAAAGTGATTTAGGAACTTTCGTACCTAAGTCTATTGATGTTCACTTTCAAAAATGTATCTTAGGGTCCTATGCTACTGAAGTGCTTTTGAAAATTTTACCTTCAGTGACTTGTCCAAGATCACACAGGTACCTTGAGCAGAGCCAGGTATTGGACCCAAATCTTCTGAGTCCCATTTGCAGAGTTTTTTTGTTTATACTACATAAATAGTCTGTCCATATAAGGGATAATTATTACATGATATCACTCTTGTTCGTTTACTTAGAGTTCATGCCAGTGTAACTCCAGCCACTTCAGTGAAGTTTCTTAGAATTCTTGGGCTTTTACGAGTCGCTCCAAGAGGAAATCATGAAAGCTGGGGAGGAAGGGTGTGAAGGAGATCACTCACTTAGTGTTCAAATAGGGCATTGCAGACTCTCTTCTTTCCTGGCGCCCTCTGTTGACAGTTGCTCCAACCATGTGGTGGTCTCCACCTTCTGTGACTCTGCCCTCCAGCCAAGTTTTAACAGCACTTAAAAATCTAAGATGTGGAGATATTTTGTCCCTACATGCTTATGTTGATTTTTTTTTATATTCATCCCCTGTAATTTGACCTAGTTTCCACTTTTTGTATGAGTTCTCCTGGTCCAATCACTCTTTAATTATTTAACCAAAGTGGAACAATTTCAACAGGGGAAACTGAGGCAGCTCTACATCAGAGCATCTCATTGCGCAGTGGTTAGAGCACTCCTGAGAAGTAGAAGACTCCTGTTCAAATCCTTTCTTCCTATCAAGCAGATAGAGGAATTGAACTTGGATCTCCCTCATACCAGGTGAGTACTCTAATTCCTGGGCTAAAAAACTATAAGGCGGATACCACCAGCCTAACTCATTCTCAGAAGAAGCATCTTAGGTGGCTAAGCTTCCTGTCTCCAGGATAGTGGTTCCCGACTGTGGCTCACAAGCAGAGCTAGGCACTTCCCTACAGCATGGACGAGGCACCTGTCTCCCTGAGGGTCATCTCCCATTGGCTACCTAGTGTGCTGGCTTTCGTGAATCCCAGTCTTAGGTACCTGCTTCTCCCCATTCATTGTTTAGGAGCCTAAGCATCTAACTCAGGCTTTGTGAATTAACGTCTGTTCCTTTGTTTTCTAGGTGACTAAAAGGTAAACACAGCAACACAGCCTTTCAACACCTAAGTACCTTTGTGAATCTGGGCCATGAAGCATGCGACACCACCGTATAACTAAAATAAATAGAACCCATTTTTAGAGCAAAACCATGCTTTAAAACTAGACAATCTATAGCTAGTAGGCATTCCCTAAAGCTGAGAGCAAAGCGTTACCTTCTCTCAATTAACCAGAACTCTGATTTCCATAGAAGGTATCAAGTATCCTCCAACGCCTTTATATAATCAGGAATGCCCTACAATGGCTCCGCACTGGCTTCAACCAAAGGTCACTGAATCTAATAGGAGATTAGATCTTTCCATTGACTTCAGTAGGCATCAGATCAGCCCCTATGTGTCTTCATGTCTGCTTCAGTACACGTCACCATTCAAATGATTTTTCATAGCAACCTAGCTCTGCAGATACAAACTCATAGACTTTAAGGCCAGAAGGGACCATCATGATCACGTGGTCTGACCTGCTGCAGGCCACAGAACCTCATCCACATTACAGAATCCAGAGCATGAGTTCTAAGTATTAGAATAAACATCATTTTTTAAAAATGCCATCTTCTATCTGATTTTGGAAATGGCAGCTGAAGGTTCCCAAGGTGCATTGCATTTTGGGAGCTGTCATTAGGGAATAATTAGCAGCAGTGAAAGTTCATCTGTCTTCTGGGTCTTCTTGTTTATAGATCAAACGAGAGTTTATGTGATACAATGAATACTACAATAGCAATCAGACTAGGGCTCTTAATGCCACTGCAGCAACATGAAAAGGGAATGGGATTGATACTGCTGCAGATGAAAAGGAGACAGCATCTAACCCAGAACTCAGCACATACACACTCAGAAACCAACACTGTCAAAAATGCACCTTAGCTCCTACACATATCCAAATGCACTCACAGTGACACACCCATATTCACAAGGACACATGCTGCCACAACACTCATCACACAAAACATACATGCACAGACACAAATGCACCACAAACACACTCATATCCAGAGACACTCATTTGCAAACACATACTCATGTACACAAACACACATTTGCCAACATCCCACTCACTATGTTTAACATAGACCCATATAGACAAAGACACACTTATTCACCTATGCACACAATCACATTCATAGAAACACACATAGGCTCTCTACATGTATCATACAGAAATAGGCACAACACACCATAAACACACACAGTTACCTTGATATGTACTCACAAACATGTACACCCACAGACACAAACATGCAAACGCCACCACAACACTCCACATACAGAGCAGACAGCCATAGACAAACATGCCAGAGACACACACTGATTACCTCAGGATATATGTATGCACACACCCATGCTAATATAGACAACCAGATAAACACTGCATCCACAAACACAACAACATACTTATAACCCAGATACATGTGGCACACTCTCAAACACAACACATTGGGAGATGAATAATCTGCCAGCAGCACCGTATGGCTTACAGCACACATCGCCTCATCTGTTGTGCATATCCATTTAATGTATACAGGCACTAAATAGACAAACTACCCTAAAGCCATAGAACCCACCACTCCATTCTACCAGTACAGCAAATCACTAACTTGCATCAGTCCCAATGCCTTAGTCCTTGGTGAAGCATGTTTCAAAGTCTTTCCCTAACTAAAGATTTTCCTCCCAAACCCTCTCCTTAGGGCGTCCTTCACCTCCTTGTTCCTTAGGCTGTAGATCAAGGGGTTCAGCATGGGGATCACCACTGTGTAGAACACAGAGACCACTTTGTCTCGGTCCATGGAGGAGCTGGAGCTGGGTCGCAGATACATGAAGAGAGTTGTCCCAAAGAAGACAGTGACTGCCGTCAGGTGCGAGGCACAGGTGGAGAAGACTTTGTGCCTGCCCTCGGTGGAGCGGATCCTCAGGATGGCAGAGAGGATGTACAGGTAGGAGATAAGGACGGTGAGGAGGCAGCTGATTTCAATTAAGCTGGCGAAGGCAAAGATCACCACCTCGTTGATGAAGGTATCGGCACAGGAGAGCTTCAGCAGAGGAGGGACGTCACAGAAAAAGTGGTTGATGATGTTGGAGGCACAGAAGGGTAACTGAAACATACAGATGGTGTGTATCATCGAGTTGACAAACCCAGCTAGAAAGGAACCGGCCACCAGCAGGACACAGACTCTGTGGGACATGATGACTGTATAGAGCAGTGGGTTACAGATCGCCACGTACCTGTCATATGCCATCACAGCCAGCAAGAGGCACTCAATACCCACAAATGAGCTAAAGAAAAAGAATTGGGTTGCACAGCCGTTGAAAGAAATGACTTTGTTCCCAGCCAAGAAGCCCACCAGCAACTTGGGGGTGATGACAGAGGAGTAGCAGAAATCAACCAGGGACAAGTTAATGAGGAAGAAGTACATGGGGGTGTGAAGTTGGGGATCACTCCTGATTAATACGATCATCCCAAGATTCCCAATCAGGGTGATAAGATAGATCACTAGGAACACCGTGAAGAGTGGGACCTGCAGCTCTGGATGATCTGTTAGTCCTAGGAAAATAAACTCTGTCACGGTGGTGACGTTTCCATCAGCCATTTCTTCACTGTTTGTATTGTTTACTGAGATACAATAGCATCACAGATGTCACAAGTGCCTAAGACCTGTTAGGGCTTCCAGTCCATTTCTCTGAGGCTAGTGCAGAATTGATCCCCAGTGTAATTTTAAAATATCCCATGCAATGCAGTGTCAACCACTTCCCTTGAGAGGGAATTCCACAGCCTGATAGACCTCGCTGACATGAAGATTCAGCCTAGATCTTCCCTTTTTCATTTTTATCCTCTTACACCTAGCAACACCATGCCTATGCATAGCACTAAAAAAAATTCCTTTCTACCTAGAAAAATATTTGCCTAAACCCTTAAAATATTTTCTCACTGCCATTGTGTCTCCTTTTCACACCTTCATTATTCCTAACCTCAACCAGACGTATTAGTTCTTTTAACTTTTCTCATTGATTGTCTTTGTTGTTGATACTTTTCTTGGAAATCTCTCCAATTTGTCTAAAAGATCAAAAGAAGGAAATCAGAATGAGATTGAGAAGGGGTATTTTCATGGCTTGGGATATATCTAAATCCATTAATCCCTCCGTCTTTCTCTCACTGCATTTCTGTCTTGCTCTCTCATCATGAGGATTCTAGGGGAATAAAAAAAACTGCTCTTAGAACATGGTGAAGTCTCCATAGGTTAAACACACCCCAATAGCTGATCATAATTTTATTCCCTGTGCACCATCCACATTCCACAAAAAGTTTTGATGTAAACAGGAAGAAAAAAGATTCTAGCTCAAAACTGAAAAAATCTTTGGTTTTCAGCCAAAATCATTGGGTTTTCAAGTTTTCTATTTTCTTTCTTTCTTTTCTTTTTTTTTTTAAGGAAAGCAGACACTCTCTGCAAAATATTTTGTTTAATCAAAAATTAAATTTCCCATTGAAAAAAGTCTAAATAGAAAATTGTCAACCAGCCCTAATCCACCCCAGACCTATACAACACTTAAGCACAACAAAATGGGACACAAATGGGACCACAGACCTGGTTCTGACGCGGCAGGGATTTCCTCCTCTATTAGGAAGAGAAGTCCATTTTAAAGAAATGGAGTCTATATTCTGAAGCAGGAGACACCCAGAATCGGTGAACCTACTTCTGGTAGAAAGGCATCATTTCCTCATTGGCTCCATGGCAAGGACATGTGTCGAAGGCCGATGTGTGTATTATATCAGGTTTGCAACTTTGGGGCCTTCTTTATGAAGTGTCCCCCAGCACCAATTAAAATAAAATGCTGTGGGTTTATTTTTCTCCCCTCCTTGGATTAATGTTTTGGAGCACACTTAGAATTTATTTTCCTCATGGGTGTGGATGGTTAGAAGTCACTTGTGCTCTTTGCATAATCTCAAGAGATTAGGGTCTGTAGAGACACAGAAGAGATTGATTTAATCATGCTATTGTTGACATTCCACAGCCATATTCTGAGCAAACGTTACCTCTGCCCTAATTATTATTATTATTTTATTAGAGCACTTAGAAGCCTTAATCATGGACCAAGATACCATTGTGCTAGGCACTGTTCAAACACAGAACAAAAAAATGGGCCCTGCCCACAAAGGCTTACAACCTAGGCAGGGACCTGGAACTAGGGGTATTGGGAGTGTGGCAGCACCCCCTGGTTTGAAGTGGTTTCCATCATATACAGGGTTTACAGTTTTGTTCAATGGCTTTCAGCACCCCCACTATAAAAATTGTTCCAAAACCATGAACCTAGTGTGACAGATTTATGTTACCAATCTACCTGAGGCGTCAGGTGATCAGGCTGAGGCCGCAGGATCTTTAGGGGAGGAGAAGGAGGAACACACCAAGGTCTAAATTTTAAAGCTTTATTAATAAAATAATAAAATAACAGCGGAGAATGATGGGTGCTCCCCACGTCAGTCAGAGGAAGGAAGAAAGCGTTAGTGCCCCAAGCCCTAACCCACTTTCATAGTTACACATGCTCTACCTGAGGCTGGCCAAACCAGCTTTCTGTGGTCTTCTCCGCTTTCCCAAAACATACCGGTTCCAGGGACGTGAAGCTCTGCTCCCCCCGCCTCGTCGCCTCGCCCCTGGTTCAGTGTACTTTTTCTTTTCTCATGGCTGTTTGTGGCTGAGTGAGAGATAAACGCAGCTGCAGAGTTCTAGTCTGGTGACGTGAGTTTGGATCGGGGCCAGCATCTTATCTTCACATCGAGCTAGCTAAAGTGTCGAGTTAACCCGTTCTCTGCTCTCTTCCTCCTTCCCCCTCTTGGCCTCTTGCAACCTGCAAAGGAATCTTCCATTTCACACTCCCCACACCTTTGACCCTCGCCCGAAATGTCTTGCGATGCTTGCAACTGTGTTAGCAACATACAATGCTGATTTGCCTCCCCATGGGATCCCCTGAGGCAGGGAGTCCTTGGGCCTGTGACAGTCCCCCCTTTGACCCCGAATCAACATTTTGTTGTGAAGGGTCAACACTTAAGTTTCCACGGTGGCTAGGGTTACTGTTGGTCTCCTACATAAACAGCAACAATTGCATACACTAGCCAGTAGTGACTTCTGGCTTCATTATTAACATGGCATAACACATCCCCCTATAGATGCCCCTCCCGAATGGCGGTGGCAAAGGCGGCTTTCTCCAAATTAAACATGTGCTGCGACTCCGTAAAGGAGGAGTAGGCCTCTGTCTGGAATATGGTCAGTTGTTCCCGGGTGTGTGTCAAGGGCAGGAAAACATTGGGTGTAATCCATGAAAACTTAAACACAACACAGTTAGAGATATTAACCATAATTTGCATAACCGTGGGCCAATGCACTGAGAAATGTTGTGCCTGAGAGTGTAACAGCAAATTAAGGGGCACCCTGGGGTAGGTGGTCCTCCAAACCCACGCAGAGGTATTGGTAAACACATGGGCATTAGTGGGGGCATATCCCGATGCCTCCCCTTCCCAGCAGGTGTGTTGACCCACCTCATAAAAGCGGCCTGGTGTTGCCTTTTCTTTACACATCATTTGAGGGGGCTCCGTAGGTGGATGGAAAGTTGGCTAGATCGTCGGGCTCAACGGGTAGTGATCAATGGCTCCATGTCTAGTTGGCAGTCGGTATCAAGCTGAGTGTCCCAAGGGTTGGTCCTGGGGCCGGTTTTGTTCAATATCTTCATTAATGATCTGGAGGATGGCGTGGACTGCCTTCTCAGCAAGTTTGCAGATGACACTAAACTGGGAGGAGTGGTAGATAAGCTGGAGGGTAGGGATAGGATACAGAGGGACCTAGACAAATTAGAGGATTGGGCCAAAAGAAACCTGATGAGGTTCAACAAGGACAAGTGCAGAGTCCTGCACTTAGGACGGAAGAATCCCATGCACTGCTACAGACTAGGGACCGAATGGCTAGGCAGCAGTTCCACAGATAAGGATCTAGGGGTTACAGCAGACGAGAAGCTGGATATGAGTCGACAGTGTGCCCTTGTTGCCAAGAAGGTTAAAGGCATTTTGGGCTGTATAAGGAGGGGCATTGCCAGCAGATCGAGGGAAATGATCATTCCCCTCTATTCGACATTGGTGAGGCCTCATCTGGAGTACTGTGTCCAGTTTTGGGCCCCACACTACAAGAAGGACGTGGAAAAATTGGAAAGAGTCCAGCGGAGAGCAACAAAAATGATTAGGGGGCTGGAGCACATGACTTATGAGGAGAAGCTGAAGGAACTGGGATTGTTTAGTCTGCAGAAGAGAAGAATGAGGGGGGATTTGATAGCTGCTTTCAACTACCTGAAGGGGGGTTCCAAAGAGGATGGATCTAGACTGTTCTCAGTGGTACCAGATGACAGAACAAGGAGTAATGGTCTCAAGTTGCAGTGGGCGAGGTTTAGGTTGGATGTTAGGAAAAACTTTTTCACTAGGAGGGTGGTGAAGCACTGGAATGGGTTCCCTAGGGAGGTGATAGAATCTCCTTCCTTAGAGATTTTTAAGGTCAGGCTTGACAAAGCCCTGCTGGGATGAGTTAGTTGGGGATTGGTCCTGCTTTGAGCAGGGGGTTGGACTAGATGACCTCCTGAGGTCCCTTCCAAACCTGCTATTCTATGATTCTATGTGCCTGTACCACAACACTGACTCGGTGATATTTGTGAAAAGGGAGGGTGACTGGAAACCCCTCTGGGGGATTATTTAGGGGACCTCACAAGAGAGATCCTGCCAGATCAACACATCACCGAGTTTGTGTCAGCAGGCCAGAAAACATACGGGTATAAACAGTCAGGAGGAAAGGTCTGTATGAAAGTCAAAGGGATTACCCTGAACGTAGCAAACTGTGAAAAGATCAGCTTTGACAGATCTAGTCCTGGACTATTGCACGGGCCTGTGAGAAAACACCTCAAAAAATATAGAGGTGCAGCAGCTTTCTATTGTAAGGAACAAAAATCAGTGGCGAATATAGACAAAAACCCTTAAGAAAATGCAGAAAGTTGTTTACTCAACTCACTTACTGGATGCTGAAATGAAGTCTGTTCTTCAAAGAACTGACTTAGTCGAGTACGAAAAGGCTAAACTTTATAGCGCCGTGCTTCAAAGGTACCTAACATACGTGAAGCAGAGCAATGCGGATAAAGGGAAAATCTAGAAAGGCATCATCGAACTGTCAAGAGATTTTCAGAAAAGAAACAGTGTATGTTCCCACTGCTTGTTTTAGAATCATAGAATCATAGAATATCAGGGTTGGAAGGGACCTCAGGAGGTCATCTAGTCCAACTCCTTGCTCAAAGCAGGACCAGATTTAGGCAACCCTGAGTTGGTTCCTAACCCCATTACACCCCATGCTCGACCGTCACTTCTTAATCGTTCATTTACCCGAGTGACGTCTTTTCCATTCACCTTCTCCATCAGTGACTCCCCCAAGCCGTGGTCACCTTCCTCCATAGGGGTGGACAACGAGAGGCCATCACGCTCGTCGGTCTTCCTCACGAGTGGTTGGGTTTCGGTGTCGGGCTCCAGTGTATCCATCAAAAATTGAGTCAAAGGGTCCTTGTTGGAACTGTCACTGATGTAGAGCTTTCTCCACACAAGTTCAAAGGTGCTCAGGGCTAAAACAAAGTCCAAAATTCTCATGAGGGTGGTGAAGGAGTCCATGTTTCCTCTCAGCGTTTCCACCATTTGTAAAACACGCATTCTTGGTAAGAGATTGCCTCTTCTGCCTGGTGCTGGCACTTGTGGTGTGGTGGTGCTATGCTCTGATTGGCAGAGCACAGTGGGAGGAGTTCTTAGAGGTGTCAGATGACCCTCTTCTTGGTGGTTCATCCCGCCCCAGAACCTGCCATATTTTGTTCAAATCTGCTCTCGAGGCGGTCCTTTGTGGCCGAAACCCAACATGATTGGTAGTGAACGGTGGGAGGCGTTCTTAGAGGGGTCACACAAAACACTCCCAGACGGGTCACCCTGGCCCAGAACTCCCCCGATTGGTCAAATATCCTCTCAGGGGTGATCCCCAGTAGCAGAAACCCCTCCTGATTGGTAGAGGGTGGTGGGAGGAGTTGTTAGAGGGGTCACACGACCCACTTCTGGATGGGCCACCCTGTCCTGGAACTCCCCCTGATTGGTCAAACCTCCTCTCGGGGCAGTGCTACGGGGTGAAACCAAACCTGATTGGTAGAGGGCGGTGGAAAGAGTTCTTAGAGGAGTCACACAAACTACTTCCGGATGGGTCACCCTGGCCCAAAACTCCCCCAATTGGTCAAATCTCCTCTCAGTGGTGATCCCCAGCAGCGAAAACCCCTCCTGATTGGTAGAGGGCAGTGGGAGGAGTCTAAGAGGAGTCGCATGACACAACTTCCTGCCGGTCATGGGTCCGACTTGACCCCATCATATTGTATGTATAGTTGGGGTTATTTTTTCCAATGTGCATTACTTTACATTTATCCACATTAAATTTCATTTGCCATTTTGTTGCCCAATCACTTAATTTTGTGAGATCTTGTTGAAGTTCTTCACAGTCGGCTTTGGTTTTAGCTATCTTGAGCAGTTTAGTATCATCTGCAAACATTGCCACCTCACTTTTTACCCCTTTCTCCAAATCATTTATGAATAAGTTGAATAGGATTTCAATCCATGCAAGGACCTTCCCTTTTATCCCATGACAGCTTAATTTACGTAAGAGCCTTTGGTGAGGGACCTTGTCAAAGGCTTTCTGGAAATCTAAGTACACTATGTCCACTGGATCCCCCCTTGTCCACATGTTTGTTGACCCCTTCAAAGAACTCTAATAGATTAGTAAGGCACGATTTCCCTTTACAGAAACCATGTTGACTATTGCTCAACAGTTTATGTTTTTCTATGTGTCTGACAATTTTATTCTTAACTATTGTTTTGACTAATTTGCCCGGTACTGACGTTAGACTTCCCGGTCTGTAATTGCCGGGATCACCTCTAGAGCCCTTTTTAAATATTGGTGTTACATTAGCTATCTTCCAGTCATTGGATACAGAAGCCGATTTAAAGGACAGGTTACAAACCTTAGTTAATAGTTCCGCAACTTCACATTTGAGTTCTTTCAGAACTCTTGGGTGAATGCCATCTGGTCCCGGTGACTTTTAATGTTAAGTTTATCAATTAATTCCAAAACCTCCTCTAGTGACACTTCAATCTGTGACAGTTCCTCAGATTTGTCACCTACAAAAGCCGGCTCAGGTTTGGGAATCTCCCTCACATCCTCAGCCGTGAAGACTGAAGCAAAACATCCATTTAGTTTCTCTGCAATGACTTTATCGTCTTTAAGCGCTCCTTTTGTATCTCGATCATCAAGGGGCCCCACTGGTTGATTAGCAGGCTTCCTGCTTCTGATGTACTTAAAAAACATTTTGTTATTACCTTTGTAGTTTTTGACTAGCCATTCTTCAAACTCCTCTTTGGCTTTTCTTATTACATTCTTACACTTAATTTGGCAGTGTTTATGCTCCTTTCTATTTGCCTCACTAGGATTTGACTTCCACTTTTTAAAGGAAGTCTTTTTATCTCTCACTGCTTCTTTTACATGGTTGTTAAGCCACAGTGGCTCTTTTTTAGTTCTTTTACTGTGTTTCTTAATTTGGGGTATACATTGAAGTTGGGCCTTTATTATGGTGTCTTTAAAAAGTGCCCATGCAGCTTGCAGGGATTTCACTTTAGTCACTGTACCTTTTAACTTCTGTTTAACTAACCCCCTCATTTTTGCATAGTTCCCCCTTTTGAAATTAAATGCCACAGTGTTGGGCTGTTGAGATGGTCTTCCCACCACAGGGATGTTGAATGCTATTGTATTATGGTCACTATTTCCAAGCGGTTCTGTTATAGTTACCTCTTGGACCAGCTCCTGCCCTCCACTCTGGACTAAATCTAGAGTTGCCTCTCCCCTTGTGGGTTCCCGCACCAGCTGCTCCATGAAGCAGTGATTTAAAGTATCGAGAAATTTTATCTCTGCATTTCGTCCTGAAGTGAAATGTTCCCAGTTAATATGGGGATAATTGAAATCCCCCACTATTATTGAGTTCTTAATTTTGATAACCTCTCTAATTTCCCTTAGCATTTCATCATCACTATCACTGTCCTGGTCAGGTGGTCGATAATAGATCCCTAATGTTATATTCTTATTAGAGCATGAAATTTCTATCCATAGAGATTCTATGGAACATGTGGATTCACTTAAGATTTTTACTTCATTTGATTCTACATTTTCTTTCACATATAGTGCCACTCCCGCCCCTGCATGACCTGTTCTGTCCTTCCAATATATTTTGTACCCCGGAATGATTGTGTCCCATTTATTGCTCTCAGTTCACCAGGTTTCTGTGATGCCTATTATATCAATATCCTCCTTTATCACGAGGCTCTCTAGTTCACCCATCTTATTATTTAGACTTCTAGCATTTGTGTACCAGCACCTTAAAAACTTGTCATTGTTTTTTTGTCTGCCCTTTTCTGATGTGTCAGATTATTTTTTATGTGAATGTTTATCATCTGATCTGGCCCTTACATTATCCTCTTCCATCCTCTGCTCCTGACTATAACCTGGAGACTCTCTATCATTAGACTCTCCCCTAAGAGAAGTCTCTGTCCGATCCACATGCTCCTCTGCAGCAGTCGGCTTTCCCCCATCTCCTAGTTTAAAAACTGCTCTACAACCTTTTTAATGTTTAGTGCCAGCAGTCTGGTTCCACTTTGGTTTAGGTGAAGCCCATCTCTCCTGGATAGGCTCCCCTCATCCCAAAAGTTTCCCCGGTTCCTAATGAATGTAAACCCCTCCTCTCTACACCATCATCTCATCCATGCATTGAGACTCTGAAGCTCTGCCTGCCTACCTGACCCTGCGCATGGAACTGGGAGCATTTTTGAGAATGCCACCATAGAAGTCCTGGATTTCAGTCTCTTCCCTAGCAGCCTACATTTGGCCTCCAAGACATCTTTCCTACCCTTCCCTATGTCATTGGTACCTACATGTACCATGACCACCGGCTCCTCCCCAGCACTACACATTAGTCTGTCTAGATGCCTCGAGAGATCCTCAACCTTCGCACCAGGCAGGCAAGTCAGCATACGGTTCTCCTGGTCATCACAAACCCAGCTATCTACGTTTCTAATGATCGAATCTCCCATTACTAACACCTGCCTTTTCCTAGCAACTCTCCCCTGGAGAGGTAACCTCAGTGTGAGAGGCAACCCCAGCACCATCTGGAAGAAGGGTCCCAACTATGGGAAGGTTTCCCTCTGCTCCCATTGACTGCTCTACTTCCCTGGGCCTTTCATCTTCCTCAACAGTGCAGGGGCTGTCTGACCGGAGGTGGGACACTTCTACAGCGTCCCGGAAAGCCTCATCAACATACCTCTCTGCCTCCCTTAGCTCCTCCAGTTCCGCCACCCTGGCCTCCAAAGTCTGTACATGGTCTCTGAGGGCCCACTTTTTGATGAATACACTATTTGTCAAAAAAATTTCATCCAGTTCCACTTAAAGTCAGCCATTAAACAGAAGGCTGTTCTCAATCTTAACATAGTACAGCAGTTGTTCTACTACATTAAACATATGGGAAGCAAGCTTGGTGTGAAAATATCAGTCTGTGAATAGATAAGGAAAGAAGATTATTATCTTCCTGACAGACTGAGAAATAGATAAGAGGAAGTAGAAAGAAAAATTCAAGTGTGAGTGCTTAAAGTTAGTGACTTCCTTCAATATTTAGGCACCTAAACAGAGAGACCTGAGTTTTAAAGAAGAGGATCACCTACAGAGCTCATAAAAAGTCAATGGGAGCTCGGGGTTAACATTGCCTACAAACCCACTCAACTTCAGGAATCTAGCTCTGAAATGTTTTGTTTTGTTTCTGTGATGGGGTCCCCAAACCACTCACGAATCACACAGAGAAAGGCATCAGCCAATTCCTCCCAGCTCCCCAGCCTTGCATCCCCAAACTATATTGTCTTTCTCTGGTCAGAAGCCTAACCAGTGTAAATTTATTACCCAGTCTGCCCCTTCCTCAGTGTGGAGAGGACATGCACCAGCCTTTGAACCTGAGCTGAGATTTCCCAAGCACTTTGACTAAACCACCTTGTTTTAGGTAAAATATAAAACAGATTTATTAAATATGGAAAGATAGATTTTAAGTGATTATAAGTGGTAGGCATAAGAGGTCAGAGATAGTTACCAAAGAAAATAAAAGATAAACACACAGTGTAAATCTTAAAACTTATTACACTAAGCAGTATTTAGATCAAGCAATTTTCTCACTCCCCTGGATGTTACAGTTCTTAATACACAGGTTTCTCTCTTAAGCCTGGACCAGTCTCCTCAGCTGAAGTTTTTGTCTTCTCAGCATTCTTGTTGCTTCCAACATAGGTGGGAGGAGGAGAAAGGCAAAGGCATGATGCCACTGTGACGGGTTGCATCACAGAAACCCCCTTGGGAGCTGCCACCTGATGTGCCAAGACTACTTCCATCCCTCTGCTTTCCCTGCCAGCTCAGGACTCCAGCACCCTGTCTTGCTGAGCCAGACACTCACGTCTGCTCCAGCAAAGACCCAGGGTCTGAATTACTTGCCCCAAAGCTGCAGGTTGACCTGAAAACAGCTCACAAAAGTGTTCCCGTCTTTAACACTCAGATGCCCAACTCCCAATGGGGTCTAAACCCAAATAAATCCGTTTTACCCTGTATAAAGCTTATGCAGAGTAAACTCATAAATTGTTCGCCCTCTATAACACTGATAGAGAGAGATGCACAGTTGTTTGCTCCCCCAGGTATTAATACATACTCTGAGTTAATTAATGAGTAAAAGGTGATTTTATTAAATACAGACAGTAGGATTTAAGTGGTTCCAAGTAGTAACAGACAGAACAAAGTAAGTCACCAAGCAAAATAAAATAAAATCCACAAATCTATGTCTAATCAAACTGAATACAGATAACCTCAGAGATGTTCTAGTAAGTTTTTTCCTCAGACTGGACATCTTCCAGGCCTGGGCACTATTCTTTCCCCGGTACAGCTCTTGTTCCAGCTCACGTGGTAGCTAGGGGATTCTTCATGATGACTCCTCTCTCTCTCTCTTTGTTCTGTTCCACCCATTTATATATCTTTTGCATAAGGTGGGAACCCTTTGTCCCTCTGAGTTTCCACCCCCCCTCATTGGAAAAGCACCAGGTTAAAGATGGATTCCAGTTCAGGTGACATGATCACATGTCACTGCAAGACTTCATTGCCCTCTTGCCAGCACACACATATACAGGAAGACTCACAGGTAAAACACAGCCATTTGCAGACAATGGTCCTGGTTA
The DNA here is from genome assembly GCF_027887155.1 of Malaclemys terrapin pileata. Lineage (NCBI taxonomy): Eukaryota > Metazoa > Chordata > Testudines > Emydidae > Malaclemys > Malaclemys terrapin. The sequence goes on along the minus strand of NC_071508.1, from coordinate 7,925,468 downwards.
ATGGGCGTCATCAAGATTCCAAACCACCATTAATGGCCCACACTTTGCATAATTACAATAGGCCCTCAGAGTTATATTTTATATTTCTAGTTTTAGATACAAGAGTGGTACATTTATACAAATAGGATGATCACACTCAGTAGATTATAAGCTTTGTAATGATACCTTATAAGAGACCTTTTGCATGAAGCATATCCCAGTTACATTATATTCACTTATTATCATATTTTTATAAAACCATACAGACTGCACAACGTCACAGCCACTGTTTCCTGTTTTATATCCTTAGTCCATGTGCCTAAAAGACACTTGCACAGACATATCCTGGTGGGCTTTGCTGAGTCACTGGGTTGTGCAATCTTCCTGGGTCTTGTGCAACTGAGTCATAGAGTTGAACAGTCCCCATTGTGTGGTGCTTGGGCAGCCCTCATTGAATTGTAAATCCCTTGATTACAACTCCCCTGGTGATTAATGCTCATTGCACACCCTCCTGGGAGTGGTTTGCTTTCTTTGTATGTACCTAGCAAACTTACAACATATTTCAGTAACAACCATATAGCACAATTTAATCATTTGATACACACTAACAATATATATATTTGAACAGAACAATGAGATTCAGCAGATCATGATCTTTCACATGATATCTTACATGACATGCTTTATATAAAATATATCATAATTATATGACTGTGGTGAATATGGGGTCTTCAGGGTGCTGTTTGAGGTACAAAGTGCTACAGTATCTTCTGTCTTTTGATCAGTCATAAGCAAAAAAGAGATTTCAACTCAAGATGTCCTTGTTTCTAAACATATGTTTGATCCATTAAATCATTCTGCCCCTCTACTTTTCGCAGAGGAGTGGAAAGTTGTCCCTATAATTCTCCTTGCCGCATCCTTCACCTCCTTGTTCCTCAGGCTGTAGATCAGGGGGTTCAGCATGGGGATCACCACCGTGTAGAAGAGTGAGACCAGTTTATCTTGGTCCAAGCGGTAACTGGAAGTGGGCCGTAGATACATGAAGATCATAGTGCCGTAGAATAAAATGATAGCTGTCAGGTGGGAGGTGCAAGTGGAGAAGGCTTTCTGCCTGCCCTGAGCGGAACGGATTCTCAGGATGGATGAGATGATGTATAGGTAGGAGATAAGAATGAAGATCAGGGTGCTGAGTCCAGCAAAGATACCTAAGGCAAACAGCACAAGCTCGTTGATGTCGGTACTGGAGCAGGAGAGTTTCAGGATTGGGGGGATGTCACAGAAGAAGTGATTGATAGTGTTGGAGCAGAATTGTAAACTGAACACTGAGCCAACGTGCACTGATGTAAGTACAATGGCCACTGCATAGGACCCCCCAGCTAGATGGATACAGACTCTTTGGGACATGACAACCCTATAGAGCAGTGGGTTACAGATGGCCACGTAGCGGTCGTACGCCATCACAGCCAGGAAATAACAGTCAGCAAGTATGCAAAAGCCAAAAAAGAACATTTGTGTTGTGCACCCAGAATAAGAGATGGTTTTTCTTTCTGCTAAGAAATTAACCATCATCTTGGGAGCAACAGACGAAGAACAACCAAGGTCTATCAGAGACAAGTGGCAGAGGAAAAAGTACATGGGGGTGTGAAGCCGGGAGTCAATGCTGATTAATATGATCATCCCAAGATTCCCCACCAGGGTGGTCACAAAGAACATTAGGAACACCATGAAGAGGACGACCTGCAGATCTTGTTGATTTGTGAGTCCCAAGAAAATGAACTCATCAATTATAGTCTGATTTCTTCTGTCCATTCCTTGAACAGACGTAAATCTCTGTGAGAAGACAGAAGGCAAAGCATACAAGTGAGCTGACATGGATGAATGGGTAATACATGGAGACACCTAAGACTCTCCCTGTTGCACATGAGATGGGTAGTATTGTTATATGCTGAGGTTTTCAAAGGAGCCTAAGAGAGTTAGACATGCATTGAAACAAATACCCAATACAGGGAGAAGATGCACATTTAGTGGATAAATGGACACGGCTGATATTATCCTTAAATATTTGGACACAAGGTTATCTGTCAGGCTGCCTCTCTCTCAATTAGGTATTTTCACATTTATGATCACTGAAAATACTCAAGATGGAGTCCCCTCAATTTAAAAGGAGGGCGTAGAGAGGAAAGATAATCCCACGGTTATGGCTCACACTTGGGACTCTGAAGATCTGGATTCAATCTCTGCCCCCTCACAGGCTTCCCATGAGAGTGTGGGTAGGTTACTTAGTTTCTTTCTCAGTTGCCTGCCTGTAAAATGGGAATACTAGAGCTTCCCTACCTCATGGGATTGTTGGGAGGTGCTCAGAGCTATGGTACTGGGATCAGATAAATAACTAAGAAAGATGGTGATTTGCTTACCCATATCATCTGTCAAAACCCAGATTTACTAATCTTGGTAACATTTAATCCATTTTGCTGAGAGGAGGCAACTAGGTTGACAGAACAATCCTTCCTTTGACCTAGTCATGTTTACAGTGGGGGTAGGGTCCACCTAACTATGGTGCCCAGGGCGCTGATTTTTTCACAGCCCTGAGTGACTTAGCTAGGTTACCCTACATTTTAGTTGTAGACCAGGCCAAGCACTATTAGATACTGCCATCAACAAAAGGCTAGAGCATGGTTACAAGAAAGCTGGGGTCCCACATCTGGAGTCAGTATAGGGAATGCTAATTGATAAGAGGAAAATAAATGCCATGCTCCCATAATTCATTGCCCATCTTTTAACCTTTTGAATTTAATAAAGTTTCGCACTTTCTTATCATTGTCTTGTTTATATTACTGTAGTCTCATGTTTTAGAGACAATGAGAACTATGAATAGGTCGTTTAATTATTAAATGCCTGATCTGGCCAACACTTTCTACTGAGCTTAACAATTAAGTACCATAAGTATTTCCACACAAGGCCGTTCTCAAAAGCACCTGAATGAGTTAGGAGCCCAAATCCCACTATCTTTCAAGGGGACTTGTATTCATAACATCCTACTGCTCTTTTGAAAATAGTTAAATTGGTACAAAATCTGTGGGTAGACAAGGACTCAGCATCTCTCTCTCTCCCTATCCCCCCTCCATCCATGTAAATGAATCAAACCAATCAAGCTACAACAGTTAGTGATGTTACTGCATGAATTTATCCCTTTACCCTTCTCTTCCCTTCTATTTCTGCCTCTTATTATTTGAATTAAAATGTTTGCTATTCTAGCAGTGACTGCCTCTTGCCGAGTGTTTGTACACTGCCTAACACAATAGGGTATTGGGGCTTTTGGTTGCAACTGTGATAAATAATAATACATCTGTGTTGATTTTAATGTATTAATGTTCTATCAAATAATATTATTGTTAATATTATTGTTAATATTATTGGCTATGACATTAATATACTAAAACTGCGTCTATTATTGTTATAGCAGACCTGGTTTAAATATATTAATGTTATATAGTTAATTATATTAGTAACAGTCACCACCACCCTAACATCCTGGAATGTTTTTTAAAAAAATGAAAAAATATTTGGCAGTATCTCATTCTTCAGGGAAATGCAAAATTATACCATTGGCAACTAGTTCAAGTCTTTTTTCTATAGCTGGCTAACATTTATGGTCAGCAACATTCATCTCCCTGATTTCACCAATTTCCCTGTTAACCAGTTGTAAGTGCAACTGTGGGCACATAGCAGTATAGATTCTAAAGTACAATTTAAAAGGTAAGAAGGGGATTAGGGAGCTAAAAGTGAAGTTGGATATCAATGAAACAAATAAATATCACAAACAACAATGAGATTATGGATAATTAAATAGCTTAAAGTCACCACAAAAGGATTTATTATTAGAGCTGGTTAAAAAAATGCCAATTACGTGTCTCAGGAAATTTTTTAATTTACATTTTATTTTATTTGTTAGTAGAAAAACAGCAGTATGTTTTTTGGTTAAAAAATACCAGTTTTCAAAAACAGGAAATGTTTCAAACCCCTCCCCCGCAACCCCCAATTAAAAAGCTAAACATTTCTTCTCAACCAGATTTTTTCATGAATACGTTCATTTTAGTCAAAAAGGCATTTTTGACAAAAATTACTTTGTTTCATCAAAAGAAAAAGTGTCATTCAACTCCCTCTTACAGAGGCAGTTTGCATTCTCCAGAGAATCTATCATCACTTACCAAGGTCTATGTGAAGTTTCGAAGGTATTCCTGTGTGTCTGCTGGATATCAAACAAGTAAGATGCTCAAGCAACAAAACAAAGAATGACCAGCTGGGCTTCTCTGCAATTGGATAGAACAGATGGATGAAACCTGGGACTTTCAAGCCCAAACAATCAAGAGGTCTTCCAGCTAAGCTAAAGGCACAACTCTAGTACCTGGTAGCTATAGTAGGCTGTTATCCTGTGTCAGCTAGCCACCAAAGAAAGATGATCTCAGACACACACTATTCATGTTACATAAAAGGTTGAGCTCATCTGTTTCTACACTGTATGTAGGTACAAAATCTGCATTAGTTTATACACTGAACAGATAGGAATTAAGGACAAATAAATAAAGTAACCAATCAACTAACCTTACTCCCCCAAGATATGTCAGTTTGGTTACACTTTACATTTTCTATATTAGAAACCCCCCACCTCCCCCAAACCTCCTATCTCTCCTGGAAACTGTCTGGCTCCAGACGGAGGTTTCAGCTAGTTCAGTGACTGTGACTCACATTTCATCCCTTCCTTTGGATTAGAGAACAGAGATGTGAGGAGTCAAGACAATCTGCGCCCATGAGGGCAAGCCCATCTTCTGATTTTACCCAACCTGACCACTCCTCTCAGAAAAGTCCTCCCTTTCATCACCCTGCTAACAGTTTTAATCTGCTCCAGCATCTCAGCAGTTGTAGTGCCTCCTGAGGGAGTCTCTGTTGTTGCCCAATAATTTATACTAGTAGCACCTCATCCCCTAAAGTCCCTGCCTATCTTCTCATCCCTTCATTGCAGAGAAAGGGGTTTGTAGACTGTGATCATGTCCCCCAATCCTTCTCTGACCAGATTACATGACCCAGATCTGCAGCAGGTGGGATTGCCAAGGGAACTGGACCTGTTTACCCTATGAGGAGCTGACCCTATAAACATAGCTCTGTCAGGCTCTCCTTAAGACACCTTCTGCTCAGATTCATGGATTGTGGTGTTAGCCTTATCGGCACCTTCCATAGCTGCTCAATTTCCTATCTGGGTGCATGGAGAGCCACAATTATATGCAGTATGCTGCTATATGTGGCCATATTCAGGCTATACTGCAGGAATGATCTTGCTATTTACATTAGATTTCACTCTTCATGCCGTTAAGAATAGCATTAACTCCTTTAAAGGTAGTTCCATTCTGCAGTCACATATGCAGTTTATTTTCTAGCACCTTCACTCCAGATCACCATATTATGTGCTTGTTACTAAATAGCTCTCCTCCGTAGTTATACCTCCCCAAAGATGCTACCAGTAGCTCTGCATAGATAGACACTGCACTATGAACTCATCTGGGAGCCTATCAGCTTTGTCCAGAAGGATTAAGGGAAGAGGTTCTTTTTTGGCTCATTTGCAAAAAACAGGTTCCTTTTCTGTACTCACTTGTTTGAGTTGTCTGCAACAGCATATGCCAGACATAGTGAGTGTGACTCCTAATGGAGTCATTAGGGGGAATGCAACTAATGGATTAAAGTCACCAAGTAGTGAGTAAAATCACCCAGGTAGCTGTTTATATTACATTTTGTCTTGTCTTTGCTTTCTGGATTGTCAATAGAGCTGATGTGATTGCAGAATTTCCTTGGTAAATGCCAACACATGGAAATTTGCTTTCATTCCGAATCAGAATCAAAGCTTGAAACATCACAAAGAATATCCCCCCTCCAGAAAATAATATTCAGAAATCTCAAAACTTTGTTAGAGAATGTAAAAAATATTTCATTTTGATAATGTTGACGTTATAATGCAATATAAATTAAAGACAATATTAAATATGATATGAAAGTTGAAATAAAATAAATAAAAATGATAAAGTCAAAATGTTTTTACCCTACCTAGAGCAAATGTTTGACATCAAAATAAAATGAAAAAGGCTAAATTCTTCATTACCATTTTTTCAGAGCAAATTGATTTGTTCCACTGAAATGTTTCAGTTAAGAAAGCTACATTTTTCGATGGAAAACTGTTGGATCCAAAAAAGTGACCAGTCTAGTTATTAGTGAATTTAATAATTTCTAATCCCCTCATGTCCTCTCAGAAATCCAAAAGCAGCTGTCCTGCCCCTACCTCTGCACTCTACCTTGTGAAAACATCTGCTTGAAAGAAGCCAGGGTCCAGAGACAACCCCTAGTTCTGAGCCATCCTGAACTTTGTGTCTGGACTCTGTAGAAGACCCAACTAAAGGTCAGATTCTAAATTTCGCCCACACATCCTGAGCTTCCTAATAGTTAAGATCCAGAACCAATCTCTGCTGCTCTGGTCCGGTCTCTTCTTGAAGCTATTCCCCACTTGGATGTCATGTATGAATGATTGCGCTTTGCTCCTGGTCTGCCACCTCTAGCTAGCAGCAGAGTGTAACTGCGCATCCCATATCTGGCTGTGCCCACAAACGCTTGTGCTGTCTGAGCCTGGCTGATCAGGGAGACAGTATTTATTCAACTTAGATTCCCAGCTGAAAGAAAACTATGACGTTTGCAATGTTCATGTGCCACACAGGATCATTCGGAGCCCTGTTTCCCCAAGGCTCTCCAAGCTCTAAATCCCAGATGTTTCATGGCAGAAGCAGCCCTGAAAATATGTTATCTCTTCCACAGAATGTGAATTGAAGACTAGGGAAAGGTGGACATTGAAATTCCCTCTTTATTGTCCGGAACAGGTACAGCACAACTGAACTTCACGCAGATTGCTGCTTCCTCTGCAGATTGTGCCCCACCCTGCCAGGGCCGGCACAACCCATTAGGCGACCTAGGCGGTTGCCTAGGGCGCTACAATTTGGGGGGCGGTGACTGCGGTGGTATTTCGGCAGCGGGACCTTCCGCCGCCTTTGTGGGGGCAGCATTTCGGGGTGGGACCTTCTGCCGCCTAGGACGGCAGAAAAGCTGGGGGTGCTCCTGACCCCTGCTCTAAAGGGATCACACCTAAGGAGGAGACTGGACCCTACCCTTGGCTCTTTATCTCATTTCCAAACGCTTCGCCCATCCAGATGCTACCCAGCTGGAGCTACACAGTGAAACAGAGGCGAACTGGTCTGCTTAGAGTCTCAGAAGATGTAAATTGTCATCGCTCCAGTGACTTCAACTCATTTATGTTCATCAACGTCAGCTAAGGGTTCATCAATTCCAGGGACAGAAGAGGCCATTGTGTGGCCTCTAGAGGCTATAGAACAGGCCCTTCTGTGCATATTTCTACTGCTCCCGGCTGGTTGTGTTCTTCCTTTTTATTTAGCCACATGGCTGTTGACTTTAATAAAGTAAATGCCACTTTAAACATGGGACAATTGAGTTACAATAATTATTGTATCTGGCACCATCCATCTGATGATCTCAAAGTGCTTTGCAAAGGCACGATGTGTAAGCAGAATTGTCACTCTACTGATCAGTAGGAGAGGCTGGGTTGTGGGCACAATTTTTAAAATACTTACATGGGAGGAGCTGGCAGTTTGAGTGGTTAAAGAGTATTTTGGGGGGCTCTCCCCATGCAAGAGGTCTGCTATTCAAGCCTAAAGTCTATCCAAGACCTGTGGTGAGCTGGCTAAGTGGGCAGGTCAGGACATGGATTGCTGTGCTGGGTGATCTTGCAGGATTGTCAAAAGCACCCAGGTTGAGCGGACCTACAATATTTGTCGGTGAACAGAAGGAGTGAAATATCGACTGAAAAGTTACTGGGAACTTAACCATTGACTCAAGTGCAGTCAGGATTTTACCCAGTCTAGTTCTCACAGTCAATGATCCAACACCCATGATGCAATGTCAACCCCTTGAGGGTTCCTTTTCTTTGTTGCCCCTTCTTAAGCTTCCCCCAATGATCTTGCAATAGTCAGTCCCATCCCTATGGCCAGCAACGACCCAGCACCACATGCATAAACTCTGCTGCTGTCTGTGTGCACATGTGTGTGCCTCTGTGTTCTGGGATACTTGAGAACCTCTCTGAAAATGTCCCACTGTTTCCAAACACTTCTCAGAGCAAAAGCATTGTCATATAGTAATATGAGATTTCCATACATTAATGAAGTGTTGTTGGGTGGAGACATATGGGGCTGCATGCCCCAAACATTTGAGTGTTCTCTGGGTTGTCCAGCAAACAGGTTTCCATTCATTCAGTTGCCATTGTTAGAGGGCTTATTCCTTCACCCGCTCACTTCCCTGGTCCTTCTCGCATGAATAAAGAGCAACAATACTCGAAGTCCAAAGGTGCAAACAATTCAATGTTTATTGGGGTGAACTTCCAGCAAGCAATGATTCAAGTTTCCTTCCTCAGTGTCCCCCTTCCCAGCTGTGACACCACAGACCCTTGCCTGTGTCCCTGTTCCCATTCCCCCCCCCTTAGCAAAACATGATTCCAATTCCCCCACCCCCATTCCCTGTTCCCATTCCCCCCCTTACTTCCTGATGACTGCAGACTATATATTAAAACTTGAGTTCTGCTTAGCTATACCTTAACCAATCATTTTACTGAAATTTAACTAACCAATCCTAACACATTGTAACATAATTATTTAACCAATTATATCCCACCACCTTAAGTGGTTTATACCCAACAAAATTAATTATACAGCAGACAGAAACAATCACAGAACCAGACAGAGATTATACAGACAAACAATAGGGAAGTGGAGACTACAGTGATAGAACAATACAGAAATGAGGATTTCACATCCCAGTTATTGATAAGTGAGTTCTTGCCAGACAGGATGCTATCACACTAAGTTTCCTTTTACATCTTCTAGGCTCTTCCCTTTCTCTGGAGGTGGTAGATCGGATCACCTTCCTAACAACCCCAGATGGCCTTATTTCAATGTGACTGGTTTGGAATGTGAGGATGTGACCGTTCGCTTCCCAGTTTATGGCTGCCTCTGCTGCTTAGCCTAAGAACCAGGCCTAAGGGTACGTCTATACTTACCTCCAGGTTCGGCGGTAAGCAATCGATCTTCTGGGATCGATTTATCACGTCTTGTCTAGACACGATAAATCGATCCCGGAAGTGCTCGCCGTTGACACCTGCGAGAGGAGTACGCGGAGTTGACGGGGGAGCCTGCCTGCCGCGTGTGGACCCGCGGTAAGTACCTTGTAGTTCGAACTAAGATATTTCGACTTCTTAGTTATCTTAGTTCGAATTGGGGGGTTAGTGTGGACCAGTCCTCAGACTGTCACAGTAAGAGAAGGCCCTTACACTGACAGACAGTGATTTTGATTCTTTCTTTTATACCTCTATAACTAGCTAAGAGATAAGAATACACCTACATTCTTAAAGTATAGGCCTTTGCAGACAGGCCTGAATATCTATATCCTAACAGCCATCATGGCTGTGCAGTATGACATAGCAGTTATCACATTCTGGGATGCAATCCAGACCAGTGAGGGGTTGTACCACCACCTGCCCTGTAACTCTGGGTGCCTTAACTGTTCTGCTGGCATGACTCACATCCTGCACACTAACAGCCTGGGGGCTGAATGTGGATTTGCTCTCAGGAAGCAGCAGCGCAAGCATGATCCCTCCAACCTACCCCCAACTGAGCCTCATTACTGACCCCCAAGGAGGAGAGCGGAGCTCGAGCCTTGGAGCCTGCCATGCCACAGAGGGGTTCCTCCCTTCTCGAGCTTCTGCAGGTCTTTGGAAGCAGGCTGTTCGATTTTGAAGATGCCCAGGTTGGAGAGCAGGGTGCTCTCCTCATCCTTCATGGTGGCCAGCAGCTGCCGCATCGCTGCGATCTGCTCCAGGGCCATCTCGCAGCTCACAGCACTGGTGAATGGATCTATGCAACAAAGTGCTCAGCGGCTTCTGCCCATGCTGCACCACTTCTGGATAACTGGGCTAACAGACAGGAACCCTTTTCTTGTGCTTGGAGAGGTCGAGGGAGGCTGAACGATGAAGTGATTAGAGCATGGACGTGGGAGCCAGGACTCCTGGGTTCCAGCCCTGGCTCTGGCAGGGAAGTGGGGTCTAGTGGTTACAGCAGGGGGCTGGGAGCCAGGACCCCTGGGTTCCAGCCCTGGCTCTGGGAGGGAAGTGGGGTCCAATGGTTAGAGCAGATAGAGCTGGAAGGCAGGATGCCTGGGTTCTATTCCCAGCTCTGGGAAGTTAGTAGGGTCTAGTGGGTTGGAGCAGAGGATGGGGGTAAAACATCCTTGATTCTATCCCCATCTATGGGCGGGGAGGGCAGTCTGGTGATCAGAACAGATAGGGCTAGGGAGCAGGACTCCTGAATTCTATTTCCTGCTCTGGAACAAAACTGGGGTCTAGAGGGTTTGAACAGATGGGGCTGGGAGGCAGAATTCCTGGATTTTATTCCCAACTCTACAGCGCATGGTGAAAGTTCAGCAGCGCTCAGTTTACTGAAGGGTTGTTCAGTGATGGAGGGTGAGGAGGTACGGTACAGTGATTTACAAGAGGACTGGAAAAATTGAGGGATGTACTATAGGGAGGGGCATTAGATTCAAACTCATTAACTGTAAATATCTCAATCTACTGAACCAGTTTCTTCAAACCTGGCTTGTTCTTTAGGTCTCACTGAGATCTAGAAAACAGGCCAAATATGGTGTTTCTAGGATGAACAATTTTTGAGTTCATTGAGGTCTCTGTTCTGTTCTAGGCATGGCACCACCACTCACCTTTGGTGCAAAAATCCTGCAGAAGGACCTGGGCCTTTTTCTTGAAGTCATCCGCAGAATGGATCAGGCCCATCTTGAATTTCTCCTTGTGTTTCTTTAGCATGACATCACTCTCCGGGATGCACTGCTGGAAGGACAGCCATTCAGAATTGAGAACTTCCAGCGTCTGCAGCACCTGGGACAAGGGAGAGGGAGAAAGACGAAAGATGTGTTATCCCTCCAAGATTATCACTGCTTCAAGAAGAAGGCTGGGCATGGTGGCTTCCAGAAATCTGGCTAGGATAAATAGAAACTTCCTCCACCCCCACGGCATGGGGATCTCATCCATTTCACTGGAGCTGGGCAGGACTCAGGTAATTTCTACAAGTCCTCATTCATAGAAATCGCTACCAGTATAGAGCAGTTACAGTAAAAGCTTTTTTATCCAGCATGCTGGGGGATGGTAAGTAACAAATTCCAGTTAACTAACTGGGAGGGAGTTTGGGTGCGGGAAGGGGCTCAAGGCAGGGGTTTGGGGCATGGGAGGGTTTCAGGGTGCCAAGTCCAGGCACCTCCCCACAAGCAACGACCTGTTCAGGCTGCTCCTAGGCAGAGGCATGGCAAGCAGCTCTGCACGCTGCCTCCACCCCCCGCAGGCACCGCTCCTGAAGCTCCCATTGGCCGTGGTTCCCGGCCAATGGGAGCTGCGGAGCCAGCACTCGGGGCAGGACGGGGGCAGCGCAGAGCCGCCTGCTGCGCCTCTGCCTAGGAGCAGCCTGAACAGGTCGTCGCTTGTGGGGAGCCACACGAAGGCAGGTAGGGAGGGAGCCTGCCGACCCCACACCAACCAGACTATAAAACGGACTTTCTACGAAGATTAGACCAGGAGGGGATTAAAGATTATTAACCACACAGCCAGTGCAGCATAGTGGAGGCACACTGGCCACGAACTCACTGGGGATAGGCAGCACAGAAGAGGGGTGGCTGGAGCCGTCTTTGGAGAAGGGGTAGGGAGCCAGTGACGCTGGGGGTGTGGGGTGAGCTGGGGCACAGAATGGCAGAGAAAAGGGATGGGTGGGCAAATGGGGCAGGTGGTTATAGGTTATAGGGAGGGAGGGAGGGAGGGAGGGAGGGAGGGAGATCACAGGTGTAGATGGGCCAAAGAGGCTGAGCAGAGGAAGGGAAAGGCGATGAGGTCCCGGAGGGAGCAGGTGGGAGGTGATGGGGGAGAGGAGAAAGTAGAGCAGGGTGCCTGGGAATTCACAGGAAGGTCTGCAGGGATGGAGGCTACATGACCCCCTTTGCCTGAATGGAGAGAAGGGCTCAGATCCTCACAGGGATGTAGGCTCCTAATTCTCATGGAAGTTAGGTGCCTAAATCCTTTTGGGGTCTGGGCCAGCGTGGCAGGGACCACTCAGGGTCCGCGTCCATACTTACCCCCCTTGTCCATGGCCACTTTGTATTTCTCCAGGATGGCAAACTGCTTGTAATGCAGGGTGTCCAGCATTTGCAGGCTTTGGCCCAGTTCCTCCAGCATCTGTGGAGGCTGGCTGACTCTGTGGGCCAGAGCGGGGAAGAGACCGAGAGAGACAGGACTGGATACGATGACAAGGGCTTTCTTGTGCCTGGGTTGGAAGACTGGCAGTGTGGTGGCATTTGTTCGGACTTGCCTGTTATGCTGCGCTCCCCACAGCTGCTCTGCTCGGGTAAAGGTGTTTGATGCCCCATGGCAGGACTGACACTACAAGCCATTGAGGTTAGGGCCTACCCCTATGGAACACTGGTCCTTCCATGGGTGCCAGCAAGGGGTCCGAGCTGAGCCAGGGTGGGGGCCCTATTTAATAGCAAGGTTCTGCTCTGGGCAGGAGGCCAGCTGACCACTTCACACGTAAGCTGACGAACCTTGGAACCACAGAAATGGTGAGATCTGGGCTTTTGCTATTTTCCCAGCTCTGTTACTCTCAAGTGCTTTAAGAGTAAAATCCTTGTGGTTAAGAAGTTCCTCTGCTGAGCCTCTGTTCCTCGCTTTCCTGCCATGTTTCTCTCTGAAGGGGTTAAACTAGAAGCCCCGAGTACCCTCTAGATGGGGCTTTGCAGGACTGGAGGGCTTGGGAGGGCTTGGCTGGACAACGGCATCCCAGGTCCCAAGGAAGAATATCAGACAGGGCCCTAGAATCCCAGAGCTAGAAACAGAGACTAGACTCTACCCAGACCCAGCATGGAAGCACGTGGGACCCAGAGAAGGTGACTATACAGTGGGTAACTGGGCCATCGCATTGGTTGGGAGAAGGGAAGGCCAGAGAGGAGCCTCCCCAGGGAGAAGAGCATGGGCTGTCTCTGCCCCAACCAGCGTGGGATACAGGTAACGGGGCAGGAAGGAAGGGGCAGCACGATCTCTGCCTTCCAGGGATGGCTTCACTTCCCGGCATTCTCCTGGAGGTAGGTGTACAACTCCTGCAGCCGGGTACCAGCCATCTTGTTCAGCAGGCTGGTTAGCTTGTTCTGCCACTTGCAGTGCTGGACCATGGAGAACTTGAGGTGGGAGCAGTCGAGCAACACAAACTGGATGTTCCGCACTGTCTCCTCCTTCTGCACATTGTTGGCCACCTCCATGTACCTGGGCTGGGCAGGTAAGAAAGGCAGAGGTGATTTTCAGACCTGGATTTGGCAGTTTCAAGTCTGCACATACTGGAGGTTTTGTGATTGATGCTGGAAATGCTGTTTTGTTGTTACACCATGTAAAATTAAACCTGTCAAAGGAACTCACTGACAGAGAATGTTATTGAGGCAAATAGTCAAAAACAGATGAGGTCGTTAGATGAATAAAAACACTATCTGCCATGACAATTGCTTTTGCAGAAATTCCAAGTCTTCAAGATACAGGGAGTAAGGTGATCCCTGGCTGAGTGTCAGGATGACTTCAAACATACATGCGCATGCACACATACACACACACTCCCCCAAGCAACACAGGATAGTACTGGCCTGAAACGGGGTGGCACGCTACACCTTGAAGCAGTAGGTATTGGCCCCTATCGGAGGCAGGGATATCAGATGAGATGAACCATTCATCTGGGTCGGTGCTGTGTGAAGGCAGGGATACCAAACTACATGGACCAGTGATCTGACCTAATGCATCAGGAAGGCAGGGATACTGGGCTAGATGGGTACATGGGTCTAACTAGTGCCCAGGAGTTGGCTGGGTTTTCAATCCTGCCCTCTCTCTCTGACAGGCAGACTTTGCGGTGAAGGAGCTTTCTTATGTCTCTCCAAGAGCCACTTCTGCAGCTGATTATGGAGCAGTGCTAACAGGCCCCCAAGGAGAGCTCTGTCCCATTCAACAGCGATAGAAAGGGCCCCTGACATGGGGGCATGAGACAGGGAGAAATGGACAGGGGCGTGCTCTCCGTTGAACGGCATGTAGACATCCACGGCTTTCTTGTCAAAGGTGCACCAGATGGCCTAGGGGAGGAAAGAGGCCAGCTGATCCAGATAGGGGTGTGAGGCACAGGGCCAAAGCTGCTAGCCCATGCGATGCAGCAGCTGCACCAGCAATCCACTCCCCATCCAGCAGCTGGTCCTCCCACTTCATCTGGAAGATGCACTCATTGACATAACCTGAGGGCTGTCAACACCCCTGTACTCCCCAGCTAACCAGTCTGGGAGCAGCCCTCTCATAGCTCACAACAAGCCAGCCTAGGAGCATGCCCCCCCGACTGCCATGTCTGAGAACTGCCTCCAGTCAGAACCACCAGGTCCAGAGGCTGTTCCCCACTGACACAACAATCTTGGAGCTGCCCCATACTCCCCCATTCCCAGGAGCTTCCAAACTTCCAGTCAATAGCTGGCTAAGAGGTTGGCATCTGTGTCTGGAAAGGTTAATTGTCTTCGGGACACATTTCTCTGACAGGTTCCTGACCTGCTGCCCTGGCACCGGCTCCGTACCTCTTGCGCGGACAGGTGATGGAAGATGTCCTGAATCTCAACACCATGCTCCATATCCCTCACCGTCTCAAAGGCCAAGGGGATCAGGTTTTGACCTCCAGGTCACCTCCAGGTCTTTGACACCAGAGCGGAACCTAGTGTCACAGAGTGGTGGGGATTCGCAGTGAGAAGGGAAAAGGTGTTGTAGGACAGCATGGCTGCCTCAGGGTTCTGGGGACACAATATGGGCCATTCACCCCTAGCTCATTGGTTACAATTGTGTCCTATTCAGCAGTGACTGAGTGTTTTTACAATCTGAGGACTGTTTGGAGACCTGTGTGGAATAAGCTGCTTTGTGGAAAGCTGAGGTCTCAGTCTAGTTCCTGAAAGAAAGATCCCATAACATGATGCACACAAGAAACATGGGAGCATCCCAGTATTAGTGCATGGAGGTGAAGGGGTGAATTGGCCAGGCAGACTTGATTCTCCTTTGACGTGCAGATCTGCTCTATCCAGGCCAGAGTTGAAGATTATTAATGGGACTTTTGCGGGGAGGTTGCATGGACATAACCTGTGCTGCGCCTGCTCTGAGGCTGGGAGAAGTGGAGACATTCTAATTCCAGGCCCCATAGAGCAGCAATGTCCCCTAGCAAGGAATTATAGTGAGTTAATAAATGAAATGTAATAATGTGAAATTCTCTCTCTCCAGGTGTGAGACGGGGAAGTTCCAGCAGCCAGTGGAGATTTCTCCTGAACTGGAAAAGAGATTCAGTCATTTCTCCTTGAAAAATATTACTCTAAAGGAGGCTCTGAGGAAGTTCAAAGGTACCAAGAAGGGATCTAGGGGAGGAAATCAGGCCTCTGTCCCTGGGGAGAGAATCTGCCCCGGGACAGAGGTGGGGTGGCCGGGATCCTAGTTCAGACTGTGTCCCTGAGAGGGGCAGGGGCAGGAGATATCCCCTGGGGGACCCTGAAATCAGCCTCTCTAGACTCACACAACCTTTTCTCTATGACCCTGGAAGACTTCTGTCTTCCTGGAGACGTTCTGCAATGCAGTCTATATGACCCTGGAGATTCTAGGGTGTCTGACCTGTCAGACCATAGAGAGCAGGGGATGGATGAGGTAGAGAAGCCAGTCTCACTGACCAAAGGATTTTTCAGCCTGTTTGTCACTGTCCTCTGTGCTGCAGGAGATCAGACAGTATCACTAGATATTGTAGGAATAGCCCACTGGGAATAAAAAAAACGGGCTCCTCGAGCTTAAGTCATCCTAGTATTTGTGACTGTGGTGAACTCCCATCTACCTACCCCCTGGCTCTTCTCTATGACCCTGGAGGACACCTGTCTGACCACCTACCAGTACCTCATCTCTATGACACTCCTCCCCCTCCCTCCCTGCAGCACCCGGGATGGGAATGGGGAGGGAAGAGCCCCTGGAGCTGAAGGAGGAGCAGACCAGGGCCACCATGCTCTCCCTGCCTTGTGTTACCTGTGGGGGGTGCGTGCTTTGTCCTCCTGCTGCAGCTGGACCTGCCCGCCTGGCCAGGGCCACCAGGCTCTCCCTGCCTCATGTTACCTGCGAGGGGGAGGGGGTGGGCTTTGTCCTCCTGCTGCAGCTGGGCCTGCCCCCCTGGCACGTTCTGCCGCTCTCGAAGACCCTTTTAATCCTGGCCTCTCACGGTCACTGCTCTGCAGCCCTGCCCCGCTGGGGAGGAGGCAGCTTCCGCTCCCCTCCAGTCTCAGCTGCTAGGGACCTCGGCACCCGAGCCTGGGCAGGAAATGGAAGTGACCTCCCCAGCCAGGCTCTCTCAGGCAGCCACCGCGCAGGGCTCCATCTCAGTGGCTGGAAGGGGCTGATCCTGCCCCTTCCACTCCCAGTATCTGGGCCATGCTTCTTCCCACCCCTTGCTCCCCCCAGCACCTGCAGCGTGCATGGAGCATAGGGCCGGGCCAGTGCACGGCGCCCTCTTTGGCAGGCTGTCCTGGGCACCCACCCCAGTTGCCCACACCTGGTCCCGGTCGTGTCCCACATTTCCTGGTGCCCTACGCAGCCATGTATGCTGCGTATGCCTAAGGATGGCCCTGTCATCACTTCTGTTTCACAGATGGGAAAACAGAGAAACAAAAAAGGGCAGTGATTAAGGATGAAAGATACTCTCTTAGTATAAAAAACATAATCTCTTTATCATGGTAAATCCAACAGTAGTGATAAAAACACGTTAGACCTACATGAGTTCTTCTTCTAACTAAAGAATCAGATGCAGAAAAATCTGCATGACAAAGACATTCCCCATACACAGGGTTCTGAGGACTGAGGAACATCAATCTTTTACCGGCAACTGCCCATTCTGTACAACGGATGAAAGCAATGAGATCTGAAACCAGAACACTGATCCCAAAGATGATAGCAAGAAGAAGAAAAATCTGATAATTATAGCCAAGAAATAAATGCGCATAGACATTTGGTCCCTCTCAAGTTTTTTAGTTGAGTATGAAGTCGATCGCTAGAGAGGGTGTGGTAGAAATTTAAATCCCTGCTTCGTTCCAGAGCTGCTAAGCTGAAATTCAGACATTATAATAATTTTCAAATGCCAGAGGGATCTGGTCCCAGAGATAGCATTGCAATTATGTATCCTAAGCTTAGCAAACTAATTGCTAATTGCAAATGTTTATGGCAAAGGAAGTTTTGTCCAGGAGTAACATTTTGAAAGTAGCTACATGACTTTTCAAAATGTTTCATTAATTTTCCATAACACTTTAGCTGGCTCCTGAGACACTTTTTCGTAGATTCCTAGCTTTTAAGAGCAGAAGGTACTAATAGGTCACCTAGTCTAGCCTCCATACAGGCCAGAGAGTTTCATCCAGTTACTCCTGTATTGAGCCCAATATCTAATGTTTGATGAAAGCATATCCTCCAAAAAGGCATCCAGTCTAGAATTGTAGACTTCACAAGATGAAGAAGCCACCACTTCTCTTGGTAGTTTCCCTCAATTGGTAATCCCCCCTCACGGTTAAAAGTTTGTGCCTTATTTCAAATTTGAATTTGTCTGGCTTTAATTTCCAGCCAGCAGTCCTTGTTATGCTGTTCTCTGCTAATTTAACAATCCCTTTACTGTCCAGTTTCTTGGATATAATCCCCCAGTCTGTAGTCATGGCATGGAACATATTTCATTTGAATATATTAAAATGCATTTTGTTTGAATGGGCCCAGCTCATCAAGTTACCCAGATAGCTCTGTATGATTGCCCTGTCAATCTTAGTATCATCTGTACAGTTCGTCAGAAATGATTTTGCTGTTTAGTCCCGATTACTAACAATATTGAATAGCATCAGGCCTACAATGGGTTCCTCTTGAACCTCCCTAGAAGCATCCCTATCAGTGATGATTGTCCATTGACAATTTTTTTCTTTCTGAGATCTGTCTATTTAATACCCTAACCCCAAATCCCCTACCCATAGGAATCCTAACCCTAGCCCCAAATCCACTCCCCATAGGAACCCTAACCCTAGGGCGGAGTGTCGTCCCGATGGGTACCCTAATGCTAGGCCTGGGCGCCCTCCCCATAGGCACCCTAACTCTAGATCCAAGTCCCTTACCCATCGGAAACCTAATCCTTGCCCCATGTCCCCTCGCCATAGTAAT
This sequence comes from Malaclemys terrapin pileata, assembly GCF_027887155.1. NCBI lineage: Eukaryota > Metazoa > Chordata > Testudines > Emydidae > Malaclemys > Malaclemys terrapin. The sequence goes on along the minus strand of NC_071508.1, from coordinate 7,907,077 downwards.
TGAAATCCTAGGTCAGGGGGACCTCCCCACAGGAACTGCTCAATGGCTAGATGCAGAGGAGAGAAGGTGTTCAGAGGGGGTCAGACGTGTCCTCCTAGAAAATAGGAAGCCATCCACCGGCCGAGCCTACCTGGCGAAGTGGTCCAGGTTCTCCAGGTGCGCGGGCGAGCGGGGTACTTCCCCAATGTCTGCCCCACTCCAGCTTATCCTTGAGTACCTCCTTCACCTTAGGACTCAGGGCCTGGTGCCCTCCTCTGTCAGGGTGCTATATCGGCGTTCCATCCACCGATCCAGGGCTGCTCGATTTTCTCCCATACCACGACCGGGCATTTCCTCAAAGGGCTAGACCGGTCTTTTCCATACTCTAGGCCCTCTGTTCCTCGGTGGGATCTAAATTTGGTATTATCCCACCTCACGGGGCTCCCATTCGAGCCCCTAGCCACATGCTCATGGTCTCACCTTTCATGGAAGATAGCCTTCCTCGTGGCTATCATGTCAGCCCGGCGGGTTTCAGAGCTCAGGGCCCTTACCTGCGACCCTCCCTACATGGTCTTTCACAAGGACAAGGTACAGCTCTGCCCACACCCTGCATTCCTCCCTAAGGTGGTCTCCGCCTTTCACATGGGCCAGGACATCTTCCTGCCTGTCCTCTGTCCCAAACCTCATGCCTCTAACAAGGAACCGCCACCTCCATATGCTCGATGTGCGCAGGGCACTGGCTTTTTATCTGGATTGGACTAAGCCATTCCATTGGTCTTCGCAACTATTTGTTGCTTCAGCCAAGCACATGAGGGATCAACCGATCTCCACCCAGAGGCTTTCTCAGTGGATTACATCATGCATCCACACATGCTACGACCTGGCAGGGGTTCCCTCACCACCTATCGTGAGGGCGCACTCGACTAGGGCTCAGGCCTCGTCGTCTGCCTATGTGGCCCATGTCCCTTCCAGGACATCTGTAGAGCCGCTACCTGGTCCTCAGTGCACGTTCACCTCGCACTATGCAACTGGCTCACACGCCAGGTATGATGCTGGTTTCGGTAGAACTGTGCTTCAGCCAGGGAATCTGTGAACACCTACCCACCTCCATCAGACTTACCTTGCAATCACGTACTGTGGAATACACATGAGCAAGCACTCGAAGAAGAAAGGACAGTTACCTGTTCCGTAACTGGCATTCTTCAAGATGAGTTGCTCATGTCTATGTCACATCCGGCCCTCCTTCCCCTCTGTCGGAGTTGGTCCGGCAAGAAGGAACTGAGGGTGGGGGGAGTCCGCAGCTTCCCTTATAGCGAGCTATAGAGGTGCCACTCCAGGAGTTGCAGCAGCGCTCCCCCTTTGGGTACTGCTAGGGGAAAAACTTCCAGCGCCGGTGCACATGGTGAGCACGCACGCCTATAGTGGAATAGACACGAGCAACACATCTCGAAGAACGCCAGTTACGGAACAGGTAACTGTCCTTTCCTGCGCCCTCAATAAGGCTTCTTTAAAAAGAAGCACAGATTGTGAACGGCAGAGTTGAGAACACAACCCAAATCTTACAGGTAAGAGTCTGGGGTAATTTGGATATTTTGGGTTCTCTTACCTTAGAAGTGACATAGGAGCCAAATTCTGAGCTATCTTATATCAGTGTAAATCCATCGGCATTAATGTTAACATTGTGGGGTTGTACCAGTCTAGCTGAGCTACCGATCCAGCCTTTTGTGTCTAAACTTTATACAAATTGATGCTGTAAAATAATTGAAAGTGACTTTTTAATAAAAATGAAATGGAACAAGTTCTTATTAAATCCTGTTAAAACGTTTGTAGGAAATGACCAACATAAGAGATACAAAACTAATCTTAACTGTGTTTTTCCTCTGCATAGTTAAACTCCTGGGATTTGAGGTGCTCCAGAGAGCATGTCCAGAAGCCAGCAAAGCTTAGTAGAGCTTCCACTCCCTGGTGATGGGGGTCTGAGCAGCAGGAAAAGGAAGTTCGACTCAAAAGCCATCCTATAGTTCAGACCAGGAACTACTTCCATTCTTCTCGTGTCGGAGGTAACAAAGGAGAAAATCAAAGAGCTGTCACTAAAGTGTAGTGTAGACAAGGCCTTAGAGTCCTCCCTCTCTCATGTCCCATCACCAGTCGTTGGAGATATTCGCTGTTGGCAGTCACAGATCAGCCATTGTAGCCATCTCATCATACCTTCCCCTCCCCTACATCTGCCCAACTCTTCCTTGTCCAGCAATTAATTCAGCCCCCAACCCCTAAATCGATCCAACCCCCAATCCCTGCATCATTTCTGTCTTCCAAACCTCCACCCAGTCTCCCCATCAATTCTGCCTCCAGCCCTGAGATCAATTTTGCCTCTACAAAAGAGGTCCAGAGGTCCCCCCCCCACCTCTGCTCCTCCTGGAGTTCTTCACCCCTTTTGTCCCCTTCCTCCCCTACACAGGCACATGGGGGAAGACACAACCTCGCTCTTTGTTAGTATCAGATGCTGTTTCTCAGAATTGAATTGAGACTGCGGATATTGTTTGAATGATTTCTTATTGCCATGGGCTCAAGCAGAGTGACACGGGAGATGGAGCTTACTCATGGCTGTTGGTATCGTGTGGTGAAGTGGCACCCACCTCACCTGGTGTGACAGGGACATGTCACAGGGGAGGGAATGGCAGTCATGGCCAAGGCCAAGCATTCAAAAATTCCGAGCCAGGTCCCCAAAATCATGAGATTGGCTGTATAGATGTAGATAAAACAGGAATTTCTTAAAATGTATTTTATTTGCCTCTGGTTTCTGAACCTTTTACTGTGTAACTTAGGCCCCATTTTCAAGATTTTCTGTGGAACTACATCACTGTCCTATTTGTTCTGTTTCTGTAACATAAACTGGGATTTTCGTGTATTTCACCTGGCTCCAGGAGCTGGTGCTTTAAGGAAAACACCAAATATCACATGAGTCACAATCAAGTCGTGAGAGCTGGGAACACTGGACTGGAGACAAGGGAGGGAATGTCTCTGGAAGGAGGCCATGTCCCCAGCAGTGCCAGAGCTATGCATGCATGTGACTGCACAACAGGACAAACCTTCTGCTCCCAAACAACCTCCCGCTCTAGCAACGCCAGGAAGGGGAAATGAACTGCCAGGCCCATTCTCTTTCCCCTGCTGTGGTGCTTTGGCATGCTGTTGTACATTTTACAATACCAGTGGTAAAGACCAGTGCTTTTGTGTGAGCACTTTATATTGCCTTTTTTCATGTAGGAAAGAGAAACTTATTACAAAGTCTTGTCTGATCATGCTCCCATTGAGATCCTTGGCCAAGCTCACATAAATGTTACTTTGTGTACAGGGTGCTTCTAGTATGAAAGACATGGAGATAATTGTCTGTTTTCTGTATATTCACACTCCTGAGATTAACGTTGCTCCCCAGGTCCCAAAGAACCCACTATAATTCCCAATTCCTCATGATATAGCTCCAGCGCTAATCAGGGAAATGTCACTCTTGTCCAACCGGCAGGAAAAGAAGAAATGCTACTAAATCCCTTCTTATCGTCCAAACCAGGAACTGCTCCATATTTACTCATCTCAGAATAAGAGAAGGGAGAAAACAAAGAGACTCCACAAAGCCATGGGAAAGCCGGTCAGTTTCAAAACATTTCTGCTTGTAGGCTACATGTGTGTGATTCACAAGAAGAAAATGGTGTCTTATCCTGAGAGGGGAAGTTCTTCTTTCTCTTCAATATTTATCTATCCAGAGAGAAGACAACAGCTTTATGGAGAGAGGGATAGGATGTGCTGAGATCACTGCCTGTTCTGATGACCAGCATTGTCTCATTGTCTCCTTGTCTGTCTGTGTCTGTTGTGGCTTGTGATTAGATTGCAAGCTTTTAGGAACAGAGAATTTTTTGTTAGGTTTTTATACAGTATCTAACCCAAAGAGGTCCTAGTGTATGACTTAGGTCCTGATCTGGTACCACAACACAATTTTTATTATTTTTGATTATCCCTCAATATAACATCATGGGGGTTAATTTTAAACAAATAACCTTCCCAATATACAAGATCTTTAGGCATAGAAAGGGGAAAACTACAATAAAAAATGGATCCTCATGAGTCACCAATGAATCCTCACCACAAACCAGCTGTAGGCTTGGGCAGTCATGAGTTTTGTTAAACCTTCTTCAGAATTCCTGCATTTTCGGGGCTCAAATGCACTGGTTTTCCTTAGACTTTCCTAAAATTCTCACAATGTCTATGAGCACAATCTTCTGCAGGTCACTGACAGTGATGTCTTGCACTCGTAACGTGTTCTTCAGCTGCTCAATCATGCCCTTAGAGATTGCTGCATATTCTCCTATCATTGCGATAGTCTTCTAGTTTTCCATAATCATTCCTCTTTGTGGTACGCTTCTTCATACTTTGCCATCTTCTCTTCTGGTTTCTTTGTTATGTTTTTCTGCTGGTATGGTCTTAACATGGTCTTGTTTGTCTTCTTTTCTACAACAGCTGTGTCTGGCTGTTTGCCTGAAATATTCAGTCCTTGATAATTGCCAGATTTGATAAAATCCTCGCCTCCTCATTCCCTGGACTTCTAACATATCTCCCCTTAGCTGCCGCTTTTCCAAGTTGAACAGGCCCAGTCTTTTTAATCTCTTCTCATATGGAAGCTCTTCCATACCCTAATCATATTTGTTGCCCTTAGCTGTACCTTTTCCAGTTCTAATATATCTTTTTTGAGATCAGATGACCAGAACTGCATGCAGCATTCAGGGTGTGGGCATACCATGGATTTATATGGAAACATTGTGATATTTACTATTTTCTTATCTATCCCTTTCCTAATGGCCCCTAACATTCTGTTAGTTTTTTGACAGCCACGGCACATTGAATAGATGTTTTCAGGCAACTATCCACAATGACCCCAAGCTGTCTTTTATGAGTGGCAACTGCTAATTTAGACCCCATCCGCTTGTATGTATCGTTGGGATTACGTTTTCCAATGTGCATTACTTTGCATTTATCAACACTGAATTTTATTGCCATTTTGTTACCCAGTCACCCAGTTTTGTGAAATCCCTTTGTAACTCTTCACAGTCTGCTTGGGACTTCACTATCTTGAGTAATTGTGTATCATCTGCCAATTTTGCCACCTCACCGCTTACCTATTTTTTCAGATCGTTTCAGAATATGTTGAACAGCACTGGTCCCAGTGCAGATCCCTGGGGGACCCCGCTATTTACCTCTCTGAAAACTGACCATTATTCCTCTCCTCTGTTTCCTGCTTTTAACCAGTTACTGATCCATTATAGGCTTTCCCTCTTATTTCATGAGAAACATGCTCAAACATTTTACTAAAGTCCAAAGACATTATGGCTACCACTTTCTCTTCATCCAGTATGGACCCAGTCCTCCTATCAGACCCATTTGAGTAGATGATTGTGCCTTAACGGAGTTCAGTGGGGCTTCGTACTCATGCACCTATAAGAACATAAGAATGGCCATACTGGGTCAGACCAAAGGTCCATCCAACCCAGTATCCTGTCTGCTGACAGTGGCCAATGCCCCAGAGGGAGTGAACCTAACAGGTAATGATCAAGTGATCTCTCTCCTGCCATCCATCTCCATCCTCTGACAAACAGAGGCTAGGGACACCATTCCTTACCCATCCTGGCTAATAGCCATTAATGGACTTAACCTCCATGAATGTATCTAGTTCTCTTTGAAACCCTGTTATAGTGCTAGCCTTCACAACCTCCTCAGGCAAGGAGTTCCACAGGTTGACTGTGCGCTGTGTGAATAACTTCCTTTTATTTGTTTTAAACCTGCTGACCATTAATTTCATTTGGTAGCCACTAGTTCTTAGATTATGGGAACAAGTAAATAACTTTTCCTTATTCACTTTCTCCACATCACTCATGATTTTATATACCTCTATCATATCCCCCCTTACTCTCCTCTTTTCCAAGCTGAAAAGTCTAGGCTCTTTAATCTCTCCTCATATGGGACCCGTTCCAAACCCCTAATCATTTTAGTTGCCCTTCTCTGAACCTTTTCTAATGCCAGTCTATCTTTTTTGAGATGGGAGACCACATCTGTATGCAGTATTCAAGATGTGGGCGTACCATGGATTTATATAAGGGCAATAAGATATTCTCCGTCTTATTCTCTATCCCCTTTTTAATGATTTCTAACATCCTGTTTCCTTTTTTGACTGCCGCTGCACATTGCATGGACGTCTTCAGAGAACTATCCACAATGACTCCAAGATCTCTTTCCTGATTAGTTGTAGCTAAATTAGCCCCCATCATATTGTATGTATAGTTGGGGTTATTTTTTCCAATGTGCATTACTTTACATTTATTCACATTAAATTTCATTTGCCATTTTGTTGCTTCAAACTTTGGCTTTTCTTATTACATGTTTACACTTAATTTGGCAGTGTTTATGCTCCTTTCTATTTACCTCACTAGGATTTGACTTCCACTTTGACTTCCAAGATGCCTTTTTATCTCACACTGCTTCTTTTACATGGTTGTTAAGCCACGGAGGCTCTTTTTTACTTCTTTTACTGTGTTTTTTAATTTGGGGTATACATTTAAGTTGAGCCTCTATTATGGTGTCTTTGAAAAGTGTCCATGCAGCTTGCAGGGATTTCACTCTAGTCACTGTATCTTTTAATTTCTGTTTAACTAACCTCCTCATTTTTGCATAGTTCCCCTTTCTGAAAATAAATGCCACAGTGTTGGGCTGCTGAGGTGTTCTTCCCACCACAGGAATGTTAAATGTTATTATATTATGGTCTTAGTTACCTCTTGGACCAGCTTCTGTGCTCCACTCAGGACTAAATCGAGAATTGCCTCTCCCCTTGTGGGTTCCTGTACCAGCTGCTCCAAGAAGCAGTCATTTAAAGTATTGAAAAATTTTGTCTCTGCATTTCATCCTGAGGTGACATGTCCCCAGTCAATATGGGGATAATTGAAATCCCCCACTATTATTGAGTTCTTTATTTTGATAGCCTCTCTAATCTCCCTTAGCATTTCATAGGCACTATCACTGTCCTGGTCAGGTGGTCGATAATAGATCCCTACTGTTATATTCTTATTAGAGCATGGAATTACTATCCATAGAGATTCTATGGAACATGTGGATTCATTTAAGATTTTTACTTCATTTGATTCTACATTTTCTTTCACATATAGTGCCAATCCCAACCCCCCATCCACCCCCCGTATGACCTCTTCTGTCCTTCCGATATATTTTGTAGCCCGGAATGATTGTGTCCCATTGATTGTCCTCACTCCACCAGGTTTCTGTGATGTCTATTATATCAATATCCTCCTTTAACATGAGGCACTCTACTTCACCCATCTTATTATTTAGACTTCTAACATTTGTGTACAAGCACCTTAAAACTTGTCACTGTTTATTTGTTTGTCCTTTTCTGATGTGTCAGACTCTTTTTTATTTGAATGTTTCTCATCTGATCTGGCCCATACTTTATCCTCTTCCATCCTCTCCTCCTGACTAAAACCTATGAGGATATGATTACAGGTTTGGGACCTAATATTGATAGGCCATCAAAAAAAGTAATCAGGTTTGTTTGTCAAAATCTGAATCTTCACTGAGGAAACCTTGAAGGAGGCAAACTCCAAGAGGGAAATTGCAGTTATCATATGTTACACACAATCAAAGGCAAAAAATTGTCCAAAGAAGAACTGAATTCAAGTCATCAGTGATTGAAGTCACTCATCTAGCTAACATGATGTTCTTTGATCCTATTTATTAAATTATATTTTAGTAATCCTTATTCACCTGTAAGCCTTGAGGAGCCTAAAGATGAAAGCTGAGAGGTTTTTTAAGGTATTGATTTCAATGAGCATTAGATGCCAAAATATCTTTAAAAATCTGGGCCTAAATGACATAACACAATGCCTGAAATAAATTTAACTGAAAGTCGAAGAAGCTTTTTATATGGCATATTTTAATCGATTTACAAAAAGGTCACTGTTGGAGAGAAAGAGAGATGAGGTACATCTTGAGAAGAAATTTGAAGGATGACAGAGAGGTTGCATGGCAAACTGATCGGGGCATACTCCAGACATAGAAAAAGAATTCCTGGTGAAAGAATTATTCTATGCATCATATTATTGTCCTATTGCAATGACCACTGATCATTGATTTCTGTATAAATGATCTTTGCATAAATTTCTATTTTAGGACTAGACCGTCCTGCCTCTCTGTATCTGGACAGGAACCATGACTCCCATTTGCCAGCAAGAATATCATCAGGTCAGTATTCTGTGTGAAGACCCTGAAAGTCTGCATCAGCATTACACTGGAGACAGATCTGGCAAGCTGGTTGTATTAAATTTTCTGCAGCTATTTAATGGCTTCCATCTGTAATGTACAAACAGGGACTGTGCACTGTAGACATGGTTGGAGGAAACTGTACCCAGGTTACTGAATTCATTCTCAAAGGATTCACAGATCATCCAGACCTTCAGATCCTTCTCTTCATGATTTTCCTAGTGATCTATATTATTACCTTACTGGGGAACCTTGGAATGATCACATTAGTCAAGATCGACCCCAGACTTCACACCCCCATGTATTATTTCCTTAGTAATTTGGCATTTGTAGATCTCTGTTATTCCACAGTCGTCGCCCCCAAGATGCTGGTGGATTTGCTAGCAGAGAGGAAAGCCATTTCTTACACTGGCTGTGCAGCTCAGATCTGTGTTTTCTGTATGCTGATTGTAACAGAGTGTTTCCTCCTGGCTGCAATGGCATATGACCGATATGTGGCCATCTGTAACCCGCTGCTCTATAGAGTTGTCATGTGTCCGAGACTTTGTGCCCAGCTGATGGCTGGGTCTTTCCTAGCTGGGTGTGTAAATTCAATGGCACAGACAACAGGCATGTTAACATTAACCTTCTGTGGCTCCAATGTCATTGACTTGTTCTTCTGTGACATCTCCCCGCTGCTATCGCTCGCCAACTCCGACTCCAGCATCAATCACGTTGTGCTTCTAGCTGTGACATATTTGACTGGGGTATTCAGTGGCCTGATTGTCCTCATCTCCTATGTTTTCATCCTCAACGCTATCCTGAGGATCCGCTCTGCCGAGGGCAGGTTCAAAGCCTTCTCCACCTGCACTTCCCACCTCACAGCCGTCACCATCTTCTATGGGAGTGGCCTGTTCATCTATTTACAGCCCAGCACAAAGTACTCGAGGGATCAGGACAAGGTGGTCTCAGTGTTCTACACTGTGGTGACCCCCATGTTGAACCCCCTGATTTACAGCCTGAGGAACAAGGAGGTGAAGGATGCCCTGAAGAGAGCGTTAGAGAGGAAAATATTCTCTCTAGGTCTAAATTCATGACCAGAGGCAATAAGCTTGAATGGGTGAATACCTGGCCCATCTGTTGTATCTCATTGTGCAATGCCCAGTACTGGGCATGAATTACATGTGACTTCTCCCTGGTCAATGACCAGACTCCCCGACAGCCACATCCTAACAGGTCCATCTTAAGACATTCAGCGAGCACCTCTTTGGCACTTGCATCCTGACAGGATTGGGGCCCCGCAGCCCTCCGAGTGTATTTTATTCTGCAGTTTTGAGCCCTTGGAGAACAAGGCCAGTATCTGTTTTTTCTTGCTCTCCTGCAGGCCTGCAGCAGATGGGTATAGGTAGATTCTTCTTCATTTTTTACTCTTTATCTCCTTTCCCAAACTATTTCTTTCCCCTGATCATTATTAAATTGTGTTTCAGTGCCTGGGAAATATGAAGATGTTAACCCCCCCACACACAGACATGCACACACACATACATACACTCCCCATTATATATCTCCTCTGCCACTTGTGCTCATTAGTTCTCATATTTTTCTTGTGATAGCTGCTATCCTGCCAAAACACTGGGGCTACACTGTGTGTGAAGGATGTGGCCTTGATCTGTAATCATTTATGAATATTTTATGTGGCCTGGTTATTGGGATGTTTCCTGTATGCATATGTTGGTTTAGTTTAATAGCAGGGATGTTGGAAAACAAGCAGGAAGAAAGCTCTAGATAAGCCACCTCTCGAAAAGTGCTTCTGGGATCATTAAGAGACAATGCCTGTACTATTAGTTGTGAAGACGCTTGCTTCCTGTCTCCAGCCACAGTTAGGTGGCCTATTTGCCAAGGCTGGGAGCCAAAAGATTAAAAGGGCAATAAAGAGTTTAAAAGGGGTCTCTGAGCAGGGGTCAGGCCTTTACCAAGGAGTGTCATGGAGATACAGATACAGATGCTCCTTTGGTGGTCTAAAGAAGTTTGGCCTTTCAAAGCTTCCAGGCAGATGGCGAGTTTTAGGAAAGATAGACATGCATATAGATGTTGTGATATTTTAAAATCCTTTTTCTCTTATGTTATGCTTTTTTCCTACTGTTAAGATTAAACAATACTTTGGTTTAAGAATGCTCTTTTGCATCACTGTATCTACCAGTGCCCACCACTCCCGAAGGAAAGGAGTGGAGGTATCAAACCTAGTCCAACCTGTTGGGCAAGTACAATTGATCCACAGGGTACTGTAGCCTGGGACCTGAGAGTGAGAGAATCACATGATTCCATCATGAGAAAGGAGACGGCACAGACCTGTCACTTTTGAGGGAGAAGCCAGAGAATGGGTCAAGAGTGCCAGCTATCCTGTAACCATGACACTGAGGGACCTCCGCAGCTAACAGCATGAGTTGCTACAACTTGAGCTCAAGAGTCGGGCACTCTAGCAGTGGCTACAACACAATCTTATCCTCTGTAGACCTGGCACAGTGGGGAGGGCCTGGAACACGCTCTCACCAGCAGCTTGTGTTCTTCTGACGAAAGACCAGGTAGGGCTCTCAGGTGATGAAGGCCCAGGATTTGACCATTAGACTTTTCATTTCAAATATACCCTTCTCTCTAAGATCTGTATGTTGATCATTTTTCAGCACCCTGTATTCTTGACATTGAAAAGGATTATTTGCAGGGTGAGTAGAAAAATGGTAAGTAGTTCCCATGACAAAATTTTGAATGAAATGAAAACTTTTATTTTACTTGAAAATTTTCATTTTGAAAAAAAAAGGGGGATATTTTGTTTGTTTGCTTCACATAATTTCAAATAAAACATTTGGCTCAGTTTGGTTTTAGAAATGTGAAGAAATGTTGGGGATTGGTTTTCAAAAACTAAACATTTGGGTTTTCAGGAAAACAACATGTTTTGACTGTTTAAATCATTTATTTGTTTCCATGCTTTCCCCCTTGCTGATCTCCTCTGACTCATTTTTCCCCTTTTTAAGAGAGCAAAAAGGAAGGGAGAAAGAAAAATGGGAGAGAAATGTCGAGGGAAGCCCCAAACCAACTTATTTCTTTAAAACATTTCTAACAGCAAATCAGGTCTTTTTTTTTCAATTTGAAACAGGACAAAACAATTTAAAATTTTTTCAAACATAACAAACATTTTCTGACAACATTTTTATTTGTTACAAAATGCCATTTTTTTAACAAAAGATTTTTGACCAGCTCTAATTTATTTCTTTAGCGGAAAGGGTTTTATTGCAACATATTGGTATGGTAAATTATTACAATTTTATCATGAATATCACAATAATCTCTGTTTTTCTTTTAGCCCCAACTCTTGGAGTTATGTTATTTTACAAGAATCTCAGCTTTCAGTTAAAAATAAATATGTTTCTAGCACTAAATATGTTTTCAGAACTCCCCTCCCCCCAAAAAAGTATTAACCCAAATGCTTAAAAACCAGAAGGTAAATAAAAAGAGCTCAGAATTTAGTATTTTTCCACAGCTCTTGATTTTAAAGTTACTTGCATGATTTTCAGGGGCCTGACTCCTGATAATTTTTAATGCTTGTGTCTGGGAGTACTCAGCCTCCCTGAATACAGGCAGCGCAGAGCTGGAGGGCCAGACGAGGGAGCAAATTGTGATTCTCAGAATCACAATCCATCCCTGGTTCTCACTGTGTTGACAGGGGCAGGGATGGAAAATAATGGGCTTCCCGTTTTGTTGACTGGCACATTGTGGGGGTGGATGCAAGACCCCAGCCCTCTCATATATATTCCTGTCTTCTCCCTGCCCACCTGTGTGTGAAGCAGCTGACACTGCGGTATAAAGTTGTAGTGTGTGGCTCCAGAGAGCATCCTGTACTTTGGGAGGAAGGACTCCAGATTGCATGGAGATAGGGTTACCAGGTAGCAACTGTGAAAAAACAGGACATGGGGTGTGGGGTAATAGGCACCTATATAAGAAAAAGTCCCAAAAAATGGGACTGTCCCTTTAAAAACTGGACATCTGGTCTTCCTACATGGAGAGATCAAAGAAGGGGTAGATTGCAGCCTACACCCAGATCTGATTTCTGTGTTTGAATAAAAGCGAGTTAATTATTAAACTCTCTCAAGCTTTTCTGCAAAGAATGCCACAGCCTGCATGGAGTAGGAGTAGTGGACTCGTGGTAGCTAGTTTTGTGCCTGCACAGTGGCTAGACCTGGTCTGAAAAATGAGCGGGGAGTTACCGTGGACATTTTTTTTCTTTTGGAAAAAAATTTCAGGCAAACCCAAAATATTATATTTTTTAAATGCTGCCACGGTGCCTCCTGGGAGTTGGAGTTCTGATGTCTCATGCTCACATACTCCTCAGGCGGGCATGCTAGGCTAACTACACCTCCTATGATGGAGTGAAGGGAGAAATGGAGGCAGCAGGACCTTGCTTTTTCCTGCCCCAAATATCCTAGAGGGGAGGAAGAACCAGCAGACAGGCAATATAACCCGGCTGGCCACCTCCTGGGCATCCCCTCGTGGCCTAGGATCACGCTACAGGCAGCCTGCCTCCTTCTTGGATGGTTCAAATAAAACTTCTCTTCAGGCTTTTTCTTGCTCAAAAAATACCCCTCAGTGGGGACTAGATTGATTGATATAAAATAAACTGCAAATAAAACCCCAAATCCCAAAACAAAGCTGGTTTGTAAGTCTACACCACACACGGGTTCTCTTCCTCTTCCCAGGTCTTCCAACCTAGGGCCTTTGAAGTCTCTCTCCTGCTTGGACAGGGCCTCTCAAGGCCTCCCTAGCACGGGTATCTCCCCTGGTCTTAGGGTCCTGCAGCTGCCTTTCCTTACTTTCTGTAGACTTTTCCTGGGCTTCCCCCTTCATTGCAGGCACCTGCTGCCTTTTATAGGATAGTACCTGATTCAACCTCATTCTGTCATCAGGGTTGGCTAATTCCAGCCCTTAAGGGGTGAGTCACCCTGTTACAGGGAGATTTTCCAGGGGCTCCTAGTTGGGACAATTTTCCGCCCATCAGCCGCTGGCACTACTCCCACTACTGACAGAAAGGCTGGTAGCCAACTAAACTCCCCAGCCAGGAACCAGCTCCTCTGTTGGTCTGACCATGCTGCCATTGAGATCCTTGGCCAAACTCACATTGACTTCTGTAGTAGCAAACCTGGGTCACTCTGTGTACAATTCATGTCCAGTGTAAAAGGAACGGAGATACTTGCCCGGTTTCTGCACATTTATACTAGAGGTGCTCCCCAAGTCCCAAAATCATGAAAGCCCACTATAATTCCCTATTCCCCAGGATGTAGCTCCAGAGTTATAAGGGAAATGCAACTGCTTTCCAATCAACGGGGAAAGGAGGCTTGATACTAAATCCCTTCTTCTGGTTCTTCTGGTTCAAACCAAACACTGCTCTGTATCTGCTCATCTCAGAATAAGAGAAGGGGAAAAATCAAGAGGGGCCACAAAGTCATGGGAAATCCAGTTAGTTCGAGAGCATTCCTGCTCGTACCATCAATTAAAGTGTGTGATTCGCAAGAAGGCAATAGTGTCTTATCCTGAGAAGGGAAATTCTACCTTCTCTTCACATATACACCTCTACCCCAATATAACACTAATTTGGTAAAGCAGCGCACCAGGGGGGGGGGAGGTTGGGGAGGGGGAGAGGGGCTGCGCACTCCAGTGGATCAAAGCAAGTTTGATATAACGCGGTTTCACCTATAACACGGTAAGATTTTTTGGCTCCCGAGGACAGCGTTATATCGAGGTAGAGGTGTATATCTATCCAAAGAGAAGAAATCAACTTTACCAAGAGTGAGCATGTGATGAGACCATCGCCTATCTTGCTGATCAGCATTGTCCCCTTGTCTCCATGTGCTCCCACATTGTCTCTTAGAAACCCTGGTTGCTTTTTGTTTAGCTTGCAAGCTCTTAGGAGTAGGGACTGTCTTTTTGTTATGTGTTTGTACACTGTCTAACCCAATGGGATCCTAGTCTATTACTGAAGTCCTAAGCTGTTATCAAAATATAATAATCGTTCTTCTTCTTATTATTATTACTATTATTTCTCAGTCTAATAGAGTTCAGGATCAGGAAGTTTTCCCAGAAATCAGACCAACTATGCCCTTTCCTGCTAGTTTCATTCCATTAGTCCCAATTCATGCGTTTATCCACCACCTTCACTAATTCCTCTTCTTCCTTTAAACTTTTTGTAGCCTGTTATGGCCCAACACATAGATGTTGCTTAATCAACACAAACAGATTTAGTTCTTCTAATCATCCCATGCATCCCAATCCCTTCAGCCCCCTGAGCATTTCTGTTATTCTCTTCTGAATGCCCCCCAAGCTGAGGTGCCCAGGGCAGAACACAGTTGATTTAGTTGGTGTTGGTCCTGCTTTGAGCAGGGGGTGGGACTAGATGACCTCCTGAGGTCCCTTCCAACCCTGAGATTCTATGATTCTATGACCAGACCCTCCACTGCCCATACTGGGTGCAGCTAAATGGACTTGAGTTGGAGCTATGCTGATTTACAGCTGCTGAAGCTCTCGTCCAAGATGTACGAGTGCAGTCACCTCGGAGACGGACAGTCACCTCCCTGCTCGGCGATATGATGCCTTTGCACTTCCAGCACAAAACTCCATGGACATTTTTGCGGCCATCTCTCATTTTAAACACATATTCTTCAGCCACTTTTCATCCCCGTCTCCGTTCAGTCCCCTGGCACTGCTCCTATCTTTAGCCAATGTTTGACCTAGCGCCTAAAGTGACATTTCATGGGGCACTTGAACAAACATTTTATTAAATCAAAATTCATTATGGCGGCCACTTTTTCTTCTTCCAGGAAGGAACCAATCTCGCAATCAGGTCCTTTCAGCTGATCATTCTGCCCTCACAGAGTAAACTACTACTGCAAGTATCCACCTATGTGGATATTATCACAGGATCGCAACCTAGTTTTGTAAGACTAAAATTAAAAAATCAGTGTTGTTGGCTAGATCTTCACTGACTAGACCTTGGAGGAGGCAAGACATAAGATGGAAATTTTGCTTATCACAGGAACAGAGCAACCAAAGGCAAAAAATTGTCCTAACAAACACTGAGTGTTGATAATCAGTTATTGTAGCCGTCAGCCATTTCCAGCTGATGTGATGGTGATTTGCTTTATTTATTACATTTTATTTTAATAATATTTATTCACTTGTGTGGCCTGAAGAGCTTAAAATCTAAATGACATAATGTGATGACTGAAATTAGCTTAGCCCTAAGGGAATGGAGTTGTTTGTAGAGGATATTTTAATAGATTTGCACAAAGCTTATTGCTGGAGAGGAGAGGAGATGAGGTCCACCTTGAAAAGGAATTGGAGGGTTGGGAGAGAGTTTGCATGCCACACCTGCTCTGGAGTACACTCTCGGCATAGAACAGCATAGCACTGTGGTCGTGAAATGCCACCCATGTGCCTCAGCGGGTGGGGGAAACTTGATGGGGCTGGCAATGTAAGGGGACAGTCCCAGCAATGAGGGAGGGAGACACTCAGTGAGGGACACCATGTAGCTTCTCCCATCCAGAAGTCTCTGACACCCAATGGCCAGCTTGGAGGAGAGGGGGGTAGAAGATTCTGATTGGCCAGTATTCCCCGTCTCCCAGGATTTAACCTGGAGCAGGGGCCATATGGATCCACTTTTGGTTCCATTCTAGCAGCTCCATCCTCCTCACTCTGAACTAGGAATAGGAACACAGCCTGACAGATGCTGTGGGTCTAGCCCATCACCCATATGGGGGCCATGAAGGAATTTTTTCTCTCATGGGCCAATTGGCAGAGGACTTGGAAGATTTGGCCTTCCTTGCATCACTCTCAAGCTGCAGTGGGTTAAGTGGAAATGACCTTGGTACCTAACGTAGGTATTTGGGTTGAGCTGTTAATTTTTTGCAACTTGCGGCCGGTCTGCCATGTGGTTAAAGCTTTAAAATGAGCCATTCCCAGAGGTAAGAGACCTGGGATTTTGATGATCGGTCTCAGGCTCATGGGATAGGGTGAGACCTTGTGAGCCGAAGCCAGACCTTGTGGCCCTTGTGGGATGAGGTCCCCACCCTTAAGTCCTGGGGTGATTGATCTGAGGAGAGCATATTCCAGATTACAGGTTATACAGTAAGAAGCCCTGTAACCCCCACATGGGAACAAATTAAATGCCTGGTGTAGGAGAGGATGGGTGGTGGGCGGGTAGAATTAAAGTTTAATCAAACTTAATTCTATGCGTGTCTGTTCTCATTTTCCCTCAGCGTCCTCATCAATTTCCAGTGCAGGATTTATTCTGTGCAGTTGTGATGGGTTCCCTGGGTGCAGCCTGGGACTGTGGGACCACTGCCCCCCCCTTAACTCTCTCCAGCCTGGGCTGTCTCTCACAATGCTTTGCTAGTGACAAACAACAAACCCTCCCTCACTCTCCCCGCAAGGCGCTGTGATAACTCAGCACAACACCCAGCTAGATTGCATGAATGCTCCCATAGCCACTCACGAATCACACAGGGAAAGGCACTGGCCGAATCCCCCAAACACTGTACCTCAGGAATATACCATCATGCACTGGTCAAGATGAGCAGTGCACATTTATTAAATGGTTTCAGAGTAACAGCCGTGTTAGTCTGTATCCGCAAAAAGAACAGGAGTCCTTGTGGCACCTTAGAGACTAACAAATTTATTTGAGCATAAGCTTTCGTGGGCTACAGCCCACTTCTTCGGATGCATAGACTGGAACACACAGAAAGAAGATATTTATACATACAGAGAACATGAAAAGTGGGAGTAGCCAGACCAACTGTAAGAGGCCAATCAATTGAGATAAGCTATCATCAGCAGGAGAAAAAAAACCTTAGAAGTGATAATCAAGATGACCCATAGAAGGTGTGAGGATACTTAACATGGAGAAATAGATTCAATTAGTGTAATGACCCAACCATTCCCAGTCTCTGTTCAAACCAAAGTTAATTGTATCTAGTTTGCATATTAATTCAAGTTCAGCAGTCTCTCTTTGGAGTCTGTTTTTGAAGTTTTTTTGTTGCAAAATTGCCACTTTCAAGTCTGTCACTGTGTGGTTAGAGAGGTTGAAGTGTTCTCCCACTGGTTTTTGAATGTTATGATTCCTGATGTCAGATTTGGTCCATTTATTCTTTTGCGTAGCGACTGTCCGGTTTGGCCAATGTATATTGGTTCACCACTTCATCAATGGAAAGTGGATATACACTAGCCTTTGCAAACCTGAGCTGATTACCCAACACTTCAGGCAAACTCACTGGTAAACATAAATAGAAAAACAAATGTATTGACTACAAAAGATAGATTTTAAGTGATTATAAGTGATAGACAAAAAGTCAGAGTTAGTTACCAAAAGAAAATAAACTATAAGTGAAGGGTTAAAATCCATTTTATAGAACAACCTGGTATATGGATTGTGCCAGCTCTTTTCCAGACCCAAAGTCCAGAATATGGTCAAGGGACCTGAGGCCTAGCAAATAGTGATCAGCTAAGAGAAAGCTGGGGTAAACCGATCATCTTGTTTTGCTAAAATAAGCCTAGCCAGCAAATTGCCAGGTGTTGGAGCAGAGAACTGAATAATTCTGTCTCATTCAAGATGCAAATTAAACAAAGAATCCCTGTTCCTATTGTGTTAGTTTCTTTTGTAAGGAGATGTTGTTCCCACATATCCAACCTTGAGTTTATGAAAGGTTGGCACATGTCAAAATAAGATATGGCATCCTCCCACCTCCCTTTCCCAGGGACTAATGCCTGCCTTATAACACAAAGGAAACAATCTTTATTGCCATATACTTTCACTGTTTCTTTGTTTTAACTCCTAGGAATGTATGTGCTGGACAATCAGAGAAGCTACTCCATTCCTGTGGACCCCAAATCAGAATTCAACATATATATTTTATACTAATAACATTTTATCAAAGTATTAATTAAATATTAACTTGCTAACTTAAGACCATGGGCGGAGACATTATGTAACCTGTTAACCATTGGCTAATGTGCTATCTTGTCTTGCTGCAAAACCTATCCTGGGGTGTGGAACTGCCTACCCCGTCACTTTCCCCCGCCCATGGAAAATCCATATATTCTATTGTAATCAATTGATTGACAGTGTCTCTGAGCCTAATAAGCCAGGTGACACTCCGCCAGTGCTGTGTGTAATAAACTCCTATGCTTGACCTCTACATGATGTGGATTTATGTTCCTTCAATAAGCATGCAGCCTAAACTCTCAACCCTATTAGACTGGGCAACATCTAGATTAAGCAGTTTTTCTCACCCCATTGGATGAGTTCATAGTACACAGATTTCACCCTTGAAACCTGGGTCAGTCTCCTCTTTTGGAGTCTTAAGTCTTCTTAATGGCCTTGTTTGCAGCATAGGTGGGGACAGGAGAAAGGCCAAGCATGGGGCCCCTGTGCTCTGTTTTGTACCCTCAGTCCCATGTGCTTGGAGAATACAAGTCCAGGCATGTCTGGTGGGCATTGCTGAGTCCCCAGGCAAGGTTGAGCAATTCCCCTGGTGTGGCCTCAGGCAGGTGAGTCATTGAATTCTAGCTTCCTTGCTGGACAATGGTTGTTTGACACCCCACCTAGGCACTGGTTACTTTCCTTGCTGTTGTCTCTGGAGAGCTAATATCTGCCTGATTCCCCAGCTTACAGCATGTTTTAGTGACAACCTTACAACACAATTCTCATAACTTCATATGCATTAATGATATACATATATGGATAAAAAAATGACCTTCAGCAGATCATAACATTTCCCCTGATACCTCACACTGCCTGCTTTATATGCAAGGTCACAATTATATATAAATGAGGAATAGGGGGGTTACAGGGCGCTCCCCCAAGGTACAGAATGTCACAGCAGTATTTTATTTTCCTTTTGCAAAGCCATTTTCTGATGATTCTGTGTCTAAACTTCTGTCTTAGGACTAGGCTATCCTGCATCTCTCTATCTGGACAGGAGCGGTGACTCCCACACCCCAAGAGAGAACATAGTCATCTGAGTCATCTCTATGAAGAACCTTAAGGTCTACAAATCCACTGCACTACTGAGTTTACCAGGGAGAAAACTGTACTAAATACTCTACAGCTATTTCATGATTTCCATCTATACTGCACATGCCAAGAGTGTGCCCCAAGAAAAGGTCACAGAAAACTCCACCCAGGTGAGTGAATTCATTTTCACAGGACTCACAGATCATCCAGTGATTCTGGTCACTCTCTTTGTGGTGTTTCTAGGGATCCATCTCACCACCCCGATGTGAAATCTTGGGATGATCATGGTTATCAGGATCGACCCTGGACTTAACACCCCCATGTATTATTTCCTTAGTAATTTGGCTTTTGTAGAACTATGCTATTCCACAGTCATCACTCCCAAGACTGATGCAGAGAGAAAAGCCTTTTTTTTTACACTGGATGTTTGGCTCAGGTTTTGAGGTGGGGTATCTTTGTGGCTACAGAGTGTTACCTCCTAGCCAAGGTGGTGTACGATCATTACGTGGCCCTCTGTAACCTGCTGAGGTATTCAGCCATCAGGCCCCCAAGACTCTGTGTCCAACTCATGCTTGGGTCATTCCTAAGTGGGAGCATAATAGAATGGCACAAACAATGGGCATTTGACAATTATCCTTCTGTGATATCTCCCTAGTGTTGTCACGCTCAGCTCCGACACCATCATCCATAACATTATTTTACTTGTTTTGGCTTTTTTGATAGGGGTGTTCAGCAGCCTGACTATCCTCTTCTCCCACCTTCTCATCCTCTCCGCCATACTGAGGATCCGCTCCACTGAGGGTAAATGCAAAGCCATTGCCACCTGCGCTTCCCACCTGACTGTTGTGAGCATCTTCTGTGAGACTGGCGTCTTTGTGAATTTAAAGCTCAGGTCAAATGACTCTCAGGCTGAAGATAAGGTAGTCTCAGTGTTCTACACTGTGTTGACCCCCATGTTGGGGGGAGGCAAGCAGGGGCACAGCCCACTCAATAATCATCTGTCACTGCCCCCAGCTTCTGCTCTGGGCCTTGTCCTCCCCACTTTGTGCCAGGGTGGGAGTTGGGCTGAGCATGGCTGAAGGGACGTGCCTGAGAAAGGCACTGCAGCTAGCGCGCCCAATGAGCCCCACGAGATGGCGGCCGGAGCAGGGGAGCCCAGGCTGGCAGCACAGCATGCCTCTGAAAAAGCTGTCTCTTCTTCTAAACTTTTGACCTACAATGGTAACCCCTGGCCAGGAACACCTGTCCCATACATGGAATATGGTTTTCTAACACCTTGTGGTTGGGCATGAATTGCGTTGGGACTCCTCCATTGTCACTCACCAGACTTTTCTACAGCCACCTCTCAGCTACTTTTTTAAGCTAGTGAGGCTGGGGGAGAGAGGAGAGAAAACACAAATATTTTCTCGTGTCATTAATTATTTTGTGTCACTTCATATTTCAAGGCTTAACAAGAAACCTGTGTTGGGTACCCAGGTGTCATGTGTGATATCAGGGAGCATCACAGGTGCCCGATTGTGAGATACAAAGATCTTTTGTACAATGCCCAGAAGCATATAGCCCCTATGACCTGCCTCTGGTTGGTAACTGCTGAACTAAAGAATGAAGGGTTTGCACTGCTTCCTTCTGCCACGGTGACAGAATTCACCCATGTATTCACAGCCTACTCACTATTGCACTAATCTTTGTGCAAAGTTTGCCTTGAATGTATCATTTGAAAACATAATTTGCTGATCAATATTGTCCTTATAAAATACACATGGCCACATTGTGTGTGAAGTTATAAGATTTCACTGTATGATGTTATTAACACATGTTCCAAACTGAGTTTGCCAAACAGGTCTGTCTTAAACAAAGGAATATGTGCTATACTTAATTTGTATTTAAGCAGTAAACAGAGTCATCAAGCAGGAAGGGAAGCAAAAGAAACTCAAACAAGTGAGAAAAAAAGCAGCAGGGAACATCCTTCCACATAGACATTTTGCCTTCTGGTAACCAGCTGGAAATGTTTCTCAAAGTGGGGATAGGACTATAAAAAGAAGGGCCAGACATCCCAAGTCACATCTCTCTCTCTTTCTCTCTGCCTATCAATTCACTGCATCTGAAGGGAGAAAGGACACAACTGTTGAACTGGGGGAGGGGTCCTGACCTAAGAAGTTTGGCCAGTAACACTGCTGAAAGTATGTGGTGAGAAAACCTAGCTTTGAATTTCACATCGTTTGTTAAGTTAGGCACCAGTTGCATTTTAGATTTATTTTTCTTGTAACCATGTCTGACTTTTCTGTCCCATTATTTGTACTTACTTAAAATCTCTTTGTAATTAATAAACTTGTTTTGTTGTTTCATCTAATCCAAATCTAATCTAAATTGAAGCATCTGGGAAACTAAATTGAGTGCATATTATTTCTAAACAAGAAATAATGGACAATGTAACTTGTATTGTCCAGGAGGGGACTGGGAAGCGCAGGACATACATTTCTGAGGGGACATCGAAGACCGGGGAGTGTGATGTGATTAACCTGCAGTATAACCAAGGCTGATGAGAGCCAGATTGTAACCCACGTGTGGCTGGCAGGCTGCAGTTACTCACAGATGTTCAGGGTGTGACTTGCATGCTGGAAGGTTGCTTGTGAGTGGCCCAGGTTGAAGCCACTTCAGCAAGGCATTGTAAGGCTCCCAAAGTTGCAGGCAGAGGTGACACAGCTGCTGATCAGTCTGGATTGCACCCCGGTATGACACAGCCACCTAGGGTGACCAGATGGGATAAAGAAAATATCAGGACACATGGGAGGGGGAGGAGGTCCCGCCAGCAGAGCAAGGGGAAAAAAAAAAGCGGAGTCCCGCCGGCAGAACGAAACAAAAACAGGAGTTTTGAAATATTGGGACAAATTGCGTCCTGACCAAACATCGGTCGGGACGCGGGACAAACGCCTAAAAATCGGGACAGTCCCAATTTTATTGGGACGTCTGGTCACCCTACAGCCACCCACCTAGAAAATAGCCCAGTAACACCAAAGGTATAGTGCTAAATGACTGAAGTGTTAGATTGACATGAAAGGGCGAGGTCACCAAAGGGACGGGCCCATGCTCTGATTCATGGCTGCATATGCACAAGGACATTGTGGTCATCACTTATCCCCAAGGAGATCCATGGCAGGCCCAGTGATAATTCTTCCTTTCTTCACAATGGTAGCAGAAATTATCCCACACGGGTATGCAGGCTTGGCTGGTATTACTCAGCGCTACAGGGCACATTGGTGCCCCCTTCTCCTAAGTGGTGCCAAGCTTTGAGGCATTGCAGGGTTGATTCCTCTAGGAGGAAAAGTCAATGATACATGTCAGCTATATTCTTTTGTATAATCCTTGTGAGTGTGGTTTTTTTTTTTTTACAAAGAATGCACACAAAGTCCTGTTTCCCTGAACACCAGTAGAAACAACCAAACAGCAGGCAATCTCTGTCTTCAGAAACAGCCAAGTCTGTCTCTCCACGTCTGTGCTGAGGAAGCACTATGCCCGTGGTTCCTCTAGGAGTCATGCTCATAACTCCTCTTCCTGGCTTCACTGCCTCCAACACACCCAGGCTGTGTCCACACTTGGAGCGGGGCCTGTGACTGCCAGCTCATGTAGACGTACTTGCATTAGATCTCATTGAGCGAGGGCACTACAGTAATGTAGCCTGTCCAGCGGCATGGACTAGTTGTTCCAAGTCTGACCCCAGGGGGTTTTGGGAGGGTATGTACTCAGGGCTGCTACCCAGTGGCTACAGTACTATTTTTAGTGAGCTAGTTTGATGAGAGCTAGTGCAAAAATGTCTACTCGAGATAGACACCCCCATCTCCAAGTGCAGAGGTAGCCACAGCCTGCAGCCAATACCCAACCACCTTGCGTTTGCAACTAGAGAAACCTCTGTTAATCTACCAGGGTTAGCTCTGGCTTGGCCACACAGCTTGGGCACATTGTCTGCAGCTGTTGCACCTAAAGGGGCTCGATTGCTCCTTTTGTTAAGCCTGAAAGAGGGTGCTTGGCACATCCATGGGCTGTAATGAGGTCTGTGGTTGCACTTGGATCTAAGACCCACCTGGTGGCAGCCATTCCCCATTGGCAGTCTTGCCCCATTGGAACTTTGTAACAATTCTTCTTCAGTGTGTGAGTCTTGAACACAAGGATAATATGACGAATGGTGGCATCCAAAGAGGAGAGTGATAATATTACAGAAATGTCACAAGAGAACAAATCAATGAGATTGGGGCCACAAAAGAATCATCTCAAGACAACAAATGTTTGCACCATTGTATTTACACATCCAGCTAAGAAGGACCCAGCCACAGTTGGACCCAGTCTCAGGGACATGACGGCTGTATAGAGCAGTGGATTACTGCAGGCCACATATCTGTCATACACCATCACCGCCACCAGGAGGCACTCCATCATCACCAAAGTCCTGAGAAACCAGAGCTGAGTCAGGCAGGCAGCAGAAGAAATGGCTTTCCTCTCCACTTACAAGTCCGCCAGTGTGACGTTATTGCTATAATCTGGGACCATATAGATCATTGTTGCAACCAAGGTCCTGTAGTGGCCCGCAAATCTTGTATAAAGGGGGTCAAATGGGGTGTCTAAGACAAGGTTATGGTTTACTGGTTATGATTATGCTGTCTATATGTGTGTATCAATTTTGTAGTTGAAGTTATGAATATTGGCTCTATACTGGCTGTATTTCAAACTTATGCTATGCTGCTGGGTGACATCCCAGACAAACTGGTGTTAGCTGTGCCTAGCCTGCTTGATGGCCCATTAAGGACCATCAGCTATACAATGGACCCATTGAGAGAAGGCAAATATGCCTTGAGACTCAGCAAAGTATGCAGGAACTTGCCCATGTGACTCCAGACTCCATTTTGCTGTAATTTTCCACAGTAAGAACAAAGAGGTGTTCTTACACCTGGAAAAGACTATATAAGGCTGATGCCTCGTCTCCATCTTGTCTTCAATCCTGCTTCATACCTCTGGAGGAACTTTGCTTCAAGCTGAAGCTTTGAACAAAGGACTGAGGACCCATCCCAGCGGGGGATGTATTCCAGAGACTTGATTTGAACCTGCAGTTTATTCTATCGCTGCTGCAAGCCTGAACCAAGAACTTTGCCATTACTGGATGTAATTGATTCCATTTAACCAATTCTAACTCTCATCTCTATCTTTTTCCTTTTATGAATAAACCTTTAGATTTTAGATTCTAAAGGATTGGCAACAGCGTGATTTGCGGGTAAGATCTGATTTGTATATTGACCTGGGTCTGGGGCTTGGTCCTTTGGGATCAGGAGAACCTTTTTCTTTTACTTGGGTATTGGTTTTCATAACCATTTGTCCCCATAATGAGTGGCACTGGTGGTAATACTGGGAAACTGGAGTGTC